>NW_025064849.1:5180000-5780000 GCF_014595645.1 Diaporthe citri
TTTTTCGCTCTCGTTGGCTTGTTGCTTTCATATGATGCCACGGTCAAGCACGTGCAAGATGCGCTCTCCCTCCACTACTCCCGACCCCCCACTTCTTTCCTTTCCCTTGTCAGCGCCTCAGCCAGGAATGATGCGGGAAGGAACAGCTGAGGCCAAGGTGAGGGCGAGGGTGAGAAGGTGAGGTGGAGGTGGAGGTGGAGGTGGGCTCCCCATCGTGAAACCCCACTGACATCACACTGTCCTAAAGCAAAGGCCACCAGGCCATCCATCCATCCATCCCGATGAAATAGGAGCAGAGGACAAATGGAGTGAAGCTGTCATCTCATTTCTTCCTTGGAATACGACGATAGTATCTGGCGCTAATGTAGGTGTGAATGTGTGTGCCGCATCAAGAACTGGAGTACAATGTCATGGCATGACGGATGACACCGCCTGCAAAACGTCGAGACGAGACGGGCAACCGGATGGTTGGTGGCCGTCTCGTCCAGCTCGTCTGGTCTTGTGCCCAACGACCAAAAAAAACACAACCCTCTCTCCCAAAACAGTCTCCCTGACCACCCCCCCCCTAATTCCTTCACCTGTTCTGTCCCTGGGGTCCAGGGCTGTGATGCTGAAACGGGCAAGGCTGGGGAATTATTCTCCCCGAAGGAAGCAAGGCAGGCACGGACGGGTAATCGACCAAAATTCGGGCTAGCCGGTTCAGGTACTACATTACGTAGCCACTTTTTGTGCTTCGGTAGCTCCTTCCTCTGCACCGCTGGCCTCGTTCATGTATGTATTGTATTGTACGCAGCCTAAAGCACGAGCCCAAGTTCGACGCCAAGCCGCTCTGACGTCCACACGGTAGCATTGTCGCTGCGGCTGTCGTCGTGCAGAGATGATTGAATAGATTCATTTGCCAATCACCAAGACGAGAAAGAGCAGGCCTCTACACCCCCAGCTCAGCATCACTTGGTAGCCCCAGGGGTCGGAATGGCCATTGGGACCTGCGACTTGGGACCTGGGGCTGCGGGCGCGGACGGGAAGGAACAAGTTGCGTGACACGGCAGACAACCCATTGCCCATGCTGCACGAGTCATCCAGTCTCTTGGGTGCGTGCTGCGTTGCTGGTGCGCCCTCTGACGTCGTCCTTTCCGCTCCCTCACCTTGTTGCCTCCCACTTCCCTCGCTCGATGAGAACACCCCCGCGCAAGTGGTGCGCTCCTCCCGGGAAATCTAGCAGCGCGTCCATTGGCGTTGGTCTGAGTGAATCCTGCGGCACTCACTGGGCCTCAACAGGCTGCGCTGACGCTGCAATGCGCCGCCCTTCATTTCGTCTATCCTGCCCTATGATGCCATGCAGTCTCCTTCTCGACGGGCCCCAGCATCAGATTCAGATCCAGAGCAGGATTGAGAGCCATCACCATGGGGCTTGCTGCCAGGCTTGCCAGGCTGCCCAGGGAGCAGAGACCAACCGGCCCAGGCGAGACGAACCCACTCACGGTCTGCACAGTACGGCACAATGTAGTGTACCGCGCCAGTACGCATCTCGACCTCATCTCAAGGCGGGCTGATCAGATATCAGACCGCCCACATTTGCTGGCCCCCCGGTCTGGTGCGGTGGGTTGGCCATCTCCCGCGATTTGCGACTAAATCCCATGGATACTGTCTGTACATACGTCACTCCATTCAGCCGCATCAGGGACAGCGACAGCGACAGCGACGCAGCTCCACGCAGGCGTTTATTGTCGAGGGCTTTACCGAGGAATTATACCGCACTGCCGTCACGGACCACGGTCGCCTCCCTCCGCTGCGCGTGGCTGCAACTGCCACCCCGCTCCCTCTCGCCAGCCGCCAGCCTTCGAATATCGACGGAAGCAGCAAGACACCGCCTCACGCTAACACACCACGTTTCCCTCGGACAGGAGGAGAGCGCACCTATGGCTTGTGCCCAAACCCCTGCTGCTTCCTGGCAGGAAGTGGACGGACTTGAGCGTGGTGGGCCACCTGTTGTCCACAATCCGTCCAGTCCCACGATGCAAAGCACTGGTAGCGGAGCGGCACTGCATAACACGGCGGCTGTCCCCCAGCCCCTGCAAGTAGCGGTGGGAGTGGGAGTGGGTGCCCACAAAGCTGCTACCAACGGGAGCGCAGCATCCGGGAATAACACCAGCAAAAGACGTCCCTTCAAGCCCACCCACGAACCAAGCTTTGGTGCTACGCCTCCCCCAAGCAACAGGCCAATGACAGCGGAAACAGTCCCAATCCAGACATCACACCCTGGCGCCTCATCCCACGTATGCCGCAGGCAGCGCCGCCCTCCGACACAGGGCAGGCCGTCTGCAAGCCGTGGATGGAACATACCGTAGATTGATTGCCTTGGTACCTGCTCACATGCTGCACCTAGCTCACCTTGCTAGCCCTTGTCCCTTCCGCTGGTCATTTCACTCGCGGAACGCTTCCACCCCCGCGTACAACCAGATAACCTGGATATCCTGCCAGCCTTTGCGAAACCCCCGATTGTGATCTGCTGGTGTGTTTGAGGCCCGGGGTAGCAACCCAGCATGGCGGATACCACATGTTTCCAGTGCTACCACCAACGTCACAGCCTCACAAGGTAGGACGGCAACTCTGGTAGAATAATCACATCTGCTACAGGCGGCCTCTTCGAAGCAAAAGCACAACCACACCAGGATGCACTGAGCCCACTGCCAAGCCTACCGTGCTAAGATGGCGATGGGACCCAGGGGAGATGAGCATGCAAGCAAGCAGACCCTTATCGTGCTCACCAACACTCGAGCCCAAGCCCAAAGAGGTGCATAAACTCATCAGCTCATCTGCCCAGCGCTGCTCCATTCCCCTTCTGGGACCACGCGACCCGGCACGAGCCATGCCACTCTCTGGTTTTGGATGAGTAATTTGGCGGACAGCAGGAAAGGGCATGGTCACTGCTGGATGGGGACCGCATGTCACATGGGCCTCTCTCTGTCACGGCACATTGTCGAGGCGACCGGGACTACATCACCATTCCCTCCGACATACAGTATGTGCCGTTCTGCCAGGCAGGGCGCCAGCTTGTCAGCAAACTTCAGGTATCATATTTGTCCTTTTCCCCAAGCGACGAATGTGCAGCCTCTGTCTGCAACATGCAGGTGGAATGAACCAAGCCGAAGCCTCTACTGTATGGTGCTGACTTAGCGCACCCCACCGACGGTCATGGTTGCAGGTGCCGTTCAGCACGCGTGCATTCCGTACACATCCTGAGCTGACTGTGGGCCATTTTTTGATGAGGCAGCACCAGTGTCATGTCCACCCCCAGATCCTCTTGACGCTCCGGGAGAGGCTCTCAGACGCATGGACTTCCCTAAAAGGAAGAGGAGGATAGGGGGACCCGCTTCGATGGCACATTCTCCATCTCATTTCGAGGTCATGGGTCCTGGTCAACAGATTCCAACAAGCTCCGTGACAGCGGACCTCAACAACGTGGTCGGTGCGCCATGTTCGGAGAAGATCGGTCGAGCCCCACCCGAGGTGAGCACGGCCGCCGTTGCGGCTCGAAAGCCAAAAGATTGCACAAACATTAGAACATCCAGTTTTGACCAACTCTTGGCTGCTAATCCCAAATGATCAGCCAGATTAGCGCTCCTGTCCCAAACCGTCGAGTTGAAACTCAAATATCCGGGGCAGCTACGGACGGCAATTACAAAAAGCTGGGGAAGCAATTT
Organism: Diaporthe citri; assembly: GCF_014595645.1. Classification (NCBI taxonomy): domain Eukaryota; kingdom Fungi; phylum Ascomycota; class Sordariomycetes; order Diaporthales; family Diaporthaceae; genus Diaporthe; species Diaporthe citri. Next base: position 5,183,705 of record NW_025064849.1, read on the forward strand.
GGACATACGTCGCCGAGAGCAAACCATGCACCCTTGTTGGACGACTAGAGCCGCCCTCCAACCTTGACCTCACCTCTTCGAGATACTTGCCTCATCTCGTAACAAGATTGCACCATTATTACCACTCGTACATGAGAGGGTGTGCCTATGAACGGAACCCGCAAGGCCACAACTCAAATGATGGCAGTTGACGCGTACGTTGTGGGACTCTTGTAGCCATGTCATCTTGGCGGTTGCCCCGTGCATTAGGGAGCTCAGAGGAAGTCGGTGTGGACCTGGCAGGAAACTGGCCTGGATGACATCGAGTATCCGTGCAGGAGTATAGTGAGTGGCTGGGAGGGGGCAGGAGTCGACCAGCAGCAGCCTTGTACCGGTGCCACTCGCGCTTCTTGTCTTTGCAAGATGGCCGGAGATTTCCATCACAGCACGTGGCCGCGTGGAGATCCATCCGAGTGTTGTTGTCGTCCTTGTGGAGCTGGGAGGCAAACTTCGAACCGCTATTCGGACGCATCCTTGAGATGTACAGTACCTCGATCAACCTTCCCAGATACGACCGCATCTCCGGTGGTGACAGTCGCTTTGCTCGACCCAGGGACCTGGGATGACAGAGGGTCTGAGAGGGACGATCTCGTCCCCCCGGGCAGAGGCATCATTGGCCGGCCCCGAGCTGTCACGCATTGCCTGCCTAATCCGGACGATGACAGTTTTGACTTGCAGGTCTGCTATCAGCACCAAGCCTTGTCACCCCTGGTATAAGGGTCCCAAGGTGTGGGCGTCGACGACGCAGGAGCGAACATCACAATGAAGGTAATTTGCGCCCCAGGTAGCCTTTCCCGGGTTCATGAGTCCCATGGCTCACGCCAACGCCCGGCATAGCGAGGTCGGAGCCCTTGTCGACACAAACTTCGGCGGAAGCGATGCCATATTGCGGGTCGAGGGGTCGCCGTCCGCAAGGACCAGGTTGCGATCTAGGCATGCGGGTCTCCCCAGTCGAGTCCTAGCTGAGTGAGTGACTTACTGACTGACCTCTTGAGGGTTGGCTGTCTGCTTCCAGGAACACGGCCCCCAGCACCCCCCCCCCCCACCTCTTCCTCTCTCGGTGTGTGGTGGCAACCCGACTACCGCAATAAGCAGAGGCAGTGCTTAGCTGCTGCAGCAGCTCTTGAACAAAGTTTCCCGAATGAGGAACCCTGGCTGCTGGGAAGCCTCATTTCGAATCCCGCTGACCCGATGCTCGGGAGATTGGCCAGGGGCCCATATTCCCCGTCGTCGAGGCGTGGGGTCAAGACGATCTGAGCCTGTCAACGGCCAGCAACGCTGCCATATGTGACCCCACCGTAATGATTCGCACAGGGGGGCGTCTCAGAAGTGACAGGGGAGCCCGAATGGCTGTAGCGCGGGCAACATGGCCAGCCGAAAAGAGGAATGATGAAGCCTAGTTGTTGAGCGATGATACCCTATTCTGCGTCTTCTCTGCGCCGCTGTCAACCACGCACTACATAGAGGCAGACAGGGCTAGCGGGCAAGGGACAAGGGGTGGACTGGTCAGTGTGTCGATCAACTGCCGTGTTTAGCGCCCCTAATAGCATGGGTGGCATTGGGCACAATCTCACCTGCAGCCTCATGAGTCCCGTGAAGAGGGTGTCAGCGGGGTTTCCTCTGCTCGCCTCGCCCAATCTCATCGCCGTCCCCATCCGTCGAGGAACTCGACAGGATGCTGGCACACGAGAGAAATGATATCAGATGATATCACAGTTTAATTACGTCGAGAAAGGGCCGGAAGGCAGTATATGCCTTTTCAAATTACGTCGTGAAGGGTGTGGATGGCCCCAAGTGTTGGCAATCGACATTGGGATTCGGCTCCTTCTGCACATCTTGTGGTCCTCGACGACGGGGGTCGCATTGACTTGACCACCCCGAGAATCCGGGGGACGGGAAGCTTTGGGGGGGGGGGATCTTTCCGTTTACCGGACCACACGGTTTCTCGTGCATAGATCGGATGGAATGGTCGACTGGGTATCTCCGGGGGCTGTGGTGTCCAGCGGGAGCGCAGCGGGCAGGCGGGAGAGGAAACGCCGCGAAACAACAACCAACAACTCACAGGTGGGAGTGGGAAGGGGGGCGTGGGAAGAGACGCACTGGCCAGTCGTTCGACGAATAAGGTGTCCGAAGCCACGAGGTCGGTGACCCCAAAAGCAGCAGCAAGCTCCAATTGCCTCTGCTGTTTCAACCGTCTTGACACCACGGGTCCCTTGCAGAGATGGGATTCTGCAATAACCCATGCCCCGTATTCGCGAGCGGCATGGGGATCTCTGTTTTGTCTTGTGAAGCCGAGGATGGCCTCAGCTCGTTTCAACGAACGATGCATTCCCACCTGCCGGCACTTGCGACACAGCAGGCAGGCATCCTCCGCCCGTCCTGATCTGAACGGGGTGGCCTGGCGGGTGGGTGGCACTCGCAGGTCAGGTCCCAGGGCCGCGGGCTGATCGGGGAGGTGGAAGGAAGGGGACATCAGGGTGCTGGCCATAGGTCAGCCACGCGAGTTGCAGCAGCTTCCCCGGCTGCCCGGGTGGCGACTATGCATGCACATTCCCTTTCTGTCCATGACACTGGCAGACAAGGTCGACCGAGCTACAGTACAGCACACGATGAGCAAGCTGCAAACTCATGATCGACAACTGAATGGTTTTTGCTAGTCTACTGTAACAGTCCCGTCTGACCTGGTCTGGCCTGATCTGTTCATGCTGGCATTTGCTCGTATCGCAAGATTTCGTCAACATGCCCGCAAGCATCCCTCGCAGGCACACCGAGCTAAGGCGGATGGGACGAAGGGCTAACAGCAATTAGTCTGCCTAGGAGCCGTTTTTGGCTTTTGTGGTGTGGGCAGAAATCGAAGAGCCACAACTGACAGGGCGCGCTACAGTAGCCTTCCCGGCCCTGCTCAACACTACCCAGGTACAGCAAAGCGTGCACAGTTGGGACACACAGCAGACAGGTCGTCCCCACACCTCCTCCACCGGCCCCCCGGTTTGGCTTTGACGCCACTGCACGCCTTCTCAATTATTATTGTCGGGCTGGGAATAAAACGCAGAAACCATCGGTGCGCAGGCGGTTGCCCTGCATGCATGCACGCACACACACACACACATACGCACGCATGCAGTCACGAGCGAGCGAGCGAAAGAACCATGGGGAGACCCGCTGGTGACAACGTTGCGGCAGGACACCCGCCGCGATCTTTCTTTCGTCGCGCTAGCTGGGGAGGTGGTCACTCGCTCGCTCTCTTGCTCGCTTTTCAACACAGGACCTGCACACCTAAATCCACATGCCTGAGCCGACAATTACTGACTGGTCAATCAATCACGAGATTGGGTATTTGTGCATTCAAGGCGGAGTGGAGCCATCAAATCATACAGTCAAGCCCCTCCACCACACGCAGAGACTTACATAGGGCATTAAGAATGAAAATAAAAAATAAAAAATGAGATAGAGGCAACGTCCGTGTGTCGGAGCTATTGGAAGGGCAGCTTCACCTCCGGACACTAGCGCGCCGGAAGGCGGCCCTCCCGCAGGTCTTGGTTCTGCAGCCACGAAACACACGTACGCACCCGCACGCGCGCACACACACACACACACACACACACACACACACACACACACAACTAACTCAATTCACAGGGGGGTTGGGAAAAGGGCTGTGGGAGTCAGAGCCGGAAGTCAAGAGTCAGAGTCAGAGTCAAGCGCCGCGCGCAGCAGCGATGATTCAGGACAACTACTCGCTGGTTTTGTGTGTGTGTGTGTGTGTGTGTGTGTGTGCTTCTTTCCTTTGCATGAATTTATTGGTAAACATACAGGAACAACAAACTGCCGTCCTCTGAGGCGTTGCCAATCTAGGTTTGGTTTCAGTTCGTATCACCCTCCACGTAGGAACTTGCGATCTGTCTGTCTGTCTGCCGGTGGGTCGGTGAGGGCGTACGAGCAGTTAAAGTAGTAAAGCGCTGCAGATTTGGCGGCGTCGGTGGGGCGTGCCGTTGCTTGAATGTGAGCCTTTGCTGTTTCTGGAGGGCTTTTCCCCCTTCAGTTCAAGTCCTGTCGGTCGACCGCGCGGTCACGTCTGGTGTGGGCCTTTGGGGTGGATGCAGATACACAGATAGGCCCCGCCGCCGCCGCCGGGCTTCTTGACTGAGTCCCGGAGGTGCGGACGGGGGGCGAACTCACTGTTCACTCGGCTGGGTGTGGATCTCCCGCCCGTCCCGGAGTCACTTCCACTCTGCCTCACGATGGCAATCACTGCTTGTTTCGCACTTTCTTCATTTTCATATTTCTTATGTGTTTGTCTTTTTTCTTCTGTCTCGTGATACAAGGAAATCAGTTTTTTTGTTGTGTGGTGATGCTTGTGCGTGTCTGCTTGATTAGTATCTCGACACAAATATATCAATGAGCCCTGCTTTGTGTGACGATTGTGTCATCTGTTCAGCCCCAGGCCTGCAGCCCCTCGGAGGTCAAGCCACAGTGTATATTGGAAACGGGAGGCAAGCCGAGTGGGCTTTGCGTCCCTCTTTTTGCGCACCGTTGCTTGAAAGTTGTTTGCCTCATGCGTATTTTCTGAAGTTTGGCCCGGCCACCTTTGGGTGAAGGTGATATGCTACTGATACATGACGGTGTGGTGCCAATGGGGGATGAGGTCTTCGCGGGTGAGCTTGTAAATATAGAGGGGAAGGGTAGGTTCCTGAGGCTTGGTGTTTCCGAAACGTGCCCCTCTGGCTTCCTCTGGCTTGGTCCCCCGTGCTGTGTCTGAGATGTGGCTTTGAGGCGTCTATTGGCGATACCAAAAAGGACACGGGCCAGTGGCTTCACAGGAATCAAGTCTGTATACCATCTATATCGAGATATGTCTTTACTTCTAGCCTCCACATTTTCTGGGCGATCACATAGACAACATTGAGCTTAGTTGGACAACCTATATTGGTTCATATATACTTGAGGCTCGGGCCTTGATTGCATCTCTTCCTCTATTGTTTTGTTCTCCGCGCGACAGACGATCGGCCCGATTGAACCATCTGAAGAGAAGCAATATCGGCTGCGGAGACGAGCACATCGTACCGCGACTGCAGCTGCAGATGATGTGGGTGGCTGAGGAACGCATCACTTCGGGATCTTGACCCTGTCACAACAGCTCCCATGAGAGTCTATGCGAGTGTTCGTCTTCCTAGCTCACTTGATGCAGGCCTGCCAGGGACAGGGACCATTTGAGGTCATCATGCCGCGGTATCATGACCCGACTTTAGACACACGAGAATACTCTGCTGTACGAGACAGACCTTACGCAAGCAGCTGGAGTGAAAGATCCGAGGATTGGAACTGGTGAGCACACACGTAGCCTCGCTAGCGTGACCTATCATCCCGTCCCGACGAAAAAGGAAGTAGGGAGAGGAGAGATGGAAGGGGGGTCTGAGGAAAAGCTTCGCTTCGGGCAGATCAGAAAAAAGGAAGTGGTGGGCAGAAGGGGAAAAAGCAATTGAAAGACAAGACAAGTCATAACGGCTTTTGCCGTCCCCCAGTCTTCCTCGCCTGGAGTTGCTTTTGGAATGAGAAAGCAACGGGTCTCACTCAGACTGAACCTTTGCCTGCCGCCGGCAGCATCAATCTGCCAGCCTGCAAGGGGAGGGTGGCGAAGGATTGTGTCTGTGGGCGAGAGAGAGGGTGTGTATGAGTGTGCATGGAAGCGGAGAGTCCCCTCTCAAACATTTCTGATGGGAGATGAATGTGGGATGCTGGAGGAATGGGCAGGTCTGGAAAGGAAGGGGGCCGGAAGCAACGCTCCATGAACCCCCTATGGATGTAGTCCTAGTCGGAAGCGCTCCGTGAGATGAGATTGGACACACCTGTCTCTCAATACACACACGCCTAAGGTCCCAATGACGGGAATGGAATGGTGCTGTCTAAGTGACCCCGAGAAAGGCGGCTCACACAAGCGGACCGTCGACGGCAGGCGCCGGGAATGGCGCTCGGGAATGGCGTCGAGCCATGAATGTGGCCCTGGCCCCTTTCACACTCTTTCAATCTGAGACCAGATGGAGCTTCCCCCTGGCCCATTCCAGTCGGCGAGACGATGGTGCCCTGCCAAGAGGATCCGCTTCTCACCTGGCATTTCTGACGGGCGCGCTAGCTCGAGGGTCCTGTCGACGGGGCGAGACCCTTGATGGTAGTGACCGAGCCTGCGACGCAAACAGCACGTATGTGTTTGTCTGTTCTTTGTTTGGACGGCATCAGTGCGGTACCCCCAGCGCTGGTGCTGGTGCTGGTGCTGGTGGAGAGCCCGTTGTTCCGGTCTTGGGCCGCGACCGCGAGGCTGAAGTGGCGGGTCTCTTTGGCATGTGAACGTCGTGTGTGGGGCGAGGCTGGCACTGTGTTTTTTGTGGCATGGTGTTTCTATGCAATTACTGGATCTGTGGCTGTTTGGACATTCTCAGAAATCCTGCATTTGTGCAAATGACATCGTTCTGGGTCCCTATCAAGTTCTCGGTATGAAGATTGGAACACCAGGCTCTGTAACTGTGAACGCAACATAGTCAACTCTAGTGTGATTTATAGATAAATGTATATACACTGAGGAGTTTTAATATCATGTGCTCCAGGTTCGCTGTACTCCAGTCCACGGGGGGACAGGGATGAATCTGTGACCAAGGGTTGGAAATACACGTCCGCGATGCTTCTGAGCCCACCTTCCATAGTCCAGTGCCCTTGAGAAAGGATGCAATTCAGCTTACCCACCCATTTTGAATACATGGCCTGAGATGTGCTAGCTCATAAAACATGACACGTAGCTAATTTGAGCCCGAATACTTCCTAGGTAATTCTGTGTGTTGCTAAGTTCACAAGGGGTTCTCCATGGACCCTAATTCTGAAGCTTCACAGGAGGAGCTCAACGTAACTGGACGAATTCTCGGCCTACATCCCAGTCATTGCACTATCCTGATATCTATCTCTATTACAGGAAGTATCATATCTTCCTAGTGTTCTCATAAGGTTGTAAGATGCCCAGAGTGTCTTTAGTAATCGGATCAAGTCAATCAATTTCTAGGTCTTCGGGGTACAGGGACCTACTCATTGGACCTAATCTTCTTATAAAGGCATAATTATCATCAGCATATTCTGGGCAGATCAATGGAGGTTGATCGCTAATCATAAAATTTTACCTCAACAATAATTAGGTACTAGAAGTGTATACGATGCCAAAACCAACAAGCACTGGCACTACAACAGAGTCTAGAGCTTGCACACAGTACTATATACCGTTAAGCTCAGATGCAGCAATTTTCGAGCCCTGGTATATGTTTCATCGATTCCTTCCCATATTTCGCTTATGACTTATCGATGCGTCGGAAGTACATAACTATATCAAAACCGTCAATTATCGCAGCGATGTGAAGTCCAAGCCCCCATCGTTGTCTTGCAGCATCCAAACCTGCATTGTGATCAAGGAGGAAGAAGATCCAAATGCCTTGAGGCGCCACTTGCAGATAATTCGCAGACGGCCCAGAATATTCGTGTACACATCTACAAGATCAAATACTATCGACTGTTGCTTACTCAGTGCTTGGATACACGTAAGCATTCAAGTGGTACAATGCTGACATCGGTTGCATCAGAAGAGGGGCTCGGATGTTATCGCCTCAAACTTTGCCACATTTTAATGCGCATATCAAATACTGCGATGCAAGATGAATGCAATTTCCGCCGAAGAGATCTCGGTTTCCTCTGATAAGAGATGTTCGAAATGCCACTGTTCCATGTCGGCGGAGTGGCCAAATCTTGCCGAATTCGAGGAAAACGTGTTTGAGGATTACTTTAAGACGGCGAATTTGGGGTGTTCTCGGTGCAGGATGGTCGTGGCTATCCTCCGTGATGCCCGTGAGAAACAGTGCATAACAGAGCCAAAGGGATCTCGGTCTTACATGGAGGTGCTGCGCAGGGACGATCGATTTCTCATGATATTAAACGACAGCGAACTTGACTGGCAATCGAAGGAGCACATGGTTATTTACCGGGAAGGTAAGCAAATTTCGCCTCCCAGATTGGGGTGCTGACTGCTACTTCATGAAATGGTAACAGCGATTCTAGACGGCATCGAGGCACCTATTCTAAACCTTGAACCTTACAAACAAAGTCTGAAATGCCCATCCTTGGCTGGGTGCATCCAGCTGGCCAGTGAGTGGCTTGCCAGATGCGAGAAGAGCCACGCGGAGTGCAATAACGAGGACAAAAGCGATTTCGAATACCCTTTGAGGCTTATAGACATAGCTGATGAGTCTCAACGACTGATAATAGTCAATTCGAGCCGTTCCAGAAGCGTTCGCTATATGGCATTGAGCCACTGCTGTGTTGGAATATTCTAGATATCTAGGCTATTATTAATACGGGATATCCTTTTCCCCATACGTTTGCCATTGTATGGAGGATAATAACTATAAATAGGGGCCTTTCCTCCCGTAAAATAAACGTTAGCTAGCTTAATAAACTAAGCATTTAATGCTATTATTTCTTATAGGTTATAAGGCCCGAAGCTTACCTAAAACGGCAACGCTAACCCGATATGGAAAATGGCTAACCCAATACGGAAAACGTATATTACGTGACACCCTTAATTGCCATCACTTCTTAAACCTTTTAAATAAGATAAGCTTTATACTTAGAAATATACCTTTTAATTAATTACTTGATTAGGCTAATTAATAAGCCCTTAACTAATTAGATCGCCCCATTTAACGTTATAAATCAACCTTTTTTCCTAACCCGGAGCCTATACATAAAAACCATACCTCATCTACTTAAACACTTAACCGTTTCTCCACCAATACTTAACCTACCCATATAAAAAATATACCATTTAAAAGCCCTTCTTCTTCTCTTTATAACTATACTACTTTAATACCTATATCTCTATTCCTTAACTCATTAAATTCATTTAAAATTCATTATATCTTTCTTTTTATTATCTTAATTATCTTAATGGATACTTTATTTATTTATCTTAAAATGTCATTTCTTAATAAATATAATATTCTACTTTTTAATAAAATAAAAAATTATATATATTAAAGCGTTAAAATTTAAGCTTAGCTTAAGAAAGAAAACGTTATTAAGAATAATTTTAAGAATTTTTTTAAGGCTTATCTTTAGCCTAAAATTAAAGAGCTCTTATTAATATTAAATTTATATATAGGTAAGGGCTTATTATATTTATAAAAGATATAAATAATGCTTAAAAAGCATAGGATATACTTAAATCTTATTATAAACTCTTTAAATTTATAAGCTAATATTTACTTTATAAAGAGTTTTTTAATATTAATTTTAATAATTTTAAGATTATAAAAGAATATATTAATAAGCTAAAGCTTCTTTTAAAGGATTTAAAGGTTAATAATATAATTCTTTTTAAATAAATTATAATTAGCTGGAATTTTTATAGCTTAAATAATAAATATATTAGCTTTATTTAAAATATAACTTAAAGTTTTAAAAAAGATTTAAATGCTTATATAATTAAATTTTTTTTTTAGCTTATTAAATAAAATTAAAGGGAAAACCTTTAAATTATTTAAAAAAGCTTTATATATAAAAAGTAAGAAAAATAAAAAAAAGATTATTATATGCCTTAATTATAAAATAAAGGGGTATACTTAAGAAAATTACTATTTCCTTTATTTAAATAAGGCACTTATTAATTAAAAAATAAATAAATAAAAAAAGGAAAGATTAAGTTTTTTAAGGAAGAATATAAGCTAAGAGAAATAAAAGAAAATGCAAAATTAACTTTTAGCTTTATTAATTAGCATAAAGTTTTCCATGGCTTTAAAAGGCGCTTAAAAAGAACTTATGGCTTATATAGCTATAAATAATTTAATAAAAAATACTAAATATAATAAGAATTTATTAAATCTCTTATAACCAGAGTTGTGACTGTATTTATGTATCTTGTATCTGTATCTGTATCTGATACAAAATACTGTATTTGTATCTGTATTTGTATTTGTATTTTTTTGTATCTGTATCTGTATTTGTATCTGTATTTTTTTGTATTTGTATTTATATCAGATACAAAATATAAATATAAATATAAAAAATAATAATATATATATAAAAGAGAAAAAAAAGAATTAAAAAATTTCTTTTAATTTATTAAATTTTATTTTATTTATTTAAAAATTTATTTATTTATTTAAAAATTTAAAAGAATTAAAAAAATTTCTTTTATATATATATATATATATATTATATTTAAATATAGATATAGATACAGATACAGTATTTAATACAAAATACTGTATTTGTATCTATATTTATATTTATATTTTTTCTTATATCTATATCTATATTTATATTTATATTTTGTATTTTTTTATATCTATATATGTATCTGTATCTGTATCTTGTATTTGGTTTGTATTTCACAACTCTGCTTATAATTTTCTTTTAATAACCTAATAAAAATTAAAGTAAATAACTTTATATATACCTTATATATATATATAATAATAATAATAGCTAATAATAATAAATTTATAGAAAATTAATAATATATAAATTCCATAAAAATAACTATAAATATTACTATAAATATAATAAGTTTTAAAGATATATGCCTTTTTAATATTATATATATAATTAATAAAACCATGAAATAAAGTAATGCAAGTATTATATTTATAAATAAAATAAGGGACTTAATAATTAAGTTTTTAAAAATAAATATTATAAAGAAATTCTTTAATATATATTATATACCTTCTTTAAATTTAAATATACTTAATTATAAGTATATAAGTAATAAAATTAAATTAGAATTAAAAGGAAATATTATTAAATTATACTCTTAAAAAATAAATAAGCTAATAACTTAAGGATATTAAAAAATAGCTTATACTTTATAAAAATTAATATAATAAAATAAATAAATAAGCTTAAATATACCTCTTAAAAATATATATAATTTAATAAAATTTAAATATAAATATTAAAAATAAAAAAGAAATACATAAATAGCATTATAAATTAAGCTATATAAATATTTAAGCCTTAAAAATATTTCTTTAAAAAAATAAAATAAATATATTAATAAATAAACTTATTTAAAAATATATAAATAATTGTAAAGTATACTTAAAAGCTAAGCATATAATTAAAATAAATAAAACTAGCTTAAATGACTAAGTATATAATATACTTAAAAGAGTATATAATAATATAAGCGGTTTCTTAAAACTTATATATAATAAATATAAATATTATATATTATTTCTTAATAAAAAAACTTAATATTTAAAAATTTCTTTGCTTAAAAATAAAAATAAAGTATTAAAAGCTTTTAATAATTATAAAAATAAGGCAGAAAATAAATATAATAAAAGAATAAAAGAATTATTTATTAATAATAAAGGTAAATATATAAATAAAAGATTTAAAATCTTATTAAATAAATACTTTATAAATTACTATATAATACCCTTATATATAAAAGAATTAAATATCTTAATAGAAAGACTAAATTTAATTATAATAAATAAAATAAAAAGCTTTTTATATATAGTAAATTTACTTATATACCTATAGGGAGAAGCAATAAAATATGCTATATATTTATATAATATTATACCTTATAAAAACCTAGGGTATAAGTGCTTTTATAAGGTAATAAATAAAAAGAAGCTCTATATAAATAACTTAAAAATATGGGGATTTATTATATATTTTTAAAATAATAATTATAAAATTAAATTAAAGCTTAAAAATAAAAAGGGTATATTATTAAATATAATTTTAGAATTAAATATATATTAAGTATAGGATATAAATATTAAAAAGCCTATATTAATTTAAGATATTTAAATATTAAAAGGATAATATATAAATAATAATGATATTAATATTAATAATAATAATAATAATATATATATATTTTTAAAATTGCAAGAATAAAGGGAAGAAAATAGGGAAGTAAATTTTCCTTTTATTTTAAATGAGATAATAGTTTAAGGGAATTTAAAAGATTATATATATATTATATAAGATATATTATTAAATAACTAAATATTTATATTAAATTCCTAAGAAAATATATTAAAATACTGCTTAATTATAGCTATTATTAATAAACCTTTTTTTTAAAAAAAGGTATTAAATAACTTAGAAAAACCCTTATGGATTAAATTTATGCTAAATGAAATATATAGTTTATAAGAATAAAATACTTATATAATAATGGATTTATTACTTGGTTATATGGCTTTAAGGGAGAAATGAATATATAAAAAGAAATTTATAAATAATTTAGCTATTATAAAGCTTAATTAAGTAGTAAATAATGAGAATAATATTAAATTTAAATTTAAATAAGTTATTTAGGGATATAATTAAAAATTAAGCATAAATTATTTAAAAACTTTTTTTATAGTTTGCTGCCTTAAAATTTATATTATGCTATTAATAATAGTAATAAATAAAGGATATTATATATATAATTATAATGTTAAAAACGCGTTTTTATACTTTAATATTGATTTTAAAATATATATAAAATTACTTGTATATATATATAATAAATTAAAATATAAAAATAAAGTTATAAAATTAAATAAAGCTTTATATAAGCTAAAATAATTACTTATGCTTTAGTATAAATATTTAAAAAATATATTAATTAAGCTAGGATTTATTATTTATTTATATAATAAAGGGGTATTTATATACCTTAATAAATAAATTATATTTATATATTATATGGATGATATTATTATTATAAAACCTAATAATAATGATATAAATTTAATAATTAATAAATTATATAAGAATATAAAATTAAATTTTTAAGGAAATTTAATAGATTTCCTTGGAAGCGATATATATATAAATAGAAAAAAATAAATAAATAACTATAAATTAAAATAAATATGTGGATAAAATATTAAAAAGATTTAATATAAAAGAAAAGGTTAAAAAAAAGGAAATAATCCCTTAACTTACTCCATATACCTTAAATAGAAAACTAGAAAAATATATGGATGAATTTAATAAAAATATTATAGAATTATATTAATAATAAATAGGGTTTATATTATATGTTACCTTAAAAATAAGGCTAAATTTAACTTATTTTATAAATGAATTAGCTAGATATATGGTAAACCTAGGATTAAAGCATATAAAAGAATTAAATAAAATATAGGGATATATATATAAGTTCCTATATATATTTAAAGTATATAATTACTTTGGAAATAATTTATAATTAATAGGCTATATAGATTTAAACTAGGGTAATGATATATTTATTGAAAAAAGCACCTTTAGTTATATATTTAGCTTATATAATATTAATAATAATAATAATAATAATAATAAAATAAATTCCATAAGCTGGAATTCTTAGTTATAAAAAACACTAGTACTTTTCTTTATAAAAGTAAAATATATGGCTTTAAGAAAAGCCATAAAAGAAGCTAAATATTTATATAATTTACTTAAATATTTTAATAATAATTTAAATATTAGCTTTAATTTTAAGCCTTTTATTATATATATAAATAATAATAGGGCTAAGAAATTAGCTAAAAATACTTTATTTCATAAGAAAACTAAATATATAAATATTATATATTATTATATAAGAGAAGTAATAAAAAATAATAAAATAATATTAAAATATATAGATTTTAAGCAAAATTTAGTAAATTTGCTTATAAAATTAATAAATAAATTATATTATAAAGAGTTTAAAGAACAGTATAGTTTAATAAAAAAATAATATAAAAATATTAAGTTAGAAAATAAAGAGATTTTCCATTTATATTATAATGCATGCAAAATAAATTAAAGTATTTACTCTTTAATAACTAGGGTTAAGATTTTTTCTTTTATTTATAAAATATATAAATAAATAAAGCGGACTTAATTATATATATTGAAAACGAGCTACTTAAACAATGGGGAATAGGTTTTACTAAACCCTTTTAAGGGTAACTTAAGGAGGAGCTTTAATATAATAAAGAGGGAAGATAAAAATAAAAGGGAATTAAAGAAAGGGAAAAGATAAATATTTTAAAAATTCTTAAAAATAAGAAAAGCTTAATTAAAGCACTAAATATATATAAAAAGAAAAGAGTTAATTTCTTAAAAAAATATTTAAAATAAGTATAAAAGCTAGCTTTTTATAGCTAGCTAAAATTTAGCGCGGTATTATTTTTTATATAATTTTTTATACTTATTAATATGTCCCTTTTTAGGTACTTTATAATAAGTATTGCAAAGATTATTAAAATAAGACTTTATTATCTTTAATTAAGCTTATAAGTTTTAAAATTTACTTTATTATAATCTTAATTATTATTATTATTTTTAATCTTTTATTTATTTATCTTATTATAGCTTTTACTTTTTTATAAAAGCTTTAAATATTTTTAAGACTTATTTAATAGTATATTTATTAATTATATTCTTTTAGCTATTAAAGTTTACTTTAATAATTAGTATTAATATAGCTATTAAAGATTTAAATATTTTTATAAAATAAAAAGTAAATTTATTCTTTCTTTTAATTATTGCATTAAATATAGCATATTAGCTTTATTAACTTTTGCTTTTGCTTTTCGCAAAGCTTTTATTTTTGCTTTTACTTTTTATAATACTTTTATTTTTAATATTTATACCCTATATTTAATTACTTAGCTAGCTTATTTATAAGCCTTTTAAATTATTTTTAAATAAACTTTATTACTATTTTAATTATTTTAAATTAATTAATATGCTTTAAATTTTATTTAGATTTATTATTAAAATAAGTAAGTAAGAAAGATCCTTATATATATTAAAATAAGCATTTCTTGCTAGCTTTAAAATATTTTATAATATAATGCTTAAGCCAAAGGCTTATTTAATTAAAGTTATGCTTAGCTGGTTTTAAACTATTTAAAAGTTTATACTTTATTATATATTAAATATTTAAAATTAGGTTATTAAATTAATTTGCATTAAAGGTATTATTTTTTTTATATCTTTTTTATAATTAATAGTAATTTTAATATATTATAATTTAAATAGCTGCTATTAAATAATATTTCTTTATAATAAAAGCTTACTTCTTGCTTTAATTACTTTTATATTATTAATCTTAATAAGGGGAATTAATATAGATATTTAAATAGCTTTATTAATTTTATTAAGCTTTAATTAAATAATAAATATTTAAATAGCAATATTAATAATAGCTTTAGGTATCTTATAATATATAGTTTTAATTAAAAAAGCCTTAGCTTAGTTTTATATCTTTTAATTATTCTTTCCTTAGTTTTTCTTAAAGTAGTTTTTAATAAACTTAGCAATATGCTATTTATAAAATATTTTATTAATTTATTTTAATCTTAATGTAAACTTTTTATTAAAATCTTATATTTTATCTTTTAAGGTAGCTATTAAATATTTATAAATAAGCGCTTTAATATTCTTATTTATCTTACTTTTCTTATTTCTTAATATAAGATTATTTTATAATAAGCAATAGTTTTTTATTTTATTAAAAATTACTATTATTTAATAATTAAATATATAAATAAGTATAATAATAAATTTATAATTCTTTATTAATTTATGCTATTAATATTTCTTAAGTAGGGTATAATTATAATATAAAGGTTCTTTAAGCAAAAATATAATATTTTAAAAGTTAAAAAGCTGCTAAACTATAAAAGTTATAATATATTAAGTTCTTAATTTTTTATATTTATAAAGCATTCTTTTTATATTAAAGAAATTAAAGGTAAGAAAGGCTTAATGTTATCTTATTAAATTTATTAATTTAGCTAGTTTTTTTAGCTTAAGATAAAAATTAATATTTAAAAAATATTTTTATATTATTTTTATAAACTTATTATTAAATGCTATTTATTTTATATTAAAGAATAATAGTTAATTAAGGGTTTAGGATTGCTAAATATTATTTAAGTAAACCTTATTTATAATAATTCTTATTTTAAAGGGATCTTTAAAAAAGTTAATACTTGCTTTTTAAGCAAAGTTTTATTAATTTTAAATATTTATAATATTTAGAAATTATAATGCTTTGCTAAGTAAATTTTTAAAGTTATTAAAGTAAGGAAGTTTTAAAATTATTAGCGTTAAATTATTCTTTCTTAAATTAATAAATTTAATTATTAAAATTAAAGTATTAAAGTTTTAAGGTATTTTATAATATAAAGGTAATTAAAAGCGCTTTTTTACCTTATCTTTTTAATTAAAAGATATTTTAGCTTTTAATTATAAAAAAAAAAGGCAAAGAAAATAAATAATAAAGTAAAAAGTAAGTAATAAAAGTTAGGTAATAAAAAAGAAAAGTATAGTAATAAAAAAAGCCTTGCATTCTTAAGGATTATTATATAAGTAATTAAAATAAAGAGGGTTGGAAATAAAGAAGAAATATAATTAATATTTAATTATAGCTTAAGGTAGCTTTTATAAATAATTATTATTTATCCTTAAATAAGAATTAAATAAGGGAAAAGATTAATATATTAAAAGCATATTATTATTAAGATAATTAAGTAGCAGCTAACCTTTAACTTTTAATTAATAATAATATAAAAGTAGGAAGAAGAAAAAGAAAAAAAAGAAAAAAAGAGGGCTTAACTATAAATAAATAAGTATAGCAATATATATAAGTTAAAATAATAAAAGTTAATAACTTACTACCCTTAAGTTAAATAATTACATTAATTAAAAAAAAGAAATAATAAGAAAGCTTATAAGTTATTATTAAAAGCCATTAATTTATTATTTTATTAATAATTAAAGTAAAAGGGTATGCAATCTTTTATTTTTCTTAAATAATAGCTAATTATAAAGTACTTTCCTTTTAATTTATAAGTTTATTAAGTATAAACTAAAATAAATTACTTAATTAAAATTCCTTTATAATAAAAAAATAAATAATTTCTTTATAAGCAAGGAATTAAAGGTAAATAACTTTTTTTTAATAATAAACCAACCTTAATTAAAAGTAAAGTAATAAATTACTTTTTTTAATAATAAGGTAGCTTATTATTAATATTGCTTATTTTTTCTTATTATAATAACTTTATATATATAAATTTCCTTTCCTTCTTTAAGTATTTTCTTTCTTTTTTCTTTTTTTAATATTCTTTTAACTTTAATTAGCCTTTAAGTTAAGTTAAAATTAAAGCAAAATATTATAATTTTCTTATTTTTAAATATCTTTTTATAATAATATCTTTATTATTAAACTTTTTTTAATTAAGGTTAAGGAGTTTAATATAAAAGGATTCCCCTTTTTCTTTTTAAGCTATTTATTATAATTTATAAGCTAAGCAAGTTTTAATTAAGGGCATTTATACTTTCTTTAAGCCAAAAAGCATCCTTAATAAAAATTAATTTATTAAGATTATCCTTTATAATGCTTTTATAAAAAGCATTTGCATATATAAGATTATTAATATTAAATAAAATTAATACCTTACTTAGCAACTTGCTAATCTTACTTTTAAAAAGGTAATTAAGGAATTATTTAATGGGTTTTTTAATAAGCTATAAAAAGAATGGTTTTTAAATAATATTAAGAATTTAATTAAAAGCTATATAAATATTATTATTATTAAAAAAAGCAATAAGGCTTCTTATAAGAAGTATATAATAATAATATATAATTATTTTAATTATTATTATTAAGTAGCTTTGCTTATAGCTTTTTATAGCTATTAAAATACTTCCCCTTATAAGTATTATTTAAAATATATAAGTTATAATTTTTTCTTAATTATAAATAAAAACATTCCTATTATAATTCCCTTTTTTAATTATTACTTTTTATATAATTTTTATAATAATACTTATATTAATTATATTTATTATATTAAGAGATTTAATTATATTTTTAATAAATATAATAATATAAAAAAAGTATAAAAGGCTATAATAGCTAAGTAAGTAAAGTTTAAAAATATATTTAGCTTTATAATTATTATTAATAAAATGATATAATTTAAAGAAATAATTAGCTTTAATATTATTTAAAATAAGAAAGCTAGCATTATTTAAGGCTAATAATTGCAACCTTATAATGCAAAATTCTTACTATATTAATTATAAAAATAAGCTTTTAATAAGGTATAAATAGTAATTAAAGTAAAAGGAAAAAGGGAAAAGTAAATTAAGTTATTAAAAAAAAAGAAAGTTTTTAATCTTAATAAGAAAATAATAAATAAATATATAGTAAATTTTGCAATGCGTTTTTTAAAAATATAATATTTTATATTTAAACTTAAGGCTAAATTTAATTAAGTAAATAAATATATATAAAAAAAAAAGAAATTTTATATTATAATAAATATATATATATGCATATATAAGAAAAGATAACCCCCCTTTTTAAATAAATACTTAAGCTAAGATTTAAAAGTATTGCTAAGTTAGTTATATTAAGAACGTTAAAGGTTATTTAATTAAAGTAAAGAAATATTAATAAATTATAAAGGCTTATTTTTTAAGTTCCTTTATTTTATATATAAGCATATTATAAGTTTAGCATTTTAAATATTAAAGTTTAAAGAATTTAATAAATTTAAGGTTATAAATAATTAATATATTTAGGTAATAAATAAAGATATATTTAATTAATCTTAATAATAATTAAAGTTAAGGTTATTTAAGATAAAGTTAAATAAATTAAAATTTATTAAAATATTTAAAAAGGGGTTATTATTTATAATACTTATAAAATTAATTTTTTAAAGTAAATAAGGTTTAAGTTTTTATATTTTAAAATAATTAATAAATCTTTTTAATTATTTTAATAAAAATATATTTAAAAGGTAAATATTATTAAGTATTTAAAGTTTATAAATATTATTATAATAAATTTTATAAATAATAAAAGGATTAAATTAATAATAAATTAGTTTTTAAAATAAGGAATGATTAGCTTTTCTTTACTTATTAATAAGTAAAACTAGGTTATTCTTTTTTAAAGGAATAGGTTAAGGGAAATTATAATATATATCTTATTATATAGCTTTCTTTTTATAATTTAAGATTAATTTAATTATTGCCTTTATATCTTATAAAAGATTAAAAAGTAATTAAAGCTAAGAATTAAAAGCATTTTAAGTAAATATATTTAAAGTTTAAATTTAAATATATTATATAAAAATAATAATCTTAATTAAAATAATTAATTTAAAGCTATAAAGAAAATAAAAGAAACTTTTTTTATAAAATTTCTTAAGTAAAGTTTAATTAATAAAAAGGGCATAAAGTAAGATTTATATTTAGCCTTTAATCTCTTTATTAAATATTTTCCTAATAGTAATAATAATAATAAAGTATTTATATTTAATAATATTATTAATATAAAGGTTATATATTAAGATTATAATCTTCTTAACTTTAATTATTAAAAAATATTAAGTAAATTAACTTATATTCTTTTATCTTTTATTTATTATTACCTTTATTAAAAGCCTTTATTTAAAAAGGAATTTCTAAATAAAGAACTTTTTAATGCTTTTTAAATTAATTACCTTAAAAGGCATAGCTTTAACTTATTTTATTAAGTTATATTATTTTTTAATTAACTTATTATATCCTTAATTAAAAGGTAAATATTAAATATTAATATAAATCTTAATAAATAATTAATTTAGCATAATTAAAATAATTTTATTATTATAAATTTAAATATTCTATTTATTATAATAAGGATAGCTAGTAATAACCTTTTTAATATTAATATATATTCCTTTTTAATAATATATAGCTTAAATTTAAAAATAAATAATATTCTTTTTATAATACCTAAGAAGAGCATAGCAATTCCTAATAATTTCCCACTTTTAATTAAGGTTATTAATAACTTATTATTATAATAAATCCTTTTTAAATTATCTTTAAAGAATTTCTTTATAAATAAAGAAATAATAAGCCTTTTTATAAAAAAATAATTACTATTATAATATTAAGTTTTTAAAATAGGTTTTATAATAAAGGTATTAAGCAATCTTAAGTAATTCTTTTAATTAAAAATAATCATTAAGTAATAATAATTCTTAATTAAATAATTAGGGTTAAGATAATTAATTAAGGAAAGCATTATATTAATTCTTAATATTTCCTTTAAATTTATAATTTACCTTATTTAATAATCTTAATAGCTTTTTAAAAAGTATATTTATAATAATATTTTTAAAACCTTTAATATAATAAATAGTAAAATTATATGTTTTAATTATAACTAGCTACCTTATAATATAAACGCTTAATATATTTAAGGTAAATTTCTTTAATTATTAAATTAAGATATTTAAATTTATTTTTAAGATAAAGTAAATATTATAAATATAAAAGTATAAGCGCTTAATTATATATAAAATAGCTTTATATTTTTATTTTATTGCATTATATAGCTTTTTAACTTTTATTTAAATATTACTTTTATATTAAACTAAGTATTATAATTTATCTTTAATTTATATAAAGTATATACCTTATTTCTTAAAACTTACATTTATTATAAAAATAATTTTATTATTAAAATAATTAATATTAATTAAGTATAGCTTTAAAGTAATTATAGCTTTAAAAGCATTTATAGCTTTTTAATAATTTAAGGTTTATTAATAAAGCATACCTTTCTTTAAAAAATTAAATAATAATTTAGCAATAATCTTATAAAAAGGTATTTATACTTTATAAAAGTTTAATAAGCTTAAAAAGAATTTAAATTTAATTATATTTTTATAAATATTTTACTTATTAATTTTAATAATTTTTTTATTTAATAAAGATTAACTAAGTATTTTATAAATATAATTAATAATATTAGCTTATTATTTATATTATTTTAATTTAATAATATTAATTATTCTTTTAATTAACTTAAAATTATAAAGAATATTATTAAAATTCTTAATATACTTAGCTATATATTTTTAAATTCTTAATAAGGTAAGTATTTCTTTATTCTTATAATTTATTTTTAAACTTTTAATTATAATATTATTAAAAAAGGGTTTGCATATTATAAGAATTAAGTTATAAAAAATTTAAATTATATATTGCATAAATTAAATAATAAAATTTATAGCTTTTATAAATAAGCTATATTATTAAAATAATTTAATTAAAGTAAAGAAAGTTATAATATTTTAGCTTTTCTTATTTAGCTTAATTTAATTATATCTTAAGAAAAAGTTAAAAAGAAATAATATTTTATATATTATAAATTCCTTAGCAAACTTATTTATTAATAGTAAAATAAAAGTATTTTTAATTATAACTTTATTAATTTTTAAAATATTATTAATAAGTTAATAATTAAAGTTTTTTTTTTTATAAGAAACTATTAATTTTTATAAGCAATATAAAATTCCTTAATAACTTTATTAATTTATTAATTTTTAAGTATTTTAATAATTATCTTCTTTAAGGCTTTTAAAAGTTAAATTATCTTTACTTAATATGCTTTATAAGGAATTATTTAAATAAATTATAATAATGCTATATTAATATTAATTTAAGTAATATAAAATTAATTTTATATTAAAGATTTTTCTTAATTAAAGAGTAAATAAATAAATATTTTTTTTTTATTTTAAAAAGAAGTTATAATTTTTTTATAAAAAAGCATTTAATTAATTAAGCATTAATCTTAATTTCTTATTAATTAAAAAAAACTTAAGCTAAATTTAAGCATTATATTTACTTTTATAATTCTTATTTATAATTAGTTTTATTCCTTTTTTATAAGTAAGTTTTTAATTAATTATGCCCTTAGGAATAATATTATTAAAAGGATAATTATTTATAAGATAAACTTTAATGCTTACTTACTTATAAAAAGTTTTAATTAAAGGTTAAATAATTTTATTAATTAATTTAGCAATAATTAAAGCAAAAGGAATCTTATTAACTTATTTTTTAATATATATAGCTTTTTTTTATAAATAAGCATTATAAATATAAATTAATATTTATTAACCTTTCCTTTTAGCTTAATAAATTTTTTAAACCTTAACTTAAAAGTCTTTTATAAATGCAAAAATTAAACTTTTTATATCCTTATTTAAAAAGATATTTAAAACCTTTTTATTTTTTTTATTTTAATATTAAAATAAATTAGCATAATTAATATATTAATTAATATTAAGCTTTAATTAAGGCTTAAAGAAAGTAAAAAAAATGCTTTTAAAAGTTAATAAATACTTTTAAAAAACTTAAGCTTCTTTAAGTAAAGCTACTTTAAAGGGCTTTTAATTCTTTTATTTTAAACTATATATTATTTTAATATTGCTAAAAGTAAGATAAGCATAAAAATATCTTTTTAATTATTTAAATATTAAGTTTATATTTAAGAAAAAAAGCATTTTTAAAAGGATATAATATAAAGTATTAAAAATTTTATTATTAATAATAAAGAATATAGCTTTAGTTTTATTTAAATTAATATAAATTTACTTTTTTATAACTTTAATTAAAAATAAGGAATTTTTATTATATATTATTAAGTTTATATTATTAAGCAAAGTATATAAAAGTTTATTATATTTATAATATAATAAGGGTAAAAGATTTATCTTAATTTTAATATTTAAAAAAGTAAGTTATAAAGAATAATTATTTACCTTTATATAAATTATTAAGTAAGCTAAATTAAAATATTTTTAATTAATTATATTTATAATAAATATAATAATAAAGTTAACTTAATATTAAATAATTTATAATAAATTAATTAAAATATTAGCCTTAATATTATTTCTTAAGAAAGTAATTATATTAACTTTAAGAAATAAATTTTTAATATAATTCTTAAAATACATTAACTTAAAAGGTATTTTTAATAAGATATATACTTTAAATTATATTATTAATAAATGCTTAATTAAAATTAAATTAATATTGCTAAGCGTTAAGATATTTATAATACTTATTTTAATAATTATAATTAAAATTATTTAAGCTATTTTTTCTTTAAGTAATAAGAGTTATATAATATGCTTTTTTAATTTTAAGTTTATTGTATTTATTAAGCTTGCTTTTATTATAAAAAACTTAGTATTTTCCTTTTAGGTTTAATTTTAATTAATAAATAAGTTTTTCCTTTCCCTTACCTTTTTTTTATTCCTTAGCTATAACTTATTATTAATAATTTAAAATTAATTATTTTTTACTTTTTTAAAGTTTTTAAATTAAGTATAATTAATCTTTATAATTTTTATAACTTTATTTTAATCTTTAATATCCTTAATTATATGCTTTTTTTAATTATAATAATATTTATTTAAGAAAGCTTATTATTACTTATAATTATAAGCTTTTTTTTAATATAAATTATATAATTTATAAAATTTATAATTATTAAAATTAAGCTAACTATTTTTTAATTATTAAGCTTTTAAATTACTTTTAAGGCTTTTAATAAGGCCTTTTCTTTAAATAAAAGATTTATCTTAATAAGCTTATAATATTTAATTATATAAGGTAAATTAAACCTTTTTTTCTTAAATAAGAACTTTAATTAGTTATAAATATATTTTTTTAAATTATAATTACTTTAATTATAATATAATTAAATATAAATAAAATTTAAATACTTTAAAAGATTAGCTTAAGTATTTTTAAATAAGCTAAGAAATATTAATAATTTCTTTAGCTTAAAAGCTATTAATAAGTTATTTAAGGAAAGTTACTTAAGCTTATTATATTAATATATATTATGATTTTAAAAAGTATAGCTATAGTAAACTTTAAATAACTTATTTTTTTTAAAAAAAAGCGTTAAAATTATAATATATGCTTCGTTATTATTAAGATTATTTTAATTAAATCCTATTAAAGGTTATTAAATAAAATTTATAGCCCTTAGCTTAATTATCTTAAAATTACTTTATTATTTATTATAAAAAAAAGCTTTAATATTTTATTAAAATAACTTAAATTTATTTTTAAACTTAATTAAATTAAGTTTTAACTTTATAAACCTTTTAATAAATTTATTTATATTTTATAAATCTTAATTATATTTTTTAATAATATTAATATAATTAAATTTAAATAAAAATTATTAAGCTTGTAAGTTTTTATTTTAAAGGTAATTTAAAAAATTAAAATTATTTTAGCTTTTTTAAAGGAAATTTAGCCTTTTTAAATTAAGTAAATTTTAATTAAAATTATTTTATATAAATAAATACTTATTTTGCTTAAAATATTTAAATTTTTAATTAATAACTTTTAATAAAGTATACTTAAAGTTTAGCTAAAAAATATTCCTTATTAATTTATAAGTAATCCTTTTCCTTATTAATTACTTTTTTAAATATAATAAAAGCGTTTTATAAAAGGGTTAAGTTATAATAAAAAAGATATTATTTATATTATTAAGTTCTTAATTATATTTTATAATCTTTTCTTTTTATGCTTTTAAGTTATTATAAAAGTTATTATAAATAATATTTTTAATAATTATAATTAAGTTTATATAGCAAGTTTAATTATTAAATTTATAAAAAGTAAAAAGCTTTTCCTTTTAATCTTTTTAAATAAATTATTTAATAATAATGCTTTTAATTATTTTTATTAAGTTTAAAGTAATATAATATTATTTAAGCAATTTTAAAATTTAATTATTTAAATAAGAAAATTAATAAGTAATAATCTTAAAGCTATTTAAAATCTTAATAATATTAATTTTATTAAACTTTAAGATATTTAAATTATAAATTATAAATAAAGCTACTTATAGTAAAATTATTATATTAATAAAAAGTAAAACTTTTAAAATATTAATTTAAATTCTTAACTTATTATTAATAATAAATTATAGGGTTTAATTAAAATAAGGTTAATACTTTAATTAATAATAAATAAAATTAAATCTCCCTTTTCTCTTAATAGGTTTTTTAAGATTCCTTTCTTAACTTTAAATAAAAAAGAATAAATAGTTTTTAAGGTTTAAAGGTACTTTTAAAATAAGAATAAGTTTAAAAAAACTTTAAGCTTAAAAATATAATATATATATTATAATAATTTTTATTAAAATAATAATAAAATAAAGAAACTTAAAAATAATAATATCTTTAATTAAAATAATTGCTTTTAAGAAATTTATTTTTAATATTATTATAAAATACTTAAATTAAAGTTTAAAAAATAAAGATATTAATAAATATAATAAATAAAATAAACTTAATAAAAGAATATTTTATTAAAAAATAAGAATTATAAGGCTATAATAAAAAAAGCCCCTTAAATTTATATTTAATGCCTTATTTATTAATATTATATTAAATCCTTAGCAAATTAAATTTAAGTTTAATTAAAGCTTAAGCAAGGTTATACTTTAAGTTTAAGTTTTTTATATAATTTAATTAATATAAAAACGCATAATATAATATTATTTATTAAATTTATAAGTAAGCAAGGTAAGTATTTTAATTTTATATTATAACCCCCTTTATTTTAAATTTAAGATTATAATAGCAATAATAAATATTAATTAAGAGTTTAAAGTACCTTTAATTAATATTAAGTAATATTTATAAAGTTTAAATTTATTATTTTAATCTTAAGTTTATATTATTATTATATTTTAAATATAGTTTTTAGTAAAAAACTTAAAATAAGTTTAAAGCTTAATAATATATTAATATAAAACTAAAATAATATTTTATTTAAATATTAAAAATATAAGAAGTACCTTAAAATTAGAAAATAATTCTAAGGTACTTATAATATTATTGCAAGTTTAATTATACTTAATTCTTTTTTATAATAAATTAAAGATAAATATAGGCTTTAATTAAAGCTTTAAGCTAAAATATAAAATAATTTAGTAATATTTAATATAAAAATAAAAAAAAAGAAAATTAATAAATAATTAATTTATAGCTAACTTCCTGTTTTTTTTATTATTAATTAAAAATATATAAAATTAAAATTAGCCTAAGTTAAATTATTAATAAAAATAAGTTACCTAAATAATAAAGAATAGGTTCTACTAAACCCTTTTAAAGGTAACTTAAGGAGGAGCTTTAACGCAATAAAAAAAAAAGATAGAAATAAAAGGGAACTAAAGAAAGAGAAAAGATAAATATTTTAAAAATTCTTAAAAATAAGAAAAGCTTAATTAAAGTATTAAATGTATATAAAAAGAAAAGAGTTAATTTCTTAAAAGAATGTTTAAAATAAGCGTGAAAGCTAGCTTTTTATAGCTAGCCAGAATTTAGCGCGGTATCATTTCTTATGTAATTCCCTGCACCCGCCAACAATATATATAATATTACCTTAAATATTAAAGGTTTTCCCTTAAAAGAAATAATTAAAATAATAAAGGTTTTTCTCAAAAAATAAGCATTACTTATACAGCCTATATATATTATATATATACATAATTACAATATACCTATATTGCATTTATATATGTTTAATTCTATATAAAAAACGTATTTCTATAATATATATAGTATAAATAAAATAATGTATAACTTTAATATATATAAATGCCGTAATATACTATAGCTATTATAAAATAATTAGTGAATCCCATATAAAACCATAATTTAATATATAATACCCTATTAGGTATAAGTTTAAGTTTAAGTAATAGCAAATTTTTTGGTTTTTTACCTATATATATATATATATATATATACTTATATAAGTGAGTTTTTCCCTTTTTATAAGGGTTTCTTATTATATAGCGAATATTCCTCTTTTATAAACTAAATCCCTTATATATAATAAATAAATAAATAAAAGGGAATTAGTTTAAGGGGGGCTGTTGGAATATTCTAGATATTTAGGCTATTATTAATACGGGATATCCTTTTCCCCATATGTTTGCCACTGTATGGAGGATAATAACTATAAATAGGGGCCTTCCCTCCCGTAGAATAGACGTTAGCTAGCCTAATAGACTAAGCATCCAACGCTATTATTTCTTACATGCTGGGGGGCTGCGCAGCCTCTTAGGACTTGCAGCACAAATATCGACAGACACGTAGAAGATGGCATATCACAAAGCGATCTACCAGCTACGTTTCGCGATGCTAGTGAGTCTATTTCTGGTTGTGCGGTTGTTTGAAGCTCTGAAAGCTCTGAAAGCTCGACGGCTGGCGTCTTACACCGATCATTGAGCGGCAGAAGGCATCTCACTGGGGGCCACAAACGAACCATGCCCGTGCTTGATACAGTTTCTCGTTTCAAGTACTAGTAGGCGGGGAAGTCTTTACCGCTCATGGGTCCTTGGCCTGGAAGATACAATGACTAATTGTGAACATTGTCACTAGTCCAAGTGTCACGGGACCTTGGACTTAGATACATATGGATAGACTCCATTTGCATCATTCAAGACGATGAAAAAGACTGGAAAGAACAGTCAGCCCAGAGTAAGGACTTCCTCAACCCGCCGCCCGATTTTTTTCCTTCATGGCCTACTGAAACCGTATCATCTAGTGGCGTCTGCATACAGCAACGCGGACCTCGTGTTAGCAGCGGCCAGGGCCTCATCCGCCGATGAGGGGTTCCTTCAACAAAAGAGACTCGTCAGGGAGTCATCGATTGAGATTCCGCCAAAATCAGGCATTGGGTCTTCGATTCATGTGAAATACCGTCTTGGCCCTCTATTTTACTCGGATTACCACCAAGACAATGATCCCCTCAACTGGGATCCATTTAATACACGAGGATGGGCTTTGCAGGAGCGACTCTTGGCCAGATGATATTTGTCCTTCGGGCGCCGTGAACTATCTTGGGAAGTGAGCCAAGTTCTCCAAGTTATACTCAGGATGCTGGCCGAGGACGATCCGAAGACCAATGCTGCGTGCTACATCAATGTTTGACTTCAAGTCCTCCTGGCTTCTGTTATCATTTCTACATATGCGCAATCGCTAGGATAATATTGCTGAGAATTATCTAAGTGTATGGAATCAGCCTTGTGCGAATGCGCCTGCTCGGACTTCCGCCCAAAGAGATTCCCCGCCCTTGAGAATATCCAAAAGGTCAAGTCCTTGACATCTCTGCACAAGGATGATTTCAAGACTGCCGTGCTTGGGGATTACTGGAGGGCTCGGATTTTGACGCCCTACAGCGGTCGGCTTCTTACCAAACCAACGGATAAACTCGTCGCTCTTACAGCTGTCGCTTCCCGATTGCAATCCGAGTTTGGGCTGACTTACCTCGCTGGACTCTGGAAAGATGATCTCATAAAGGAGCTGCTGTGGTGTGTCAGTCCCCGTGGGCGCAACGCAAAACACAATCCAATCTATCAGGAGAGCTTCTACGCTCCTACCTGGAGTTGGGTCTCGGTTGACGCTCCGATGTCCTGGCATCCTTTTGAACGTGTTGACCCTACAGAGGAACCACTGGCTCAAGTCATCGAAGCCTACACGCGCCCTTCGACAGTCAATCCGTTTGGCGCCGTATCTCACGGGGAGATCAAACTTTCTGCAAGTGTCCGCCCAGTGACTGCAGAATATGATGATGAAAGGGATTGGTGCCAGTGGACCATACCTGTGGCTCAGATAAGCGAATCACTCAGCGATTGAGAGAATTTTGCCGTGGTCAAATTCGATACGTCGTTGCGTGTTACTACCGAACGCGATGAACTCAACCAAGCGGAGCATCCCACGGTTCGACGTCTACAACATGGGGAGGAGGAGAAGGACAGACAATCTAAGATACCAGTCATAGCTGTCCCTATGATCATTGCGGGGCATTCAGAAGTGCGTTATCAGCTCATGTATGGCCTCATCCTCCGAGAATCAGTGACGCGTATTGGGTGCTTTGAGCGTTTAGGACGTTTCAGTATGTCTTGTTCCGCGACACATGTTGGACTCAGAATGATGGCTCGGCAAGAAATCGTTCTTGTTTAACATCATTGGCTTAGTTCATGATGCAGAACAACTACCGCGCTACCCTGGACCATCAAGAAATCGCCACAAAGGGTGAAGACGAGGATTTATTATTTGGGCATAATGTGCCCCTCAAAGGCAACCAGCCACTAGCCTGGGCCCTGCTCGCGGAATGGTCCTCGACGGTGGATTACCTCTCCCGCGGAATAATTACAAAGCAACTCGAGCTATGCGTGGTTTGTGATGTTGATGCCAAGGACATCACCACAGCCAAGCGTGTAATCGAGCCATTATACCGACTTCCCCAGCTCAAGGACTGCCACCTTCGCCTGTCCAGGACATCTACTCCTCTACTCAATGAGATGACGCGGCATACAGCCCTCCAGCTCCCTGGTCTTTGTTGGCCCCAAGAAATGCCTGCTTCCCAGCCCTATCACGAGTCGTTAGAGCCACCTCGCAGTGGGGCGTATACTGGTTCCCGGCTTCTGGAACTTCCCCGTGAACTGCGCTTCCGCATTCTGGAGTATACAGACCTGATCACGCCCTGGAAAGAGGTTACCTGGAGCAGACAGCACCCAGCTTTCATAGGGGTCAAGGCGTTCTGTGGCACGCTGGACGGCCGTGGAGAAGAATTCCCGCCTCACGTCCACCATGGCTGCCAATTTGTCGACTGCTGGCAGAAGTGTCCTGAGCCCTGTGTTGGCTGCTTCTGCCGAGTCCACCATTCCGCCTTTTCGTCTATTTGCATGTTCTGGACACCACCGCAGGATCAATTCCTTGTATGCCATACCCTGTACGAAGATGCACTGGTAGTCTTCTATTCGGGTAACCGCTTCGTGGTCCACGACTACAACCACCGAGACCCGTACACGCCACCTCTGGGAGTATACTCATCCCCCCGCCTGGCTGCGAGCATGTTCTTCACCGACGTAGTACCTGAGCGTTGCCTCAGGGAGCTGCGATTCGTGGAGCTTGACTTTCCCCCCTACAGCCCCGAATGCTGGCCCAATGAGGCAGCTCTCAACGACTGGTCCCTTACGCTGAGCTGGGCTGGAAAGAGGCTCAACCTTCCGGGCCTTACCATTCGGTTGATCATGGTGGGACTGGACGGGTGGGAGGTCCGAAGAGACATGACAAAGGAGCAAGGAGGTTGTATCATAGCCACCTACGCACGCATCGTAGCACCAATCGCTTGTCTCGGTTTGGACGGTCTTGCCAAGTTCTATTGCAGTCTTGCCTGGCCCTGGGCGTACACAGAAGAATCGGAAGCAATCGCGATGGACCGTGGCTGGGACTGGTTCGCGCCTCAAGAAAGGGTCTTGGAGGAGCGTTATGGTCGGATAGTTACTATGGGTGACCGGTACGATCTACTCCACTCTGGCAGTGCCAAACCCACTGACAGCAGTTGGGTGCGCAAATATATTAGGGACTGTTAGAGTACTCTGTGGAATATGAAATTGGAACGTCCCTCCCGTTCTCGGACCGAAATAATAAAACACGGTTTCACTCGTTTCTAATGGTCATCGAGCCATAGAAAATGGAACCATCATCTGGTCTGACCGCTCTCGCATGGCTAAAGACCCGCTCATCCACAGGAGTGAGCAGTCAGGTGATACTAAAGTGGTGTGTAAAGCCGGACTGTCGATCTGACTGGCACATAATGTTTGCTCTGCGGAAGGCGCTCGGGGGTTCGTGACACATGTGTGAGGCTGGAGCAGCACAAATCAGGCAATAGACTAGGCATCTATTTCCCTCCCCCCCCCCTCTTCATCGCATATCTCTGACATCCTCACGTTCCTTTAAAGTCTTGCGAAGGTCTGACACCCTTTTCTTTACATCGCTCCCATATCTGACTGGGAAGTTGGCCGAAGTTCTGCTGACTTCTTTGATAGAATTACACTGCAAAAGAGAGAACCCAGAAACCTGAGCACCCAGGACTTCATATCTATCGATTCTGCCCAAAATGCAAGATGGCAGCCCTGACTCTGTGCTGTCAGAATCCGAAAGGGGGCATGATGATGTTTCTGCCGATCCTTGTATCACGTGCGAGAAACTCCTCGACGCGGCTCACCGTATCGTGGCCAAGAACCTGCAAAGGCGAGACCACGAGATTGGACCGTTGCGAAACTCGGACCGGTTTGTACCGGTACTGCGACCCCTGACCAACATCGGATGTCTGGTGAACATCCTAGTGGACTCGAGCTGTGAAAACCACAAAGGCTTTGTGCGGGATACATTCTTGATGCCACATGATGCATACACGACTACAGGCCGCTTCGAAGATAAAACGGTTGAGGCGTACTGGCGCGCAGACAAAGATCGCGCCGAGCTTGCCACCCGCGCACTTAATACTTACTCTTTCTGTGAGATCCTGTTGCTCACTTGCGAGCCAAATATTTCTCTCCTTCCTTGCATGGGACGACAAAGGGATGAGAATTTTATTGACATCAACCTGGCAAAGGATTGGATTTGTCATTGCGAGCGAAACCATACGGCAACTTGTGGCATACAAACTCTGCCTTCTACGCAGCTATCGTGGATGGTCGACACCAAAGACCTGTGCTTGGTGCCGGCCGTGGAGGGCACTCGATATGTGGCCCTAAGCTATGTCTGGGGCCACACAGAGATGCTGAAGTCTACCACAGACACACTCCGTATTCTTCAAGAGGCAGGAGCACTTGGCGCAAGGACAGGCTTGAAGGTACCCAACGTCGTACAAAATGCCATTGCGCTTGTCCCTCGGCTGGGAGAACGCTACCTATGGGTCGACTCGCTCTGTATCATGCAAGATGACCGCGAGTGCCTGGATCGCCACATCCGGCATATGGCTTCCATTTATGAGGCTGCTCTCTTCACCATTGTTGCGGCGGATGGCTCAGACGCAAACTATGGGATTTTGGGGATCAGGGACGTGTCAGCACCCCGGAAGCTGCCATCGACGGTAGAACTAACGTCACAACTTCGTTTGAGGCCACGGGGACGTCTTAACATACTTGATAGTCTTTGGGGGCAACGGGCATGGACCTTGCAAGAGCATGTGTTCTCCAAGAGGAAGCTTGTGTTTGTTCATGGATCGGTACAGTGGATATGTCAAGAGCATCGATGCTTTGAGGACGTCCGCCAAGAGTCTCCATCAATCCGAATGAAAAAAGACAAGACTACGATATGGATCAGGAGCTGGAAAGCGTTGGTGATCTTGCTCTAAGATATCCAGCAGTCTCACAGTTGGAGGAACTTCTCGGGGGCTATACTGCCAGGAAGCTTACCTTTGAAAACGATGCACTGAGGGCGGTTGAGGCCGTCTTTATGGCCCATCGTATGGCTTTCCCAAGTGGATTTTTTCAGGGCTTACCACTTGACTTCTTCGACTTGGCGCTACTTTGGTATCATCCGACAGGCCAGGGTGCGACACGACGTCCAGCGGTCCCACCCTCCAAAGTATCCCCTTTCCCAAGCTGGACTTGGGCTGGATGGGTCGGCAAACTGAAGCTTGGAGCTTGGCGTTCTGCGACATATATCAAAGATGCAGACGAGCCCGCTTATTGGGGCAAAAGATGTCTGACCATTCCCATGCTTGAATGGCGGTATCAGTCCGATAATAAGACGTCAGGTTTCCCCGTTCCCGGGCAGAACAGCGCCAACGATTGCAGGCAACAGTTTATGGGGAAGGCAAACGGGTTGCCGCATGGATGGAAGTACGAGAATGAATCTTTGGGGCCTATACCGTCTGATGCGTGGTCGAGGTTCGCCATGCTCAAAAGCAACAACTGGGGCCTGCAGACTCCCTACTACTATTCACATGAGGCTGCACCTGGTGTGAAGTTCTGGCACCCAGTGCCAATCTCACCTGATCCGCCAAGTGATAGAGCGGTTTTCATCGATGGTCGCCTTCTACGCGCGGAGACTCAGAGCGGCCGACTTTGGGTGACCGGCGATAAGAATAATATACCCACTGGCATGACTGAGAACGTGGCCGATGCACACCAAGGGATTGGAATCCGCCTATTCAGCGACACAATCACTGTTGAAACAGTGCTTCTGGATGAGAAGGGTGATGTAGTTGGCGACTTATACATCAATGATCGAGACGACTTTGAAATTGTCAAGAATTATAGTCGTCAAACCGACAAAGCAGGTTATCCATGTGAGCTGGTTGCAATATCCAAAGGAAACGACTTCGTACATCCCATGGAGCCCAGCAAAGAGGAGTACACGTTCTACAACGTGCTTTGGGTAAAATGGGAAGACGGCATTGCATACCGAAGAGGCATGGGCCGAGTCAAGAGGGAGACATGGGAAAGCATGAAGCTGGAGGATATTGACTTGGTACTGGGCTGAGCATGACTATGAAGTAATTAGACTGCCACCTCTTTGAGAAGAGGACTATCGCATGTTACGAATCTCATTTGTACAACGATTGGATTTCAACCTTGTACATTACACTCACCAACGGAGCAGCACGCATAGTTTTATATCATAATTGTGCCCACCAGGTGGGTGGCTTTGTACTACACATGTGCAGCCTCTTGCACAGCCGAAAGCATCTTGTGCACAATACACTCCCATGCACAGAGACTATTTACCATGCTAGTCCGCCAGGGCAGGTCAGAGCTACCCAGGTACACAGGAAAGAGAACCAGGGAAAGAGTAAACTTGGGAAGTGAACTCCGGCGGGATAAGGCAGCAGAAGACAAAGATAGCAAGCATTCACAAAGCACACGGGCACCAGACATGATCAAGCGACCCAGCTATATTCCAACTCCATGCCTGCGCCGTCACAACCACAGCCTCACAATCTCACATAGCCCAGCCTGAATTCACTCTGCAATCAAGCAACCACCCTGGCACGCGTGTGTATGCAGCAACGCTTTTCCAATTCTTCATACAACACACAACAATCCTCCAATACGATACCCTGTTTCCAAACGGCCCCTACAATATAATCCCCAGCTCCCCCCGATCGATCCCATCCTCAGACAGGTTAAGATAATAAGGCACCATAGCATCAGCCTGCATGACATACGCATCATTATAGATGCGCCAGAAGGGCTGGCGCACCTTGCGGGCCGGGTGGAACAGCCCCGCCCAGACGTAGTTCATGACCAGGCCCGGCCCCACCGCGACGCGGATGGCCTCGATGGCCTCGATGACGCGGTCGATGACGTGCGGGGACTGCTCGTAGGCGTTGGGGAGGATCAGGTTCAGGCAGTGCAGCATGGCGTCCTCGAGCCCCAGGCCCACCACGCCCAGGGCGATGTGCTTGACCACCGACGCCGCCGTCTGCCGGTGCACCTGGTCCCGGTCGATGAGCGCGTCCTCCAGTAAGGGGACCACCGCGTACACGTAGTCCTTGGCCATCTCGCCGATGTACTCGAACAGGAAGGATAGCGACTTGAGCACGCCCGTGCGCACGTTGAGCTCCGCTACCGAGGCGTACTCGTTCATCAGCGCCGGCAGCACCGTGAACGGCGCGCACGTCTCGGCGACGATGCCGATGGCCTGGGATGGTCGTTAGCACAATGACACTTGAGTGGTTGTTGGAATGGGGCAAGGGGGGAAGAGGTTGGAGGTGACTCACAACTGCCGTGTTGACACGGCTCTGACGCTCCTGCACCCGAAGGTTGGACAACAGCGTCGCCAGCACATCCTGGGGACCGATGGCCTTGGCGATGAAACCAAAGGTGTTGTTGGCAGCACGGCGGATGCCCTTCTTGTGTGCCTTGAGCATGTCGAGCAGCTCGAAGCAGATACGCATCCACTCGCGCGCGTTGACGGACTCGGGCCCGCGATCGGCGATACGACCGACCAGGTCGACAACGTTCTCCTGCACCCTCTCGTGCCGGTTTCGAAGGATGGGCGTCAGCCGCGGGAGCAGGTCCTTGATAGGGGGCTGCATCTGGTTGATACCAACGACGGTAACGATGGATCGCAGAGCGCCGAGGATGGCACCCAGGACTTCGGGGTACTCCTCACCCAGGTACTCGTAGAGCACGATGCCCAGCTTGCCCAGGAGAGCGTCTTCGCCGCACTGGGCCATAACCATGGCGATACGGGAGATGAGGTCGGCGGCTTGCTGTCGGGTCGCCGCGCTCTTGTTGTTGAGCCGCCACAGAATGGTGCTGACAATTTGCGGCAGGTATGGCTTGGTCCTGGTGCCCAACGCGTTGACACACGAGCCGAAGGCGTTCAACACCACGACATCTTCGACAGACTGCTCCTGGAACGAGTGCAGGATGCCGTCGATGAGTCGCTCCTCTAGCCTCTCGCCGATGTCTGCAGCGCCAAGAGATGCGACGAGCTTCTCAATGGTTTCGACTGTCATTTTACGGTAAGCTTCGCTCTCATCCTTCAGGTTACCCACAATCCTCTCCAGGATTTCGCTGACGCCAACCTTTTGTCCGAGATCGCAGGTCGTCTCGACAACCGAGCGGTAGTTCCGCTTATCCAGTGCCACTCGACGGACCCAGAAGTTAGAAAAGAAGTCATCCAGCACATGAGACTTGAGGTAACCTGCCGTGACGCCCTCGGTCTGAGACATCTTGGACAGCACTGTCAAGACCACACGCCTCATCTCGTCGTCAGGACTCTGGAACTCTCGCAGCACGACATCCATGATTTGCGAGGTGTAGTAGTTGGCGTACTCCTCGTCCATCAACGGGATAATGAATCCAACAGCCTTGAGGAAGGCAGCCAGATTCTTGCCTCGTTGCCGCTTCGTGCCTGTCCACAGCGGGTTGAGGATACTATCGAAGCTTTCAATACCGTAGGGGTTGGCAGCTTCAGCCAGTGCCGCTGTCGCGAGCGCCGTGACAGTACGCACCTTGGTCTGCTCGTCGTTCAGGTTGGGCCTGATGCACTCGACCAGGTCTGTGAGGTGGGGCAGGACGGAGCAGCCCATCAGGATGGCAATCTGCTGCACAATCTTGACACCAGTGTGCCGTGCCTGCCAACTCTTCTTGGTTCGCGTGACAGCTCGCAGGAAGGGGATGAGGGCGGGAATTCCGAGTGCCGAGGCGACAACGGCAAAGGCACGGGCCGTTGTGTTTCGGACGTATTCGTCGACGTGGTCAATATCAGGTCGCATGGTACTGATCATGGTCGACAAGCCGGCGGCTTTAGCCAGGTTAGAGATGATCTCACGACCCTCCACTCGAGCATAGTAGTCTTGGTCGATCAGAAGAGGCTCGATGACGACAAGAATCTTGTGTGTATATGGCCTCACCAATTCGTCCAACTTGTACAGCACTCTGTCGATGACCTTGACCAGCAAGTGGCGCTCCTGGTCCTCGAGTGTCCTCTCCATTAGAAGTGGCAGAATCTGGTTGAAGAGGGGGCCGGCGCCAAAGCTTCGTGCATTGTCGGTTAGCTGACGCAGTGCAGTCTTTCGCATGGGCGGTGTACCGTTCTTGATCTTGAGGAGCAGTCTCATGATCTTCCTCTCCTTGAGCTCATCCACGCTCAAGTGTTCCTCGTCAACAGTCTCGGTCAGTTTGGAGAAATACTGCATGTCCTCAGGCTTGAAGAATTGTAAATCACCAACGCCAGGGATCTCTTTTGGTAACTGGTTCCCTCCCAGACGCGCCGAGTTGGGATCCTGCATCATAAACCCAGTCGTCTGGACCGGAGTCTGCACGAGCTTGTGTGCAGGAGCACGAACTGGGGCGTAGCCCGGCGGCGGCTCCAAAACCTTGTATCCGTCGGCCTCGCCCGGCAGGATGGCATCGAGCTCCTCGTCGCTAATGGGCGCATTCCGTGCTGACATGTCCATACCGATGGGTGCCGCGGGGAGCATCGAGCCCTGAGAGGGGTGCATGGGTGTAGCGAGGCCCGTGTTCCCAACGGGTGTAGCGGCCGGAGCCTGGTCCCAACGCGACCGCTTCTTGGTGGCTTCGGCGCCTGGGACTTGGATGGCGGGAGCTTCGTCCCACCTCGACCTCTTCTTCTTCTCGGGCTGTGGTTCCGGAGCAGGTGTTGTATCGTCCGTCGAGCTCACGTCCCACCTCTTCTTGCGCTTCCGACCAGCCGCAGCCTCAGTAGAGCCGGCTTCCTCGTTCTCCTTATCTCCGTTGGGCAGGGCCAGTGTGGGTTTGTGTTCCTCGGTCGCATCGGCGTCCCCGTTCTTCATCTTATCCTCGATGGCCTTCCTCACTCGTTCTTCCTCCCGCTCCAGCTCCGCCTTCTCCATGACGCTCCTGTAGGTCTCGCCATCCTCGCCGGCGGCACCCGCCTGCCTGTTAGCCGCAAAGGGGTCGGCGCGTGTGGGCGTCAGGACGCGGTTGAAGCGCCTCTTCTGATAATCCGTCTCCCGGTCCGAGATGCGGTTGCTGCGTTCGCCCTTGCCCAGGAGCACATCCTCCTCTTCGACACCCTCGCCCCGTGCAAACTCGTCGATCTGCGATTGGGTGGCGGTGTACTGCCCGACCAGGCGGCGCGAGTTGTCGGGACCGTCGACGTCCATGTCATCGCCATCATCATCGCCGGCAGGCAGCGAGGTGTGGTAGCCGGCGAACTTGTCGGCGCCATTGCGCTCGTAAAGCTCGGTGTCGTAGGCTTCGGTCAGGCTGGCCTTCGTGGACGAGTCGCGCTGGGAGGAGAGGTCTCGTGAGGCTCCTTTCTTGGCCGCTGCAGCGGCATTGCGCTCGGCCTGCAGCTTGCGGATCTGGTCGAAGTCCGAGTCCGACATGGTTACGGGATTGATCGGCTACATGTATCGTGACGTGTCGTGTCTGGAGAGCTCTGCCGCGGGATGGGAACGGAGTCGGACGGGCTGTTCGGAGGGCGTTGATGGTTTGGGGAGGAGGCGACGTCGCGAAAATTAGAGCTCGGTCATGAAATGTTAGGTACCCGGCCCGCGGTAGCGCAAGGCTGGAAACTCGGGTGGGTCTTTGGATGAGCAGGGGTTGGTGGCGACTTTGCGCTAGTGCCATTTGCAGTGTGGCCCCCACCCCCGGTTTGGTCCTCAGTACAGTCGACGCCGCTTTCTTTGGGCGAATATTGCACAAATAGAATACCATTAGAGCGACGAGTTACTTGCAAGATCGCTTTTTGAATTCAGAGAAATGATTGCACATGGGTATCGATTCCATCACCCACCCTGCCCGGGTGCCCAAATCAGCCATATAATTCCTCCTTCCCCAAAACCTGAACGCCATTTTGATGCCGGCTTTGCCATTCAGTGCCTGCTGTGTCATAGGACGGTCCCATGGTAGAATATAATTCCGACCTCAGAGCTTTCTGAATCTCATTACACCTCCAACTTACAGATCCTTGTCATATGCCTCCATCAGCATTCCTTTCAAACCTCGTAGCTGACCGTTGGCCCGTTTCTATTGAGATTTGACACCCTCAGCGCTCGAGAAGAGAAACCGTCCACGGCCCCTCAACTGGGTTGAACTGCCTTTCCTTCTCGTCAAGAGGGAGGTATTGATTTCCCTGTTCGAGGATCGTCCTAGCCTCTCG
The DNA here is from genome assembly GCF_014595645.1 of Diaporthe citri. NCBI lineage: Eukaryota > Fungi > Ascomycota > Sordariomycetes > Diaporthales > Diaporthaceae > Diaporthe > Diaporthe citri. The sequence goes on from NW_025064849.1 coordinate 5,222,077, forward strand.
TACGACCTGGTCAGGGAGCAGGATCTCCTCCTCGTCCATCGTCTTGGGCTGGAACAGGAGCTTCATGGCATAGACGCCCTGCTTGGAGGAGCAGGAGAATTTGACGCGAGGGTTCAGGATCCAGACCGTGACAGCCTCCTTCTCTCCCTGCAATACAACCTTTGCACTACCGGACCGAGCTTGCGTTGCGATGAGGGCTGCAGCGAGGCACTGAGAGAGAGATGGTGGGGCGGACAAGTACGAGTCTTTGTCGACGCCAGCCTGCTCGACGAGGTTGAGCTTCCACTTGAAGAGCGACAGGCCATTCTTGCGGTTGTCGAGACGGCCAAGCTGGGTTTTGCACTTGTGGCAGTGTGCGTCCAGAGCACGAAACCCGCTGAAGTCCTGGGAGACGATGCTCTCATGTGCGGCGTCATACCGAGGGATCTGCATGACGGTCAGTCAGCGGGGATGATGACACGGGACAGTAAACGAAGGTTTATGTGACTCTGGCTAATCGCGACGGGCCCAATGACTCTGAGAGCCGTCGGTGAAAAGCAGAGTGATTGACTCCCTGCCTCGAAACGAGCGAACCGCAGCGCAGACACGAGGGCTCGCTTGTTCCTCGGCAGCTTGCTGAGTGCAAGATGGGCCAGAGTTTCGATCTCGGGCAAATGTATAGGTAGCCACACCACCAAGGAGGCGGACCCCTTCTTTAATGCCCTACCGGACGAGATAGGCGTGTGGGAGGTTGAGATGGGATCGAGGATAGACTCCATGAGGTTGGGTATGCTTACCATCAGACATTTGCAGTCGTTCTGGGGGAAAAGAATCGTCATGAGGTCAATAAAGCCAACACTGTTCTGTGCAGAGATGATAGAATTGGCACCATAACCACGAGAAGCCAGATCATCCTCAGAGGCCTTGTTCTGAGTATCACCAGCAGCAGTACCAGTCGAGTGGGCATCGGTGGGCTTGTGGCAGTGCCAAAACTCCATCATCTCGGCCCAGTTTTCGCTAGGCAGGTCCTTGAACGTCTTGATCGTGTCTCCGGCGACGACGGTTTCATCACATGCTCGACAGGCAACGCGTAGTCCTGGCTTGAGATCTGCTGCAGACCATGGCACGCTATCAGGGGCGACGTGCTGTGCGGCCTCGGCCTCCACTGGGGTGGGGAACAAGCGCCAGCTGATCTTAATGTGGCCTGGCTTGACCTCTCCAGGGAGATGCTCGCCAGCGACGCGGGTCTTGACGGGAAGGCGCAGCTTGGTGCTGGCGCCGTCATGGTCGACGATCAGATGCAACCCATCCCTCGAGACGAGAACCTTGGTCTTGTGGGTTGACTGGGTGGGAAGGTGGATGACCACAGAGATGCGACCAAGGCGTGGCAGGAACTCGGCGTAGATGTTGGGCTGGGCCGCCCCGGTGGTTACCGAATCTGCCGCCATGATGAGGACGACGAAGGGCGAGCTGAGGCCCTGTGGCTAAGGCCTGCTGTGGTCAGTCCCAGGATTTCAACTTCTAGGCATCATCCGAACATGAGCATACATGGAGCGCCGTTGATGCAGATCAGAAGACAAGACGGCAACACAGCCGGGGAATGACTGTATCGTGTCGGTTTTAGATATCAATGTCCAGCAGGGACAGGTCGTGGTAATGCAACTCATGTTGCGGTTCAGTGTTGAGGTTTGACGGAGTGGATGAGTCAGCCGTCGAGAACCCTACCCCTGGAGAGACCGTCTACGGAGACGTACCCTCCCCATCTCAAGGAGTCAACCCTGGTAACTCTTTGCTGCCTCATCAGCATGCGACTGTCACCACAAATGCAAGGCTTGAATGAGGCCTGAGCATTTTCACCAAACTCATACAATTTCCTCAGATATTTTTCTTTGGAAGCGAAAACACTATTACAGCGCTCTACTATCTCATGATCGCAAATTCCGCAACTCCTCGCGCCGATGTCACAAGAAAATGGAATCCGATGACGCAGGGGAACCTGACGGAATAGACGCCACCCACTATTCTCCCAGGATAGGATATCCAGAGTTGTGCCAGCTGCCTTGTCCCTCCCAGCATACTCAGGATGCTTCCCTCCAACCACACGCGCCCTCTTACGGAAACCCTCCCGCTCACTGACCAGCACCCTCTTCAGCGCGTCACCGAGCTCGACCCTCTCCCACGGTGCAGCGCCTTTGTTAGCCCAGACTCCAACCTCGTTCAGCTCGACCCGGTTGCCGAAACCATAGCAGTCGATCGAGCCGGGAACCAGCACCTGCGGCACCCCGGCGGCGATGGCCTCGTGGTGCGAGTTGGTCCCGCCGTGGTGAATCGAGCATGCGACATGTCCGGACTGGAGGATCGCACACGGGTCCGCCTCGCCCCACGGCTTGATCCGCACCCGGTCCTCCGATATCTCCGAGCCCAGCGTGTCGTGGACGGGCTTCCACTCGCCGTCCCACGAGGCCTGGTCGCTTGCGTCCTCCCGCTTGAGCTTCCACAGCACCCCATCCGCGTGTTTACCTGCCCATCCGCCGCATCGAGCAGATCGCGCAGCGCCAGCGCGAACTCGAGTGTCTCGTGCGGCTTAAGCGCGAACTGCGCTCCCAGGTTGACGTACACCCTCGGGTCCCGCGCTAGCCACCTCCCCAGCGCCGGGTCGACCTCAGCCAGCCTCCACTACGGCCGCACGATGGGCCCGCACGGCGTGACGTGGGACAGGAGCACGTCAAAGGGATAGTCGAGGTCCTCGCTCATGGCGCCCAGCAGGCGCACGCCCGGCGGCGGCGGGCGCTGACGACGCCCAGGTCCGCGAGGGTGAGAAGCCGCAGGGAGGCGTCGCCCGTGGCCCCGCGCAGCAGCTGCACCGCCTCACCCAGCCTCATGTCTGTGACCATCGTGAAGCCGAGCACGAACGGCAGGCTTTGCGTTCATATACCCCTGGGCCATGCGTGTTGGTTACATTGAATGGGCCGTGCCAACACCGGGGGAGGGTCCAAAATTGCGATGGAAAAGCGTTTGGTATCGCAGGAGCGATCCTTCTCGCTTGTCTTGTTTACAACTGCTAAATACTAAAGGCATGGAACTGGGCCGTACTACGCGGCGGGAAGCTGGTGGTGCCATCAACTTGTACTAGCTTAAGTTTGAAGGCAAGTTGCAGGCTTTTTACGCTTGCCGGTAATTCTTGAATCAGCCCGAACCTGTTATATGCTTGGATGCCGTTAGAAAGTTCAAGGGCTTGAACAGGTCTCTCATCTCATTATCGTTACAGACAAGTGAGTCCGAAAGCAGGGAATAACGCGGAAGGATACTGTGACGGGGAGATCATCAGGGCATCTCAGCAGTTACTCTTGCAAGTTGAAGGACGATTTGCATGTCTTTTCCAAATCACATATCTGACTATGGACGGTCGCCTGGCCTAAAGCGCTGAATGCTGCGATGGTGTCCTTGTTGGGGTGTCTGTCGTTCCTCGGATTTAGTCATGCAGATTGGGAAGACGACTTGAGCGGGATGGACCACAAGTCTGCTTACGTTGTTAATGCGTTATCACGGCAATGCTAGATCAGTGTCACTTTAGGGATTTTATGTCAGCTCAAAAACTTGCCAAGCTTCATTTGAGGGCAGAAAATGGTGAAAAGCTTCCAGATCGCTGATAAGCAAGTCCTGGAGCATGGCGGTGTTGGCAAGTTATTTTTGCAATTAAAGAAGCTCTTAGAGTCCAGTGGTGTTGGAAAAAGTCCAATACTAGTTTCCAGATCATCGTTTTGCCAAAGAGCTGTTTGGGTGAGCAAGTGCGGCCGGGCTGTTGGTCAACAAGATGAAGTGAAAAGAGTTTGGCTGACAGATGAAGATGATCTACACTTCAATCGGTGGCGTCAGAGGTCTGAGTAGTTTAGGAAAATGAATGGATTTAGAAAAGGAAAATTGAAGAGATATTATTGATTTACGCTCAAATGGCCGGGCACAAAGGCTCGGGATAAATCAGAACGAGGCACATCAAGCCAAAAATAAGACTCTTACCACCAACGGGTTCCCGACTCGCCGAGCCATCTCAAAGTTCCGTTCCGATTATGCTCACAAGAGAGGAATGTGGAAGCTTTACTGGGAATACCATCAGTTGCCTAGACAAACTACGGGATAAAACGCGTGCGGCCTTGCCGTTGTGGGTAGCGTGATCCTTCCGGAATAGCTACAGTGGCTCCATCATCGTACCATCCAGACACCGAGGCACACATGCCACCCAGCACCCGGATCTAGACCATCTAGACCCTGGGAAGTCAAGGACGTGCCTTGCATACAGGCAGAGAAGTGCTGACCACGATCTCTCTCACCTGATAGGTGGAAAATTGGCCGCCCTCGCCTGGATTGAGACTTGTCACTTTTCCTGCCCCGGACAACGAGAACAACGTGACTAGGCGTATTCCAAAGATGATTGTATCGTCGGCGCCGTCCAGAACATCCTGTCACGCGTGGGCTGTGAGCGGTGGCCAGATGGGATATCATGACCTCGCCGGCGCAACGGATGCGCTGGCCACAGCCATGCGTGCGACAGAGGATGGAATACTTATAGCAAGGCGGTAACGCCCAGATGTCCAATTGCGAGATACCCCAGACTTCCACAGGAATGATAAAAGCAAGACCAGCGATATACAATATCGACAAAACCTCTCACACAGACCACCATGTCGGCTACAACACAAGTCTCAGCCGGCCTTGACCTAGGCACAGGCCCTACCCTCTCCCTGACGGGCGCCGGCGAGCAGAAGCCAATGAGGCCCCTGACTAGAGACGAGGCCGTCGGCTTCGAGGTCGACTCCCCCGACACATGGAGCAACTTCCACAAGCGCGTGCACAAGCTCAAGCCCCAGGGCGACTACGACGTCGACATGAAGATCCTAGCCTGCGGCGTCTGCGGCAGCGACGTGCATACCCTCTGCGGCGGCTGGGGAGACCAGCACTACCCTCTATGCGTTGGTCATGGTCAGTCGCCCATCAGGTCCTTCCAATCAACACACCTTTCCTGGCCCATCACGCCCCTTTCCTCTCCCCACCCCCCTCCCGGCGTATTCTTAGCCCAATTCTAACAGTGTCTTCCATCTCTCAGAAATCATCGGCCTCGTAACCCGCGTCGGCCCAAAAGTAACTCTCCACAAGATAGGCGACCGCGTCGGCGTCGGCGCCTCGTCCTGGGCCTGCCTCGAGTGCCGGCAGTGCAAGAAGGGCAACGAGCAGTACTGCGCGCACCAGCTCGACACGTACGGCGCAAAGTGGCCCGACACGGGCTACGTGACCAAGGGCGGCTACTCGTCGCACATCCGCATCCACGAGCACTACTGCTTCCCCGTGCCCGAGGAGCTCCCCACCGCCGTCGCGGCGCCCATGATGTGCGCGGGCCTGACGGTTTACTCTCCCCTGAAACGCAACGGGTGCGGGCCGGGGGCCAAGGTCGGCGTCGTCGGGGTTGGCGGGCTGGGCCACCTGGCCGTCATGTTCGCCAATGCCATGGGCGCCGAGGAGGTGTGGGCGTTCATGCTGGACCACAGCCTTGACGAGGACGCGCGGGAGCTGGGCGCGACGGGGGTGATCGTCATGGGCGACGAGGGCGTGCGGGAGGAGCACAAGCACACCTTCGACCTGATCCTCAACAGCGCCAGCTCGAGCGTCAACTGCGCGCCCTTCCTGCCGCTGCTGGACGTGCACGGCCGCTGGATCAGCGTCAGCATGCCGGCCAAGGAGGACAAGGGCACCGAGGTGTCGACGTGGACGCAGATCGAGAACGGGTGCCTGATCGGGGCGTCGCACCTCGGCTCGCGCAGGGAGGCCCTCGAGATGCTGCGGCTCGCCGCCGACAAGGGCGTCAGGACGTGGGTCGAGGAGGTCGACATCAGCAAGGAGGGGCTCAAGGCCGCGCTCGAGAGGTGTCGCAGGAGTGATGTCAGGTATCGCTTCTGTCTGACGGGGTACGACAAGGAGTTCGGTGAGGACATCAAGGGTCGGGAGGATTGATTTGTTCTTCTGGAGTTGGCGGATGGGCGCATGGGGAGACATCAAACTGGAAAACCAAATTAAGTAATGAATAATAGACGTTATACTTCTCTCGCTGCACTCCACCTATGCAACCAGGGTTGTTTCTGAGAACCACTCGAAAATCATGGTCGGAAGAAGTTAAGGAAGATAAAAAGGGACAACCGTGTTTACGACATGGAAATAAAAGTGTTGTGGAGAAGGCTGTGGACGGAGCAGAAACCACAGGAAATCCGTCCACAAGTATACGAGAGGGTTCACCAAGCCAGGTCGTAAGAATCGAAGCGAGGAAGAATGATTTATGATCATACTAGAGTCTTTTACCCCAGCAGGGGAACCCAAGGAGCCCAAAAGATGAATCACAAAGATAACGCCAGAGAGGGCCAGATAAGAGGTAAAAACCCGCTGTGTGTTAATTCAGTGTGTTCTGATCTGTTCGTTCAGTTTTGTCTATCACCACAACAAACCACTCACCACACCACCAACCGCTAGGTCACACACCACCAGCACCACCAGAACGCAACCTCGCCACCTACGGGGACCAAAAGGTGTCCTCCACTTCGGCGCCTTCCTCGACGCCGGCATCTTCGATCTCGCCTTCTTCCTATGGGGACGACGAGGAACTCTACTCCTCGCCGCCCTCCTCGGCGGCGGGCTCCTCGGCCTCGTCCTCCTCCTCATCCAGCGACCCGGCGGGTACGTCGTACAGGCGCAGGATGCTCTTGTTAGGGTCCTTGACGAGGACGTACTTTGCGTCGCCGTCTCCCGCCTTGAGCACCATGTCTGAGATGGTCCGCACGATGCCCCAACCGTTGGACAGCGACAGGTTCATCTGGTTGGCGAAGTCGCGCGGCTTCCAACCGACAACGCCCAGGATAACGTGCTTGTCGTTGGCCTTGGGGTTGACTCGGGAGACGAATCTGTGAGGAGGCTGTATCAGTAAAGAGTCACAAGTGTGTCTGGGGTTCTGGATATTTTGACTCACCCGATCTTCATCTGGTCCCGCCTTGGCCAGGATGCTCTGCACGGTCCATCGGGCAAGCTTGCAAGAGTTGTTTTTCATCTCAGTGGCGACAACGGCACCGCGCTGCGACACGAGCTTAGAGCGCCAGTCCAGGGCGCCGCCGCTGCCCTGGGCCTTGCTGTCGAACTCGTTGAGGGCGTGCACGCGCAGGAACTGGTCGTCGCCGCTGATGGCGTTCTTCTGCACCGCGTCGAGCTCCGTCCGCACCACCAGGTACACGGGGGCCTCGTCGTTGATGCTGATGTCGAACTTGCGGTACCGGTAAGCCTTGGACGCGGGCGGCTCCGTCTCCTCGGCCGCGTTGTAGAAGGGGTTGCCGTGCGACATCTCCACCTTTTGTGACTCGAGCACCACCTGGTTGGCGAAGTTGTGGTTGATGTATGTCGCCTCCTCGGCCAGCGCCGCCGGTTGGTTGATGACGTCCTTGGAGCCCTCAGAGGCCTCGAGCGGTGCGTCGGCCGCGTTCTCGTTGACGGTGACCATGTCCAGCGCAGCGTTCTCGCGCTTGTCCAGGAACACCTTGTTGCCCTGCTTGACGATGACAATGTCCCAGGGGTAGACGGAGCGGGGCGCGCACATGAGCATGGACAGCACGCTGTCGGTGGCGAAGACGGTGGCCTCGTTCTTGTCGGCCAGCTCCTGGATGATGGGGTCGGACGACGTGGTAACGTTGTAGGCGGCGCGGTCGATGGGGTTGAGCTTCTTCTCGGCCGACTTGACGGGCTGCTTGTCGTAGGAGCGGTCGTAGTAGGACACGAAGCCGTAGCTGTCGATGTCCTCGCCCTCGTCGGCGTCCAGGTTGAGCTTGAGCAGCCTGTTGTAGTCGATCTCCTCGAGCAGCTTCCAGTCGGCGCGGATGTTGATGGAGGCGTCGCGGTTCCGCTGAGGCTTGTCGTAGTCCTTCCAGCCGAAGCGACGGCCGCCGCCGCCACGGCCACCGGCGTTATTCCGTCCACCGCGCCCGCTGTCGTAGCCACCCCGGCCTCCACCACGGCTGCTGAACTGTTGACGTCCACCGCCACGGCTGTCCTGTCCTCCTCGGGCACCGCCACGCTGGCCACGGCCGCCACGTGTGAAGACGGCGCCGCGGCCGAATCGGGACTTGCCGCTGTCGCGAACGTTGGAGACGACGGAGAAGGAGGATTCGTCTTGCTCGACAGCCGGTGCTGCGAAGAGGGAGGCGCTTGCAGAGCCGTAAGTCTGTTGGTCTGAAGGGAGATGTTGGTGTCAGCAAGGTGGAGCTCAGTCGAGTCCAGCATGGTCAAGCAGTCGGCGGTGATGCCACCTGTAGGAGGGCGCACCTCTGTAGTTCCTATTGTACTGGGCCCGTCCTCCACGACCATCGCGGCCATCCTTGCCATCGGCAGTCCAGTCGGCCATGCGACCCAGCTTGTCGCCCTTGGAGAAGGGGGCGTATGGGACGCCATTCAGGGTGGTCTCTGTCGTGACTGGGGGCCCCCATCCGTCGCCGTCGGGCAGCGCCGCGATGATGTCGGCGATCGATTTCGACATCGTGGGTATTGTGTACTATCAAGCAGGTTGATACGATGCACTTAAAATCTGGGCAGGGTGAATTTTAAGTTGGTAGGTGTGCCGTATCGTTGCTGTCGGTCGAGTTCGCCCGCGTCTGTTGCCGCCTTAGATGGTCGGTGGTTTGTGCAAATTCGTCAAAAGCTGCAGAAATTCCATGTTTGGTGGGGTCCGGCCTAGCGTAGCAGCCTTGGCGGGTCCTACTATGGAAGGCGGCCAGGAGCTTGTCCAAGGGCTTCTTTCCTGATCCCCGCATGACTGGAGGAGCGTGTCTTCCCAACCCAACCTGCCTTGGAAACAGGCATTCCCTCAGGGTTAGGTGTCCTGGAATCGCCTCTCGTTTTGTTGACTGCTTCTGCTGTCGAGCCATCCATCTAATCTGTTTCCCTCGGAATGCAACCGAACCACTTCGAAAAACCTCAAAGACTGCACCGGCCTATGGGTTTGAAGGCAGTAATCGTACCCACAGCCGGCGGAGACATCGGTAGCTCGGCACAAATGAGGTGGGCTCCGGGTAGGGTGAAGAATTGATTTAAACTTTATGTACTACGTGTACGAGTTTCTTGGGATTTCATAAGCTATTGCGACTTTGCTGCTCATCAATTCTGCCTCTGAATAAACAGGCAGTCCTTGCATTCTTGAGGGAGTTTGCATTTCTTCCAGTGGTCCAACTCCCTGTCTAGCTTTCCGAGGGCACCATCTGGACATTGTCGCCTCCTCCACGCCTGCCACCGATGGCCCCTTGGCTCTAGAAGTTCCATGCGCCTCTTCTCCAAGATTTCTAGAAGTTCCATGCGCCTCTTCTTCAAGATTTCAACGCAGTGCCTTCCTGCCGTAGTCTTGCGCAACAGTACTGGTTTGAGAAGCTCCACCCGTAGCTGAACAATCATCTGGGAGCTCGAGGAAACCGCCTGGCGCAATAACTCTTCGGCTTTTCTGCGCGGTAGTAAGTCCGTCACTTCTGTCCCGGATATTTTCTCTTCCCAAGTCGAACAGAGACCCCGGATGTCGCCGGGGAGTACAGCCAGAAGGCTGCCGGCAACCAAGAATTTTGGGGCCTCGCGTTCCGGGGGCATCCCAAGGATCTTGCTCCATGATTGCAAATGGAGTTCATGCGTTTCAACTTCTGCCGCTGCCTGGGAGCCATTGACAGGGTACACAAAACTCGAGACTCTGTCGGCGCCTTTCCTGGTCGGTATTATAAGGCACCTATCAGCGAGGCTCCTCGGCCACAGTTTTAGTTGAAAGGGGGATGCTTCAAAGTTGTCACTCACATGTTACTTATCTCGACTGCAATCTTTGCCAGTACATGACCATCTATCAAGAATTGATCACAGAGACACGGAAGTCTTAGAAAATATGCTTCAGAACCACCAAAAAGAAGTCTGTCGCAGCGGTGAACGGTCGTTTCCTCGTTGGGAGTGTGAAGGCAAACTTGACGCTCAATGCATGTCTCCATCACACTTTCAATGAACTGACACCAAATTTAGTCAGTTCTAGGTCACCATCGATGAAGAAAGAAGACTTAGGAATTGTACTTCGTTTTACCCAGAATCTCTCTGCCCTCCAACGCTAACAGGATTCATTAGTCGAATTCCTTCCTGGGGTTGATCATGGTACGGTACCTACAATATGGCGGACCTTACCGGGCCTTGCCTCTGCTCTTCACCCTCTAGCATCATATTCTTCGTCAACGACATGACGTTTCAATGATTTTGGATAACACGTTGATTTGAGCAGTTGGCAACTGGGCTCCAATAGGGCTTGTGTCAGACTACCTGGTAGTTGCTCCACGATTAATTGAACGTCCGAGGTAGTTGTAGCGTCTTATGTTGTTTGGAGCCACCGATATGCACTTATGAGTAAAAATGCTTTGCTTTGAGGATTGAGTGCCTGCCCACGCCCTTCTAGCCTCAGCTGAACTTCCTTTGTCGTTTATAGGCCACCAAGGCAAAGTGGCGCCCCAATCACGACCCAAGTATCAAATCATCCGACTACATCTGCTGCTGTGGCGGTGGCTGGTAGTGCTAGCCGACTGCCCGTCTTCTGCCATATGGGCCAGAAACGACACGTCCAATTGCATTTATATCTCACGGGTTAAAAGGCGCTGAGCCGATTTGTTCCACCATGATGCCTGACCTGCCCGTACCCACCTGGGCACAGCGCCGCACCTACCTATACTTGACCTGTCAGCTCCTGAAATTTGGGGCGGTGAACGACCGCAAGTGTTCATTTTGTCAACGCATACTCGATTGAAAGTTGACTCAGCTAGTCACATGTTGTCGAGGTAGTGTATTGAATTAACGGAAGCATTGCGCAGCTTGAAAACACTGTCAAAGGTCGGTCAGCCTAAACCAACCATTACATTCGATCTTTGCTTCTCCCCATTTCATTTCATCCTCCGATTGGAATGACCAAGTGACCAGGTGGTTTAGGATTGAGCGACGAATGAGAGATTCTTACCCACAATTTGCTTCCGGAGTCATCGACGGATCTTTCGCGCTATTTCACATCTCTTCCTGCGCCATGTCTTCGTCAAACACAACAGAGATGATCTGTGTAGGGCATGAAATAGGACCTGATGTTCATCATACCGAGAATCCAAGGGTTCCAGCCGATTTCTGCCCCGACCCTCCGGAGGATAACGTCAAGTATCGGGATGATCTCGAGATAGATAGCCCTGGTGTCGAAAGCCAGTTTTACCAGGCCATCACCACCCAAACGTCATGGACAGCAGAACGTGGACGAGTTGCAGTCCTTCGAATGTCCCATTCTGTCTCTCAGGATGACGGGGCACTGCATGTGGAAGGCCTGACGCTGAGGAAAATTGCATGGCGAGCATTGCAAGATCCCTCTTCACCCCCACACAGGCCCAATTCAGCTTTCAACACTTCAGAGTCATCAGAAGCCCCGGAAGGACTTGTTTTCGAGGATTTAAATCATTTCAAAAAAGCTTTGGGGGCACTTACGCTCCGCTATGACGCAGCAGGAGTGCCTCGATTCTTCAAAAAACAGCTAATCGTTCTCGAAGATCTAGGCCAAGATTGGGTCAAGACCCTTGGAAAAACTTTCCAAATACCCGCTCGCGTATTTGCACTCCACTGGGCTTCCCCCAGTCTTTACGAGCGCGGTAGAGCTCGCCTTCCACTTGGCCAGCCAGCGGAGGAGCATTTTGTTCTACCATACTCGGAGATTCTACGTTATGATATCAGAGACGGTATGATACTGGCTTCTTGAAATTAGCCCAATCGATTTCCGATTCAGCTTACAAGTGTCTAATCTGACATTAATGATTTTAGAAAGTGGGCATTGCAAGCTTGACTGCTCTGCAGTCAGATTTATGAGTTCAGAGATGCAGCAAGATCAAAAGGAAAACCAAACGAGCCACCAGGAAGTCGAAGCTTCAAATACAATTTGTGAGGCTGCGATCAGTTATTGGGGTCGCCTGGACAGCCACGAAGAGTGGACAGGTAAATATTAACCAACATATGATTTCCTGGATTGCACATTAATGTCGTCATTGTCAAGCAATTCTCCTCGTGGACCCTCAATTCCAATCAAACTCTGCATGTGCTCAACCACATCGATGCAATATTGTGCGGGCGAATGCGCAAGGGAAAACAATCGGCGAACTTCCGGCTCTCCCACGGGGCTATGACAGAACAAAACTTCTAGATCAGAATCCTCTATTGCGCAGTCCTTATAATGAACTTCGCTGGAGGCCCGTAATCTTGAAGGCTGCGATGAATGAGGATTCAAGTTCCATCCAATGGACACCAATTGACCTTGATGGTAAAAACGGTAGATATACCGGCACTCGGACAGCCCAAGCACGTACGAAGCGTACTATTCAGGTTCTCGGCGGACCACCGCAGGATATTGAGATGGTTTCAATGGGAAGCAATTTCCGATCAACACGACACGATCAATCTCTGCCTATATTCGACCAGATCCTGAGAGCCCCTCCCCCCATACCGAACTTCCATCCGGTTCACGCCATCAAGTTCGTTCGGCGCATCGTCTTGGCTAAGATGGCCCTCATTGTGGACCCTTTCCTACGGCAAACATACTCACTGACGGTCAAGGCAATGCAGAATATATCGAATATAGCAGATTTTGACCCCCAACGGCTAGGTGAGAAACCTTGGCAAGATGAGTGGAGATCAGAGTTCTTCAATAGACTGTGGGAACTTCGTGGAAATATTGACCTCCTTGGATTCGACATGGGAAACACAATCCGCGTCTTCTCCGAACTTGCTGACGACACGAGCTGGCCGGAGATGCAAAATATTGACATTGCCGGTGGCGGAAGATGCGGCAACGACAGACAACCCAGCCATACCAAGATCCGAGATCAGGATGTGGATGATTTGAAAGAATGGGAGAATCTTGAAGCTACCAGGGAGTATGCCGCAGGCTTCATCGAGCGCACAACAAATTCTTACCTCCAAGCCGCTACAGCGGAAGGGGCAAAGTTTTCCAATGTTCAGGCGAAGACGTATTATGTGTTGCAACAACATCACCCATCCCGGATTTGTCCTGACAGTGTCAGAATGCTAATGAGGCGTCACAGTTCCAAGAAGATGACATTGTGAGGCTCGAGCGGACTCTTCACGTGTGTCCCATTATGTCGCTCTTGACCATACTGACAAAAGTTATGCATTAGTCTGGCTACACTTTTCGTGCCAGCGAGCCTCTGTGCGACTGTTCTGTAAGTTTGGAATATTTCCAACGAAAAGCCTCCGGAGTACTTTACTCAAAATGGGCTGCACTTCCTGACCACATTTGAACTAGTGCATTGCCCGGTTATTCTGGAGCGCAAGGCACTACAAGATTCTGGTATGTACCTATGATGTGGTGGGTGTACTTGGGTTATTAAAAACCTCTCGTAACTAACAAACAAGCAGGCTTTTCTGGGTTGTGAGTGTGCCTATTGCACTTGCATTAGCAATCACTCTGCTGTTCAAGGACATACGCACATATATCATATCAATGAGCATTGGAAGAAGGACGAGTCCAAGAAGGAGGAACCCTCAAAACGGCCTCGTGGCGTGAGAACGAGATTTCCTTTGATTTTCCGTAACACTGGAAGGAGAGACGAGGAGAAAATTACGTAGCTGAAAAGATTTGATTGGATTGGCTCAATATAGTCATGATGTGTGGGTGCTGCCGCTCAAGGGACCAATCCCTGACTTCTAGTTTCTCAGCTGCATTTTGCTACCATAGTCTTCTGGCACATGGTAGCCGCCACTTCAAGTTTATGCCTCGAGCATCGAAGCCAAACCAAATGCCGCAGCCCGCTGAGCGACCTCGCTCCAACTGCTCACCAAACAAACTCCCGTAACATTCAGTACGCGGAATTCGTCGTCCGTCCAACCCCTTGTTTCTGATGAGTTGCGTGATCGGAACGCAAGACCAAAACCCGAGCCTTCGTTCTGACCAACGGGAAGAATCTTTTGAGGACAAGCTGTCCCGTGCCATTGCGCAGGGGGCCAGGCAGAATAGGACCCACACGGCGTTCTAGCAGTCTCCAATGCTACTAGAATAAGAACCAAGGCCATCATAACCGAGATGACAATTGTATAAATCTTATACCAGAGCATTGACGCGCAAGGAATGATCGTTGTCGTGTTCGCGCCGCGGATGAAGTAGTAGAGGAGGATCAGGGACGAGCAGCCGAAAACGACGAGATAGAAGATGACCATGGTAAATGCTGAGGCAGGCATGATCCATCCTATCCATTCACGGTCATGCCAGAAGGACCAAGGTGCCGCGTAGATGATGCAGAATGCTGTCAAGGCCAACAGCGGAAGGATCCAGCAGATGCGCAAGACCCTGCTCGACCATCGGGACGTCGGAAAGAAACGGGACCCGTGATGCTCAGCTGCCGCTGGGTGGTCCAGGAAACTATCTAGCGATAGTCTCCCAGCGACCTCAATCTGGGTCTCCGGGACCGAAAGCTTGTTGTTGTCGTAGACGGTCTGTCGCTCTGGCAGGACCCTCCGATGGCCAACCGCGGTCGACCCCGGGTCCGAAACATCGATAAAGGCGAAGTTGTCAGTGATCCAAAACGCAGCGCAGAATATGTACAGGCCGAGGCAACCGATAGGCAGGAACATATTGTCCAGGGCGAATCGAAAAATGTAATTTGAAGTCCCGGGCCCAAACAGGCTACCCCCTATGCTGTAGAAAGCCTGTGCGGCTTGGAGGCCTACAACGACCGTCTTGATCATTTCCCAAGAGGCGATTTCGGTCCTGGCATGGGCGGGCAGGCGTGAGCAGAAGGACAAGCTCTGTTCGGCTACCTTCTCGGAGCCGTCCCAGCCGGCGTCCGTCCAGAACAGGGCATTGGCAGCTGCTATGTCAGCCACATCCCAGTGTTTCGCCCTTAGTCTCCTGTCCGTGACTGCAAAGTATCTCCAAAGAATAGAGGTGGGATTGTAGTGACAGAGTAGATCGTGCCATTTTGGGAGGCGACGTCGTGTGAGGTAAGATGGCTGAGGCGCACCAGCAGCTACGTGAGCGACCAGTGGAGCTAGGCAGAGGGTGACCAGGGAAATCCAGTCAGAGAAAGATATGTCCCGGCTTTGATAAGTGAGAGGTAAGATGGGCATGATGCAACTCAGCACTTGAGGATGTTGAATATGCCCTGCTGCTAGAAATCGAAGGTCATGTGCAAACTGATCTAAGTTTTGCAAAGCTAGAGCATTAAGAGACAGGAGGACATTGGTCTTGGTATGTGTTTGAGTGTCCCAAGTCCTGAAAGTCTTGGGGCATTTCCGAAGTCGGATATTCCTTCAGGATGCGTAGATCAGCTTACTTTGACAATTGTGTCCCGCCCAATCACAATGAAAGTAGAACATGTGTGGTTTCACGGCATCGAACGTTACCTGCACACTGCCACAGGAGGCAGTACAGATGTAGACTGGCGCTAACCCCAAGGCCATTGAATCCCCACTCCACCACTCCTTCCGGGGGACTGGGGCCTGAAAAGAAAATGGTAAAATCCATTCTGCCATGTTTACTAGATAGGTACTTCATATGCTCGCGTGCACTTGGATAACGATTCTTGAGGGATTTTATTTTGGGAAACAAATAACACGCCCCTGGGCAGACCGTCAGTGCCCGCTTCCTGGAAGATGGGCTCTTGACCGACCTCATTACAAAGAAACTGATATCTCGACAACTTTTGGTGCGAGCAACGAACGGTGACCGAGCAGGTGGGTGAGCAGAGCATATCAGATTAATTTCCCGTTTATTGAATGGTCAGCTTCTCTACCAACGTGAGGTCTCACGCCGGTCCCACTACGCTGTGTTTGTCGGGGCGCTTCTAACAACCCCTTGCTCGACCTTATTTTGGAATGCGCTCAGCCCTAGTGGGTCGGTCTGGTCACAAGAATACGAAAGACCATGCGTTACGGGATGGCTTCCCAACCCCCAGTACACAATTGATAAAGCAGAGTATACTACTCAGACGTGTTCCGGCTTCTCAAATCTGGCTTCAACTCTTGACTAAATTGCAGACACCAGCTAATTCAGCCAATGGCTTGAGGACCTGCAACCCGACCATCTCCTCGTAGATGAGCACTGCGATGGCTACGTGATTGGGATAATCTCTCTGATATCTGTCTTCTACGCCACCTTAATACAGAACTTCCTAGATCAAGAAGCGCAATAATACGATACTTGAAACTTAATCATTGTGTTATACTTCTTTTGTGAGCAACACACATATGATATTAATCCCCTTACAAGCCTGCAGGGGTTGATCCATAAGCTCGCCACTCAGCTTATATTAGCATAGTGAATGGAGGGTACGTACTGCGTACGTACGTCTTTAAAAAAGGGTGTCCTCTGGGGCCCCTTCTGCACCCAGAATTTATCCATACGCCCACTTCGAATACAAACAATCGAATGCTTTCCGGTCTTTCCTGCTACAATATGTGTGTGTGTGTGTGTGTCTGTGAAGGCGGAGGCTATTCGCAGATCGGAAGGTTTGTTAAAAGCAAGCTAATTCTTAATGAGCAGCAGCAGTGGTGCTCTGCACAACTAATCGCCCGGCCCCCTCATGGTTCAGCAACTCAGCATCGTGACTAAAGAGCCACTTGCGGCGGTCGTCATAGCCCCAGAAGATGGGGTTCTGTTCGTTGTTGATCTTGATCTCCTCGTCGCGCTTCCGCTGCTCGGCCCCGTCCTCTATATGCAGGATGTGCTGGTGCTCACGCGTCTTGGCCTGGATGAGAGAAGCACGGGGCATGCGGATCTCTTCATAGCGCTTCAGGCCCTCTCTGAGGGGGATATCGAGAGCGAGACATTGTCGAAGAACGGCAGCGTCCTCGAAGCACTGCGCAGCACCCTGCGCCAGGTAAGGGAGCATGGGATGACAGCTGTCGCCGAGCAGGACGGCCTTGCCAGAAGGGTGGACCCAGCGGGTAAGGTCGGGCAAGTCGCAGAGACGCCACTTCATGAACTCGCCTGTGAGTGCGCAGAGCTTCCGGACACGGGGCTCCCACTTGGAGAAGCGGCTGCACAGTTCGCGGTTGTCGCCCTTGACGACCCAGACCTCGTCGGTCGTCTCGTTGTGCGAGGTGGCGCAGACGACAACGTTGTACATCTCGCCGTTGCGGATCGGGTAGGCGACCAGGTGGGCGTCGGGACCACACCATGAGGTTGTGCAGGGGTCGTTGATGAGGTCGGCCAAGTCGTCGTCGGCCAGTAGCTTCTCTCCTGGAATCAAGATGCGGTAGGCAACATCGCCAGTATCACGGGGGATGTCGGGTTGGCCGGTCAGCAGCGGACGGGCGACCGACTTGATGCCGTCGGCGCAGATGACGAGGTCGGCAGCGAAGACTTCGCCGTCCTGAGTGGTGGCACTCGGAGCTTCAAAGTCGTACGAGACGACGCGCTTGTTGTTGAGGATTTCAACCCCGGCCTTTTGGGCGGCCTCGAGAAGGGCGGCGTGTAGGTCGGCACGGTGGACCAGATAGTAAGGAGCACCGTGGATCTCGACAATATTTTCAAAGGGCAGCTCGACCATCGTGGAGCCGTCCTCCCACCGAAGAAACTGGTAACGGCTTGAAGTCGACTTCTTCATGCTCTCGACGCCAACGCCCCAGCGCATCAACAGACGACTCGAGTTTGGGGGGACGCGAATACCCGCGCCAGCCTCGATGGAAATTTGTCAATAACTAGGTCACGGCTATGAATCAGGTAAGAGAAATTGGATACTAACCTCCGCAAACTCAGGGACGGCGTCGATAACGCGGACTAAGTGACCATCGGTTTGCAGGGCCAGGGCGGTGGCAAGACCGCCGAGGCCACCTCCGACCACGAGGACGTTGAGAGCTCGTGCTACGTGAGGCATCTTTATAAACGTCAAAAGTATGGACTCCCTTTGTTTGATCAGAGGTTCTTTGGGCAGTAAAGAAAGAGGGTAGACATGGTCCGTCTCGAATCCTGTCAATTCGTCCGTAAACTACCAACGCCCAGCATAAAGATACAATAAGACTGGCCGGATGCTCGTCGCCCCTCACGCGGGCCCCGATGCCCCCAAGGACGAATTACGGGAACCATTGGTAATTCAGGCTTATCTGATCGCGGCATCTTGCAGGTTCAAGTTGCAGATCCAATGTCCCCCCACACACACTGCAAGCACGATTCTTCGGAGTCACGCATCCGGCTTTCCCCACTCCCATCGGTCATTCATCTCTTGGACTTGCGTGCTTCCAGGCGAGGTTGGATCGTCATACCTCGCAAACATTTACGAATGATCAAGACCAAAGCAGATCGATCATCCATGCACGCCGCCGACTGCCATTGCCGCAGTCTGTCTCATCTCTCCAGAAGAACCCCGACTCTTCCAGTCGTGGAAAAATGCGCAGATGATGAAAGACACCGCGCGTCCATATCATTCTTCATCTCTCTATGTTTCCCCTGAGGTGAGAATGAGGTAAGCTGACGCTCGTGGTTGATCATTCGTTGCTCAAGTCCCAGAAAGACCTGTCACTTGGATTTACTCCCCTCTGTCGTCTTTCTTCTGACTTTCTTACTCCAACGAGCTGCTGCGCTGTAGTACTCTATGACGGCCCCAGAAACTCAGCCCCAACGGCCTTCTCTGGGCCTTCGAGGAGCAAGACATTCATCATGTCGAAAGCGTTGCCGCTGATGGATCCGGCGACCAACACCGAAACAGATCCGGTTGAGGCCAAGAGAATTCTGCGCGAGGTTGACTGGCGCATCATCCCCTTGCTGCAGTTTCTCTACATGCTGACTTTTCTCGACCGAGTCAACATTGGAAACGCTCGACTCTGGAACTTGGAGAAAGACTTGGATATGAGCGGCTACCAGTACAACATTGTCGTACTCGGTGAGTTGCGCGAACCATTTTCATCGATAAAAAGGCATTAACTAAGCCACATATAGTCTTTTACATCCCTTACATCATCCTCGAACTGCCTGCGAACTACGTCTTCAACCGTGTCGAGCCTCGCAAGTTCATAGGTGTCATCATGTTCGGATGGGGCTGTAAGAACAACCTCTCTCTCATCCCATTTCCAAGTCCAAGTCATCCTTCTGGTTCAATTATCACTTTTCAGTAGATCGACCTTGAGCCACAGTACGTATTGTACTCGGTTTCCAATCCAGCAGGCAGATCAGTATTCCTTTTGGCCAATAGCCACGTTTTCACAATAGTGAATTGGGAAAAGCCCGTGGGAGTAATGTATCGTAGTCCAGTCGTATTCACGAAATCAGATGGATTTTCCCACTCTGTTGAAACACCCAAGGCTAACGTCTCCCGTACAACCACGATAGTGACAATCACATTTGCTGGATTCTGCCACAACTTTGCCGGACTGCTCGTTTCCCGCATCTTCGTCGGCATCTTCGAGTCCGGCATGTTCCCCGGCTGCATGTACCTGATCTCCGGCTGGTACAGGCGGCACGAGCTGCTCACCCCCATGGCCTTCTTCTTCGTCGCCAACGACATCGCCGGCACCATCTCGGGCCTGCTGGGCGCCGGCCTGGGCTCGCTCGACGGCGTGCGAGGCATCTCGGGGTGGCGGTGGATCTTCTTCATGGAGGGGACCGTCACGTGCCTGGCCGCCCTGCTCGCCTGGGTCTATGTCCCGCCCTTCCCGGAGGACAGCACCTTTCTCACCGAGGCCGAGAAGCAGTGGGCCATCCGCCGGCTTCAGGCCGACAACCGTGGCATGCCGCACGACAAGATGACGGCCAGGGGCGTCGTCGACTCGCTCAGGGACTGGAAGGTCCTCAGCAGCGGCGTGCTGTACTTGGCCGTCTGCACGACTGCGTACTCCATCTCCGTCTTCCAGCCCACCATCTTGCGTACCTTTGGATGGGGCGACCTGAAGTCGAACCTGCTGTCTGCGCCGCCTCGTGTTGCTTCTGGCATCGTCTCGGTTGCTCTTGGGATCTGGTCTGACCGGATCCAAAGGCGAGGCATCTTCTGCGTCTTTGGCTTTTCTCTCAGCATCATAGGTTTGTTCCTTGTGATGTTCTTGACTGGCGCGATGAGATACATCGGTATCTACTTTGCTGCCATTGGCATCTACATTGTTCAGCCTCTCTCGATTTCATGGTGGTAAGTCTGCCGCACAGTAAGCCATTCCTATGCATTTAGAACGTCTCAGTAATATCTCTTTTTTTTTTTTCCAACGTAGTGCCAATCAAGTCACGAGCTCGACGAAGCGAGGTACCATCGCTGCTTATGCCGGATCAGTTGGCCAGCTGGGTGGCATCATCTCGGCTGTCGTCTTCCCTTCCAAGGACGGGCCCCAGTACGTCCCCGGTATTTCTACATGCATCGCGTTCCAGATTTTGGGCATCATTGCCGCCGCCAACATGTGGATCTGCTGTGCATACGAGAATAGGCAGCGCGATCTTGGAAAGCGAGACTATCTCCGTCAGCTGCCTCAAGAGGAACAGGACAAGCTTGGCGAGAACCATCCCGACTTCCGCTATACTCTATAAGATTAACACGTCGTAGACGCGCCTTCGGAGACCTTAGGCCTATATTAATCTCAAAAATGAAGAACGGACCCTAGCTTTGGAGTACTTCCAAGACAATTTTCTTTGCCTTGCTGAATAAGCATCCAGATGTCAGCCGGGCCATCAATACAAGTAAGTGGGCGTCTAGGGCTTGTCGGCTCTGTTGGAATTCTTCCCCTACTGTGTGTTTTCTGGCTCGCCTGAACCTGCTATAACAAGACATTTCACAGACTGCACAAGTGAAAGGCACATGTTTTGTTCGAGATGGTACACATTTAGTATCTATTTTATATACTACCATCAGGTATCCAAACAAATAAACAATCAACTAGTCTGATGGAAAAAACAATCAAGCCCTCTTCTCGGTGGGCGTGCTGCTCCCATCAGCGCTGTCAATCACGGAGCTTCTCGTCGACCTTTTCACTCGTCAACACGCCGTTGCCCGATTCAGTACCGCCGACAGCCCCGTCGCGCGAGCTGGTGCGCTGGAAGTAGGCGTGCGCCTCGTCGGTGAACTCGTCGTCGGCCAGGACCTGCTCGCCCTTGAGCTCCTTCTCGCGCTTCTCGGCCTCCTGCGCCTCCCAGTCGCGGCGCAGGTCCTCGATCTTCTGCTTCAGGTCGAGGTCCGGGTTGTAGTGCTTGCCGACGCCCATCCAGCGCTCCCACAGGCTGAGGTGGTTCGGGTGCACCGCGATGCCGTGGTACTCCTCCTCGCGGCCCTCGAGGATGTACCGCCACCGCCGCTCCTGCTCCTTGAGGTCCAGCCCCGTCGTGTCGGGCAGCCACAGCCACGTCATGACCATGCCCGCGAGGCCGAACCAGGGCACCACGTAGAATCGCATCTGCGTGTCGATGTAGTTGTACAGCACCGAGGCCAGCAGCGCGCCGGCCTTGCCCATGCACGCTGAGAAACCATGCGCCGACGCGCGGACAGGCGTGGGGAATACCTCGGCGGCCACCAGGAAGGTGACGGCGTTGGGGCCGAACTGGTTGAAGAAGGACGACAGGTAGTACATGGCCTGGAAGGAGTGGATACCCGCGGGCGAGGTGTAGTAGTCGAGCTTGAAGGCCGGGATCACGAAGGTCAGGAAGCACACCAGGAAGCCGATCTGCTGCATGTTCTTGCGGCCGTACAGCTTGTTGTCGATCAGGAAGGACGCCAGGTAGTAGCCAGCGAGAGCGACGATG
The DNA here is from genome assembly GCF_014595645.1 of Diaporthe citri. NCBI lineage: Eukaryota > Fungi > Ascomycota > Sordariomycetes > Diaporthales > Diaporthaceae > Diaporthe > Diaporthe citri. Next base: position 5,243,828 of record NW_025064849.1, read on the forward strand.
ATGTTGTACAGGTTCCAGATCCAGTTGGTCATGACCGACTTGGAGTTGTCGCTGATGACCTCGATGAATTGCGACTGGAACAGCTTGTTGCCGTAGAAGAAGACGTCGTTGCAGAACCAGCAGCCGGCCGTGGCCAGCAGCCGACCACCAAAGTACTTGAAGGTCAGGCGCAGCGAGTTGACGTCGTAGCCCGTGACCTTGTTCTTCTTCTTGGCGATCTGCAGCTGCCGCGATGCCTGGGGCATCTTGTAGGCACGGTAGTAGGCGAGCCAGAGGGTGCCGACGGCGGGGATGGCGAAGGACAGGCGGAAGACGACCTGGGTGCTCTGCGCACCGTAGGGGCCGTCGCCCTGGCCGTGGTGGAAGATGAGCAGCAGGATGATCAGCAGGGCCTGGTTGGCGAGCTGGCCCCAGCCCTGCATCAGGAAGGCGGTGGTGACCTTGCGGCCACGGTGCAGGCGGTCCTCGCGGGTTGAAACCTTTCCGGCCCCCACAGCACCTTCCATAGAGGACGTCGCGGTCATTGGGTACTCGCCACCGACACCGAAGCTGTAGACGAACAGGGACCAGGCGTAGCAGATGACCCAGCCCTCAAGGGTGGTGCCCCAGGAGGCGGTAAGCATGACGAGACCGAGAACCATAATGAGCGCATCCTGAATCAGACCGAACCGCCGACCAACCCAGTCACCGATAATCTGCAGAAGAGAGGTCAGCGAGGTGCTTTCTCCGAAAACTGTACGAAAAGAGTGTTTCGAGTACTCACACCGACAGCAACTTGACCGACCATGATACCGACAACCTCGAGGTAGGTGACAGCGGCGATCCAGTTTACAGAGCACTCGCCGTCGTCCGTCTTGCTACCCCAGCACTCCTTCCAGCCATCCGTGGCGGCGAAGTAGCTGCTCAGGTTTCCGATTGAGAACAGGACGTAACCCTCGAGGCCAAGACCGGCCCCTGGAAGAATGGCGTTGTGCCAGTACCAGCTCAGAGGGCTCAGAGGGTCCTTCTTCATCATGGTGCCGATCTGGGACAGCTCCTTCTTGGCCTCGGCATTGTCGACCGAGGTGACGAACTTGATGCGCTTGGACAGTGGCAGGTCGGCCCAGTAGACGCCCTCTGGTGTGTAGCTGTCGTCCGGATGTGTGATGTAGTTGAAGATCTGGCGCTCCTCGTCGGAGGTGACGCCGGCGTGGGGCGGGTAGTTGTAGCCCTCATCGCCGGTCTCCGGCCCGTGGGGCACGGGGATCTGCCCTGTGGAGGGGTTGTGGTGTTTGTCGTGGGCGAGGAAGTTCGACATGTTGGCGGTTGGGGAGGAGAGGCGGATATATATGGAGGGGTTGGAGAGGGGGGGGGGTTCCAAGGGTGTAATGTGCGCGCGCCCTCCTGGCTGCCGCTCCCTGCGACAGTGATGGTGTCGAGGTGGTGTGAAGGCCTTGGGGGGAAGACCCTTGAGTCAAAGATGGGCGAGAGAAGCCTCAGAGGGAGAGCGGTGGTCTTGGCTGCAGAGCTCAGGAAAAAAGAGCCGACGCGAGGGTAGAGAACGGGGAGGATGGGAGGTTTTTAAGAAAGACGGGCAGATGCGGCGACTGGCCCTGGTCTAGCTGGGCGAGGCGGAAGGGTGGCCCCTCGCGGAGCTGGAGCTACGTGCGGTCCAGGATGCCAGGAAGTCGGCTGGCCGGTAGTATACGGTGCGATGCGACGAGTGGGTGAGGTGAACCCTGGAAAATAGTAAAGGAAAAAGGTTCACTGTGTAGGGACCCCACCAGCAGGCACAGGGGCTCCACAGAATAGGTGAGAAAAGTGGAGCGTCGCGATGGAACGAGGGCCAGAAGCTGCACCGAGCTCAAGCGAGGCAAGCTGCTGCGCGGTGGCTAAATGGAGCCGTGCAGACCGATTGGGAGGCACAATTGTGGGCGATTACGAGCTGGAACGACGACGTGGACATGGCGACGCTTTTGGCTTGAGCCTGACCGACAACCGGGGCATTTTTCTCGCTGGCTTTTTTGGTCTAGAAATTGTCAGGCGTCCGTCCTTCTGATCGACGGGAACAAGCACAAGCCCTAGCGGAGCTAGGAGCAAGTTGGAGGTTAATCAAGAATCGCAGTCAAATCGGCACACGGCTTGTTTCTGCCAAGGGGGTTGGCGCCGAAAGCTTGTTGCCGGCGGTGCGGCAGCGACGGACTGATGTCACTCTGGCAGGTCTGCCTCGGTGTCTCTTTCTGGCATCCAACCATCTTGGCCACGACCCTGAACGAACTCTGAACGCGCGTTGGCAACACCGCAGATGAGATGAGGCGAGAATCCAATGATGGCTTGGGTCTCTGCCCGATGATTGAGCCATCTCGATCCAAGCTTGAAATCATCCAGTTCAGCTCGGTCCAACCCAAAATCGAGGCATTTGTCTCGACTACTGTGTATGCTTTCGCCATGGCCAGCAAGACGAGTGGTCCTGTCGTCGAGACACGCGTCTAATCGACGACACCTCAGTGGACAGCAGATAGCTTAACATGGCATCTAAAGCCATCCAAGTGCTGAGTGATCTGCCTGGGTAAAACGCCTCCTTTTCCACCAGATCACCAAGTCCCATCTGGGGTCCAGCAACCCTGATCCCTTCCCCATAACCACCACCATGCCTATTCATATCATAATATCCATCCGTCCCGATGCCATGGTAAGAAAAGCATGGCACGTACCTACCACGTTGATACTAGTACACTACGGTAGTGCAGCGCGCAGTCGTACAGGCAGAAGCACAAAAATGCCCAATCAGCTCCTGATTCATGAACAATGGATTGTTTCTAAACTCGGCCAGCCCTGTGTTTCGAACGAGGACCAGAGGAACCTCAAAACTCTGTGCGCCCAGTCATCCGGGAGCCAATTTGAGCCGAAGCCATGCGCCATGCGCCAACCTGCGGCCTGTGGTCGGTCTACGGCCCACCTTGGCTGCAGGTGATTGATCTTATTCGTACACAAATGATTTGCAGGACGAATTGACTGTGACTTTCGATTCGATATCGGGATCACGACAGATCCACGGCACAACCTTATCGAATTTTGGCCACTGCGACACGCACAGTGCCAGTAATAAAGTGCCGCAGTGTGTCCTGCCCCGACCTGACATGACTGACCGCACGACGCTCGCTGCAAAAAAAGCAGAAGGTACGTACCCGCGGCTGCCCTGCCCCACACAATCTCTTCAGCAGGGAGTCCCTGCACCAACCTGCAGGCTGGCAGCCCCCCTCCCGCCTTCTGCTGCCAGGGGCCAGCTGGCTCCTTCCCTCATTCGGGGCTTGGAGGTGGGGGATCGCCCAGCCGCGCATTGCCCAATCACAAACCTTAAATGACCACACGTGCGCCGTTGACAGGACGTCCGAGCTCGACGACATCTCGTCGCTTCCCCGGCTTTACTGTTCGTAGGCCACCACCGCCCCTGGGGACGTGTGACGATGCAACCACCGAGGCTCCCTCTCCGGTACGGCGGAAGCAGCAGCGCAGTGCATGCATTCGTTCGTCCCACCCTGCCTTTCCTGCTTCGGCTTTAAGACGGCCTGGAGGCTGCGACGCGACGACACGGGGACACTTGCCTGAGGGGATGGATGCAGGAATCTGACATGTTGCTTCCGAGGGGGGGGGGGGAATGGCGCGACAGACGACAGAGAGGTACGGAAGGCACGATACTTGCATCGAGGCGAGGTCGGTGACATGCCGTCTGCGTCAGAATTGGACGCGACGGGCAAGATGGGCAAGAGATGGGCAGGATTGACGGTGCGAGCTGGACCGAGTCGAGCTGGATGTGCCCAGATGTTTGCCCAGCCGGATGTCCATCCCTCTCCACTGCTTGACGTCTATCACAACGGCGAGCCAAGAGCCAAGAGAGCCACAAAGCTTGACCTGACATCGTCGATAGAGCTACAAGCATTGCTTGATCGTGCCCGCCGACGCACCGGACCATCTCTCTGCTCTGGTGGTGGGCATGGGGAAAGCATACTCGAGCGACCAACTTGTCCTGGTCACCGAGCAGCATCATCGAGGTAGCATCCCTCAAATCGATGCTGCATCTGCGCCTGGATCTGCGTTGCCTGCAGCGTTGGCGCGGATGCATGGGGGTTACTTTCGGGTGCCAGTCAGGCAGGGCATGCATAGGTCGGTAGGTCATGGGCAGGCGGTGCTCGACCTCGAGCGCCAGGGGCGGGCAGTCATGCACATCATGCATGAAATGATGTCCCCGATCCCCTGAGACCGGGCGCCCCGTCGAGACAGGCGAGTCTCACCGCGTCGGAGTCGGCGCCCGGCGAGAGCATGAATTTCGCCTCCGGGGGCCCGGGGGGAGGTATTGAACGTCTACGCCCTCGCCGACGGTTCTGAACTCCTCTCCCTCGTCCCCAATCCGTCTCCTTCTCTCTCGCTGCCGTCTTTGCCTCTATCTGCCGCAGCAGTCCTGAGGCATTGATGACTCGGACACTTGAAGTTGGCCAGACGGCTGGAAAAGGCAACTAGTCACACGACACTTGTTGCATTCCGCCAAGGCCAAACCGCCTGCGGCATGGCGCCCGCCGGCGCGGCATTGCACAAGATCCCATCCACATTGCCGCTCAAGCTTTTTCTTGGCGATGCCGTACCCTTACAGGCTGACCGCATCTCCGCTGGGCTGGCCGAAATGAGGATTGCGAGGCCGGGTGCCCCTGCTCTGGTGCTTGCAGGGGCAGACGACGACTCTGCTCTGCGCTATATTTGGCCAGCAGACATTAGGAAAACACGCGTTGCAGATCATCGCAGGTTCGTGGTATGTTCCCCCTTCGAGTCAGCATGGTGGAGAGTGAAAGATTTGCATAGCGAGGTGTCGTTGCGTTGCGTGCGAGGGTCTCGGAAGTCGAGACAATCGCCCACGTGCTCGCGATATGCCGCGGCTCCACCCCCCTTCCAATCAGCCGGGTGGGTTCCGTACCATCAGAACACCACCCATCTCAGCCCCATCGTGCCTATTTCCAGGCAAGAAAATCCAAACGCACATACCAGCGCAAAATTGCGCGCTTGACATGACTTTCAACCCTGGTTTCTCAATCCCGGTACTGCGTGCCTAGGGCCGAGGTCCTCGTTCCAGGGGATCGGCCCTTTTCCCAGGGTTCGGGCACACGCACATAGAAAGAGAGGGCGGGATACGAGTTGCACCTCAAGGATTTTCATGCCATGACTTATTGTCACCTTCCGGCCGGTTCCGAATTCACTTTCTGGTTTGGGCTATTCATTTAAACTTTTTTCTTGAGATGATTAACACAGGGCTGAAATTTTGTTTTCCCTTCCCTTGCCTGGACTCTCTGCCTGGTTCACCAAACTTGATGCGTCAACCTCGGTAAATTGGCCACTCACAGCGACCCCTTTTCTGTGGCTGCAATATCGAACTGCACTATAACAGAGAACTGCCTTTCGACAGGTTTTCTAAACACTCCAGCTGATGGGGCAGTGACCAAGGTCTGAGCCAGGTAGGCCGTCGCCTGTCAGATTTCTTTCTTATTTTCGATTGGGTACAGCTCAGCAGATGAAGCTTTGGTCAAGCAAAATAGTAGCAGTTTGACAATAATTATTTAGATTCCCTCAAAATTTGCGATCCTTAACCTTATCTTAAGAAGAAAAGTTATCGTATGCAAAGAAAACTTGTAAATGCAAACAAAAACAAATCAACGGAACAGCCGCATTCCTTAATGTATGCATATCCCACAACCTTAGGCCCTTACCCAGTTGCTTCGTGGGATGGCTTGCTCCCATATATGTCCACTCTGATCTTACTAACATGCTTCTGCCAGCCAAGATAACCTGCCCTTGCCGTGATTTCGATTGTGCTCCCGTGAGTGATTCTGTCCATGCATTTCTTTATCTCCGCTGAAACCCCCGTCCGATCCCAGATATTGGTATGGGACCTCCAGGTTGGTGAAGCATGCAGATTTGATATGTGGATAGTGTCCGTGGAACGAATCGGCGACATCAATCGCTCCCTGCTGTCGACTCCAATTCTATCCGGCAAGCTTACCATAAAGTCGAAGAAGGTTTGGGAATTACTGTAGGTGCCGTGATCATATTGGACATCACTCCACCCTTGGTCGAGGGACACGGTCTTGAAAACAATAGTCTTGACCGGGAGGACGATATCTCCGGGGACGGTTAGACGAAGATGCGGCTCGATGGGAGACTCCCGGGTGATAATGAGCGGTGGCTGCCAGGACCTTTCCTCAAAAGTGTTCTCTCCTTGGGCATTGGGTTGCCAATTTAGCCGGTCTTCAAACAAAGCCCGGCACAAGAGGTCAAACCACGGTCTGTCTGAGAATATTGCAACTTCCATTTGGGTTTGGCTCCATGGATAATGTGAGACGGCTCCGTTCTCAAGCAGGACGGTGATGACATTTTCGTCGCCAATATCTAGTGCCAAGTCAAGTGCTCTCTTTCCGTGGCGGGATATCTCGTTGACGTCTAGCCCTTTCTGGATCATTGAATTTATGAGCTCCGTAGATCCCGATCGCACCAAAGAACGGATAATCATTTTGCTCCAATGTCCCGGTCCTCGGAAAGCTTCAATCAAGACATCTATGGTTGCAAATGATCGGCAGTGTACCGCAAAGTCCCAAGGCGTTTCGTGATCTGAGGTCATCGCGTACATGTCCGCGCCCTTTGCTAGCAGGAGTGCTGCTATCTTTGGGTTATCATGCCAGGCTGCCTCGTGCAGGGGAGTCTGCAGACGAATCCACGTCACATCACTTTCATACACGGGATCGGTTGCGAATGGCGCGTTGACATCTGCTCCATGTTCAATGAGAAGCCTGCAAATCTCAAGGCTGCCGCCGGTTCCAGCTGCCCGGTGCAGAGCTTTGACGAGATACCCAGAAGTTCCGTTGACGTCTGCCCCTCCTGCTATCAAAAGCTCGACAGCATGGGCTTTGCCGAACATGGCAGCGGTCCAGAGTGGCGAGGGCATAGGGCCTTCTATCTTCGTTTCTTAAAGACCAGACGCTTGTAGATCCGGGGTGAATTCCTGCAAATCGAATACGACTGCGACATGAGTACCATTAATACTCCCTGGAAGGGATGCACCGTGTTCCTTCTCGATTATCTCCTTGATGAGAAAATCAGAGAACCTGTGGGGAGGCTTCAGGTACTCAAGGGCTCGCGGTCTAATCCCAGTGCCCAGGTCATCCGATTCGGAAAAATGATGGCCCCAATTTGTGGCTGCATACTCGAGCAAGGGATACTGACGAAGAGTATTGCCAGCATCGGCCCTCGTCACGGCAGCCTGAGTTTTGAAGGCATCGAAAGAGACGTACGTTAGCAGTACCGATGTCATGTGACTCGAGATGCCTGGGAAACTTTTTGTTTGCGTCTCCTTGAGATACTCATCAGTCGTGTGATGAGCGAGGCGTACAACACAGCTTATTGGGTCGACAATTAGGAGCCCAGCACATATCGATGTGATTTCGTCCAGGAGTTCGTTGTCAGCGTCATAGTCCTTGTCTTCAAGGGTGACAGCGAGAGCATGGATGAGCTCATCAACAGCCAACGGCCTCTTCGCGAAGGATACCCAGTAGAGAACCTTGAGAGCGTCCTCTGTGTGGGGAACATCGGCCGCTATCCGGTTTAAGGCGTCGTCGTACATGGTCTGTAGACCGCTTGGAAGAGTCTTTAATGCATTCTTGAAATGGCTAACTCGGGTCTGGTTGGACAGACTATCCATGTACAATCGTGCGAGGAGAAACATCTTGTCGCACTTCGGGATGACCTCCTTCAGGACATCTGCTTCCATTGCGGCATATTTCTGCTTGACCTTTTGAAAGGGGGTTTCTTGAATTCGAGCCGTAATGTACGTAACCAGATCGTCATTTTGGGCGTCAATCTGAATCTCTGGGTCCTTGTCAAATATTTGAGCAATGCTATCGAGCTTTCGGGAAGTGACCATCAAATTGCAATGGCTCTTTGACTGCAACGATTTTAGCGAGGAAATCAGCTCTTGTTGCGAGGCCTCCGGAAACTCGTCCAAGGCGTCGACCAGGAAAAAGATGCGCGAGGATTTCTGCATTTCGGCCTCAACGATCTCGAGCAATCTGCCGGTTCGGACCTCGCCACGCTGCTTCTGACCGGAATCCATGTCGGTCCACAGTTTTGTCGCCGGAGAACTATGTTCGGCACTCGGGTCGATGAGTTGTCGCCAAAGTCCCATAATCAGATTTTGAACATTTTGAGTCGCTGCTTCCTTGTACTCGCAGTAGGCGCAAGCTACGTTGACGGCTGGACCACTCCGAAAACGCTGCCGCAGCCATTCGACTGCAATGGATCTGTGGTATCGTTAGCCGGGCAGCCAAATTTGATTTCATCACAGGGTCTTCGCACGTGAGCACTGTTTTGCCAGCTCCTGCTGCAAGTCGACAAGTTAGCACTGCAAACCATTAGAACTTCGGAGCATATTCCCTCACGAATTCCAGGACACCACAAAACAGCTCCTGGTGATGACACCCAAGATTTGAAGACTGAGTGATCGAATAGCCATTTTCCAGCTCCAGGCTGTGCAGCTCTGTAGAGTCGCTCTTGAACCTTCAGAAAATCCAATGGCGAGAGCCAATTTGTTATCGCACATGTACTTTTGCCTTTTAGTCCCCTGTCAGCACTTCTGAAAATTTGACAAGCCCGTCAAGGAGTCTAAATGTGATTTAGCTTACTTGCTTTTACGGCCTGAAGGTCTTCAACCGCCGCATGGGTTTTCTCTATTCTCTGACTAGTCTTCACAGCCAGGGCCCTGCAGTAGATTGTCAACATGACTTTTCAAACAATAATATCTGCCAGTTGTTTCTTCCTACAAGTTATTTCCACTGATGGCCAAGTCGATATCCTGTTTCACCCTAGCCACCTTGTCAAGAATGCGAACGACATCCTTTTTGTCTTTGAACCAGAAGACGGAGGATACAGCCTGCTTAACTCTTGAATTTGAGGCCTGTTCCAACTTCTTACAGAGATTATCAAGCTCTTCTGTCAATTGTTGGATTGCCTGATCTGAAAATCCCAAAGCCCATGTATCCGATCCAGCGAAAACTGGACCATCTAAGGAGGCTTTGAATTCTAGGATCCTGGACAGAAGGCTGGCGACTTCCTGACGGACCTTTGTTCTTTCTGAAGAGGCTTCGTGGACTTCTACCAGTAGTGCGATGGTCTTACAAGCTACCTGCGGGAGTGCCAGAACGAGTCCTGCAACGTCCATCATGGCTTGTGTGCTGGATTGTCCCCAGTCATTCCACGGATGCAGAAGCTTTCATGGAGATAGCTCACCCGTCACACGCTGGGTTTCGATAAATTGGCCACATTTTACCCTGCCAGCTGTCAACTACCTGAGTGCGAAAAGCGACACAGTTCGCATGACGCCTTACCAGGCAGCGAGTAGACGAATAATAGCTCAGAATCTTTTAAGTCAGCGCTATATGCGCTTGTGTACAAGAGCAGCAGTCGACAGGTTTCGTGGGCCAATAGCGGTTGCAATCATCACACCCACCTGAAATAATCCCGGCCTGCAGAGTCACCGTGTCTTGTGAGATATCACAGCAGAAATCAAGATTGGGGAAAGGATGGGAACAGTGACATACGAGGTAGGATCATAAAATCTGATATTCCATTTGCTAGAACAGTCTCTTATCCTAAATGAGGACGGCAGAACTTGTGCCATTTTCCTTCAAAGGACCTCTTTTGCAACCCCTCCTCGACTGAAGAACAAAGCCCCCCCTGATTGGTAGCTACTAATGCATAAGCTCATTTCGAACAGAATCCTATCGTAAGGATGGTTCATAATGACAAGAAAGAAGAAAGGAAAGGGAAGAAAATTACACAAAAGCCACTATCAAACTGTTTTTACTTTACCAACCCACCCTCGTGAAGCCGTTACCCATCTGCCTTATTTGAGCCTTAGAGTCTCAGTGTCAATGGGCATATAAATTTACCACTGCATGAACAAGGTCGGGGTGGAAGATTTATAAGACTGTCTTTGAATAACTTCGGAATACACGATCTTATGGAAACTTGAGCTGGACTTGCTAGAGAAGCACTGGGGCCGCACCGGACACATTCTACAGCCGAGCTGAGTCAACGTTCTCCAGTTCCAATGCTGCGCTTGTCCAGGCATCACCGACTGCATGGAAGCGAAATGCGAGCCGGGTGTTCTGGCGGTTGTCGGGGCGTTTGAGTGGTTCGTTTCGGCAGGGTCCACAGAGCCCCATCCAAGCACGCAGGATGTCTGCCGGAGTTATCTTACTATTCATCCCTGACAACGACTCGTTCCCCCAGAATTGGGCCATAAAAGTGGTCTGGAATATGGGATAAGCCCGGAGCTATTCCCACATACCGATCTTTATAGTCTTGGTGCAGTACCGTCGCATGCCTAATTTCATCAGCGGTATGTACGCCTTCCCAAGCCGCGTATGTCCCACTCACGGCAAACGAGCCACGTATACACTGCTCAAATGAACGACAAGCAGCTCAAAAACAGCTTGTTTTGATAAGCTGCTCAGAAAATAAGCCGCTCGAATGGTTTTTGGGACGGCTTAAAGCAGAAGGAGCTGTGAGCAAACGGAAGGCGCGGCTTGTGAGGAAGGAGCGGAGCATATGCGGCTCCTGCACCCCATAATCCGATGGGACTGTGTTTCCTCATCCGGGATCCACTGCACTTCAGCGAATTCATGACAGATGACATCGTGGGCCCCTGGATTCTCAACTCTTGATACCAATCTTCAAGCATGAACGAGTTCTGAGCTCCTGACGCCAAATTTCTCAGCTTGCAAACCGGCGTTCGTGTCTGTCAGGGGCCGTCAACGGCGACACCGGATTCCAGTCTCGTGCGGGTGTGCAAGCACGAGCCGAACATGTTGCTGGGCCTGGCAAGGCGGCGGCACCCTTCGAATACGGTATTGATTGCTGTGGCTGTTTTTCTGTTCTTCGTCTTGCAACGAACACCCAACTTTGGTTCGGATGCACCAACTCTGCCGAAATATCACGAGCCGCTTCAACTCAAGGCGTCTTTGGTTGACTGGGCTGGTGCCCATCTCTTTTTCCCATCAGAGTCCTTAACTCCACTGCCAACAGGTCAACCAAAGACTCTACCTCAAGTGCAGGCGGCACCGAAATTATTCCAAGATACCAAGGAGACGCGGGAACGCAGAGCGGCAGTCAAGGGTATGTTTTCGCGGTCATGGAACGCTTATAAGCAGCAGGCCTGGACTTGGGATGAGGTTCGTCCGGTGACCGGGGGTGGAAAGAACACGTTTGGCGGGTGGGCAGCCACGTTGGTTGACAGTCTGGATACGCTTTGGATCATGGGGTGCGTAGGTTTCGTTTTTTCTTTTTCAACATCTGCAGACATAGCTAACTGTCAGACCCCACGGGCTATAGCCTATATGACGACTTCTATCAAGCAGCACAGGTTGCAGTCGAGCTAGACTGGGCGAATACCACGGAGACTGCCGCCAACCTGTTCGAGACCACTATTAGACACCTGGGTGGTCTTCTCAGCGCGTATGATCTCAGTGGGGAGAATGCTTTGCTGCTGAAGGCTATAGAGTTGGGTGATATGCTGTACATGGCTTTCGATACCCCAAACGGCATGCCAGGTAAGACCTGTGGATCCAAGCATATAACGGGAGTGCTAGTTCTCTGGGATTGGAAATCGTCTTTTCATAGCACAGGATCTCTCACATGGATGATCTTTTAAACTAACTTCTCGATCAATTGACAGGATTTTGGATCGACTGGAACAATGCCCGAACCGGACAACAAGTGGCCGGCACCTTTGATCCCAGCGCATCACCATCCTCTCTGTGCCTGGAATTCACTAGGCTGGCACAAATTACGCGAGAGGATAAGTATTGGAGCGTTGTCGACCGGGTCCGCGAGTTCCTATACCGAACCCAGGACGAGTCTCTCCTGCCTGGGATGTGGCCTAGGCAGATCAACTTCCAACAGCAGACGGTCAACAGCGACAACCGGTTCACCCTCGGAGCACTGGCTGACTCGTTGTATGAGTATCTCCCAAAGATGTATATCCTCACTGGTGGATTAGCGGAGACGTATGAAACTATGTATCGCGAAGCTATTGAGTGGCCTCTCATGCTATCGAAGTAATACACGCGCTGAACAAAATTGCTATCAGTGGACACTGTAACCCAACACATCCTCTTCCGGCCCATGCTCCCTTCGCAAAAAGATATCCTCTTCTCAGGCGACGTCTTCGTTCGCGACGATGGCCACGTCGACCGCGACTTCGAAACACAGCATCTCGGCTGCTTCACCGGCGGCATGTTCCTACTAGGCGGACAAACCTTCGGCATCGCCGACCACGTCCGCACAGGTGAGAAACTCGCCCGCGGGTGCGCATGGGCGTACGGCGCGTTCCCGACAGGATTGATGCCCGAGATCTCTGGATTCGTTGCTTGTCCTGGCTTGGAGCCGTGCGAATGGGATGAGACGAGGTGGGCTGTGGAAGGAGACCAGCAGTTGGCGAAGGGGTTCAGGCATGCGAGGGATCCGAGGTACATACTGCGCCCGGAGGCAATTGAGAGTGTATTTTATTTATACAGGGTAACGGGTCACGAAGAGCTGAGAAATGTTGCATGGGAAATGTTTCAGAGTGTGGTGAAGGCTACAGAGACAGGGCTGGCGTATTCCGCCATCAAAGATGTCAGGGTGATGGATGAGACGGAGAAGGAGGACTCTATGGAGGTTCGTTGCCTTTCCGGCGGATTTGCTTTGATTGATGAGACTCACAAGCTAACATGGTGCATATAGAGCTTTTGGACGGCCGAGACACTTAAGTATTTTTACTTGATTTTCTCGCCGCCTGACCTGATCAGCCTCGACGATTGGGTTTTGAACACTGAGGCACATCCGTTCCGGCGGCCGAGGCCAGAGAGATAAGCCTGTCTGAATCTCAATATGAAACCTTTGAGTGTCACTTTCTGTTTATCTCCGATTTCTAGCAAGCCTCATTGTTCAGGTCACCCGGATCTCTCTGATCTAGATCATCTGGCGACAGAAGTGAGGTTTGCAGGTGATTGCCGAAGAAAATTTCACAATCCGGTGCTGCACCATATCGAGCATTTCTAACATGGTGCATGATTTCTTCGAGTCGCATGAGACTTTCTGTCAGCAGGTCTAAAGTCCGGTTCGATTGAATACTCCCTGGGTTTCGTTGGCCTGTGCTTCATGTGCGACATGCAACAGAATGGCAAGCCGGCATCCAGAAAGTTCTGCCGCCGAGGTGAGCCCATACACTTGAGTGCGCGCAAGTCGCGCCGAATACCCACCGCGTTGGTAACGATCTCCTGCCGATCACAAATCCTTCGCCCACTAAAAGTTACCCGACCACAGTAAGGATTTAGGTCATTTTTGAAATAAGATCTGTCGATACAACTACATCGCCTGACCTCTTTTGAGTCCACTCCGTCTTACCTAACTAGAGGTATTCGGGTAGAGAGTAGGAAGTTCTTCTTTGACAGGCAGCAAGAATTATTCTTTACTGCCTAATCACGACCAAGATTGATCTTCTCCAACATTCATACGACGGGCCCTCGGTAGTTCTGTGGAAATTCATCACCCGGGGACTCCAACTGCAACGATGACGCCCCCTCAGCTTGACTCGATTATCGAGAACCCTATCTTCATCCGCCCAGAGCATGTGGCAGCAGAGCCCACCAAGCTAATCGCCAAGAAGCGTGGCATGTCGTTTTCCGGAGGCGACATCACCGTGTGGAGTAAAGACTCCGAGGCCGACGCGGAGTCTCATGATGATAATGACAAGCCCCCGCCGTCGTACATTTGCAAGGGCAAAGCAGCCTCATGGACGCAGAAACGTACCGTGTCAGACGCTGCAGGCCTTGCCCTGTTCGAGATATGCCGCAAGTCGACCGGGGTAACGTGGTTCGCCCGTGTGCCCGGCCACGACAGCCAGGCGGGCGACAGACCGCTCGTCACACTGGCCATGGAGAGGAGCGCCTTCCATGACAAGTTCGACGTTTGTGTCCACGGCGGAAACGGCAACGACTTGCGGCTGAAAGTCCGCGGCCAGGACACCTGGAAGCTGCGCACGAACGTGTACTGGGGCGACAAGGTGGTAATGACGACGAAGAGGCAGGGGAAGCTTGATATTTACGTCCCCGGGAAAAGCCTTGAGTGGGAAGTTGACGTTGCCCGAGGCTTTGACACGTCATTGGTGAGATCACGCAATTGATATAGAGCCGACGGAACGCATAATTACAAGTGTATGAGCTAATTGTTTCTTTTCCTGGGCACTAGGCGACAGCTATCACGATTGTACTGATCGCAAATCTCTTTGATAGTAGCATGAAGAAATCCTCGTCTACTGGAGTGGCCACCGGGGCTGCGATTGGTGCTGGCGCTGGCGCAGCTGGAGGGGCGGCGGCGTAGGCGAGGCAGTCATGGGGGAGAGGAAAACGTGCGGCTAGCTCTAGAGGGACACAAAGGTTGTCATCAGGTATATGGGTCGCATGTAATGGTATGTCGCGCGGCAGAGGCTGAGGTACCTATGTAGAGAAGGCTTAAAATGAGTGTCGGGGCCTGTAGGTTGGAGGCATTACACCGCGCCGTATATCTACCTAGATAACTACTAGCAATGCGACTACGCGAAACGTTCGCGCCACCAAATTGTCTCCATCAAATTTCCACAGATTCCGAATCAAATCAGAGACAGCTGTCAACGGAATGAATATGGTATATAGTGAATGCGGTGGTAGATCACGTGGGTATTTCAGGTGCCGGGGCCAAGAATCAGTAGTTAGGGTGGGCGACCAGAAAGGTGCCGACGTACTGATGGTCGACAAGGAGCATGTCTTAATATAACTCCTCGCTGCTTTAGGAGTCTCATTTCTCTTAATTTACTCGCGAGTCCACCTGGAACCCTCCTTATTCGGCACTTACCATCGCACATATTTCCACAGCCACAGCAAGATGCCGCGAGGCAGTCACCCTCCTAATGCTGTAGCACATACTGGCGTCCAGTGTCTCCAGAAATGTAGATGCAATCGAATTTGGCCATCTTCATACATGCGGGATATCTGCTGAAGTATATTTCAGTTCAGCGAGTGAAGCTTGTAGAGGTTTGGAATTTCCTTGCTTGTCAAGCACGAATTAGGCTAATTAGCGGAGTGACATTGGAACTTGGGGGCAACACGATCCCCGTTAAATCGGTTTAGGTCGCAGATGCCGATTTCGTTTCGATTCAATTTGGATAAAAAAGCGACAACCGAGATGTTGCAGCCACAACACTTAGCGTGCAAACACAGTCGTCGGTAGTTGAAAGCGAACCCCATGTCATTCCGGTAGAGCAGAGGATGGGAGCACCGTGTTTTGGGGCTTGCATTTTGCACGGCTCTGCAGAAATCAAACCGCAAGTAGTTCTCTGATGTGCCATTCCGTTACGCAGATGGTTGAAATAGCAATGTCGTTAAGGATATGTCATCGGCTCCGAAAAGATGATCCGGGCTTGTCTACCGCGGGGCCTTATATTGACAAGACCCTCCCTGTCCACAGCATCCACTCTTTTGTTTTCAAAGATACCCTCTTTTATTTCTTCTTGGTGATATCACCAGCTCTCAGTCAAGATGTTCCGTCTGCCCTGCCTCTTACTTGCGCTCGCTGCGACTAGCCTCGCTGCCGTCCCCGAGGGCTATCGCAAGGTCATCATACCTACCAAAGTGAATACCCAATATGTGGTGGTGCCTTCAACAGCTACGAATGGCAGCATGCTCGTGGTGTAGGTATAGCTTCTTCTAGGAAAAGGCTTGGCTGTATTTAGCTGACCGTCATTCTTCTTGACATACAGTCAGTCCAAGACAGGTGCTGCTGGTCAACAGTGGCATCTACAAAGCGGAAACAGCACCATCATCTATGCACCAGACACCACACTCTGTCTCGATGCAGGTGCCCAAAGTGAGTTCTATCTTCATTTCACTTTATCTACCATGGAAATTGTATCATCCCACACGCCTGCTGACAATTTCTTCCAACGCGCCACAGGCAACTGGAAAGACATGTCAAGGGTCTATCTCGTGACCTGCGCCCCCAACTCTGCCTCACAGCAATGGGACGTCATGGCCGATGGGCGTATTGCTCT
Source organism: Diaporthe citri (assembly GCF_014595645.1). NCBI lineage: Eukaryota > Fungi > Ascomycota > Sordariomycetes > Diaporthales > Diaporthaceae > Diaporthe > Diaporthe citri. The sequence continues at coordinate 5,259,969 of NW_025064849.1, forward strand.
TGTTGCATCCAAGCCCCAGGAATGCTTGGACCTCCAGTACATGCGTGCCACGCCGAACAACCCCGTTGGCCTCTACAGCTGTGCAGGCTTGGGAGGGATCGGCGCGGCGGATGACGGGCTCAACTGGCCACTTGTGAATGCAACGGGCTAGGAAGCCTCTCGAGAAACATGACGATTTGTCATTGGTTGCGCAAACATCTGGAAGCAAGAAAGGAGACATGCCTACGAAGACCCGAATGGTTTCCGCTATGATGTATAGTTAGTTCCAGTCAGCATTTAGTAAACAGCAGTGGTCTGCCACTCAGATTGGAGTATTATCTCATCTATCCCATCCGCATCATCTCAATAGAAATTCCTGTGTTCTATCAGTGAACGCTTTGATATTCATCGCCTCACCATCCATCAAGCCATATACGAAGCATTCACCCACCAGCCGCCACTCATCTGAACCGTCCGTCCTTCTGAGCACCACAGGCACACTACAGCCATGAAGAATGCATATGCAGTCACCGGGTCGTGCCTCCCTAGGACCAAGTCCGTACAAAGGGCGGTCCAGGTCATCCAACCTGGCCGTCTTGATGAAAGTCCGGTCCCAGATGACACTCTGCACACGTTGAATATACTCGAGCGCCGTGGCCGGATGCTGGTCCTTCTGGATGACGTCGTAGGTAATATCCTGAGCCTCACTGTAATCCAGCCAATATTGACACGCACGATGATACCAAGTCGGCGTCGGCGTGCCACCCGGACCACGGTCGGCCACGAGCGTGCGCCACAGGTGGTCCGGGACGAAGGCGGCGCCGGGCCGCCACCCGGAGAGCTCGATCCACTCCATGTGCACCGTCCCTGCAGCGGCGCGGAAGCCCAGGTCCCTCACGGGGGCGATCTGGAACCCGCTGGCCACCATGCTGCCGTCCATGCGTATCCGGCCGTCGGGCGCGGGCGCGCCGAACATGGGCGTGGCGACGGACCCGCGGGCGGCGGAGTAGTAGTTGCGGTGCGGGTAGCCGACCAGCACGTCGCCGCTCTTGCGGCCGTAGATGTTCTCGCGGCGGTGGCCGAAGGGGAGCTTGTTGACCTGGCACACCCAGGACGGCGCGGGGGCCTCCCTTGGGGGAAGGGTGGGCGCCCAGGGACGGCATATGATGTCCAGCGTCTTTGACTTGCGGACGCAGTACTCGACAAAGTCTTGGTACACCACGTTGTTTGACTTGCTGTAGTCAATGCCGACGAAATTTCTCGAATCGCTAGACAGGCCTACCAGTGAATAGACAACGTCCTTGGGAATGTTAGACTGGAGCGCGGGGAGAAATGATACCAGGGTCTCCAGGTCACAAGCCGAAATCAAAGTCCCGTCGTCTTGGCGGCGGAACAAGTCTCGAGCGGTTTCGATGAGCGAGTAAGCCTCGAGGGCACGCAGGTCTACCAAGTTTCCAAAGGTATGTCGAAGACTGATCGTGGCAGGTCAGTTGATGGGTCCTGGGTGACGGCTGAGGTCCAAGACAACATTGAGTGCTCACTCACTTGTTCGTGATCTCCTTTCGTTTAAGCCTGTACTGAACCTCGTCGAAACAGGTTCCGAGTAGTACGACCACGTCAGAGAAGTCGGTCCAGCCTATACGCTGGCTTCCGCAGCAGATAATAGCCTCCCTTGCTAGGATTATCTCTTGGAACACCCAGCGGCGACTGAACCAGGGCCGTCTCATAAAGGCCACGAGGAAGTCCCACTGTCTTGGTGTATCGTCGTTCTTCACGAGGGCATCGAAGTTCTCCAGGTCTCTGACTTTCCCAACGAAGTCCACCACACTTCTGCTGCTCTCATCCTCGTCTCCTAGCCACACAATCACGCTCGACGCATGCTTGAATATGTCCGGCAAAATAGACATCATGAATCCTCTTTCTTCAGCAGCATCTTGGCGGATGCAGATCAGGTCAACCCACAATACAACCTTCATTGTAGGGTGACGGACGTGTCGAAGGGCACTTTCGAGTGTGGGTGGGACGGCTATTGCGTGTCTTGCGTGGAGGCTCTCGTCGACGATGTATATGCTGGACGTCCATGCATCGCGGCCCCAGGTCCAAGAAAGAGCCGTGTAGCTCCCGTAGTGCGATCCCTCGCTGTATGGCAGGAAGTCCTCGTTCTGCAGACGGGCGATGATAGGCTCATTCACGTCCCTGCTGGAGAGAATATGTAGAGTTCGGATCTCGCCTGTGCGGATGTGCGAGTACTGCTCAGAGCAAGGTACGTCCTTGCTGAGTACTAGTCTTTCTTCGAAGGCAGAGTAATCTGGAGCAGTTGGATACAGATCATCGAGCCAGTCCCTTTCACCCCCAGCTTCAGCCACTTCGTATTGGGACTCTGGTGTTCTAGCCACGGATGGCGTGATGGGGTCTTCCCTCACCCCGGAAATGGAAGTGCTGTTTGAGATTGGCTTCGCAAGCTTGAGAGTGTGGTCACTTGGTTCAGCCACGATTCGAGGCCTTCCGCGTGTCGCTGGTTCCGTTGACTCGGCTCGAGGGCGACTTGGGACCTGTAGAGTATGGTTCGCTGGCTCAACTGGCGCAGAAGTTGATCTCTCAAAGGCTGCATCATTATTATCAGCCTCCTCCGGCGCGTCGGCCATTGTACTGCAGCGTCTTAGCATCCCAACTGTTTTCATCTGCGTGAAAAGGTAGTGTACTGACTCTTGTGCTGGCTCTGAATCATCGAACTCCTGAACTTCACCTATAATGATTTTGTCGACCTTGTTTGCAAACGGTATGTGCCGAGGTGTTGAACGCGTCGTCTCCAGAGCTCTTTTTAGGTCTGTTCGATTAAGCTTCGCCGCGACCATCCTGCAGAGCGCATCTGCGAAGGTCGCCTTGTCTACTTCACGTCGCGACTTCAGAACGCTGACGAGAAACATGGTGAACGAGTGTTCTCCCCGGAGAGGAGCTACCCCTTCGAAGCCTGTGGCAACCATTGCCTCGACTGTGCTTGTGGCATGGGTGTACTCGGCTGCCGCGGCAGAATAGCAGCAGTCCAGCACGAAAAGAACATCCGACTGGCACTCGTCCAGAAAAAGCCCCTGGAGACTGCTCCAGTTAACCTTGGGGTTGTCGTCCTCGTCTTTGTGGCTCGGGTTATGGCTGCAAGTCTTCAGTTCCTCTGCGCGAGGTGGCAGTAATAGGGGGAGGGGGGCTCACCACAGCCAAATGTGGTTTTTGTCATCATTGTTTTCACCATGGCCCCCGTAATAGATGATCAGCAAGGTCCCTTTCTCATCATGGACGAGGAATTCCCGCAACCGCTTATTCAGCTCTCGGTAAGGCCTCCTCGACCGTTCGGAGGGAATTGAATAGTTGGCTGTGGTGAATCTGTACATTTTGAACTCTCTGGTGAGAGCTTCCCTCTGAAACTGAAATTCAGCTCGCTCACTCGTGTCATCTTCTTTAGATTTCTCCCAATCAATCATAAGTGCGTGGACTTTTCGATATGGGCTTTTCAGAGGAACCCGCCACTCATGGCCATGAAGTCGCGGCATGGCTGTCGTCTCCAGGTGAGAGACTCGCGCATGCCAGGACGTGTCTCAGGACCAAGTTAGACCAGGCCACAAGAAAGCAGTCGATGAAGTTGCACAGAGTCATCCGCGGTCTTGATGAAACAAGCTTTTCCGCACAAGTGCTTGAAATCCTGTCAGTTGAGAGCCAGGCAATCACCCTTGATCAAATATGCAAGCAGGCCAGGGTATCAGTACGGGCAAAGTCCGCACCATCACTTGATAGTCTGGTGCGGCTGAAAAAGGGGCTGGGGTATTGGTGCATGGGTACTGCAATATACCCCCGCCTTCCTTCGCAAGCCCTCATGCACTGAGCCACTTGGGGTTCAGCTCAATGCCCCGTGATATCAGGGTGTCATCAAGCGATAAGAGACACCAGTCCCAGCATGGGACCGCCTCTCTGACAGGAGCTCTCATAGGCTCTCAATACAGCTGAACCCGCAAGTGGCATCACCCTTCAGCGTGGGGTTGTTTAACTATATTCGTCGCATGACCTCGCGTCTAATCAAGAAGTCGGTGTTGGAAATCTCAGTTCTAGTTCCTACCAGTGTATCTCGATATCTCAATCTCGAGAGAACGGAATCTCCGATAGTTTGGCAGTGGCCATCCGACAGCATTTCAACGCTGAAACATGGGCGACAACCAGAACTGGGCGGAGCTCTACCGCGACTCAATGGCCAAGTGCCCATACGGCCACGCCTTCTTTGAGCCCCCCGTACTTGGTTCCAGCTTCGGTCTGGGCAAAGTCGGTTATATGGACGACCAAGGGCGCTGGCGACTGATAATCGACCTGGCGGACAAACAAGCCCTGACAGACGGGAAGTACACGGCATTCCGTTTTCCCGTGGAGGCGGACCCTGACGCTCAGACATGGGGTCCTGTGAAGTCGGCCAACGTGGCCGAAACCAAGATCACGCTGAGTGGCGAGGCCGATGCGGCGGCTCTTGGCATCCCGGCCGGCTTCGGAGGGGCCGTTGAGTACGAGTCCACCAGCAACTTCGGCGCCTTGCTTATGTCGGACGTGGACGTCGAAGTCACCGGATACGACGTCCGGGGCCCCTTTATCAAGTGGCTCGAGCACAACGCGGCCACGATCAGGAAGAACCACAAGACCGAGATCGGATCACGGACACTGCACGCTGTGATTGGAATTTACGCGTCGACTGACATCTTCATCCACGTCATGAACGATCGTGGGAGGAAGGTCGTGGTGGGGTTCAAAGCCGCTGCCCCTTGCGCAGCGAGTGCCGACCTTGGGACTACCTGGGCGAGATCGTCTGTTGGCTCGCACTGGAGGCAGGTGAACAAGAACGATGACAAGGTCAAGAAGGCCATGTTTGCTCTCAGCGTTACGCTGACTTTCGGTATCTTCGGCCGAAAGGAGGTTCGTGGCAGTTCCAGGACCAAATTGCTTGAACTTAAGGATCCGGAAGGGCAAGACTCTTGCGAAGCCTTGATTGACTCCATTGGACGATTTCCTGGGGAAATGGGTGCCTAGATCGTGACGATCTATGTGTTATCAGCTTTCCCGAGTTGACATATTTTACAACGAGGCGTTTCATGGCGCAGCTACACGAAGAGCCCTCATACATAGGGAGGATCAGACCGGTATTGGGATGAACGTATTTTGAAAGCCTCAAAATTGGATAAACGACTACTACGGGATTCTCGTTGTTGTCGTATTAATGGCTTTTGTGCCCTAGGTTCACTGTATCAGGATCTCCTGTCTACGATATATATCCTTGTGTGCACTGTTTGCGGTGCCTGTACACTTAGCTTCGATTGCATCCGCAGAGGACTTCATCAGGGGTCGCCAAAAGTCGATCAAGAATTCAACTACACGGGCCAGCACCTATCTCGGGCATTTTGCTGTACCTTTGTGGCACAGTGACTGGTATCTCTAGGGTTTCCGTGCGGCACGGGAATGCCTCTCTAAAGGTGGCTAACAATTTTGGCCTAGGCCACACCTCAGCAGCACTGCTACGAGGGGTCATGAGTTGAAATGACGAATACATCTAGCCAGAAGTACTTTGAGGCCGTCTTTCGAGCTTCCTCAAGGGGTCTGATCATGTCTTCACGGGCACCACAACCTTTGCCGTATATTCTGCCAGCGGACGAAGTGATCCCTGCCATGCGGCGCATCATCACTGACCGAGAAGCAGTCCGCAATTCGGTGGCCAGCAAGGTGACGCCAGAGGAGGCCACCTTCGCCAACGTCATCCAACCATGGCTCGAAGAGGAGGACGCAAACCAGGAGACGGAAGCTGTTATAGACATGTATCGCTACGGAGGTCCGGACCAAGAGAGCCGCGACGCAGCGGAGGAGGCGACGAGGTTAATGTCCGAGTGTACCGCTCGCCTCGCAATGAGACACGACCTCTTCCTACTTGTCAAAGCTGTGGCGGACAAGGATGAATGCCCCAACGAGGAGTGTAGGAAGGCTGTGCGGGATATATTGCGCGGGTTCACCAATGTTGGACATGGCAAGTTGAGTCCAGATCAGATCGACATCTTGCTTGACAACAGAAAGGAAATCGACCGACTTTGCCAGGAATTCAATCGGAATCTGAGAGAAAATACAGATGGGGCTTGGTTCACGCTCCGCAGAACTTGAGGGCGTGCCCACGGAGGAGATCATACGCCTTGCAGAAGACGGAAAGGACGGGGTTTTCATCAACTTTGGCAAACGCGCTGACCGGCTCCTTGTCCTACGACACGCCCGCAGCCCAGCCACCAGGAAGAAGCTATACCTCGGGAACGAGCAAAAGCTTTCAGAGAATGTCGCATTATTCAAGACAGTGGTGCTTTTACGCGACCGAAACGCCCGCCTGCTCCGTTTCAAGAGCCATGCCGAGTTCAAACTGCAGGAAAGAATCGCCACTTCGACTGAATGGGTGGACGACATGTTGCATAGTATGCGAGAGCAACTCCTGCCGATAGGTCAGGAAGTGATGGAACAGCTTAAGGCTACAAAAGGGACTCACCTGGTCAGAAGTAACCAGTCAGGAGACGACGAAATACTTCCTTGGGACTTCCACTACTACATGCGGTTGCTCGAGGAGGACAAAAAGGTAGATCATGAACTGATCTCAGAGTACTTCCCACTTCGCAATACCGTATTGAGAATGTTGGAACTGTTCGAATCTTGCCTTCAACTCCACTTTCTGCCCATAGCGCCTGATGACCTAGCCGGCACAACTTGGCATGAGGACGTGGAAGCTTGGTCGGTCTGGGACAAGAGACCGGGGCACACGGGTGAATTCATTGGGTATCTTTTCTCAGACACTCCACACAGGAATGGCAAGTACAGAGGGAACCAGAATGTCAACCTGCAAGCCGTAAATATAAACCTTCCTTGACTTACTGATGAGTGGGTAACCGACGTTGAGAGAACAGTCGTACGTCAAACCCGACGGTAGCAGAGTTTTCCCAGCGACTATCTTGATGTGCAACTTCTCCCCGTCGGCTGTCACAGGCTGTGCCCTACTCAAACACTCCGAAGTAGTAACTCTGTTCCATGGTATGATTTCCTAGCTCTTATCATCCGTCTTCGTCTTGTCTTCCTTCCCCTTGGCCCGTCGTTCTATGTTGACAATATCGACCTACTAGAGCTCGGTCATGGTATCCATGACCTGCTGTCTCGGACATTCCACACTCGATACCATGCTTGGAGAACACCAGCAGAGTTCGCTGAGGCTCTAAGCACAATGCTCGAGAATTGGTGTTGGAATAAGAGCGAGCTTAAAGAGATGAGTTGCCACTACACAGGGGTCGAGCCCGATTGCATCGAAAGATGGAAAGCTCAGCACCCGGGGATATCATTACCCGCTGAAAAGATTCCGGAGGAGCTCCTGGATCAGCTGATCGGGAGTGGCGATCTCAATAAGGCCTTGCGACTTGTTCAGCAGACGTGAGTCTGCTACACCTTTGCTACCGTGTTGGAGACTTTCTGAATGACCCGCAGCGCAGATTCAGCATTCGATATGATAATCCACAACCCTACTACTCGCGAGGATCTCTTACAACTCGATGGGACGAAGCTTTACAGCAGCATTAAAGAGGACTACACTCTGCTAAGAAATCCTGATCCGACCACATGGGGACCAGCGCACTGTCATTTTGGACACTTGATGTCCGGCTATGACGCTGGCTACTTCTCGTATCTTAGGTCAGTGTTTACCTCATGAGCCAACCAGAATTACCAGTGCTCAACAAAGCCAGTGCGCAAATATTTGCGGCAGACTTCTACGAAACAGCATTCGCTACCAACCCACGGAGTCAGCAGACCTGGGACCGATACAGACGGCTTGTTCTTGAGCCTGGTGGCAGCCGAGATGGGCTGAAGATGATGGAAGACTTTCTCGGTCATTCTCCAACACCAGACGATCTTGTTCGAGCCCTGAGACTTGGCTGATAACTCACCACCCGAGTTTGAGACGGTGGGTAGACCGTACTACTCTCTCGCGAAAAGGCTCGATGAGGGCTGAGCCAAGACTCGACCGCGTTTGCGACAATAAGAGTATAACCAGACAAAGCATAGTACACAGTATTCGTCCTTCTTAGCATTACTCTTGATTGAAAGAGCTTTTCTGCTCAGGCCCGGAGTTGGTAGCTATCAATACTGGCCAATTTATCATGTTCTCGAAGAGTTTACTCGAGGGGAGAAGACTAAGAAGGCTCAGATTTAGCTGTAGTCCAGGCTACAGCTTCGGGAGTACGCTCCGCATATGAGACATCCCATTTGGGAATACTTGGTGTTCCAGGGCCATTCGAGTCAATTAAAGAGAGCTTCGAGCGGGATGAAACGAACATAGCAGGAGGAGAAAAGAGGGGGCAGGACATCGGTCAGCTCATCCACCACTGGCAATGCTCATGCAGCAACGTGCATAGGTGGATTCTTTGCACAGCCAGCCGCTGACACGTTCCTCGGCCTCTGCCTAATCCCAGCTCCGCATTCAGCCGCTTGCTATTTTACACAGTGGGGCGGCTGACGCACCTTGCTTACGTGCTTCATACGAGCTTCATATCAACCCTTAGTTGCAAAGCCTGCTCTGTCTGTTGGTCTCAAAGCTCTTGATTACCAAAGACAAACGAGTTCTCACATAGAAAAAAACGGTGCTCCAAAGATGATTCTCATCGATACCTCCACACTGCAGCTTCGTCATGTCCCAGAGCTGCGGCAAACTCCATACGCAATCCTCTCGCACACGTGGGGCGATGACGAAGTCAACTACAAAGACTTCAGCAACCTTGAGGAAGCGAAGTCCAAATCGGGTTATGACAAGATAGTGAGGACATGCCAACTTGCAGCTGCGCGAGGCCTAGAATACGTATGGATCGATACGTGCTGCATCGACAAAAGCAGTAGTGCGGAGCTGACCGAGGCAATCAACTCTATGTTCCGATGGTATAGAGAGGCGGAAGTTTGCTTCGCCTATATCTCTGACTTGCCGGAACGCAATGGAGGCCCAGCCTTCAGATGGATCCAGAACGGTCACTATCGGTGGTTCACCCGCGGCTGGACTCTGCAGGAATTGGTAGCGGCCGACAAGGTCGAATTCTATGACGCGGGCTGGGAGTATCGCGGAGACAAGGCAGCTCTGATATCACAAATCTGCCGCATCACCGGAGTTGATGAACATATTCTGGAAGACAGCAAACTCCTGCCTGCAACTCCGGTGGCGAGGAAGATGTCCTGGGCAGCCGGTCGAGAGACAACGAGGACGGAGGACATGGCATACTGCCTCTTGGGTCTCTTTAATATTAACATGCCCCTGATCTATGGCGAGGGCGAACGAGCTTTTATCAGACTGCAAGAGGAAACAGCCAAGGAGACAAACGACCTGTCTTTGTTCGCCTGGACGTCAAAAGACGAGCACGAATCAGAGAGCTTCACCGGGTTGTTTGCCAGATCGCCGCAAGAATTCGCTCAATGCCGGAATATTTTGCGATGGTCTGATTTCCTGGCACCGCGCCCCGAGTTTACCATCACCAATAATGGCGTTCGTCTCGAGACAAGCTTGGGGCGGGAAGATGACAATGAATTCGTGCTGGACCTCGGTTGCTGCGACCTTACGGCCGGTGAGGAGCGACTGGGCATCTACCTGCACCAGGCGGGATCAAGATTTCTTCGAAAACGCCCAGATACATTCTACCGCACGCAAGATTCTCGCGTGTGGCTGGGAGAAAAGTCCACGATCTACGTACCAAAGCGCCTAAGTCCCGAGGAGAAGCAAAGATTACGTCTAGAGCTGGCAAGTCGTATCTACGTTCGGTTTTCTCCGGGGTATGAAATTGGCCACTTTTCTGTCGTTGGTACGGCGAGACATCCTGAGTCTCTTTGGAATATTCGTGAGCGATACTTTCTCACTATGGACTCTGTCGCATGGCAATCACCGATGACGGGCACGATTTATCCCCCCTTCATTGGCATTTATGGCTTCCGTATTCGGGACACATTTGGCAGACATATATGCAACTGCCTCCTGGTCTGCGGCATCTTTCAAACCCTCTCAGGCAATGAACTTCCGTGTGCCGTCGTCTACGCAGACGCAGATCCCAGCACGGAGGATGTCTTCATGGCGCTTGCAGAACACAAAGGAGAAGCCGACGGGAGTTTGCTGAGCTACATTCGGGACTGCCTCATTTCAGATTTCTCACCAAATGGAACCACGTTGCAGTGGGATGATATTTCCGACCGTGAAGTTCACGTCGTCCAGGACGGTCATGTTTTGCACATCCAGCCAGAAATTAGGCTGGTACATGGAATTTCCGTTTCGGACGAGGACAAAATGGGTTACAGCACATCTCCGAACGTTGAGCGAACAGATATAGACAACCGAGGCCAAGATATTGCGTCTTTGCCAGACAATTATTCCGGAGAAAGGCAATATGTTGTTTCAGTTTGCATAAGCCGAGATCAACTTCCCGAAGCCGAAGTCTACAACCTCTGAACTTACCGAACATCAGACAGGGTAAAGCCCATTGGAAATTCCCACCAGGCACTATATTTTACTATGTAGAAATGACATGTAAGAAGAAGACTTTGACTTTCATTATAATTATGCAGGATTGTGAGTGGAAAAGTAAAGGCCGCAATCAACACGATGCTTTTTCTTTTCTACGTATGTAATGAGGACTCGGTCTAGTTAACTTACAAGATTTAGTTACAGCTCGACCCGGTCTCAAACTCTTCTAAAGACTCAGAAGTGTGCGGTAGGGTTACTTACAACCTTCTCGCTGGGAAATACCAATATCAGTGGAATGCTCCCCTCCTAATTGCCTTCAGACACCTTCATAACACACTCCCCTCAGTCCAGTCCATATGACCCTTGCCCATCTTGTACACAAACTCGCACAGCTCTCCCTCACTTTAAACAAATTTCGGACCTCAGTACTACCGCAGCCCATCCCGTGACCCGCACGTCGACGACCGCAGCCTTATACTCTTACCCAAGCCTGTACACCGTTGCCCCTCCCGCACAAGCAGCTCATCCACCCGACCTATAGCTATCCTACCAGAACGAGCCTTGCGGGGTAGAAGAGGCATTTCTAACGGCGTGCTGCGTCATCGCCTTGACCTCGGGCTGGTCATAAAGACCGATATCCCTGCGCGAGTAGCCCGCGAACCGCTGGCCGTAGCCGGAAATACCACTGCAGTTGGGCATGAGGGATATGATTCCCGCGGCGACAAGCGCCGAGACAACGACATAGTCTGCAAATTGAGGAAATTGAACTGTGCCGTTGCGCAGAATTATCCTAGCATAACTCTTAGTTTGCGGGTCGTCTATTCAACCATACGAGACTTCCTTGGCTTGGAGACAGGGAACGCCGCAGACAGTCTTGAGGATCAAATAAGAACAACGACCTTAAGTGTTCAAGTACGTGGGGACCTCTTGCCCCTCCCCCCAGCCACTATCAGCTACCGGATACACAGTGGGATCCCTGGTCATGGTTGTTTGGCCGTTTGTGGACGTGTTATTGTTGGTTTGCATATATCCAGCAATGGCTTGTATGTAGAATAGGCAAGCTAAAGTGTAGTGTTACAAATAATGGAATAATATAGAACAAATGAACGCCTAATAGCCACGGTAGTGCTGGAATTGGAGACACGGCGTCCAAATTATTGAATCTGATAACAATTTATGACTCTTTGCATATCTCACAGTATAACTTAGTATATGACTAATTCATCAGTCATTTTGGGGTATTAGAAAACTATAAAACGTGGCAGCCTTCACCTATGAGTAGTCAGATAGAAGGCACAACTCACGTATTCCTCTTGAATGGTCAACAACGTCTCCATCCCCAGGAAATAGAAGCAACCTCCTCTTATCTTATCTCGTCATCGTGGCCGGTTGGAAAAGTTCTACAAGCAATAATGGCTTGTCCACGCACCAGGTGTGCCACAAGTGGTCGAGGACATTAGCTGGCTGTTTTTTTGTGAGATATATATGTTCGAAGGGTTAGCCGGCTTTGTATTTGCATGATTTGGCTGAACTAAAGCCGTTTCTCTATGACACAAAACACAGTTTTGAATTCTTCCGTACTGCTGCTTACCTGTCATCTATTCAATCAACAGCAGTTACAGCGATTGGGAAGTGAAAGTCATCAAGACAGGTTAGCATCAGCACAACATGCTTGGTATTACGTATTGCCTTCTGAATTGTTACTTGATCTTGTAGAGCTAACGGAGGGCAACCATACTCGGTGAAGATTCGATTGCGGCATTTACCTGTACAGCCTTCAACTACCTAGATATACAGTCGGTCATTTTTTGTTCTCTCCAAGGTTCAGTTCAGCTAATGAAAGTTTTTGAGGCTGAGCATAGAGTCAATCTGGCTTAGCCGAGCTCAGTCCTGTATATCTAGAGACCTTGTTAAATCATTTTGGAAATGCCTTGTCGGCAGTGGCAACTTCTCATACATATACAGTCATCAGCGCCAAAGAGATCAGTGGGTGCTACAGAGTGTGAGACTCCCAATGAGCACGCCACAGAGCTCATCGGCAATTTTGCAAGTCAACCATGCTCGGGGTTCATTGGTCGTATATTCACTTCAGAGGCCTGTCCTCTTGTTACTCAGGTCCTTAGCGAGTATCACTGAGGAACAAGTGAACTTGAAGAAATTTCAAATGGGGCTGTAGACTAATTGAGTAGTGTATTGCCCAGCCAGTCAAGAACTTCACTTCCAAGGATTCACTTGTCATGGCCCGCGAGGGACATATAAATCATGCATACTGATCACATGGGAAAGCTTTGCAGAGTGAATAACTGACTCCTTTAGTTTCTATCAACGATAAGTATATAAGAAATCGCATTGCCACATACTGTCCACTTACCTTTCTGTCTGTTCATCTAAATACCACTCTCAAGCATCTTCGTCAAGCAGACAACTACATCGACTCATCACAAGAAAGAAGCACTGAGTCCTTACCATCTTCAAAATGGCCAAGATCGCTCACCCCGTGGCCCACGAGCTTGGCATCACTAGACGCAAGCTCGAAGAGGCAAATCAGCAGCTGGCAGTGGCGAGGGCTGAGATCGAGATCCTGAGAGACGAAGTAGCAAGGCTTCGCCAGCATGTACCACCAGAGTTCAAGATGCGACCACGATTGTCTTCTCAATCTACACCGCCCTTACACCCCAAGCGCATCCAATCCTCTATCCCTCGATACGCCCAGCCAACACAAGCATCGGAACAACGGACTATGAAATCGACAACACAGCCTCAGAATCAGACGACCACGTTTGGAACTGTCACCTTGACCATTAAGTCAGCCCACCCGGCATGGAAATACCCGATGAATTGTACTAGGGCGCCGTCTCCGAACCAATATCAGTACCGAGACGGCTCTTTGGTCAAGGTGCCCACTGGCTATTTGAAGTCAACAGGGTCTTCAAGGGCAAAATTGTGTCCAAAAATCCCAAGACGTTCCGTCAAACCTGGAGAAACAACAAGGGGAACTCAAATGGAACGGCTTCCGCGACCATGGTGGGAGAAGGGTCCGCCGGTCATGGACAATGACAGCTGGGCGACCCATGAACAGGATGAGTTTCGCCGGCCATGTTCCCTGTGGTGGCTTCATAGCATGGACAGGTCGCCTCTCAGACTGTCAGATACCCAGTACAGGGATCTCATGGATCTGATCACCCTCTTGCCGGCGACCCGGCTGGAAGATGATGAGCTGCAGAAGACATCGATGAAACACATGCTTATCGACGATGGACAGCAGGCCAGTTTGCTCGTCCAAGGCAGGGAGCTGGCGCAAAGGTGTCTCTGGAACCTTGCGGAAGAGCGTATGCCGGGACAGAACCCCTGGACACGATGGCGACATGTCCGGTTCGAGTGGGGTGTGCTTTCCGGAAGCTGGGGAGGCGGCTCACCATACTACAGCTTACTGGGGTCCCGTGCAAGTCAACCGGAATCTGTCTGGAGCACAATTCAGAAGGTGATCACCCTCAGACACACGACATCACACTACAGCCCCGGCAGCAGCTTGTTTTCGCATCGACGAAGTGGACGAACATCTGAAGAATGTCCAGAAGATGGCCATCCAGCTCTACGATAAGACAGGAGCACTGCAGGCACGTAGATTGAGGGACGAGCTCCGACAGGCGGCACACGATACGTTCGACGAAATCACCACTTTGGGACCGTGAAACTCTCTGACCCGTATGAGAAGATATATCGCACTATAAACAGTGCAAGCAAGTTGGGGGATTCGGGGTATGTATTGCTTAAATAGGTTTAAGTTTACCTCCAAAGCTAAAAATTGCCTATTTAGGGCCCTTAAGGGCCAAACGCCCCTACCCGCACTATACAAACCCCCTTTTTCCAATGGCAAGACCCCAAGCCCAAATCATAACAACACCATCGCGAACACATACACTCCCCATCCCCAATTTGCTCTTACCAATAAACCAGGAAATGAATTAATATTAATCTAGGTTATAAGTTATTATATTTACTATATTAAAATAAAATAAAAACCTATGTTGCCATATTAGCCTTTATAAGTACCTGCTTTAAATTAGGTTTTTAATAATAATAAATGGATATTAATAACTATTCTCATCTTAGTTTTTCTTAAAAAAATAATTATAAAGGGTTATACCATTATAAAAGGCCGCAAAATCTTCCTTTAGGTTTTTCTTTACCATTACAGCCCCTTATTAACCCCTCTATAACTTTAAAACTATATTAAATACTGCATTAAGTTAGCAAATTTAATATAGCGTTTTTAGTTTATTATTAACTCTTTAATTAAAGCAGCATCCCTAAAAAGCTATAAGCTTGCCTATTCTTATCTATTTCATTATGCCTAGTGATAATTAAGATAATAATAAAATATTAAATGTAAACTTAAATAAAAGCTAAGCCATTCTTGCCATCCTTATCTTTTAATCCTAAAGTTCTATTTTTATTAACTATATAGTTAATTAATATATTTTTTTAGTTAATGCTTTAATTATCCTAATTATTATTATTATTATTTAAATTAAACTTCTCCCTAAGGTTGCTATTAATTAAGTTAACTATATTCTTTGCATTTAGGTTGTTTTATTAAAGCTAATTCACTTCTTTAGCATATTGCTAAGTTGCTATTATAAGGTCCTCCCTTAAGTAATGCATTTCTTGCATAATAATCTCCATTACTCGCTTTATCTCTTTAACTTAGCTTCCCCTTTATTTTAATTTATGTAAAGCCTTTCTTAAATTACCTTTTTAATTGGGATAATGCGGGGAAATACTTATTTCTGCCTTTTTCTTTATAGCTTTCTTATTTTAAGTTAATAGGGTTTTCTTTCTATAAGGCTTAATAATAATTAAATCTAAGTAGTTTTAAAGGAAAGATTTAATATTTAAATAATAACCCTTTTTATTAGCTTCCTAATTAAATTTTTAAGAAATGCTTAAAACGTTATCTTTAGCCATAATTAAATATAAGAGTTAAGGGCTTAGTAAGTTAAGGTTCCTCTTAATAGCTTACTAAAGGCTATTTAGAATTCCCTCTCCTTAAGCTTAAGCGATATGGTTTTTAATTCAATTCCTTAAAAAAGCATATAGCTTCTTCCTATTACCATTTTCCATAAAATAATAAAGAAAACCTTAATTTACTAAGCGATTTTTGCAATTTAAATTAATAATAAGTATATAATCCCTTAAGTCTTGAATTTCTTAGGTAATCTTTATTACTAAGTTAACCAAATCCATAAAGGTTTTTAACCGCTTAATATAATACTATAAAACCTAGTAAACTAAAAGTCTTATATTATTAATTACCTATAACCATTTTAGCTAATTAATTCCCTTATTACTTATTATTATTAAGGGCAAAGTATATAATAAAGTTTTAAATCTTAGTTTATAAGGCATTAAATATTTAATACTTTAGGCAAACCTTCGCTAACGCTTATTTCATGTGAAAATGTTAAGAGGAATTTATTTTAAATCCCTTGCATTTACGCCATTATCTTTTACAAATAACTTACTTATAACTTCAATTATAAACTAGCCATTTATATCTTTCCATTTAATTCTTTAATAAATAATGCAAGGATTCTAGGGATTATATTTTTAATAATCCTTTTGCTTTTCTTTAAATCTATTTTCCCCTTTAAGTAATCATTAATTTAAGACTTAATGCTTTTAATTAAACAAAGTTTCTTAAAACTTAATATTTTAACGGCTTACTTTATAAATAATCCACTTAAACTCCATATTTACTAAGCAACCCTCTCTATTAAATACCAAGCTTAAGTTAAGCTTAAGCAAATCCTTAGCACTTTATTTCTTTAAAAAGTTTGCAATTTAATCAAACTACCTCCCCCATCCATTAATAGCGGCTATTAAAGCAATACTTAGCAATGCATGCTTAGTTTTCTCCCATTATTAATATAAAGGCTAATAATTAAGCTTTATAGCCTAATTATATATATTTAGCAATAACTCCAACCAATCTTGCACTTATAGTAGGACATTTTTTAGCAATTAAGCCCATAATAATAACTTAAGGTAATTTTAAATATAAATTAATAAGTATGCCCGGCCTATCTTAAGTATCTTTAAAATGCTAAAGGGAACTACTCTTTATCCTTCCCAAGTATTAACCATAATATATCTTCTTTACTTAAGATATTAAGGCAAGTAATTAAGCCATTTTAAATTAAGTTTTATTCATATCTCCTCTTTCTTATTTATATGCCTTCCAGCAAAGCAAATAATGCCTCTTAATCAATACATCCTCGCCTTTTAAACCCTATCTTCTCCCTTATTAAAATTCTCTGCAAATTTAAGTCCTAAACTTCCATTATTATTATTAAGCGGGTTACCCTTATTATTTAAGCTATTTAGGTTAAGATCCTAAGCCGGCGTACTCCTTTGCCTAGCACTCTCATTACCCCATTTATCCCTAATAATCTCGCCTCCTTAGTTAGCAAAGCTAGCTAAAACATTAAAATTAAAGATGGAACTTCCCATAAGCAGAATCTTCTTTACTCCTTAATTAAACAATAATGCTGCCTCTTACATATCATCCCCTTCGTTTAGGTCCTTATCTTAAAGCTATATAACCAGGACATTATTTAGGTTTAATTCTCCCACCATTAACTCCATATATATATCCCAATCTTTACGCGGCATACTTTTCAATAGCCTTATCCAACGCTCTGCCTTATCATTATTAAAATTTATCATCATTATATTCCAATTATAAAGTTAATTATTAAGGTATAAAATAATATTTACAATTTATCTATCTTAGCCTACCACTTAGCGCTAAAATGCTTACCATTAATCCCAATCATATCCAAAATCTAAACCAATAATTAACTTATAATATCCCGCTACTCCCTCATAATACAAAATCTATATAATATAGTTTAAGTCCTAGCCTCCGCTTTCCTCTCCATTATCATATAAAGTAGCTAAGGGTTGGCCTTGCAAGCCATAGGGGTGTATTATGCCGATTTAAACGGTTTTATTTAAAAGCCTATAAGTTACCTTATTTATAAAAACCGCTGCCTAATTAATATAAAAATTATATTAAGCACCTATATCCTAAATAATATCAGCATCCTAGCTTAATTAAACATAAAACTTAAAAAGCTGAATTAAAATAAGGGCTTGCTCCCTAAACTTAAGGATTAAAGCTTAGTATATAGCAAAGAATAAATACCAATTCTTATAACCCAAAGTTAAGAGCAATTAATAACCCGCTAAAAATCACTTAATAAACCTCCCTATTATATTAAACTATTTATATACCTACTTAATTAAAAGGTTAAACATTCCCTATAGGCGCCCCTTAAACTTCTTCCTCCTTAAGATAATAAACTTAAAGATAAGGAATCTTTAGCTAATATTTCTTAAACTTTTTTAAATAATTTATTTAAACCCTTCTACTATATTGCAATTTTATATTTTATAAATAATCTTATTAATTAGGCCTAAATCTATATTATTTATTTCCAGCTTTAAATAGCTTGCTTTAACCTTAATTATAAATTTAGCCTAAATGCATGGTAAATTTAGGTTTGCTATATAGGCAATCTAAGCAAACTCCGCATTTATAAAAAACCTATTTAATAGCCCAACCTTAATTATTACCTCCTTTAATGCCACTTTCTATACTTTTATTAATTTTAAATCTTTAAAAATCTTCTTTAGGTAATAAGCGTACTAGCACTATTCCTTATCTTTTAACCTTAAGCATTTCTTCTTCTTTTAAGCAGGAGTTAAGGCTTAAATAAACTCCTTTAAAGCTGGAATGGGCTTATAAGTAAGCTTTATTAAGGGTATAGCTTGGGCTAAATCATTATAAACCTTGTATAGTATAGAATCTTATGCTTTTAGCCTGCTATTATTTTAAGCCTAAGCCTTTTTTAGCTTCTTTTAATATTAATTCTAAAGATATTATATAGCGGTAAAGTAAATTAAGCTTAGCATATGCAATCCTTATAACTAACATCCTACCTACGCCTAAAATTTATAATTTAAAGCATTCTTAATTAATTTAAGGTTTTGTATAGCTAAGGTAAAGTTAAGATATTAATTTTCATAACCTTTTTATAAAATAAGCTTAATATACTTAGGTTTATAAAAACTTCCCAACTTAATTACAATAAGCTTATGCTTAAACTTTATATATAAAAGCTTTGCTTTTCTTTATCCTTGTTAAAGTCCTCTAGCTTTACTAATTAAGCCTTCTTTCCGCTTAAGTTAGCTTATAAGCATAGTAATCTCCCCTCTTAAGCTTTCTTTTAATTTACGCTTAAAACCTTTATTAACTCTTTATTTAATCTTAAGGCCATTCTTTCTCCTTATATGCCTTTTAATATAAAAACTTTTAAGTAAGGGTATTAAGTTTATTAATATATAAAGTTATAGAAATTTAATAGCCAATCTTAATTTAAAATAAGGTTCTTAATTAGCATGCTTATTTAAAGCGCTTTTAATAGCTCCTTAGGCTTATAAATTAAGGCTTAGGGTATTACTTACTTATATGTATTATAATACCCTTAACGCATAAATCCTAGGTTCATTATACTCTTATAATAATGCCTTATATATCTAGGTATTAAAGTTATGTTATTATATAATAATTTAAAAAGATTTAAGAAAGGTTAATAAAACAAAAGGTTATAATAAAAGAAAGCAAAGGTTTATTCCAAGTAATTATTTGCAAAAGAAAATCATTCCTTCCTACCTTAAACTAAGAAGTTTAAACAATTTAATAAAAAGAATAAAAGTTTTAAAATAGTTTTAATTATCCTAATATAAAACTTTATAAAATTTCTTATAACCCTAATTTAAATATTATAATAATAATAAGTATATAAATAGCATATTATTTAAATTAAGTAAGTATATAGCATGGGCTAAGTATATATATGCCTTTCAATACCCTTAACTCTGCAAGCTATAACCCCATAGCTTTCATAATACTCTCATTAATATTATAAATCCCCCTCCCTTTATATTAAATACATTTTAATGAATTTATAATATAAGGATGCAGGTTTAAAGGCTTAGCCTTATTTAATATTTCATTTTCCCTTAACTCTATCTTTATAATCTTTTCCCCTTTATCTAAGTTCTATGCTATTTAATATCCCTTTAATTTCAAAGGCTTTACTTAATATAATTTAAGGTTATTTACATAAACCTTTCTTTTTTTCTTACCCTTAAACATAAGATTTGCAATATAAATTATTATATTTAAGGCAAGGTTAATTACCTTTTAAGGATTTATTTATTTTAATTAGAAAGCCTTAGCCCTTTTTCCATTATAAGGGTTTTTTAACTTCCCATCTTAGAAGTTCCGGATCTTTAAATCCCTTATAGCTAAAATTTTCTTCTATACTAATTCACCCACTTTAAAGGTCTTTAAATGCCAATTAAGCATCTTTTCTACCGCAGCCTTTAATAACCTCTTTATATATTTAGATCTTATCAACTTAATCTTTTCCATATAGGCAAAGATTAAGGCATTGTTATTAAGGGTTTGCTTTTTAACTAAGCTTAACACTTCTTATCTTTTTAATTCTGCATTTACATTTAAGGGTTTCGGCTCCTTCTTTACCAACCAGCCTAGCATTACCTTAGCTAATATATACCTTAACTTCCTTATTAAGCAATTATTAATATTAACCATAATATTAAGCAGAGTTATTGGCTATAAATTTAACCGCTTATATTGCTAATCCCGAGCCCATTATTTCAATCCCCTCTTAATTATCTTTACTATAAACTTAGCTTTCCCTATTAAGGCCAAGTAATATATAAGGCTAAACAGCAGCTTAATTCCATAGAATTTAAAAAACCCTTAAACCCAATCATTATAAAAATAAGAGGCATTATTTAAGTATACCTATTTTAGGAATCCTACTATATTAATAATTAATTCCTATAAAGCCACCATCCTTATGGCCGTTAGCTAAGTACAAGCCAATAAAATAACAAACCCATTAAAGTAATTAATAAGAACATAAAAATAAGTTAATTTATCAACCCTAAATAATATAATCTTGCCTAAATAATCCATATTAATTAAGTCTTATAACCTTAAAAACACTATAAGTATAAGCTTAACTTAAATAAAGTTTTTTAAACTTTAAAATTAACATACCATGCAACCCTTAATATAGCGCTTTACATCCAAATATCAAGTAAGCTACTATATTTCCCCTTTTAAATTATAAAGTATAAATGCTATAATAAAATGGCTATAATAATTATAGGCATACTTTAATGCAGCTAGGACTTCCTCCTTTAATATATAAGCAAAGTATACCCCTAGCCCTTCCTAGAACTTAAGAGCTTTATCTATAAGTTTATAATTAACCAACCTCTTCTTAATATATCATTAAACTAGCTTAAGCAATTCTTTTAGAAATTCATTTCCCCTAAGTAAATATAGAATAATTTACCCATACCATTTTAAGCTTATATATGCTATATTAATAGTAACCCTAAGAGCCATTAATAAGGCGATATGCAATAAACATATGGGCAACGCCTAAACCTATATTCATTATCTTATGCTAACTCATCTTAAATAAGCTAAAACCATTATCTTTATATTTAAGGTATTAAATAAAAGTAAATCCACTATTCCTCCCCTTAACTAAGATAAGCCATTCATTATTTGTATTACTTAGGCTGTATTTAGGCGATAAATTAAATAAAGGTTAAAAATAGCCATGATATTTAGCTATAATATAATTTAGCTAATTAATTTCCCATTAATACTTAAGGTTAAAAGCATATTAAGATAGTTAATATATATAACAATAGGGAATTAAAACAGCAAGATGTAATCTTTTAACTTTTAAAGCGCCTTAATAACCCTTAACATTTCCCTTTCCCTAATGATATACCTTATCTTCGCATTTAAGAGTTGGAAAGATATAAACGCAATTATATGCATATTCTTAATTATTTTATTAATTATTTTAATTCCCACTAGCAAGCTAGCAAGTTAAAAAAGCACTGCTTTAATTACAAAATCCAAAGTATCCGCATTAAGATAAAACTACCCATCCTTATTAAATGCAACGTTTACCATATTCTATACTTTATTATATATATTTATAAACGCCTCGGCATATTTTTAGTTCCATATAAAGTCATTACAATCTTGTTAATGCATTTAGCAAAATTGCTTGCTAATTAGCATGGTTTTTTATACTTAGTTTGCATATAAGGTCTTTAAAATTTAAGTTAAGGATACTCAACCAGGGATAAATTCCCTTAAGTATAATAAAAGCTATAAAAAAGTATTTAACTCCTCCTAAGTCTTTAAATAATTCTCTGGTTATACTTATTGTTAAAACCTTTCTCAATATTTATGCATTAATCTTACAGCCTTATTGCTTAATTTAAAGCCCAAGATAATAATTTACTTTGCAAATAAAACTATTTTTAATAGTTTTAAGCTAATCCTCCTAAATTTAAGTCTAGGGAAATAATATAAATATAAAAAGGTAAATAAGTTATTAAAAGACTTAGCAAAGGTTGCATAATTATTAATAAACTTATTAAAAAAGGCGTTAAAATATAGAATATATCCTACTATTAACGGTAGTTTTAATCCTTTAAAACCTAAAACCACCAGCCAAGCTTTAAAAACTATATCCCCTAGCGCACTATATATATAACTTGCTTTAGCTATGCCTTAAGGCATTTAATTTATAAAGTATTATGCATAAGGAGTAATCATTACCACCTTATACTTATCTCCTAAGGTTATTATTACCCTATAATATCCATACGCCGCATCCCCTTAAAAAAAACCCTATGGCTTAATTAAAGAATATCTTTAAAGATATAGGCTTAATTATAATAAGGCCATTAAAGCAATAGGATTGCACTATTTATAAGTTAATAATTAAATACCACCCTAAAAGTATTAGCCTTAGGTGGGAACTTAATATACGCTACCTATAATTTAATTACTAACCATACCCATTTAACTCTTTTCAGCTTTAAAAAGAACTTTAAGGCAAATTAATGCTATTCCTTTAAATATAATAGCTATCTTAATTAATATAGCAAGATATTAAGCAATAGCTTAATAATATGGCTAATTAAGTCCATGGTCTTAATCTCATCCAAAGATAATATAAAATAATCCCTTTAAATATACGCTAACCTTTGGGCTTAATCTTAACGTTATTAGCTATTTACCGCATTACCTAAGGCAATGCCTATCTTTTTAAATTAATTATTAATCATTAATTAACTCTCCTTTAATAGTAATTATTAAAAGGGGCGCCTCTTAACATCTTGGTTTAAGCAAACCCCTTATAACATTAGCTTATATGCAGCCTTAATTATTACCTTTCTAACCATACCTAAAAGCGTTAACTTCCCCCCCAGCCCCCATTCCTTAACAAAAATAGCCAAATTTAATAATAAATCCTCCCTAATTTAATTTAAATCTTTAAATATAATATTAAGGGCCTATCTACCCTAATCCCATCCCTTTAAAGCAAATAGGGCCTAATTTATATTATTATAAATATCCAAGTTTTGCATAAGGAAAGCCAATTAGTTCTTCTCCTCCATCATTCCGTTCTTATCATCCGGAGTTAAGGCTAATGCCACAATCCCACCATTATTTTCTTTTTAACCCTACTAAGGCTTATCCATCTTTAATAATTAATTAACTAAATATAAGCTTGCCGCATCATAAACCTCCTTCCTATTCATAGAGATATATGCTAATAAAGTTAATAGGGCAAACATTACCACCATAGTCTTTAATCCGGGTTTAATAATAAGGGATAATAGCTTAATTATTTAATTATAATCTTAAGATAGCGAATAATTAATATACTTAACTAAGTTTATAAACTAAACGCATTTAAAAATACTCCGCCCCTTTTTATAAATTAGGTTTAGCGAACCTTCCCAAAGCCAAAGGTTGCCAATCCATTTTTTACCTTATTATTTTAAGTTTATATTAAGGACTTATTATTATCCTATATCTTAGCATCCTTACTATATTCCAACATTTCCATTAATTCCATATTAACTAAGAGGGCCATTAACTTAATATAGCATGAATTCACTAAGAATTTATTATCTCCATTTAAAAAATCACTCTTATTATTTAAGGAATTACCTTTATTACCTTTTTTTAAGCCCTCCTAGTTTAGTTTTGGCAATTTAAGTGCTAAGGAGTTTACCCCGGCAAACTTTATAACGCTTTTAATACCCATTTAACCCTTTAAGGTTAACATACCCAGGTTATAATTAATAACTACTTAATTTCTTTACAACCAAGTTTAACTTAATACCATATCATAAGTATCATTATTTCCAATAATATAAGCTTAATATATAATTAAAATCCCTTTAATTACAACGGGAATATTAATATAATGGCAAATAAGGGCTACTAAATCATTAGCCAACTTAAGGTATATTTCCCGCTTAACCTTCCTTATAACTAAGTTAAGGCGCTGTATTATCTTTAATTTAATTAATTCTCCCAAGGAACCGTTATTTACCATAAGCCGATCCATATCAATGCCGGCCATATTACCCTTAATATACCCCAAAGTTAAAGTCTTAATTTTAAGGAGGGACTTATTATAATATATCAGCTTCTTAGCCGCACTTACAACCTTTCTCTTGCCTTTCTTCCCTTTAAATTAATATCCCTAACATCCACTAAACTAGGTGCCCAACTTATATATTATCTAGGTCCTTAATAAGGGGGACCAATTTAAGAATTAAGCTAAACTTAACTTAACTTTTATATCTTGCAATAAAAACTTAATGTTAAATTTATCGCCATCCTATTCATTAATCTCTTAAATAGGGATAATTTCCTTAAGGGCCTTTTAGTTTAACTTGCTTATTAAGGTTTTTTTAAATGCTTTCTTAAGCTTTATTAAGGTTTCCCAACGCTTCTTTACCTTCAAATTCTTATCTCTTGCCAAGTATAGGGAATTAAGTCATATCGCATTTCTTAACATAAGTAGGGTAGCGGGCTAATAAGCCTTATATAAATACTTATTATTTCCTAGCAAGGCCTTAATCCAAATTTACTTATTTTTAGCCGCCAATAAGCAAACTTCCCTTTCCATTTAAATTCACGCCTCCCATGCATTAGGCACGCCACTTATCGCTTCCCTTAATTCCAAGGGATCCTTTAGCAGTAATATTTTAACGGGTATTTCCATAACCCAGGCCTAAGCCTAGGCCGCATATCTAAGGGGGCGCAAATCATTAAGAATAGGCTCCCCAGCCTTAATCTTTAACTTAATCTTATTAATCCAATTAAATAATTAATTAAGATAAAGGCAAGCCTAAATGCCATATTCTTCCTTACTATAATTATAGCATATCCACATAAAACCCCAACTTTCCGCCCAGGAGTAAAAGGTACTGCAGCCACCTTATCCTCCTTACATAAAGCCCTGGCTTGCATAGCCACCACGGATTAATGGTTACTACGCCTAACTATTCCAACCCAAGGAGATATAGGCAAGCCTACCTATTAAGTTCTATCCCCAACTTATCGCTTTAATTTATAATTATTATCCTATACCCCATTAAGTACTATAATTAAATCCTTAATTTACAATAAAATAAGCTAATAGGCTTAACGCTAATTATATCTTTATAATTTAATTATGTATTGTTTTTATAATACTTATTATTTAGCTTATAACTTAATCCCGGTTTATAAAAGCCTTATCCATTACCTTATTTTCTAAAAAGGGGTTTATCTTAAAATTAAGCGGGAGGTAATAATTAATAATGCATTAGCAAACCTTATTAAATATACATTCTTTAACCAAAACATTACCACTCCTTATCTTCTTATCTATATATAATTAAGTTATAACTAACTCTTAAATCCTCCGGCCCTTATTATAAAGTTTACCTCCCTCCTAGCTAAAAAGGCAAGAAAATAGCCAGCGAATTAACTCTTAAAACTATTCTCCCTTATACTAATAAAACAGCTTAATAGCCCAATATACATACTTTAAAATCAACTCCGCAAACTTATAAGCAAAGGTATATACTTAAGTTTCAACTCCACGATTTAAGTCAATAATTCTTATTTAAAAGCAATTCTTAAAAAGAGTGGAAACTTTAGGCCAAGCTTGCTTATCTAAAGCAAATTTTAAGTATTAATTAATCCTAGCCATACCCTTTAACCCGGAATGGAAAGCTACCCCCATTTCTTAAACTTTAAGGGCCTTATTATTAAGTGCTACCCTTATGCCATATAACTTCATATCATTAATATATTCCTCTAAGCTCTCTCCCGAAAGTCTTAAGAAGGTATTAATAAAAGAAGGAGATATAATAAAATAATTTAAGGATTTTATTAAATATAATAAAAGGGTTTTAAATTTAGGCAAGCTATTATAATTTAATATTAAATAGCTAAGAAAGGAATCATTTAAGTTTAAGCAATTTTAAAGTTCTTCCCATAACGATAAAGAAGTAAGCTTTAGGATAGGGTTTTTAGGTTTTAAATTTAAATTTAGTAATAATAATTTAAAGTTTAGATTATTTATTCCTATCCATTCCCTTAATAATATCTTAAACCCTAATAGAGCTTCTTAATATGCTTTATGCTCCTTTATTAATATAGGCCGCTCCGCCCTTAGCATTAATAAGGCAATAAGATCCCTAAGGAAGTTGCGAACCAGGGCATATAGCAAGCACAACTAGTTTATTAATTTACCCCCTAAATCGCAATCTTAGGATCCAAATCTACTGCTTAAGGAAAGGGTATATACCTAGCTAAGCAAAACTTTACCACCTTAACTTAAAGATATGCGAAAATAAAGAAAGTAGGGCAAGCAAATCTAAGGAATTTAATAATTTAGTTAATATAATAACGCAAGCTTAGCGCGGCGCTATTTTAATAATATAGGCTCCGGCTCCATTCAAACTTAAGGGCTTAGTCGGTTTATTCTCGCTATATAAGCTTTTTAGCTTACATTTAACTTTAATTCCGGGATTTAAATTAAAGGATAAGCTCTCTTAATGCAAGTTTTAGCAAAACCTTTATAAAACTCTCTAACCCATATAAGAAGATATATTGCATTATAAACAGTGCAAGCAAGTTGGGGGATTCAGGGTGTGTATTGCTTAAATAGGTTTAAGTTTACCTCCAAAGCTAAAAATTGCCTATCTAAGGCCCTTAGGGGCCAAACGCCCCTGCCCGCACCACAACCGCTAGTCGCTCTCCCGTTCGCGGGGTACCCATGGAAGCACCACCACGAGCGAGTTTTCAGGAGCCTCCTTTTAGACGTTGAAGATGCGGATGCAGGTCGAACTAAACTTGACGAGCACTTCCCAAAGGGAATCGGCAGAATCGCGGAGGGCTGGCTGTGGCAGGGTTGTTGGAAGGGAGGCCGGTACGAGCCGCCAGTAAGCCCGGCCGCCTGCCGCAGAACACCGCCAAAGAGACGGCACAGCACTTCTAATTACCCAGTTTCCGACACTATCTTGGATCTGGCCGCGAGGATCAAGGCCGATCGGGAGTGGCAACAACGTCACAGTTGGGACACGCCGTACGATGTGCCAGAATGGCTTATCAAGGCACACGAAGAGGGCGTATCAGCGGCGTCACCACGAGCGCGACGCCGGCTGAGCCATTCGAGTTAGAGTTTCTCGAGAGGGGCGGTATGAAAGTGCAACTCGGATGATCAAGCTGCTGGGACTTGTCTGACACGCTTGAGGACATGTAGACTGGATCACACTCACTCTATAGGTACTACTATATAATGGTCTACAGAATGAATCAGCACATAAGTGTCTTTCACAGGGGAAATGTGACTCCGGCAAAATCTGACACCTAAGGGTGAAGTGAATCACGTTGTGGAATCAGAGCTGCTGCTGAGACTCCCGGGCGATTAGTATTATAGCTTGAAGATGTATTAGTGTATTGAAGCATCGTATCAAAAATCGCAATGCGCGGAAAATCTGGAAACTTATGGTTCTTGGCCGATACTTGTTGCTGTCTAGTAAAGGCTTCACAACAGCGAGTCGAACAGGCTCATATCGATACTATGTACGGACATAAACACGGACCCATCTGCAAGTACAATATGAGTGTTCTTCAGAGTTCAGTCGTCACACACGTCATGCATACTATGAGATATGACTTTATAAGTGAAATCTTTGCACAGCAAATCACTAGACGGCCTTAGACCGGCGTCATAGTCTCGCAATCTCAGAATAGAAGCAGGAAGTGTATCGTGAAAAGTCTCCCAACGAGCTCAAAAAATCTTCCAAATCAAGATCCAGAGTCTCGGAACCATATTGAGTCATATCGAAGGGCAGAGGCATATCGTCATGCCATAGTACCTCGGCCGGGTTTGCCACGGAGGAATCCCCAGATAACGGTGTCCCTTCAGTGCCCTGTTCGAACGGTGTTGGTCTGCCGCCCAGTTCCGCCATTCTGTAGTCACGCAAAAGCATTAAACAGTCAGCCTGGAGATTATTGCCCAGTCTGGCCTTTACTCTCAACCGCGGAGGACGAGAGCAAAGATGGGAATCCCGCTCTGCTCTACGCCACAGAGCTCTCAATATACCCGCAAGCCTAGTTGGTATGCGTAATAAGTCGTTGCCGCTCTTGTCAGTTACTGCAAGCTTGCGTATAGCGAAGGCAGCGGCGTTGTAAGCGAGTTTTGCCGCTTTCTTATTTACTCTCGCACCAAGGCTGGAGCAACTGACTGGCAGGAGCACCAAAGCGGCGCAGAATATCCATCGTACCGTGGATAGGGGCGAGGATGGGAGTTGATCATAAGCGGCATCGTGGCCCAGGATGTACTCAGAGATCAAATCCGAAGATGTTTCGTACAGGGTCAACAAGGCCTGGTTCGGCTTTCACTCGGTTCGTCGTCGAGAAAGTACATCATTCTCAGGTAGAGTTTCGAGCTCTGAAGTCGCAGAGCTATCATCCATGAAGGATTGACGATGTTAATCTCGATCGCGGCCATCTGGCGTTCTAGCTTCATCATGCTCATGTAAAACTCTTCCGCATTTCCCTGGTGGACCAGTCCAAGCTCGTCGATATCCTTCATAGAATATTGCATGAAATTACTGAGCTTCTGGTAGTATACGAGCTCCGGAGCAATATCTGCCTGCCGTATCTGATCAACAGTTGGCCGCGTGCTGCGGTCACTTGGACAAAGCATTGGAAGATGCCCGTATTCTAGGTAAGCGCTAAAAGAATCAGCACCAAGTCTTGCAAGACCTGCATCATACTCACCTCTGATAAGTCGCGATCAGGGCGAGCCACGTCTTTGTTCTTTCCCTACGGACGGCTTCTTGCTCATCGGGATCATCACACCAGGCACCACTTCGGAAGACCTTTTGGGCCGAGGCAGGCTGGACGGACCGCTCATTCTCAACAAGATTTTATCTCACGAAGAAACCCATCCTGCTGTACTCGTCCTCAAAACCTGGCCGATGTAGCCCGAGCTGCATGGCATGCGGCACAGCTGCACTGATGACCAGCAGCGTCTTGTCGTTCCACGACCGGAGGTTGGGCAGCGGCCAGACAGCCCACAGTATCATTGCTTGGACATGAGGAACGTAGGTCGGATTGTTGAACATCATAGTTTGAAGCATGTCTTCCAGCGATGGCTTGAGTCTGGCCAAGAGGTCTGGCATCTCTCGATCTTGCCGTGCGGCAATTCCAATGACAGTCCAGAACGGCGCCGGTGATTTTTTGTGGAGTTCTTCTGGAGGTTTGGTTGGGTCTAAGATTGGACAGAAGTGATGGTATTTCTCAAAGTACCTTTCCACGTGAGCTTGGCCGGTCTCTCGTGAGGTAGACTAACTTACATGGCGAACAGCCGGAGGCATGCCTTCTTCGTAACCTCTTCACCGCCCAGTCTCCATTCGGGTTCACCATTCTCTGTCCTTAGCATCACAGTCGGAACTTGATCAAGTTCCCTGTCGCTAGTGGCGTCGACATTGAGGCTTTGAGCTACTACGAGGCTCACCTGAGCGATGGTGGGTACACTACGGGCAAGGTCAGTCTCTGCGTTCGTGCCGGACATGGCGACGGGCTAAGAAATACCAGCACCTGTCTCTCCTGGATATATTCAACCTTCCGTGGCTGGCAATGCTTCCAAGCCTAGTCCCGGAGGGTTCCCTCACTTCGCGACCTAAACTGAATGCTTGGTATTCACTCATCGCGAGCCGCGAATCATGGAAGCGAGTGCAAGCACTACTGCCACATTAGATTTATAGGCGTTTCAGCGTATATCTATGTTTCACGAATATGAATAATGCGAGTATCATACATATCATTCGCGTGACCTAACGGTGAATTGAATCACGTGGTCGAATCAGATCCGCTGCTGAGACTCCAGGGCGATTAAGCTTCTAAGTTAATGGGAACTTAGATGTACATGGATGTCAAAAAAGTTGGCGAAAGCTTATCAGAAACACGGACCGCATTTCGAATTTCCTGCATGATATACTAACTCGTAGAAGACTCTTAAGCCTCTGCATATTAAGCACACCAACACCATTTAATTATTGGGGAAGAAACTCTAAATAGTGCCGCAAAGTGTCACGGGGTTGCAGTTGGACGTCTGGCAGGTCTCGGAACATGAGACGAACTAAATGGCCCAACCGCTGCTACCAGCACGTATGATCGTCAAGTCGGAGCCCCTTCAAATGTTCACTATCACGTCTCGTAGGTCCGAGTGACAACTTTCGTGTGGTATTCCCCAAGCAAGAAGATGTGAAGATGAGTACTGGCATTGACTCGCCTAAGAAATCAACATATTTGGACAATTCGCTCATTAACAGTGCGGACCTCGATGCAGTCTAAAACCTGTGAAGGAATCACTCAAGCCCAATTCATCATTCAAATCCACCAGGTCGCCATTTTAACACTTTCAAACAAAATGAAATACACGTTCATCTTTGGAGGCTTCGCTGGCCTCAGCACTGTCCTAGCAGCCGGCAACGTGCAGACCTTCAAGGGTAGTCTCGGTGGCGCCGCTCCCCCAGTCAACGAAGACGATGCCTCTGACCGGCCCTTCTCGGTCAACGGCGCTACCTTCTTGAACAAAGGCGCCGCTGTCCAGCGCAGCTGTGCTGTCCAGCACAACGCCTGTGCCGGCACCGCAAACAGTGGAGAAGCCGACTTCAACGTCGCCGACTGCGACCAACAGCGTATGCATACTTTGCCCTGGTGTCTCACGTCCTCTTCTAGGGCAGTGCCTCTCTTCCCAGCACCATCTTCCCAAAACTTTCGATTGCTCAGCCTGACACTGATCTAATCAGTGAACGCGTGCACCGCCGCCGCCTAATAACTTCTGCTTCTGAGCCGCTGATCGGCGACTGCGCAAGTCCAGCGGTCGAGTTCAACGATCAGATTTTCGAAGGGGCCCTAATACATTTGCGGCCGTGGACCAGAATGATTTATTCATATCCCCATCATCAAGATCAGTTCCATGAGTAGATTCATCTACCAGTGGCTTGCGGACACTTGTAATGCCAGCCAGGCCGCCCTCGCCATGTTTGAGGATGCTCAGACTGCTACTAGTGCGTTCAATATTGCCCTGAGGTTTCTCTCTGGGTGAATTTTGCTGAACCTGTGATGGCTGGACATTGAGTAATGAGGGCTCTCTTGGCGTTTTGCGGCGGACGTATGGCTGGCAGTCTCTTTATCTTGTCTTGCCAGAGAGATCTACCACCCCTGGTAATGGATTAATCAGTTAGATGGGATGGGGATGTAGTCACGCATTCAGTCTTAGTAATTGAGACTCGCGCTATTCCTGGTCTAGCCTGTATCCGTACGGCATGTTAGATAGCTGTATTGCAACCGTTGGGTCTCGGCTCGGGAAGGATCAGCCTAACAGCCAACCTGTCGCACTTGCACCTCGTGTGATTAAAATTGCAACTTCCTTCGAGCTGACATCTTCCACCTTTGGCCAACTCGAATAGCCACAACACCTGTATCACCGACTCCTTCCGTCCCAAACAGACCAGGCCGTTGATACAAGCCGCGAGCTCTGTGCTCCGACCATGGCGCTCCTCACATCATCAGCCGGAGTGGTCCTGTTGCTCGTGCTTGCATACACCCTTCACTCGTCGATATGTCTGCTCCGTAACTACCTCGCCGCTCGCAAGCTCGGAGTGCCGGTGCGCATCATTCCCGTCGACCATATCAATCCACTATGGACACTTGTTAGCCAGCAGGTCGTATCTGTGCTGAGGCGACTTCCTTTCGGGCTCGGTGATAACAACATCACCAAGTACAACTACCTCGGCTTTGAAATCCCGCTTAGATGGAAGCCCCACGAGGAGATGGGCGATGCCTTTGTGCTGTGCTCCCCGGCCAGGAACTGGCTCTATCTCGGCAACCCGGATATCATCACGGGTATGCTCAAGCGGAACAATGACTTCCCTCACGACTCGGAACTCACGGCCATGCTCGATGTTTTCGGGCCTAATATCTCCACCGTGAGTGACATTCCCACTCGCTGGGGCCACGCTGGCACACTCGTGTGATTGCTGACAAGGCTCGATCGCAGGCCCAAGGCGCGGACTGGAAGAAGATGCGTAAGCTAATGGGGTCCTGCTTTATTGACCAGAATTTCGAGATCGTCTGGAAGGAGAGCATCACCCAGGCCACTGAGATGGGGCGGTATTGGAGCTCTCGGAAATCCGTTGAGACCGTCGCTCACGATACCCGCACAGTTTCTCTGAATGTGATGTCTCGAGCGGGTTTCGGCAAATCCTACCCGTTTAAAGGGCACCATGAGGCGCAGGCGGCATTGAGAGGAAGCTCTTTAAGCTACAAGGAGGCGCTCCAGACCATCCTCGAGAACAGTATCGTGATCATGGTTCTGGGCACCAAGTTCCTGGCCAAACCCTGGCTTCCCCCCTTTTGCAAGAGGCTACATCTTGCCTGTACCTCGTTTCAGGGGTACATGACGGAGCTGTTCGAGACAGAGAAACAGAACTCCTCCCGGGGCATAACTTCCGACCGTAATCTCATGAAGTCATTGGTGCGTGCCTCGCACGAGGAGACCAGTGGCAGTCTGAACGAAGACGAGATCTACGGGAATAGTAAGTTGCGCTTGCAACAGCCTTCCCAGAAGTTCAACTCTATCTCGCATCAGATGGAATATATGTGAGCTTACTCTCGATCCTCCAGTGTTCGTTTTCAATTTTGCCGGCCACGATACCACTGCCCATTCGTTCGTGTGGGTGATGTACTTCCTGGCCGGAAACCCGGAGGTGCAGGATTGGATCCATGAAGAGATCCAATATGTCCTGGGCGGCCGTCAAAAAGAGGACTGGGACTACAAGGCCGACTTTCCCCGTCTGAAGCGATGCATATCCGTGCTGTTCGAGTCCCTGCGACTCTATACGCCCGTCGGGATGGCAAAGTGGACGGGTGATCATACTACAACGCTTCAGGTGGGGGAGAAGACTCTAGTGATCCCACCGAGGACAATGGTCGTTCCGAGCCATGCGTCTACCCAAACAGATCCCAAGTACTGGGGCTCGGACTCCCTTACCTGGCGCCCATCACGATGGATCAAACCAGCGGTGTCCGCCTCTCAGAATATCGACAGCGAGGAGCTCATCTCTCCTCTCCGTGGGACATTTCTGAGCTGGTCTGATGGTGCGCGCGACTGCCCTGGCAAGAAGTTCTCGCAAGTGGAGACCGTTGCGACCATTGCGGCGCTGTTTAAGGATTGGCGGGTGGACCCTGTCACGAACCCAGGCGAGATGATGGATGATGCCAGAAAGAGGGTGTTGGATTTTATTAAGGAGGACACCGGCATGGTTTTGCTGGTTCAATTACTTCATCCCGAACGCTGTCCTCTGGTTTGGTCAAAAAGATAGAACGAGGCGGTTCTCAAGGAACGAGTAGAGACCGGTTCATTGGAATCAACAAGTCCACACTCGTCTCCAATGACAAGGAACTTCATAATAATGCCCTGTAGGGCAAGTACAACATAGGATACATGATCAGTGCAACAAGTCTGCCAAGTGCTGAAAACCCGAAAAATTGACCGTTGTAACCCCCACTCCTCATCACGCTAAGAGAATAAGCTATTTCCACTAGCATAGCCAGAACGCAGAGGGCAGAAGTCATAATTAAGAGAGTACCAAGGCGCACGTTCATAACCGATACCTTGGAGCCAACTTGCGAACGTCTCCATAAGAACAGTAGCAGAGATGCCCACAATCCAAGGGCTAAAGGCAAAGCCATTTGCAGCTTGCATTGTCTGGATATTGTTACTTGGATCTTCTCATCCGAATTAACTGGGTGAGAAACATGAAAAACGTTACGTACCCGTTGCAGCTTCGACTGCGGCTTGCAAACACGATGCCCGGTACTGTGGTGAGTGGAAAGTACAACACCAGGTACAAAATGATAAGCAGAAACAGGAAGTCCACGTGAATCCATGGTATGGACTTTGACCAATATCCGAGGAAGGGGTCAAATTGCGGGCCGCCGGTCATCTTCGTGTGCTGCTTGCGCTGTTAACTTCTTTGCAGTGCCTGAGTGTTCCCCAGCCACTTAGGTGACGTACCGGCGCGAAAATATGTGACAAATTTACTGTGTCCTCTTTCCGAAAGTGTTCATGCATTTGGTAGACACTATCCAGTGGCAACACGTTGCTGGAACGGCTCAGAGGCTGATCACATGCCGCGTCTTGCGCTGGAATCTGCGGTCTCCTCCAATTCCGCCAAGGCCTTACAGCCGTATTCTTGACGAAAGGCTCATATGACCTCGACTGAAGGATGAATAAATATATTCCAGAAATCATCTGGAATGTGATATTGATGCCAGCCGTGAGGACAACAATCATTGCAATATGTTCTGATTCTGGGCTTTGCGATTTGGCTGACAAGTAGCCAGCCACCGAGAAACCCAAATTAATTGCGGCCATTAATATAATGCCCCAAAGGCTCCAATCAGGACGCAACCAATATTGCCAAAGATATATGTCAGAAAGATAGGTCCACACGAAGGTAAAAGCACTCAAAGCACGTGGGACAGATGCCAAGTCCTCAGAGCACAGTGCCACAAAAGGTGCCAAATAGACAAAATGAGCAAATACTAAGACAGAAACAAGAGATTGAAAGCAGTATGGCTGTGCACCTTGAAGTATCATGGTGTCACCTATCTCAACAGGTTAGCAGTGGGAGGAAAGGCGCATAGACTAAAGTGTACTTCGTACCTATTACGATTCCAGGATACTTTGTAGCAAAAGAAGTCTAAGAACTGGATCAGGGATCTTGAATTCTCAGGGAAAGAAGCATGGGAATCTGGACAGTCCATGGACAGTGAAGACTGAAGACACAAAACGCCTGGGGGCACTCTCAATCAGGATTTGTGAATCTCAGAAAGGGCTATCGATAAGACTCGCTTATTTGGGCGCCTCTGAATCTGGCAAAGATGCTCAAATGTCCCCTGATGGCCTGCATATGCCAAGGATACGGTGTTCCACGTGTACAAAGGCTCACTGATACCGTAAGACAAAATTGCCCGTACATACATAAATATGATGACGACAGGTCAGACAGAGTATGTAGATCAAGAAAAATATTTCAAAATAGGCATTACCGAACGACTAAACAGGCATCATACATGAGCGGCATAAGCATCAAGTATCGCAGATCAGCCTCGGTGCTGCAACAACGCGGAGAGGTCTCCAGTGAATGAATCAGCGCCATACATGTACACACACAAACAGCCTTACCTCCCAACCCGATCTTTGCACTTTTGCTCCTTGGACCTGTGCCCCTTCCAGGAAGCCTTCAAATGTTGTGACCGCAATGTCGCACACCAGCACCAAGTCCCTCTGTTCAAGATGTGAGCGGTTTGACATTCAAGCTTTTGGGAAGTCTCCATGCCCGTATCGAGGTCTCTCGCTGTCAGCGGCAGTGCAGTCAGCAGAGAGAGGCTGCTCCTTCTGTAGTCTGCTGGTTGAGAACTTGGCATCCAGGTACCTTCTCAATCAGACATGGCTCAATAGGATGGTCTCTCCACTGTATATCCGATTACAAGCAAATAAAGATCGCAATGTGACGGATGTTGAGGGCGGTGGTCTGGGCATCTACGGGGTTACTGCATCGGTAGAAAGAAACGTTGTGACTCCTTTTGATAGTCAATCGCCACAACTTCGACTCCATCGCCTCGAAATCAACGTGTCAGCAGACCTGGGTAAGAAACATGTTTCAAACCATATCACGAGCACTCTGTATATGTCAATTAAAATCGCTTACGATTCGAATTTGACTTCCAGATACACCTGCACACCTGTCGAAGGACGTCGTTGGTGCATTGGTCACACCCAACGTCCAACTTCTTGGGAAAGTTGTGCAAGCAGTCAAGACTTGGCATGGAAAGTGCTCTCAAAACCATCCAGACTGCAACAAGACACTATCAAAGCAGGAACCGATTGATGTGAACTACGCGCCACTTCCCCGTCGTTGTATGGAATTCCAGAAGCTGCCGGGCTCCAACCACCATCTATTCTGGCTACGAGAAACTAAGGGGTTGTGGGGAAAGTACATCATACTCAGCCACCGGTGGAATGCGATAGTGACGGCAGCATCGAGTACTACAGGGGATAACTATGAGAGGAGAGTGCATGGGCTACCCGGCTCAACATCGGATGAGGTAGCGAGTGGGTCCGGTTGGACTCTCGATCAGAAGCTCAACGATCTCTTCATTGACGTCGGCACATTGGCCGTCAGCCTGGGTATCAAATATGTCTGGATCGACTCCATCTGCATTGTTCAGCAGGACACCAAGGATTGGGAAAACGAGGCAACAATGATGGCCGGATACTATCAGAACGCCTGGCTCACGGTGGCCGCGACCAGGACAGTTGCCGAAGGAGGAGGATTTCTCCACCAGACAACAATGGACCCATCTTCCATCCCGCGCTTCAGTCGTCTGCCTTACCGAAACAGGGAAGGTAGGCAAGAAGGGCATTTCTATCTGCAAGGTCTGCCAGGTTCCACGCTACGGCAGGAGTATGAGGACAGTATCATCAACAGCGACTTGCTCAACCGCGGATGGGTCTTCCAGGAGTGGATACTGAGCCCTCGCATCCTATGCTTTTCGACACTTATGCCCTTTCTTGTCTGCGCGGAGTTGCCACCTCTGCCTATCGCTGGCAATGTGATGACCAACGACGAGATCGACAGTTTCCAGGCACAGCGGGATATCACTAGTGTTGGGGATCCATTCTCATATGAGAATCATGGCTTTTTGCAGCACGGCTACAAACACCGTCTTGGACTTGATCTCACCGCGTCACGGGCCGCCCTGTTCAATACGTGGAGAAACCTGATTACGGTCTATTCGAGCCTTGAGATCACGAGGTTTGAGAACGACAGGCTTGTAGCCCTGGCCGGAGTCGCCAAAGAAATCGGGTCGGCTCTGTCAGCGAAGCCTGTTGGCAGGCCTGTTGAGGACATAACCGATCGCCAAGCTAAGTACTCCAACATGTATGCGTGTGGGATCTGGCTCGGCGACATAGTTCGAGAGTTACAGTGGGAGAGATCCGACGGCCTGAAAAAGCCGACCTGTCGAGCACGAGGCTTTCCTACATGGTCATGGTTGTCATTGGGCTCACCCACTCTAGACGACACCGGACAGCCAACTCTTGGCGGTGCAAGGGTGCAGTGGCCTGATCTTGAAGTTTACTCAAAATCTGTTGTGACTTGGACTGGCGCTGTTCGAAGAGGCAAGAAAATGCCAGATCCCGTGTGGTGTGTCTCCCTCAAATCCGCGCACGTCATCCCATTGGGCACAGAGTCGGATGGCTGGCCTATAAATCCCAGCCCGGGCAACGACTGGAAGCCATTGGAGCCATGCGACCGGAGCAATGAATACGGGAACTCGAATCGTTTCGTAGGGCTTTGCTTCGAACACGCCAAGTTTATCGACGTCCAGATTGGGCCCCGGTTCGACAGCCAAAGGCACTTTTCAATCGCAGCAAAGTGCACAAATCACGAATCGGACGTGCAGAGAGACCATTGGCGAGCGGTTACGCTACCAATATCCGGGCTGGGAGGGTTGAACACTGAGGAGGTCATTCGCGGATGGGCCTCCTTGGAGCATCCGGATTATCAACAACCTGGAAAGGACCCAAAAGAGGATCGCGTTCTGGCCTTGAGAATAGCACACATCCCTGAGGTAAAGAATGGAGGATGGATCATCTCATTCTCTGATACTGCTGAAATAGTGTTATACATCAGACAAGTCAGACGAGGAGAGACTGGAGATCGCGCCTACTTCGAGAGGATGGGAGTTGGTAGGCTGTTCGGGTCTGAGGTCGAGAGTAAGTTTGCAGCGGCTGAGGAGGGAGAAATATGGTTGGTATGATTTAAGGGTGGATTATCGAGGCACGAGAAGACTTCCAAGGATGTCATCAAGAACATGCCTCAGGTCAGCCAACTACATAATCCGCCCGTGGGCAACTTGAAAGGTTGAAGGAAAGATACGTTGGCCTTTTGCAAAGATCCACGTCAAGATCAAACCAACGGTCGCGTGGCGAAATTTACAATCTCAACAGCCATTAATACAGGAATGGCTATGAAGGCTCCGTTCAGAAGTGCCCGACACCGGGCAGCTATCACAGCAAGCACATCATATAGACATACATGGTACACACACACACTTCGCAACACTTTCACACACACAAGTCACGTACATCACTCCATCAACACCAACACGCATGTCTTTCCAATCTTATTTATATTCATTCCAACCCCCCGCAGGAGCGCCGGCCAAGACTCATCCATCAAGCCTGTTAGGCCCATCTGTCCGTCCGTGTCCGTTCGTCCATCTAGATAGACGCCTGGTCAATCGATCGAACTTTCCCATCTCTTTTTTTGTTTTGTTTTTGTCCAATCATCTTTTTTGTTTTCCTCTTGTTCCCGCGCTTCAACAACGTACATACAAATTCAACATCAGTCGCTCCGCTGCCAGCCTTCCTTCTCATCTTTCGTACTCCCGGTCCTCCCCCTCGCGCCTTTTCGGCGCCCCAAATAAGATCATGTGTGTATACGCGCGTATGCATGCATGCATGTGAGGCCAAACCTTGCCCAGCCCAGTAAAAGAAAAAAGCTCGAAGTATATCAAATCTGCCTTCCAACCGACCGACCCAGTGACCTCATACAGCTGACAGACAGGCCAGGCCGGGACGATCCCCGCAGGCTGAAGGATGCCGGACAATGGCGACAAAAACAAATTTCACAAGCTTGTGAGGTTAAGATACACATAGAAACAAAGGGAAAAAGCAAGTACCTAGACCAAGGCGCAAATAGAAGAGCTGGCTGCATGGCGGCTGCGCTTTTGCAAGCTGAAGGCCTTTTTGTTCCTTGAATACACTCTCGAATGCCTTTTGATGCTGCTGACGACGGCAGCGACGACGATGACGCCGACGCCGGGACGGACTGGAGTATGCGTATTTTGTGTCTGGCTTCTGCTTTTGCAGTTGTTTTTCACGTCCCCTGGAGAAGACGCCGGTGTTGAAGAGGTCAAGAGAAAAGGACAAGCGCAAAGAATAATGCCTCAGTCAGCTCAATTTCAGCTGGCCACCCACCCGTCCGCTCCAATGATCAACCCGGGCCCTTCCCGTAGTCTCCTCCAGCAATTCTTCCTCAGCAAGCGAAGATACTCGCTTGGAAACACAAAGTAAAGTGCCGGCAGTCTCCTTTTCAACACACTTGGATCAAACTTTGCCAGGCCCGTTGAACGCCGCGCTGAGCCTATGGTTCGCAATTGAAATCAAATAACGCAAGGAAAAGGTGTTGGTGTTGTTTTTGTTGGTGGCGCCAGTTTCTGGTTGTGCAATCGCGCCGGCTGCTTGATCTTGTGTGTTGCAATGGTCGGATAGTCAGCTGTCGTCAGCTGTCGTTCGCCCTCCGCCGCCCTCAACAGTCTGTCCGGCCGCATCGGTAGGATTCTCTTGAGCTTGAGCTGCTGGTTCCGACTCGTCTGGAGTCTCGAGCGTGGAAGGCGACGTTTTCGGTCGGTTGTGACTGGTGGTGGTCTTGGTGTCTCCTCGACCTCGTCTGTCTCCTTCGCAGCTAGCTCGGCCGCTTCGCCCGGGGGAGGTGTGTGGATGATGACCGTCTTCTCGTCTTCCTCGTTCTCTTCCTTGATTACAGGAGCGGGACTCAAAGCTTGTCCTTCGGTATGAAAATCAGGCGGCTGAAGGGTTGGACCAGACCGCGGGGACTGGCATTCGACCTCGTTCATAGATGTGGAGACACCTTGCATCCTTAGCTCGATTGCAGCCGGGGCATCTGGCAGATGATTACTCTCATGGCTGTTTGCACGCATCATCTCGATTCCGAGCTTCGATGAAGGCAGCACCGACTTGCTGCGGTAGTGCTGCTTCGAAGCTTGGACTGATGCTGGAGCAGAAGTCGGCCCAGGGCTGCCCGCCTTGCCAGTGTTCCCAAGGCCGAGCTCTTCGTCTTCATCATCTGCGGAATCGAAGCCGGTATTGCCTTCGAGGCGTCTCTTCTCCATAATCTCTCGCTTTGCCCTCAGCCTCTCGAATGATCGACGTGGCTGTGGGCCAGCTACCGGCACCGCTGTGGGTCCGTGCTCGATCTGCCCCGGAGCACTAGTCTGGAGCCGTAGTGGGGGCATGCCTTTAGCGGGATCACTCGAGCTCAGGATATGCTCCTCCGATGTGACATCAATTCCCAGGCCGTGCTCGCTCCAATCGCCCGTAGCCTTACGACTAATCACGACAGGAATATCATCAGTCGATATTGACTCTGAGTCGCCAAAAAGGCTGGATGAAATCGAGTCCTCGCGGCTAGAACCACGGAAGCTGCTGCCGGGCCGGTTTGCAAAACCAGAAGACGTACCACTGGTAGGGCTATCCTCCAGTTTCAGGCTCTCCTGCCTCAAGCTTGACGGTATAGGCCGGGCAAGCGACATCGGCGTCATGTGGGGTTGGCTGGGCGACGCTGGCTTCCACTGACAAAAGTGGGTGAGGACCTCGGTCAGCTTCGATGAGCTGATGGGCTTCTCGATCAACGAGTCGAAGTAGTGGGGTGCCTGAAGTTCTTTCAGGTACGCGGTGATAGCCACCAGTGGGGTGTGAGAGTTGGCATTCTTGGTTTCGCGAATCATCTTGGCAACGTCGGCACCGTTGATTTGTGGTAGCTTGAACTCCATGAAGATGACATCGAATTTGATATCGCTCATGGCATACCGAACAGCTTCAGAACCCGTGGAAGCGGAAATGGTGCGGCAACGCAGCTTCTCCAGTAGCTTCTCCATGACCATCCGAGACACGGGGTGATCCTCGCAGATGAGAACATCCAGCGGCCGGAACGTTGGACAGTCATACGTGATCTGTGACAGGCGTCGGGAGCTGTGGCGCCGCCTCTGGACCCGGAGAAGGGCGGCGTTAGCCTTTTCGCCTTCGTTGTCAGACGACGAAGGTGACATATCGAAGACCTGACTGCGACGGTTCCGGTGGTGGGCCAAAAGGTCTGCGGCCACAGGGCTCCCTTCCTGCGAGCCGACGGTAAGTGACCTCGACCGAGCGCTCGATTGGCCACTACCTTGGCGAGGCGTGGTCACTGTCCTCTGTGGTGACAGAGCAAGTGGTGGTGGCGCACCGCGGCCCTTGACAGGGGATGCTGACACCGATGAAGCAGCTTTCTGGAGGCTCGGCGGGACACGTGGCACATCGAAGAAATTGCCTGGCTGAAGTGAGCTACCAGAGCTTGACTGTTGAGACAGATTGGAAGCATTACTGGAAGCCTTACGTCTTCCCTCTTGCCCAGCAACGAAAGACACCAGAAGAGGCGATGATGGCTGCGAGACTCGGCTCGGCGATGAGTGCGAGTTGCTCAAGCCCGATGGTGACTGGGGCCGCTGTGTGGCTTTGGCGTTTGACAAGGTCCTATGTACCGGATTTGACAACACGGGGCTGCCTTCGAGGCCGGCGCCACCAGGTGATGTGACTTGGTTTATACCAATCGGGCTGGTGGCAGCCGACGATTTGTTTTGGGCCGCTAAGGCATCAGCGCGCAATTTCTGTATGACATCTTTGTTTGCCTTGTCTAGCACAGGTAAGTTTTTGTAAGCAAAATTGCCGAAGTCATCGTTGACCATAGGCTCGCTCAGTCTCCTGGACTTGAGATCTCGGACGTGTGGCGGTATGTGGAGAGGCATCAGTCCTCGCTTCATCGAATTGACCTGTGAGCGGACACGGTTCAAAGCGTCGTGCGGACGATCTGGATAA
The DNA here is from genome assembly GCF_014595645.1 of Diaporthe citri. Taxonomy (NCBI): domain Eukaryota; kingdom Fungi; phylum Ascomycota; class Sordariomycetes; order Diaporthales; family Diaporthaceae; genus Diaporthe; species Diaporthe citri. Next base: position 5,301,777 of record NW_025064849.1, read on the forward strand.
TCTGTGACAGGGCCGCTCGGTTGTGGAGACATCTGGTCCTCCATTTCTTCTGCAAACGATTGCAGCGTGGCACCCCGAGCATCGAAATATTCTGTGTCCTCGAGATTCTCGGGCTGGGGCACAAACTGGGCCTCATCCATCAGCAGAGTCTCCCAGTTGAGTCCTTGGAACCAAGTGTGGTTTCGAATCTCTTCTCCGCCAGATGCGAACTTCTCGTGCTTGTTCGACCCCAGTCGTTCCTGAGGGTCTATGCATAGTAGCTTGTTGATCAGGTCCTTTGCTTCAGGCGACACTTCATCCTCGCTCTCATCCGGCCAGTGGATCCTCCGGGCCAGGATATTCTCAAATACCTGGTCAGGCTCGCTTGCATTGAAAGGGGGGATTCCGTAGAGAAACTCAAACAAGATACAGCCAACCGACCACCAATCGCTGGTCTCGTCTTGAGGCTCGCCTCGTATCGTCTCGGGAGCTAAATAGTCTGGTGTGCCGACGAAGCGCCGACTTGTATCCTCCGGGTCAAACAACGCCCAGTTCGGGGGAGGCATGCTGGGTAAAGGCGGCGTGGCCTTTCCTTGGTCCATGCTGCCTTGAGTGCTCGTCGTGCTTGCTTGGCGCAGAGATCCGGCATCCACGGAAGGACTGCCCCCTTCACTGCCCTCGTGTGGCGACATGACGGCCTGAGATGTTGAGCTTTGGGTACTGTCGTTCAATGTGAAGTTCCCAAGCATGTGGGTCAGAGACTCGCTGCCTCCACTGTCGCTTCGATGGCTGCTGGATATTCGGCGAGGCTCTTGTGAGGTTCCAAGGCTGAAATACGATGGTTGCCCGAGGCTGAGGCCGAAGTCGCTGGGAGTCATTTGCGGTGTTGAGCCAGGTGATGATGGGTGGCGTGGTGCATGAACATCGAGTGATGTCGACCGAGAGATAGAAGACCCTACGGATGTCGACCTTGCGAATGGTCCTGTCTTCAACAAGTCAGGGGCGGGTTCAGTTGAGCCACTGTTAAGAGCTCGCTTCTGCCGGCCCACCAAACCCATCCGCGAAAGACCGAAATCAGTGAGCTTCAGATGACCCTTTTGATCGATGAGAAGGTTATCCGGCTTCAGGTCTCTGTGCACAATGCCTCGACTGTGGAGATGCTCGACACCAAGAACGACTTCACCTAGGTACTTCTTCACCCAGTCTTCGGGGAGCCCACCGAGCACCTTGATCAAAGAGGCGCAGTCACCGCCGTTGAGGTACTCCATGACGAGATACAAGTAGTCTTTGCTTGAGAACGTCCAGTAGAGCTTAGCGACGAAGTCACTCTCGCCTTGCCACATCATGATTGCACGCTCAGCCTTGACGTTGGTCACCTGATTCTTGGCCACCATGTCCGCCTTTTTCAGCACTTTGATGGCGAAGTATTCCCCGGTGGACTTCTTTTTGGAGAGGTAGACGCTCCCGAAAGCACCCTTGCTGATAGGTTTGATAACCTCGAAGTCTTTGATCGAAGGCGGAACGGCACGAGCCATAGGCGGGGCACCCACCCCGTTGAGCCGCGGCGATGGCGGCAACCTGACGTTTTCTCCCGTTGATGATGATATTGCGGCAGAGGACTGTCTCCTGTGATGGTGATGGTGGTGCTGGTGATGATGCTGTTGAGGAACAGCGATCGGTGAGCTGAACTCGCTGTTGGGCAATTTTGGCGACGGCTCTGGAGAGACCATGCCATCTTGTTGAAATCCAAGCCCACGTGGTTTCGAGATCCTGAGGGGCGATGAAGGTTGGTGGGCACCTCGAGATGGAGATTCCTGTCTCCGTGGAGATATGGCACCAGGGAGAATCCAACTTCGTCGGTTGTGGGACCGAGAGCTGGCTTGTCGCCTCAAGTCCCCGAACTCTGATATCGGTGATTCAGTCCGTGGAGGAGGCCGGGAAGCCACCGAAGATGATCTCACACTGCCTTCACTGTCTCCCGTGTCACTCTCAAGAAGCATAGATTCCCGGCGTGACTCTCTTGCGCCCTGCCCAGCCGCACCTAGCGTGCCGTGGTGTGATCGAGGCGTGGGGCATTCCTTCGGACTGCTTGACCGCGTTGAGTCGATGGCCGTGGAGAATCGCCGCTTGTCGACATCATCATTCAGGTTTGCGTTTTCCAAAGCCAAGGCAAGGGATGTGCCTGCATCGAACGATCCAGGGAAGATGCCCTCTTCCTGGGCAGGCGTGACATCCTCTTCCCCGGTCTCAGACCCGGACTCGGTCGAGTCGCTCATCCTCCCGGCAGCGATCCGAGCAGCTCGTCGCATGGCACCGTCGATGGAGTCTTGGACCTTGATGGAAAACTCGATGCGTATCCGCTCCGCGTATTCGATGATTTTCCTGTGGCGGAAGACGGCATCAATCTTGGCCTTTGCGATGCGTTCTGTGTCGGCGCACAACAACGCCAGACCTTGCTCCTGCTCGAGAGTGTTGGTACTGGGAGAGTGCCATTGCATCACCTGACCTATTCTCGACTCGGATTGGGGCGATTGAGTTCGAAATTCGCCCGGATTTTGTGTCGAGGACTCCTTGATGGCTGGGGTGCTAATCTCAATCGCTGTGTCGCACAGATCCAACAGCAGTTCGACGATGCGCGCCTGTGGCCGTCGAACAGCGAAGGATCTTGCGCGCGCGTGGCCAAACCCCGAGGATCTCTCCCGGGATCGCGCACCGCTGGTCGATGGGGAGGACGTCCCGGGCGACGAGGAGCTCGATTGTGGAGGCCCAATGGGCATCCCTTTGTATTCGGCTGCCGGGAGAGCCGTCTGCTCCCCGATGAGCGAACGACTCTTTCGGGCCTCCAAGGCATCGAGAACCTTGACAATAGAATGGCGGTGCTCTGACAGGCTTTCCTGGGCCATCTGCACCTCCATCTCTGCCTGATGCTCCTGTAGGCAAAGATCTGTGTGTTTTTCGAACCACCATGGTGGTATCTGGCGTTCGCAGATTCGACAGAGAACAGGCGGCGGAGGGTCGTAGTTGGTAGGGTCCTGCAATCCTACTTCTGCGAGTCGGGTCAGATAGCCAGCAAGAATCTCGGCGCCAGAGCCAAGCGAGTCGACGAGCTCAGAGTCCAGGTCTATTTTGATCTCTCGTGGCGCAACCCATGGTCTGATCATCCACATAACCTAGGATACAAGTTAGCTTGCAATTGTGGTATTTGTTCCCCAGGGTGACCTACGTGGCTTTCTCCACCAGCGTCGTGGACCATGATGCCTTGTGCCTCGAGATCGACGACCTGTGGTCCATCGTCCTCTTGTTCGTCCGCGTCCTGTTGTTCGCTGTCCTGGGCACCGTCTTCGGGGGCAAGTAGCTTCGACTCGGGCCCCGTCGTCACAGAGAAGCGGATGAACTTGCTACCCGAATCATCCTCCTTCATGGACTCAACCACGTCGGTGAAAATGGTTGTCGGCTCGCTCACGACAACATCGGATATGGGGGTGCCCTCCGCCTGGGCGGCGTCTGTGCCGATCACGTCAACCCAGGAGGGGCTCACCCAGCGAATGGAACCGTCGAGGTTTAGGTCAACAATGACGTTGAGGGTCTGTTCTGCAGCCTCCTTGAGATCTTCCCTGTCCTTCTCCCTTTGGTGCTGACTGAGGGACCTCTCCATGACGCCGGCCGTCTGGGCGCGCAGCGACGTCACCGCCGGCGGAGCCAGCTGTGCCGGATTTGTATCCATTGGGGGCTGGGTTTGGAGGACAGCGCCAACCTGGGCCAGCTCATCTGTGTGCTCGTGTAATCGACAATGCAGGGTAAATTCGGAGCAATTCGTAGGTTGGATCGTTCAGGGGGCGTCAGGGAGTGCCTCGAAGCTGCAACCGTGAGGGCAAACGCGTCGGTATTGAGAGAGCGCATGAATGATTGACGTGCCTAGGGAGGGAGTTGGAAGTGGCAGGCCGGAGGGCTGGAAACGGTGCACGTTGGACGGAGGACTGGCGATAAGTAGGTCGTTGGCGGCGGAATCAGCAGCGATGGCTGGCGGGCCACAGCAGGCAGGGCTGGACCGACAGCCCGGCCAGAACAGAGGAGTCTGGCACGAACAGCCCAGAGCTACATCAAGCAGCATGCGGCGACCCGAGACATAGCTGGTGGTGACGTCTCTGTGCTTCTGCAAAGCTGGGGAGAGCAGGTTGAGGGAGGCAGTGTCGAGAGCAGACGGTGGACGATGAGCGGACGAGAGCCCGTCACGCCGACCTGGGCACAGCGAAAACAAAAATGGGCCGGCCGCTGCTATACCCTGCTGGTACTGGCCTCGTTGTCGGTCCTCGGTCGCGGGTCGCAGTGCGGGTGCGTGTGCGTGTGCAGGTGCACTGGGGAGAGGCCTGTTTCGACTGTGGAGATGCAGGCCGACTGAGCGACTGAGACTTTGAGAATGAGGCACTGGGCAGACTTGGGCTTGGTCGACTTGGTCTGACTTGACTTGACCTGACTGGACTTATTAGGCCTGCCAGCCTGGTTGGGGCTTCTGTGGTGTGCTATGTGTGTGCTATGGGGGAACGGGCGAGGTTAGTGGGGACTTGACTGGGCGAGGTGCTGGTAGGCAGGCTGGATGGTTGGCCCTGGTTGGCGGGTGTGAGGGACCGGGTTGGAGTGGCAGGAAGTGGGAGTGGGAGTGGGAGTGGGCACCGGGATTGCAATGCAGCACAGCATCATCTCGTCAACACCGTGACGGGCTGCTAGTGCAGGCAGTACTACCTTGCGCCACGGCACTAACAGAGGGGAACAACAAAACAGGGACAAAGAAAAGAGGACCTACATACTGGACTATGCTATGCATGCACAGTTGGTGCATGGGGATGGGCCACAGATTACCCAATTCTGCTCCAGGTGCAGGCAGATGATTGATTAATGTAATGTAATGTCAGGTCGGGTCGGCTCAGGTCAGCTGTGGTGCAGACGGCTGGTGGGCGCGTCCAAGATCAAACACCGGGTGCAGCAATCCACTTTGCAGTCCCAGTTGCAGCAGAAGAGTCGCAGTTGAAGTTGAAGTTCCAGTTGCAGTTGCAGTTGATAATCGTGGGGTCTTGAGTGAGCGGCAAGTGAGACCGGAGAATTAATGCAAGTCAACAACACAGAGAGATAGACAAGAGTGTGAGAGGGTCAAGGAAAGAGAGAAGAATGAGGGGGGAGAAGTGTGTGTGAATGATTGGAAATATTGGTGGTGTGAACAAGACTGAGGTGGTAGAGGCAAGGCATAGGCCAGCCAAGGGAAGCGAAGGTAAGGGCAGGGAAGGGGAGTAAAGTGTGGACAAGGCCTGGTGTGTGCTGTGGTGTGTGCAGTGTGTGCTGGTCTTGGTCAGCTCGGGTTATCTGCTCCTGCTGCTGAGCTCCACGGTTGAGTGTATAGACAGCCTGCAAAGGTGCGGTCAGGCCGAGGTCAAGGTCGGCGGTTCATCCAGGCACACTCACTCATCAGTTCACGGTGGATGCTTCAACTTGATCCATGGCGTGGAGTTTTGGGGTGGTTTCGAGGGAGACAGTAGAGTTTAAAAGTGGAGAACTCTAATAAACGGCCGCACCCAGGAGCAGGTGCAGCAGCAGCAACGGCAGCCCGGCCAAGGTACCTCTGGGCTGGTTCCTCCTGTCCGTCTGTCCGCCCGCCCCGCCCACTTGGAAAGAGCATTTCTCTCTCTCTCAGGGTCTCTCTTTCCTCATCTCCTTTGGGGTCCCCTTCGACGGTGTGACCTCGACCAACCGGGCACACCTGAGCATTCCTGGACCATCCCTGCACGCTCGCTTTCACGTACACTTTGGCGAGGCACGGTACAGTACGGCACGGCACGGTATGTATGTTGCCGCACGGTATTTGGAGAAACAGAAGTGGCTCTCGTGCTGAACCACACACACTTGATAACAGACCAGACTGAATCCCAACCTAGAACCTACTTAGGTACCTGGTAGGTGTGTGCTACCTACTAGACTGTTTGGAATATGAATGTGCCTGTTCTCACATCGTGGGCACATCATGTTCAGGACTTAGGAGGCAATGAATGTGTGTCTCTTTTCTATGAAGTCTGACTTTGCCTGGGCACGCTTAATCGAAATTGGAAGTCTTCAAAAGTCCGTGCCTGCCACCACAAACTTCTGCCTCCTGGGAAGGAACGTTTCCGCCGTGTAACTCGACCGAATCAAGACGGTTATCTCCCCACCCAGCAAGCAAGGGCGGATCCCGCCGCCCGGTATTGGTAGTGGGGTACGCCGCACCGCACCCAGCTCTGAGGGCAAACACGTGTATCGAGTAATACCATGGTACAACCCCATCCGTGGTCATGGGATTCTGATTCTGACGCTGGTCCCTGGTTCTACGCACGCAGGCACGCTGCTCACCCACTCACACTCACACTCCGGCACTCACACGCCCAAAACAGTCTCTCGAGCCCACATCAACGCGCTACGCTACCTGCCTCCCCGGATCTTCACTGCAGACGATGATTCTTTTTCGTCACCGTCGCATCCACTTCGATCTCCCCGGGGTGACTCGAGCTGCCAGCACATCCAACCCGAGAACCCACCCTGACGATGACTCTGCACCTCGCCCAAGGCTAATCCCGGCACCCCGAGTGTCGTCCATGTCAACAGAATACTAGCAACATCTAGGTAGATAGACTGACTGCCGCTGCATACGGACACGGCTACGGTACTACGGCTAATCGGCAGGCAAGACACGACTGGCACGGTTGAGTCCTCGTGTCTCAAGCGAGTGGCATTTCCATGGCCTCTCTCACCCTCGGTCTAGTCTACCGTTCCTCAGGCCCACACACTGAAGCGTCCTTTGTCCTAGATATGGGATCGCCTCATGCTAACACCCCTCCCACAGCAGCAGAAGGCCAATGGCCTGCCACCGGCTCCAGGGCCAGTCTTTGTCGGTTAATGGTGAACGCCATTGCCAATGCTTGCCAACCGCGACTGTGCCTCCCGTCTTATCTGGGATTCCGGACACTGTCAAGGCTGCTCAGACTCAGAAACACTGACTAGTCTCACAGATCAAGCCACCGTTGGCTGACCCAGAGACAAAAAGACACCACGCTTGCATGACCCCGTCGCACAAGGCACTTGGATCTGCTTGAGATATGCAGCCCCGGAAAATCCACTTCGGGACGAATGCCATTCGCGTCTCGCGTGGATTCCACCTGCCACATGTCGACCATACTTTTTCCTCATCCCTGGCTTCCTCGATCGACTCCTGGGGCATCCTAGGCACTAGATGACCATTGAGCCAGTCTTTTGTACTACTACCGGTACACAAGCACCGAGGCCCAAAAGCAGAGCGGCACAGTGCCCCGTTCTCCCAGCCCATTCTTCCCTGGTGGAAGACATCCACCAAGGAAGAAGCAATTGCAGCTGGATCTGCCGTTGCTTGGCCGATGTCCATGCCCCAGACACCATGACCACCCTCGATGTCATGTCTGCTGCCACTCCAGGAGGCCCTTCTTGGAGGTGCTCGACACCACTTTTCTTTGGCCCAACGGCAGCTAAAACGGCCGGCCACCACATCATCCATGCTAGTTCGCCACCACGGGCAGCGTGTATGGCCAGCTCCTCTCCCGGGTACAGCATGCATGATGCCAGTGAGGCGGCTACTGCATCTCTCTGCAGGTCGTGCCGTAGCCCGCGACCTAGTCCATTCTCACCGTCATCCTCCGCCCCTCGGGACACCCTCTAATTCGCATCTGCTCTTCAGCTTCTGCGTAATTCATCTAAGGGCCTCTTCCGAGCATGCACGGCCGAGGCAAACTAAATGGGACTCGCACACGCCACCAGGTCATGTAGACTGAGCCAGCCAAATAAGCGCCCGTGTTGGTAAATGGGACCCGAGCCACTACGTGCACCGATTAAAGCCAGCCTGGCTATCAGCAAGGCATGCTCATCAGGTGCTCACTCGCACGCAAAGCCCCTTGCCGCACGTAGGTCTGGTGCCTGCGCGCGACGGGATGTCCCAAGATCCCCGCGCGGGGCTTGGCCAGATCTCGTTACTCTCTCTAGGGACATCGACTTGCTCTATGTTTGGAACACGCGAGCAGCATAAAACCACTTCGGCCTGTCTCGAGGCTACCGCCGCCACCATGTCAACGCCTTGCGTGTCGGTTGATCACTCTAGCAGCAGTCGCGCAGCATCCCCAAAGATGAGTTGACACTGATGCCCTGCTGCGGACAGCAGCTCTCCTTGGTCTTGAGAATAGAGTTGCCAAGATCCCTCCTCGGGTGCGACCGAGTCAGGATCCTGCGAGCGTGTGGATGAGCAAGTGACCTCGGGAGTGATGCACCTGTCACTGACCCGGGGCCAATGCTGCGGCGCCGAGCCAATACTGTGCAAACCATCCGCACGAAAGTTGCAATGCCAAAATCGAAAGTTTGTCTCGCCCAAAAGATTGGTCTAGACCTATTTTGAAAGCAATGAAACATCAAGACCCTTGGGACGACGGAGACCGGCATGACGAATTCCACCCTCCCTGGGTGGATAAAAACGATGATTTTTTATGGGAAATCCAGATTTGGCTAGCATAAAAACGCTAGCTAAATATATAAACTCATATTTTAAATACCTTAAAGTACCTTTTTTACTCTTAAATATAGCCTTTCTTAACAAATTAACTTCACTTAAGTTAATAATTAAATTTAAAAAGAGCTGGCTAAAGCAAGGACGGACGATGCCGATAGGCACCGCTAAGCACCACTTAAGGCCCAACCTAGTACTCTTTATATTCCTTAAAATAAGTAAGATAGATTTTAAGTAAAAAGCGTGGAGATACAAAAGGGTATAAAGTATCGTCTTTGTCCGCCCGGGGAGGGTGGAATTCGTTATGTCGGACGGAGACTTTTGTAGGCGGCTGCGACACTGACAACCCTTATCCGCAACCTTCTAATCCGGAGTCGAAATAACTGAAGGCATGCTGCGAGAGCATATTTCTCCCCGGCCACCACCCATGCCCGGGAACCACGCAACAAGTGTCACGTGCGTGACCGCAGATGCAACAAAGTACCCAAGAGTTTCAGACGGCGTCTTTTGTCAAGGGCGACACTTCCTTGCCTTGAACAAGAGATAGTCCCCGAGAAGGGAATTATACACCTGTACGGTATGCCCTGGGGGTGTGGAAGAGGACAGATGACCCGAGCTTCATCCAGTACCTTGAGCGCCCGCTGCGTAAACATTCGTCCAGCTGGCTCCGTCAACCCGCGCAGCTCCCGAGGCCCCCGCCCGAGGGCGCCAACGCACAGCACAGCAGTCCTCCGACCGGCAACGAGCTCTTCACCTGGGGCCCTTCCCGCAATCTTGCATGGTGATGGAGCATCCATCGAATCCTTGGGCCGCCTCTGTACAGCCAGTCACAGGCTCGCCCCCAACCTGATTCCAGAACGCGACAAGAACCCGGGGTTGCATCGCATCTTTTGCATTCAATGCACGCGCACACTCTCGTGCACGACGAATCCGCATTGGACTGTGTCCCCAGGGGCCAACTGATGTTACTCTTGCATCATCTCGCCTTCAAGATCTGCTTTCTTTTTTTTTTACGGGTACCCCTGTGTGCACCTGCGTCAGCTTCGGCGGACAACAGGCCAACGGGGTGGTGTATGGCAAGCTCGGCTCACAAGACAGCCAGATAGTACGAAACCACACCGGGCAAGACCGCACGCAGCTGTGCGTCCGAGCACATGTTCCCGGGGCTGATCGCCGCCGGCCCTCAGAGTTCTGACGTCCTCTGTCCACTGCCAGACCGCCGGCTGTAAAGCGTTTCACCACATCGGCCACCACACAACAATGATCGACCACCAGCTCTCACCGAAAGAACGAAGCCCGGCCATGATTGGATGTTCAGCGTCGTTCGAAGCGCAGGCGTGACTATCACGGGAGTTGATCACCGCTCATCAACTGCCACTTTATTCTTGGGTTGGCGCGTACTGCTGGCCGACACTCCAAAGTCCGTGCAAGCCAATGGACAAGGGAAAGCTTTCCGGAATGGCCAATCGTCCCACAGCTCATTGACCTTGACTGAATGTGGAAATTCCTTGCCTGAAGTCAGGGAATGTCCGAGGCGTGGTCTAACGACAGCGCCTCCGGGTAGTCAACCCGTGCATGTCCCTCTCTATCTGTGACCATTCCATACTCCCTCGTATATTCGGTGTGAACGCGGTCGAGTGAAAGGATGTGAGACAACACTCGGCCATATACATTCTCTGACCCGACGCTTCTTGATAGCATTGGCGGTGAGGACAGCGGTTTGAATGGTCTGCCTTGCGGAGGAGCCGACCACCATCAAGCGATGGCTGCTCACGAGCTCGATCCCATCTGCGTTCGACAGTCCGCTCAGGCATTACTGCCGATTCGCCAGTTGACCGTCCCGGTGACCTGGACCTCCCGATGCGGTAGCCGTTCTACCCCTCCTCCGTGATACTTGCGCTTTCAGATATCACGCCTGCTAGGCATCGCCCCCTTTCCAATTTTGGGGTCAACACACGATGACCGAGACGAAGGCGTCGCTCAAGCTTTTCCAGACGATCGGCACTTCTTTCCCCCACCCAACGTCTGCGTGTCACTTGCACAGGGCGCGCCGTTATCAATGGCGCCAACTCGATGACCCCTTCTACCTACGGCTGCTGAGCACAGAATGATGATGTGTGGTTCTGGCATACGCCATGTTTCACCGTCGATATTAAAGACGTGGGGCCGCCCTACACAAGCCCACCCTCCCCCGGCTCCCTTGCGCCAGTGCTGTGGGAACGAGCTTGCGCCTAGTGGGTTTCTATCTCATCTACGCCTTGCCATCGGGATCTTCTAGACGTGCTCAGCGGGGCCCCTGTGGAAGGGGGGCTTGCCATATGTACTGCATAGATGGAGGGCAAAATGGGGATTCTCATCTTCGGCTTGTTCTGCCACGAGGACCGCGGCTTGAGCCAATCCTTCCCCTCCCCCCGAAAGCCAAATGCGCGAATGCGTCTCTTTCTACCCGCCCCGGAATTCGGCATGCATGCCCATCGCTACTTCGTGACGATGCCAAACGAGATGTCAGGCTTGTCATACGTCGGCCATGACGACGGGCAGGGTGGCGGGCAGTCTCGCATGCTCTTGTCCTGTGCCTGGGAAGGCAGAACCCGACCAATCGGCCGAGCTGCGACGCGACGGTGGGCAGGCCAGTCACCATACCGGCCGAGTTTGGCCCTGCAGCACGTGGGCCCAGGCTCTTTTCTTTCCTCCCCCTGCCGTCTGTCTGTTCTCGTTGTGCCTGCTCCACCTCCTGCTCTTCCCCGACGTTGCTCTCCTCCCCTCCTCGTCCCCTCACATCATTCCCCACACCTTCCCCAAGACATGTGTCGTGTGGTGTCGCGGGGAGAGGGAGGGCATGCCAGTGGTCTGGTGGTACCCACCCCACCTTGTAGGAGGCGCGGCTGCTAATGCTGGCGCTGCAAGCACTTTATCAGTATAAGAGTGGTGACATGCGTAGCCATGACTCGAGGGGCCCTGCGGTACGTATGGGTGGAGTTGGAGTGGTACGGGCACGGGCTAGATGGTGTCATTGTAATCAGGGCGTATGTTGCTTGTTTTTCTTTGGGGGAGGAGGAGGAAGCAACGAGCAGGAACCGGTGAAGGCCGGCACCGCACAGCAGGATACAGCATGGCACAGCACAAGCACATACCTGGTATTTGGGAAGGTGACCGTTGTGCCCCCAAGCAGTCCGTAGGGATTTGCCTCCCTGATTTCCCTGCTGGTCCACGGCAATGGCCCGCTTGGGACTTTGGGTTCTGGCACGGGGAGTAGCCCGTGCACGTCACGCACGCCGGTTTGTGTGAGTGCGTGTGTAGGGACGTGTATGTTGTGTGTGGGCGCCTGTGCTGGATGACGGCTGGGCATTGTCTGAATGGGCGAGGTAGGGTTCCGCCGTGACGGGATTACCCCTGGAAGATCGCTTGCGGGCCCCAAGGTGTGGGTGACGGCGTCTGTGGCCTGAGCCTGCGGGTGCTTGCTTGGACTTGGTGGACCTAGGAGCTAACGTCCCGGATGTGAGGGCCTTTGACGTGAGACATTCTGGATGGCGAGAAAAAAAAAAAAGGAAAAATGAGTGGGTGCTCGGGCGTCGGGGCATTTTGCTCTCCTGCTGCTGGGGCTGGTCACTGGACCGCCTTTCTCCTGGATCGACGGCATGGGGGAATATGCGTGCCTCGTTGTACGTTAGGTAACCTTCTACGCAACGCATGCACGCACTCTCGCGCAGCACCACCTCCTCGGTGAGCCACCTTCGTTCTGTGTTGAGCCACCCGCCCGGCCTGGTGGCGCTGGTGACACATGTGGCGCGCGTGCGGTGGGAAGTCGGCCTTGTTTTCCTGACTTCGACAATATCTTTTTTTTTTTTTGTCTGTTGTTTCTTCTTGCGCAAGGGCGGGCTATCATGTGAGGCCTACGCCCGTTGCTTGCTCCTCCTTCCCCGAGCAACTACGCACACCCACCTTTCATCACGCCCCCCTTCCGCGCCTGTTCGACCAGTCTCCAAGCTGTGCCACAAGATGATGGTGAGTATGATGGGTGGCTTGGCTCACGCGCCGCCAAGGTCAAGCTTTCCTCCTTCCGCCCCTCGGCAGTTGGCGCGATTGTTCTGCGCATTTCTTGGTAGGGCTTATCCGTTTCAATTATAATCTTCCCCGGCGGGCGGGGACAAGATGTGGGAGAGAACATCGGACGGGGGCAGGCCTGGGCGCAACCACTCCTACTGGCATAATCGACGATGTATGTACGGCCCTCGGGATGCGAGGATACGAAGGGGCCAGGGGTTGGTGGGGGAAAAGGGAGTAGAGAGGAGACACCCTGTGGCCGACCTGTCAGATGTGTGGTTGTGGTGATGGCTTTGGGTAGTGTCATGTTGTGCTGCCCCAGGAGAGGGGCGGGTCGCCTCGGGAGGCTTGGGGGGTTAGTTTTGGTGAGGTTTGTGCTTGGCCCAGGAATGGGATAGAATGGAAGGGGATGAGGAGGGATATAGTGTGTGCTGTTTGAGGTCGGATGATTTCTTTTTTCTTTTCTTTTTCTTTTCTTTTTCTTTTCCTTTTTTGCTATTGATGTTGTGCATGAGATAGATACCCTACGTGCTCGGAATCACCCGTCTGCTGTTCGTTCATCAGCCTGTGCTCCCCAGGGGGCGGCAGCCGCGGGCTTGCCTTTTTTCTTCTAATATTGTATTTCAAGTTACTTTTTTTGTCCGCTCTGTTTCTGATCCTGCTGCTGCCCGGGGCGTATCATTCGCGTCCTCCTTCCCTCTTGGTCAACGACCACTATATCGACTACAACCGGCCTCGCGGCCAGCATGACATGCGAAAGTGCAAGTAATTTTATCTCGCGCCTGCGGTGGTACTCTCCCCCCCTCTCCGCTCCGGTCGGCTGGTACGTCTCGGCTACTTGCTTACTTAGTTATGTAAGTATGCATGTATGTAGGCGGGCGGGGCGGCCGCTGGGGAAACACGGTGGACACCCTGTGAGACTGGGGTGGTAACGGTGGCGGCTGTGGTGGTAGTTTGCAGGTGGACTCGGGCGGCGGGCTGAGAAGGTGGCCCGGGCGCCCATTTCTTCGTGGCCAAGCTTTTGCCTTCTTTTTGCTTCGCGGGGGAAGGACGGGGGGGGGGAGGCTCATGCTGTGTGACCGCTCGAGGGTCGGATCACCCTCCCGGTAATTCGACTGGTGGATCTGGTTGCTGCCTGTGGGATGGAAGATAACTGCGCCCGGCGCTTTAGGGATGTAGGCCGGATAGTTTATGGGATCGGTGCCTAGGTGTTATAGATAGATGTCCATCAAGTTTCTATCTAGCCTTGTGATTCTCGTCCCCGAGCTGCGCCTCTACTCGGCATACGGTCTGGCCTCCTGATTTCCGGCAGGGAGGTGAGACGGCTGCGGAGGCCTGGAACTGACGATCATGACCATGATTGTCAAAGGGAGGCAGGTTGGGTGGGATTGATTGACACTTGTAAGACAATCACGCAAATCATTTGCTCTATCAGATCTCATTCGGATAGATATTGTGCACATTTCGTTCTCATATCGCCGGTAGGCTGTCGGCGCCCTCTGACGGGGCAAGCATTGACGATGTGACCGTGGGAGCCAAAATATCTGTCCTCTGCAGCTCGTGATACCGAGACTAGGTCTCATGTCATGGGTGCTGGCTCTTGAGGGGGGGCTTGCTACTTGATCGCCTGCTTCACTGTGTCAGAGGGAATATTGTGATTGTCTAACTACTATGTCTGATGTAGATAGGGCCTCAAACTTCGTCTTCTACAGCGGGCAAGTCGTGATAACAACAGGGACTTGGGTTGGTCAGTTGATTGACCGGCCACTGTATATGTGAGACTTCCGAAAAGACAATTATGTGATGAATCATTATGGCAGATCTTGGTCACGATAACGACTATTCCCTGTGGAATGTGTCTGTGACTAACTAGCCCGGCATGTTTTAGTGAGGACCTACCTTGACTGTCTCGCTGCGTGTCTCGCGCAGGACATCTGGAAGCCGTTTCTACTTCAGATCGGGCTTGACTTTGAGCGAAGAAGCATGTGGGTTCGGGTATGGTCCATAAACCGGCAGAATGCTTGTCAATAGGGAAGTTGCTTGATAGAGAGCCAATGAAGGTCCAAGTTCAGTCTTGAAAACGAGTGAAAACAAAATGTACTTAACTAATCATAATAATCTAAGGGATTATAGAGAATAAATGCTTTTAAAGAAGTATAGACAGTCTCATCTGTATTTACAACGAAATTTAGTTTCAGTGGAATGGAATGCAGTAAGATTCACAGTAGTGGAACAGGGTAAAGGGCTGAACAGTGCAACGACCTCCACGGTAAATCAATCGGTCAACACGGTAAATATTTGAATGTATCGAGGAAAGCAACATCTGGAGATGTTCTAAGTTTTCTAACCTTGTTCCATGAAGTCCTCCACAATTGGCGTGGGCCGACGGGTTCTTCCTGACCTCCCCGAGTGAATGCAGTAGCTCAAATCACCAGGAAAAATAATTAGACAGCGAGCAGATGTCCTAATGTCATCCTTGAACAGAAATTGTTTAAGCAAGTCTGCTTTCTACCCAACCCAGCAGTAATGATACGGGTCCCAAGCTCCTCCTCCTCCTCCTGCTGCTGCTGCTGAACCGAAAACCAGCACATCCCGAACCATGCCCATTGTGTATTTCTTACCCATTCTCATTTCCTTGTCGGCCCATCCCGCGGCGGCTTTGACATGTGGGAAATGCTTACCAGGGACCAGCTTGCCCAGAAAGCCACCAAAGCAGCTCCTATCCGCCCTTGACCGACCGCTCGAGCAGCCGTTCCTTGGGCACAAGTCCACGAATCATGTTACGATGTTATAGAACAGTCCTTAAAGGTCAGTGAGCAGCGCATATAGGCGAGCCGATGTCTGAACTGTCAACATCGGCAGCTCGTTTTTACCGGGAAAGACCCACTTCCCATTCCTTGCCATTCCGGTCTTGATGTTTCCATCCAGTGCCCGAAATACGCCTGTTCACATGATATGCACGTATACATGCCTACAGTATGTTGTTTCAGTGATCGGGACACATAGAAACATTTCATACGGCATGTTGTGGGCTTCAAACGACGCCAGAGCTAGCCAATTTTCATCATCCGCCCTCCTGTTGGTTCCTTTGAGGCTGTGAGCGAAGGCCTGTCACTCGACAGCACATCAGAATGGTCACTACACCTCAAATGAACCCCCCCAGTTGTTCCGAGTCTTTCCAAACTTGTATAGCCATATCATTCGTGCCAACTAGTTGATATATGAAAACCTGGGTGAGAGGCAAAATGTTTGCCAGGGAAAGAACCATGGCCAAGCAAAGAGGCGACCACAGAAGAGATCTTGAACTCAGAATATTTCTGAACAGGAATCTTGTGTCTGTAACATTATTATGATTTTCTTTCAGCACGTGTAATTGGCCTCAAAGATTGATTGATCCAGTGGTGGGAGTACATCTGCTCATGGTGCGGACTGTCAATCCAGGGAACGCGATCCTTCATGAGATCAACAGATATTCAATAGCACATAGCCTTAACGGGACAACTGATCCGTACCAAAAAGGCACAGTTTTCCCATAAATAATTCAAGTGGAGAAGATATGGAGCAACATATTCTCGGAGCCCGATGACAGGCTGTGTCCGTTGGTAACGCTGGGATGGGGTAGCAGACGATATTAAGAAAACTCCACAGGTTACTACATAGTAAAGCCTGCTCTTGCAGATCTTCGCACACATGGAGTATGGTACGATGACCGGTCCATAATACTGTGACAATCGCATGCTAATGTCGGCGAGGCTTCGAACCAATTTGCAGCGACGCGAAGGAGCGTTGGCTGCCAGAAGCCAGAAATCAGTCCACCGCTGTGTCCCTCGCTAGCGCCAACAGCCACAACCGACAAAGCTCACCTTTGTAACGCCGAAGACTGTTGGCAGGATCTGCCAACGGTGTGGCGGAGAGTGGGTATGTTTAATTGTCTCCATAAACACTGGCACATCAGACTCACAGTAGTAGTCCTGCAACGTTCTGGCCTTGATTTAAACCTGGCTCCGTAACCATTCTTTTGCCACCCATCCGATGCAATGTACTGTCTTCATCCAGGCTTATCTTTTTCCAACAAGCATCTTGTACTTATAATGATCCCCAATCTCTCACATTGCATCACGATCTCGTATCAAGCAGACGCAATATGGCACCCTCACTCTCGAGTGTTTGGACAACATCTTTCCCCCCCAAGCCCACCTTCACGGAGAAGGAGGTCCCAGATCTCAGTGGCAAGGTAAGCCACCCAATACACTGCATTCATTGAAAATTTTCTTTTCTGGACATACTACTCACCTGCCCTCTGTTTCAGGTCCATGTTGTCACTGGCGCCAACACTGGTGTCGGGAAAGAATTGTCACGCATGCTGTACTCGAAGAATGGCAAAGTCTACATAACAGCACGCACCGAGGTGAAGGCCAGTCAGGCAATAAAGGATATCCGAGCTGCCGTGCCCAATTCCTCAGGAGCACTGGCGCCTCTCGTCCTTGATCTCGCAGACCTCAGCACTATCAAAGCCTCCGCAGAGGTTTTCATGTCCGCTGAGTCCAGGCTTCGTGTGCTCTTCAACAACGCTGGGTACATGGGGCCCGAAAACAAGATGGAACGGACACCGCAGGGCCACGAGATGCACTTCGGCGTTGACTGCCTGGGTCCTTTCCTCTTCACAAAACTCTTGACTCCAACTTGGTCGCGACGGCACAGGACAAGGCGACGGCACCTGGCACAGCCCGTGTTGTCTTCTTGAGCTCATTTGCTGCCGACATCTTCTGCGACAAGAACACGATCGTTGACGTGCACAATTTAGACTTCCACGTCAACAAGAACGCCAAGTACCGCTATGGGACCAGCAAGGGAGGTGACTGGATCTACGGGTTGGAGATGTCCAGACGCTACAAGAGCGATGGCACTATCGGGCTCGGTGTAAATCCCGGGAATCTCAACACAGACCTGTTTCGGCAACAAGGTGCTGTGTTCAGGAGCTCGACGGGCCCGATGAAATATCCAGTTGTCAACGGCGCGTATACTCAGCTATGGGCATGCCTGTGCCCCGAGGTCACTCTTGAGAGGGCGGGAAGCCTCGTGTAGTTACCGGTTCAAGTTTGGACGCTTTGGCGCGATCCAAAAAGACTGGACTGCAGCAACGAAGCCAAGTAACGAGGGAGGCGGTGGGACCGCGCAGAGATTCTGGGAGTGGGGTGAAGAGCAGGTGAGAGAGTATCTCCAGTCGTGACTAGGTCCTTTCCCATGTTCAAAATTGAGAGTGCCAATACTCGCGGGACAAGCATGTAGGCGCAGGCAGGAGACGAGATTCAGGAACTGGGTGAATTCATTCCCGGCACCAGATTACGTTTTTAATAATACCGATTAATTACATTGCGCTCTCGAACATGATTACAGACTTCAATGATGGGTAAAGATTGTGAACCAGACGGAAGACGTGGACGAACCTGTCTGTGGATCGCATTTGAAAGTACAGTCTCACTCAGGACGGTTAAGCAATGCACGCGTGTCTTGCTGTTGTGACTTCGAGCATAGCATCTCGATCCCTTTGCATCAAAGCAACTTTATCTTTCCAGTACCGCCATGATCTCCTCATCACGACCAACCGGACCGTTTCTCTATCGTCTCCTCCCCGTTGTAAAGCGCAGAGTCTTCGCCGTCCCCGACGTTCTGTGCTAACTGTGCTCTACAAGAACATGATTAGCCGAGTAGTGATTTCTACAACCCCTCTATCCCCTCCACCATCATCACATTTGCGTCTTCGCTAAAACATAACGAGTAAAGCAACCAATGCCGGTAACCACACCACTTTACTTGCCCCCGTCCTCGGCCTCCCACTCGACCCTCTTCTGCTCCAACCACTCCCCCTTCTCAACCCACCTCGTCTCCAGCCACTTGGCCAGCTCCCCATCCTCCAGCGGCAGGTCCTCCATGGCGAAGCGGCGCAGGTTTACCTCAAACCGGTACCCGCGAGGCCCGCTGCTGAGCCCGCCGGACCGGATGGTGTCCCAGAACGGCGGGGCCTGCTGAAACCTGGAGCCGCGGCGGTAGGCGATGGTGAGGTCGTAGACGGCCTTGACGTGGGCGGCGCCGCGGACGTGCTGCACCGTGGCGATGAAGCCCTTTGTGCGCGGGTAGAGCAGGTGGCGGGGCTGGGGCCGGCCGGTGGCCTCGCACCACTCCTGCATCTCGCGGTGCTTCTGCGGCGTGAAGCGCGTGGCCTCGCTGAAGGAGATGAGCCAGGTTGGGAAGCGGTGCTGGGTGATGCCCGAGAAGACGCGGTCTAGCTCGCGCTTGTCTTGTTGCCCTGTAAGAGGTGTTAGCTTACTGGGCCGCCCCTCACTCTTCTTCTTTATAGTTGTGAAGTGAGAGAGGGTGCATAGGCAGATGTCAACAGGTGTGTGATGTGCTTGTTGATCTGAATAGTTGTTGGTGTTGAGACTCATGAGATGGTACTCGCGGACAGGGTACGCGCCGTGCATGAGAGAATCTCATCAATGATGGTCGGACGTGATGATAGAAAGGAATGTTAAAACGTACAGTTCCTGGTCACAAGCGGCATCCCCATGGCCACCAGACCCCATCCGAGAAGCGGCACCTTCTTCAGCTGGGCCTTGGCGAAGTACCTGCAGTACCCGAGCATCTTGGCCCTCATGGCCAGGTGCTGGATCATGTAGAAGTCGCTCCAGCCGACATGGTTGGCGATGACGACGGCCGACTCGCCCGCCGGGAGCTTGTCGCCGGAGACGACGATCCGGGCGCCGTTGAGCCGCTCGAAGATGAACTGGATGCCGGCCCAGCAGGACCACGCGATGGGGCTGGAGAGCCTGTACGCCAGGAGGGGGTTGAAGGGCCTCAACAGCAGGAGCAGCGAGAGCAGCAGGTCCTGGATGAGCAGGGCGAGGGCCCACGGCGTGATGATGGCTATGCCGCGGAGGTGGGCGAGCAGGCTGCCGAGAGTGCTTGCCATCTTGGCGCCCGGGTCGGCCGGCCAGGAACGGGAGTTTCGGGGCCGGAAAGGACGGAGGGGACCGTGGCACTGAGCACAATGAACTGGAGGACAAGAGTCGTGTGACTAGATGCGGTGTGCGGGTGAGGTGAAACTGGTGGGGAGGGGAATGGATGGATGGCGTCAACGACTCTGGACCGCGGTGCTAAGCTTATTTTCCTCCGCGAGCATGCACACTCTCACCTCACAATTTTCACTCCCAGTTCAAAAACAAAGTTGGTTGATCACAGTCGCTGCTTGCGCCGTTGAGGTCGGAACCGGGACGGGAAGAATTGGCAGCTAGCCCCGTGTTTCAGGACTTGCAGGCAACTGGTGGCTGTGGGTAGTGGTCGCAGCTTGTCAAGTGTCAAGATGCGACGGGACAGATTGGGCAGGCGATGGACGCGATGTCACGTCAACGCGGCTCCTGCTTGACAGCTCGAGTGCACATGAGCCTGCCTAGTGCCGCGTCCGAGCGCGGGAAGAAGAGTGGCTCGAGAGTGGGCAGTCGTTGACGCCAGAGGGGAGAAACTAGGAAAACGGAGAGCAGGAGTGGTTGAGAAGATTGGTTGACAGCGGGATCGTCAGTATGATCGCATCAGATTCCAGATGCGCGATAGGACGCAAGGCTAAGATGGCCCTGAGACGATCACTGAGATCGGGGGAGCCGAGGGTCTGAGGCTCATGAGAATGGCAAGGATAGACGATTGCTGGCGCTATCACGCAACTAGTTGCAAGATTTGGACCGCTTTGATCTGAGGTGAGGGTTCGGGGCCCAGAGTGGTCAAGGGTGTTAGTGTTTGCCTCATCCTCATCTCATCGTCTTCCCCACCTCGGCACGAGATCCGGCAGGAACATTCCGAAGTTGTGGTACATACTAGGCCATCACCTTGGCAATACTCTCATGGAGAAAGACCCCCGGCTGTATCAGCTATTTTGATCCACAGCATGTGAATGCATAGCCAGGACCATGACTCTGGCTCTCTAGCCGTCGGCTGGAGCGTAACATCGAGTTGATGAGGCCTGGATCTTTTTGAGTTGGTCGGGGCCAGAGGCAGCGGAGGATGGAGAGCACCAGAGAAGGTCTCGGACGCCAGCTAGACTGACAACAAGAATAAGCTTATGTATTATTAGTCGAAATAGTGCGATTCTGCCCCTGCTGGCTTGTTGTCTTTTGCTGTCTCAAGGGTGGATCCCGCCCGACCAAGACAAGAGTGTTTCTCCGGGTCAGACACGATCAGCCACAGCGTTACGCGGTAGCTGAACAGGCCGAGGAGAGAAAAAGATTAGGCCGTGAGACGTTGATCCTTTTGATGCAAGGCTACACCATAAACGATGGAATGCAGTGAGTCTTGGCCTGCCTTTGTCTGGTTCTGGTTCTGGTTCTGGTTCTGGTCCGGCAGTTCTAGCGGGAGGTAGAATATCATCATGAGCAGCGACGACTTTCGTCATGCCCGGCGGGCAGTATCACACTTCTGGATCTGTTAGCAGCAGCAGCCTTGCTCCGCCGTGTACAGTAACAGGTGTCTCGGTACATCGCCGATGTACATTGTACCTTGGCGGTGCCCCACGTGTCTGGCCCGCTGAATAAGCTCCTGCTTGTCACGGCAGGACCAAGTGTTCCTGCACTCTGCAGTCTGACGGTACACCTTCTCCAACCTTGGCATGGTCCCTTCCTCTTCCCCCTCCTCTCAGTGGCCGTGGCCCTGAGTAAGAACAGGAGTAAGGAAAGCACGAACAGCCTCCGTCCTGCTCGACCGCCGTTTTGACCTCGACCTTCGTTTTGACCTCGACCTTGACCTCAACCTCAAATCATGTCGACTTCATAGATCTCCCTGCTTTGTTCTCGGCACATCCGAACTTGACTGCATAGACCGCGTTGCATCCCTGATTTGATCTGATCGAGGCCAATCTCGAGGTGTCGTCCGCTGTCTGTATTTGAGTTGACCACCACTCACTCCGCCATCCGGGCACATTTCATCCGACGTTATCGCCAAGTCTTGCCTATCCCATTCTTATTATTAGTCCACTGCCCATCGCCCAACGTCCAACGTGTAGATCTCTGCAGTACCGGCAGGGTCCACTTCCGCCCTCAACCCACGCCCAGCCGTCGAGCAATCGCCACCGCCCGCTGCCATCGCGAACATCATCACCATCACCATCACCATCGACAGTAACCACGCCCAAAGCTCAACAGCTCACGTCAACTTCTTCCCCAGGAACTCGAGGAACATTGATTGATACCCCTGTTTCCGTTCATAAACCTGCACTGCCCCCTCCCCTTTGCGTCCCTGCTGTGGGCCGAGTACGTTATCTAGGTTCCAGCATCGCTCGGCTCCAACATCTCTCAGACGCTGCTCTGCACTCTCCAGGTTTCATCATCATCCAAGCACCACTCACAAGCCAGCTTCCTCACCTGGTCCCTCCCCCACAGCTACCATCCCGTCCGTCTTGGCGCCGCCCACGGCTGCTCCACACGCCCAGAAGTTAGGACAGGCCCGTTCAGCTCGCGCACTCGGTAGGTGGTACTGACGGTACTGCGTACCACCCCACTCGGCGAGCCCTGCCGTCCTTGGTCGTCGGCCTCTCTACCGGTCTGCCTGATAAGGGGACGACGCCCTCCACGCCCTTGTTCGCCATCGCCCTGCCTCTTTCCTGTTGTGTCATCTCACCACAGTCGGCTTTCTCGGTTCCATTGCCCGCCACATAGCCGCGCACTTGAGCATTGCGCACTTGGTCGCATCACCTGCGTACAGAGTCGCCCTTTCGAACTGCTTCGGCTCTACTGCTCAATCTGACCCGCAAATCCCGGTCGCTTTCGTTTCCAACTGCTGCTAGCGCATATTCCGCCTAGGTAGAACCCGACCGGGTGTCTTTTTTTGCATGACGCAGGCCCGGCCGTCTCCTACGTTTTGGTCCCTTCTCGCGATTGGATTCGATTCGCGAAACCGGGGTCGTCCCCAACCCACCCTGACCCGGACCCACGAGGTGCCACTGCCACCTGCCGGTCCTGCTCGAATACAACCCCTCGCCTGTTGCTGCCACCGTTCCGCATCCTCGAGCAGATCAGGCACGGCTCAGCGAACGCTCCAGAGAGCCGCCGCCCTGCCTTCGGGTTGGGTTCCACCTCCTTCATCGCATCTTTAAACAAGTGCTAATCCTGTCAGAGCACGCACACCCGGTACGTTCTCCGTCCCTTCCTTCCCACTGCGCGCATTGTGCGATACATCGCCCCCCGATCACATCCTCCTGGTGCTGTGCTATGGCATAAGGCCCCGCTCGGTATCTGATGCCATCTCTCGTGCACCGCTGTTCTGCGATCCATCCCAATGAGTAGCAAGATCGGATAACGTTCTTCCGTTGCAATCGAAAAGACGATATCCAGACTGGAATACTGGCGCACGTCGCCTTCTTACCTTACAGACTGGTCATCATAGTTCTTCAAGGCGCCCAAAGCGAGAGACAAAATGGCTGACCCAGGACCACGCGTGGTAGCTGCCGCATATCCATCCCCTCCGAACCAATACCGCCATCGCCACTACTCCCCGTCAAATTCGCACTCCTCCCAGGACTCCTCCAACACCCGCCGCAAGCCCTCCGTCGCCTCGCTGTCTGACCAGGCCTACTATAATATGGCGACAACATCCATGTCTCCGCCGAACATCAAGAACGAGTTCGGCGGAGTCGGCACGGGCATTGCATACGGCGGCGCACCAGCACATCCCACGCCCCAGCAGCCCAATGAGAAGAACGGCGCCCTGGGCTTTGGCTTCCTCAAATCACTCACTTCTTCAGACAAGAAGTTGACCAGAGACGGACAACCAGCAAAACGCCGCGGTCCAAAACCCGACAGCAAACCCGCCCTGACAAGGAGGCAAGAGTTGAACAGGCAGGCACAAAGGTAAGACGGCGTTGGCTGCAGGCGTTCCACCAGTCCATGGGCTTCTGCTGACAGTGGTGCTCGGTTAGGACCCATCGAGAGCGGAAAGAACTATACATCAAAGCCCTTGAGGATGAAGTCCTTCGTCTGAAAGAGGTTTATTCTAATGTCAGCCAAGACAAGGATCGCCTGGCCGAGGAGAACCGTTCGCTCAAGGCACTGATGCAACAAAATGGACTAACAGTATCTGGGGCAATGACCATGATGGATGACAACCTCAGCAGCCCATCTGTTGGCCCGTATATTGGTAGCAACAGTTCAGCATCCATGTCAGGATCTAATAGTTATGGCCTCACCTCGGCATCCACACAGAACTCAGCCTACACGCCGCCGCCGGGCTCCGCGTTAAGCACGACCACCGCCATGCAGGGGATGTCACCGCTGGGTGGCCTGAGCCCAAGCCAGCAGGCTGTGGGCCTTCACCGACAATCACCATCCGCACAGTTGACTGGACCCAGGCGGAATCCGGGCATAGACTATGATCAGGCTGGCGTTGACTTCGTTTTATCGTACGAAAACCCCCCGAACGCTTATTTATCTCCTCCCCGTTAGCGACTGTCTTCATCTCATACCCCGCACACTTCTTCACACTCGTTGTCTCACATCGCACACAAGATCGGCACCCTGATCGTTGCACGGCGGGACACGCTTCAGTGGACCCATCACACCCACCAACACCAACTCTCGACTCAACTAATCCGGTCAACGGCGTTGTGATGAGCATGACGGGAAGAGGATGCTTTGCTGACCACGGATTCGCTCCTCTAGTCTTGAGAGGCCCTGCATGGATCACATGCCCTGGCTCTTGGATCGCTCGAGCGCCAACGGTGGCACCGAGCCTTGCGGCCACGCGCTGATGGCATCGTGTCCGCCAGAGCCATTTTCAGACCTTACACCGGACATCCCGTTTGGTCACAAGCACAGCAACAACACCCCCGGCACCAACGGACATGGTCGCCAAACGAGTAACAGCCAAAGAAGCCCAAACGTCAGCCGCAACTTCAGCAGGAATCACGCCGGCCCCAGCCCTCCGGCTGTGGAGAGGGCAGGGGTAGCAGCGGCCGCCAATCCGAATTGTTCGGCGGCCATGGATGTTGACGGTCCCACAGGCGGGCCACTACGGACGTGGGAGCTGAGCAAGTCTGACCTGGCGACGCTGTTGGACCTGAGCCAGAAGCTGAACCTCGACGGCGAGATAACGCCCGTCATGGCGTGGGGCATGGTGTTGGCCCACCCTCGACTCGGGGAGATGAATGAGAAGGATTTTGTGAAGCTGACGGAGGAGCTCGGCAGCAAGGTCCGATGTTACGGGTGAGTTACAAGTATTCCCCTGACGACATGGGAGAATATGATGCGTCACACATGTGGGTTTATCGTCATGACTGACAAGTATCGGTACACAGATTCGGGGCCGTCATGGAGGAATTTGAGGTCCGTGACGCATTGGAGGCCATATTCTCGACAAAGCCGGAGCAGCTACATGGAGGATGTAGCCTGTGATGTAGAACTCGGAACGGGTAAACAAGCCGCGAGAGTGGTATATATATTTTCTGATAAATTTGGATGAATGAACGATATCCTATCTCGATTAGCTGGATCTTCCCAGGCGTCTTCTTGGTGACATGATAACGACAGTCGTTATACGTGTGGATGGGTGGTGATAGCATCCGTCTGTGTCTGGCTGGGCGGGCAGACCTCATCTCTGGAAATCATCTATGAAGGAGGCCCTTGTGGTGGTGGCAGCAATATTACGTCGAACCTGCCCCTCGGACACGAGCACCGTGTTACCTGGCTGGCGGCGTACACTTATTCCTCTGGAGTGCTGTTGGTCAACGTGATGGACATGTCGGGTACATTTTACATACCTAGGATGTCCCAAGGTCCCCGGAGTGGAGTAGACTGGACCCAACATATGAAGACTCTGACCGATTTGTTCGTTTTGGTAGATAGTGCTCGTTTCCTGGGACGTTCGTTGTTTTCAGAACTTGGATGTCTCCCTGTTGACTGCTACTTCGGGTAGTAGCGTGAGCTGAGGTTGCCTACCACTGATTGCTGGAAACTGAACGGGTTCGACGGGCCTCGAACCTCTGGACTTCGCTTGACCAAAGTTACACGAAAAGCCTTAATCTTCTGATGACCTGTGATAGGCTGTGTTCGGGCGTCTAGTCACCTTTCGGAGGCCACTTCAAGGGTCTGGGATGGCCTGCTCTCAACGAAAGTGATATTGCTGACCAAGACTATGAAACCAAAATTTGATAACACCTGCTGTGGAAGATGTCGCCTCCCTCCAGGCTGCCTGTGCTGCTGTGCCTCTCCTCAATGGTGCCTCTTTTTGTGCCCGTGCCCGTGCCTCCTACGTGCGTGCTCCTCCCTCGGTACATGCTTCTCTCTCCCTCTGCGTCTGTCCTCGATCGGCCTCTCTTCCTCACTTGGCCTCTCTTCTTCGCTAAGGCTTTCCTGATATCTCAGCCTGTCTTCCTCGTCCAGTCTCTTTTTCTCGTCACTCATCATCGGTAGAACTGGTGCCAAGTCTGTGCCATAGCACGAGCGCCAGCCGCACATAGCCTCAATGAGCTCGTTCTCTACCTTCAGTTTGCCAAGCAAAGCGCGGGTGAACTTGAGACAGGCACCCCACTTGATGGATCCATCGCTCTCGCGGTAGAACCTGGGCATGGCTGCCTGACATTCTGCGACGATCCTTTGCAAATCGGCGTTGTAATCAGCTACTCGTCTGGTATATGAGTTGATGAGGCTCGGCGCATCCGGCCACTTGCGTGATATCTCCTCTCTCTCGCAAAACTCCACGCCGTCTCTGAGACCTCTGAGCCCAACGCCGTAGCTCGTGAGCTGGTTCACGAAGGCGACCAGGGGTGCTGTCGTCTCGCTGCCAGACCCGTAGGCGTAGCCGCTAAAGTCGAGGATATTTTGGGCGAGGTCGAATGCGTCGATGACGCTCCCCAGCAAGAGGAAGGGCTTGTCTGGGCTGGGTTGTGTCTCGCGACTTGGTCTCGGTCCCATTGGTATCGCGACTTCCGCCTGGGAAGGCGACCCCTGAGTCTCGTCTTCCGGTGACGGAGATCTGCTGCCGCCACCAGTTCCCTCAGGCTCGTAGCCAACATTATGGTACTGACGGGGACTGGCCGTGGGCGAATGGTCCGGAGGGGCTTCAAAGTAAGGCGTGGGGGGAGGCGTGCGACGATAACTCGAGTGGTAAGGGGCAGAAGGTGCTGGAGATTGAGGCGGAGGGTAAGTCTCTCGAGGACGAGGCGAAGTGTATTCATATTGATAACGAGGCGGAGAATATTCGTCGCGAGGTCTAGGTTGAGGCGTGGGGTAGACATCTCGAGAGCGGCGCGAAGTGTGTTCATATTGTGTATGACGCGAAGCGTGTTCATGGGGAGGTCGATGGTGAGGCGAAGGGTGGTGTCTCGAACGATGATGTGTAGAAGACTCCGAAGGTCTAAAGAAATCATCTTCGGGGTGAAGCGTAGGACGGTTCCTTTGACGGTGAGGAATGGGGGGCGACTCCGGAGTTTGAGATGAAGAGAAATTATCCTCAGGGTAAAGTGTAGAACTTCCTGGAGGTTGGGTCGTGTAATCCTGCGATGAAGGATACCTCACCTTGGGCCTGGACCTCCTATACTCTTCGCGGTCGACGATGATTCTCGCAGCTGCTCTGTGACCGCTCATACTTGTATTGATTTTTTCAGGCGACAAGTTTTTGTTTTGTTTTGGTAAAGAGGACCGTCCTTCGCGCGATGGCTTCCGGGCAAGTTGAACGCCTTTTACCTTCTGAAGGAATTTGGAGAGAGGCAGAAGCATGGCTTATATACTGCTGGCGCTGGCTTGTCATATACAATCTCAATGAGCTCGCTTTCGTGAGTCTCGTAAAGCTACTCACATATATGCAAACAGTCCAAGCTGTGACTCGCTGCCAATGATGAGAGACTTTTAATTTGGGACCGCTTGCAAACTGCCCTCTCCCCTGATGCGTCGTAAGTACTGGGATATTGCGATGAGATGGGAATCGCCAGTCTCGATTTGATGAATGCTAAGTACAACCCATTGTTCCAAAGCAGACGCAAATTAAATTCTAAATGTCAAAATTCGTGGGAGATGACCAAGACGCTGATTTGACAGCCATTCTCATTTAAGGGAGGATATATTAACTACTGTCCAGGCGAGTAAGAGCATTCTTGGTCGTGTTCGCAATGGACCCTGTTGCTGCTTGTTCCGTTCGTATATGGCAAAATCTCAGCATCACAACATTCAGATTGTGCGAATATCGTTCTTCTAGAAACTATTGCTCTAATGATAAGGCGAAAAGTATCCCCCAGGCTTTCCAGCATGAATTCGGCAGAAGACCCATCAATGTTCGTATCTGCGTGCTCCACGAAGACTCTCCTCCAGTGTGTTGTACATCCATGCCCAAATTCCCAGCCTCCCCCTTCCGTGTCTTATAAACTGCCCCATTGCACTCCATCCAGGACTAATTCTTCACTAAGTTCCTCGAAAGTCGTCAGCCATATCCGAACACAAGGTTTGAAGTTCTCGCCTCTGCTGATGAGACCTTCAAGTCTTGTCGTGGAGTCTTCGGTCATACCCAACGATCTTAACTCATCTCGAGCCTCCTTTTGGAACGTATCAAATCGAGCAGACTCTTGCTATCCTCACTGCAAGTTGTAGCTTGTAGCCGCTCAGGCGGCACCTGGGCCCTTGCTATTGTGATGACCTGCTATAATCGTTGCCGGGGAGCTGCGGCTATTCGCCCTCGTCCTCGTCCAGCTCATGTGTAATCGCCACATTCACCTCAGCAGTGTAATCTACGGTAATGACCACTCGACACAGCATTCTGGAGGGCATGGGTAGCGCTTCTCACCGTGGGTCGTTGGTGTTGCCATAGTAGGACGCCCACGCCATGTGAGCACCGGATACACTGCCAAGCAGCTTTTATGCACAGGCTTCAGCTTCCAAATAACGCGTTTTAGTCTATAAATCGCAAATGAAACCCCTCTCCGCCCATTTCTCCTTTTTCTTTCTCACGATTTGGGAGTAACCCGTGCACATAATCACACCGCAAGGTCGATAAGGTTCTCTCAGACAGTTCAATTCTTGATGAATCTACATGAATAATGGAGAAGGCCCCCAAAAAACTTATTCAATTGTTGGTATCAATTGTGGAAGACATCGCTTCCACACACCCCGCCCAGCTTTGCTTGTCCTCAGCAAGAACCCTCGATCCACATCAGTGAACAATAATCTGGCTTCTTAGCCGGTTTAGAGCTTGCCCACCATCCTGCTCGTAGTACTGGATCAACAGTTCCATATCTCCCATGATGTCCTGCGTTGCCGCCGGTAGGTGGTGCACGCCAAGAAAAGTCTTCATGAACGCATCCCAGGCCTGCTGTGTATAGGTCCCGTCCTCATGGAGCGGAACTGTCCGCATGGCTTCTTCGCACACTCTGACGAGCTCCTGCACCCTTGGACTCAGGTATCCCCATTGATCGATGTACGATTTCATGTCCGCCCTAGCCTCTGGCACATTGCGTGAGAACCGGTAACCCTCTTTGAATCCCTCGAGATGATCGGCTAACGATTTGAGCTGATCACGAAATCTGGCAGCGATCTCCCTATTGTGCATTCCAACCCGGTTAGATTTGGCAGCATGGTCGTAGATCACTTTTCCAAGGCCATCTGGAGTGAAGGACTGCCCGAGGAGACTGAACCGGCTCGCCTCAGTGTTCAGAAAGTCGATATTCGAGTCGAGTCCTCCCCTGTTCGCGACGTACCCAGGGACCTGCGAATGCTCAGTCCCTCCTGGGTGAGATGTAGGTCCACCGCTGCTGCCTGGAGCAAGCTGGGGGTCCATGCCTGTGGGTTGATGGTAGATACCAATGGGTGGTCGGGGATATGGAGAGAGAGATGTTGAGTCATCTTGGGGCTGGTCTGCCACGTTGGGGGACCAGTCTCCATCAGCCGTCTGCTCGGGAGGGATAGACAAGTGTAGTGGCAATCTGCTCATCTTTCCTGTTGCTTTGATGGTAATTATGTATGGTTTATGTGAAGAGGATGATCTTTCTTGGGGTGAAGGCCTGGTGGGCGACTGAATTCTCTTTGGGAATCGGAACCAGTGTTCAACAAAAGAACAGGACCACAGTTTATATACTGTTGGTGTTGGCTCGTCACAGCCAACTCCCATACGCTAGTTTTTGTGAACCTCCCATTCTTACTCACATTGATACAAACAGCTGAGGCTGTGACTTGCGTAGATGGTGAATGACTTTTGAAGTGGGAATCGCTTACAATTTGCTTTCTCACCTCCAGGTCAATTGAGAATACGAGAATGACACCGCAAAGAGATTGGGATATGCAAGTCTCTATTGATTGAGGTTAAGTATAAGTGATGGTTCTAAAGTGAACGATAAATGAACTTCCAGACCTCAGGGCCCATGAGAAGTGGAAATCGGCTGTTTTAATGACATTTCCCTGCCCATGGGAAGATATGGCATGCTTCACAGGCGAGCAAGAACATTCCACATTGTGTTCACAAAGATAGACCGTCACCACTTGATCCTTATTTGGCAAAAGACATGCACTCCGAGGTTTACATGGCGCGAAACATCATTGTATCCGAAGTCATTGCTCAAAGTTTAGCCTTGCCTGGGCTGGAGAGCTATCACTGTCTAACTGTGTCTGCTACGTAGTCTTGCCTCCAGTGTTTCATAATCCCGTGCCCAGATCTCCAGCCTCCTCGCCAGGTTCTGTAAAGCATCCCATTGATCTGGATCATGACAGCCGAGAAATCTCTCCATGAAGAAATCTTCGCTAACGTCCTCTTCGCTAGCATCCTCTTCGCTAGCGTCCTCGCCGCAGACAACCTCGTACCCTGTAAGTAGAACCTGAAGATATTCGATGAACTCCTCACCCCTGCTTATGAGATCTTCAAATGTTGTCCTGGCGTCTTCGTCCACGTTTAAAGGTCTCAACTCCTTTTCAGCCTCTTTTTGGAGAAGGTAGAAATTGACCAGGCTTTCTTTAAATCTCGTCGCGAGCTCTATCTCTTCTGTGCCGGGGCCGTAAATCTTGCTGATGGACTTGTGAAGCCGCCAACCAAGTGAGAAGGCATCATAAACGTTGCCATTTGCGATCAGTGGCGCACTATCAGGGTTCCATTCTCTCATATCCAAACGTGTATCAATGCCCCAGCGTATCGCGTCTTCTTCAACAGCTTGTCGCCGCCGCGTTCCACTCCGTCCCCTGGAACGCTCGCCGCGCTCCTGTCCATGGGTGTGTGACTCTCCCCCACCGTACCACGAAGGGTATGATGGTGAAGGCCGGGATGGGCCGGGATCAGGTGTTCGGCCGCGAGACTGACGCGTGTCAGTTCGGCCACGCCTCGGATGCTCCTGAGGGTAAGAGAACGACGACCGTCTCTCTCGATTCTCCGACCGCTGGTATCTGCTTGGTGGGCGACCTTGGTTTCTTCGCTTGTGGTCAGCCTCAACCAGCATCCAGTTCCCACCGAGACTCACGCTTGGCTGCGATTCCCCGTTCGCCCACTGTGCGACTGTAGAGGAATGTCCCCACCATGCCTATGACTTCTCCTGGAACGGGCTGGTGGAGGCTCATCATCGTAATTGTCATTGCGAAAACACATATCCTGGCCAATGGGTAGACCTCAGAGTGTCGGGATCGAGGCTTGTAGCTGATTCTTGGGCTCTGCTCATGAACCTACAATTTGCTCATAACGATGATTGAATTTTCGAACTAGAAGGTGTTCTCAACAAAGCTGCGTTTTTGGAACATTGTTGATGATAGCCGGATAGAGGAAAAGAGGATACGAAAGGATGAAGCAGATCTTAAGTAGCATTCTAATGGCTCATCACAGAGTCCACAAAGAATGCGAGGCTGAATGACAGCCTTTCGGTGACTGGAATGGGGATGAACAGCAGCGCGATTTTGAGCAGACAGTCCAAGTGTGCTTGAAGTCACTGGGACGCTGGAATAAGCGGGCTTCCCCTAAGTCATCTGCGCAGTGGGGATTTCGACGTCCTGTTCATACTCAAAGAGAACTCGGCACTATGAAAGTTCTCGGAAGCATGCTTCGGGAATTCCAAGTCTAATACCTCAAGAGACGATAACTATGACGTGGTAACGACAAGAAGATCTGGGCAGAGCCTATAGACTCGGTCCAGGTCGATTACTGCGAGACCGGTACACGGACGGTTCAACAACCCTCCATTTCAGCCAACGGCATGTTCCAACAAGCCAAGGAGACTGATTGATGAAGGATGGCCCTGCCTGCTCTTAGTGTCAACCCGTGCTGTCACCAGAGCCGTTTGCGTAGATAGGGCTCACAGGTGGTCGCAATGTGAGGCCCAGCTATGACAACATTCTGGCTGTCACTTAATGAGAATCTCACCAAACAAAATAACCGACTTTGGAGATATCTGACCACATGTTGAAGAGCTTGATGACAGTTATGTGTCGAGCACGTGGACTGTATGTGCCTTTGTGTGAAAGAGGACATATAATACAGCGACAAATATTGCCCACCGGTCTGGGTCTGGAAGGCAACTCTTGGGCGTGAACGAAGACATGAAAACACAGGTTCCAAGAAATTGCTCTCTAATTCTGAAACTATCGATGGCTCTGGTAATCTCTAAGACTGGCGTTCAATTAACCACATGGGTCCTGATCGACTGCCAACCTACCATCAATCTGCCTGCTGCCGAGACTTCTCAACACGAGCGCGCTCCTCATCCCAATCGCGAATCCAATTCTGCATACTCTGATTGAGCTCCTCAGTAGTTTCCAGCAGCTCATCTCGACCGAACAAGATTTCCACACATCTGAGACCAGCCTTCTTACCTAGACGACCTGTACCCCTTGTATCTGTCTTGAGCATGGGCTCCTCGCACTTTTTGAGAAGCCTCTGCAGTCTATCCCTCAGGCCCTCGCCGTCATCCAAGAACCTATTCAGAAAATCCAGCTCTTCATGTAGGTCTGGATCCCGGGCCCTGCTGTTTCGATAAACAATCTCTTCAGACCTCTTGATCTTACCATAGAATTGGATCAACACAAGCCATAGGTCACCTGCCACGTCCTTCATAGGGCTTGATTGACCATACTTTTCGCAAGTCCAGTCATAGATCCATTTTCCAAGTGAGTTGGAGTCAAAAACAGTGCCCAGTATGAAGATCGGTTTCTGGTTTGGATCCCAATATTTAATAGTGTACCAAGTAGGGATCCTATGGCGTCTCGCATCTTGTTCGGTAGCCTTCCGCGGTTGAGGTGGTCTTGCCGGCAGAGCCATGTCGCTGCATCCTGTGGAGGATTGAGGCGGCATGTAGACATCACTTGGAGGAGGTTGAGGGGCCGAGTATCGAGAGGTCTGATCCGAACAACTGGAATTCGGGGGACGCTCAGCAGAATCAGTTGGTCTATGCTGGAGCTGTGTTGGTCTGTATGTTGACCCTTCGGCAGAAACGGAAAGGTTTTCCGAATAACTGGACACGCTAGTCAGTGTACCTGCAAGTTGGCTGCTGGCAAGAACTTACACATCGTGACTGCGACGCGTCGGGGCATGTGGCCGTGGAAGAAAAGGATTCTCATGCTGGTATTGTCGGGCCGACTCGTGTGCTCCTGGATCGTTTGTTACTATGTCCGATGCTTCTGGGTCATCTGCTTCTGAGCCGTATGCTGCTGGAAGACCTGCTGTTGGACGAGATTGTGATTGGTAGTATTCTGCTGGAGCTCCTGGACCAAGAGCTCGAGCGTGCGGATATCCTGGTGGATTCTGACCGGCAAAGTTTTGCCCAGCGAAATGAGTCGTAAAATATCCACCATTGATCGCAGGCGGCGCGGCATGTGGTGCGATGTACGAAGACGCTGACATGTTGTTGTGAGCCCCTAAGCCACCCTGGGGATGGAAATAGCCTTCCTGCCACTGTTGTGGGGTACCTCGCTGCGTGTGTACCTGGGGATCTTCCGCAAACGTCACGGCATCTTCGACCGCGTCATGGTCCAGGATTTCTGGGCCCTCGTCCTTTTGAGTTACGTCAGCTGGTCTCATGAGGAGTTTTAAGATGTGTACGCTCCGGAGACTTCTTATGGACTAACTTTACGATGTACCCTGAGGGGAATGTTCGCCCACGGCTCGACATATGGCGAACGCCTTTCGTTATGGGTCTCCCTTCCCCTTGTCATGATGGCTTTTGTCTCTTCTTCCCGATATCAAAGTTCAGAATCGCGGGTTTTGGGTTGACTTTTACAGAAACTTGAAATTTTCTGTTGAGGATCGATACGATGTCTGCACACAGCCGGGTAGGAAACGTGGAAACGAACGCCTTTTTATACCAGTCATATCCATGATTCACAGCATGGTTGAAACGTTGAAGAGCGTGACTGAACTTGGGTGACTGATGCTGGACTCCTTCAAACCTCCAGCAGTCACTGGTAGCAATTATGGAAGATGAATCACGGTCTAAAGTGATGTTTGACATGAAAATCACGTCGAATTAAATTTAAACCGTTCCCATCTCATAGTAAACTGTCTAATCGAGATATTCTGCTCGTGATGGCTCATCACAGTCAGCCTAAACTCTTACCTCGGGAACAGTGTGATACACTGTCATAGTAGCTCTTCGCCTTGACACATCAAACTCAAGTCTCAAGATTTAAGGACGTGGGCAGAGATCCTTATGAACAGTCGCATTGGCGCCAGCCCCAATTGCAGTCAACTGTGTGAATTGAGAGACAAATGGATAGAGGCGACCCAATGTGGAGAGACATAATCCCCAATGAGTATTGGTTTGTGCTGTCACTTGGGCTCTTTGCGAGCGACGGCAAGGTACAAATGCTGAAAAGCTTGACATAGCTGTGACAACATCCAGCTTGTTTCCATATGATGAAATCGAAACCAGGATGTGCAACTTTGATTCAAGCTGCTGGCAAGCTATGTGAGAGTTCCGGAGATTATTAAGTGGGCTACACGTGCCTTCACGGGCTGGCAACTGATGGCTCCAACTACTGATCGGGTTTTTACACGAAATCTCGGGCTTTGAACGGAGCCATTTCAAAAGATATCTCTCAGTGTAGGGCCAAAAAGAATCTTAAGCGTTACTATTGCGATCTAAAGAACTGCGCTTTCCGCTTGATGGACCGAATCTCGGTCCCCATCCACAACATCATCAGTAGGCTGCTTGGTATCGGGGTTCACACCAACGACAATGGCGC
Organism: Diaporthe citri; assembly: GCF_014595645.1. NCBI lineage: Eukaryota > Fungi > Ascomycota > Sordariomycetes > Diaporthales > Diaporthaceae > Diaporthe > Diaporthe citri. The sequence goes on from NW_025064849.1 coordinate 5,336,508, forward strand.
AATTTGCATCCCACCGTTTCAGCCATAGCTCAATGCTTTGAATAAGGCCGTTCGTCTTTGCGAAATGCTTCTTAGAACTGAAAGCGGCCTCCGCGAATGCCACACCAGCGTCGCTACGAAGACGGACAGTGCCCTTGTTTTTCCCCTTGTTTTCCGACACAAGCATAGACTTCTCACACTTCTTCAAGTGCGTTTGAAATTTCTCCATCCGACGCTGACCAGATTCTATGAAGTCTTCCACCATATCTTTGCCCACACCTTGTTCGACGCTCTCGATTCCCACGCTCTCAGAAATGAATTTCGCGGAGACCCGAAGTTTGCGAGTCAACAGGATAATCAGGGACCAGAGCTCACCCGATTTCTCGGTTTCAGTAGCAAGATGCCCATATTTATAGTGTGTCCAGCCATGAATCCATTTTCCAACCGAGTTGGCGTCGAAGACCGCGCCCAAAAGCGTAATCGGATTTTCATCTGGATCCCATTCCTCAAGATTGTAATCGAGCGGGATGTTGTGCTTCTCTGCGTCTTCCGATGTGGCCTGCCTGGCTCGAGGTGGTCCATTCTCGGGATTGGAGGATTCTCTGGGGTGTCGTTGATTGCGACCGGCACGCGCGTCTTCATAGCTCGATGGAGGCTCGTCGGTGCTGCCTTGCCCAGGTCCAGGAGCATGGTGCCCGTGCCTGTGACGACGCGGCTTTCCTGGGAGGTTGGAGTCGGACTCTGGTTTGTATTCAAATTGTCCCCGTCTGTATCCAGAATGTTGGGTAGCAGAGCTGTCTTGTTCTGAACGACTGTGCGAATGAGTTAGCATGGCGATGAACCTTTGGCTGAAAAGACATACCTATTGTGCCATCCATCTGTTCTGTAAAACTGCCGTGGAATGTGGGGCGGCTGAGATTGTTGAGGCACAAAAGGAGGTTGAACGCTGGCAAATCCCCCTTGAGGAGGTCCTCGGTAGGTGAATCCTGCGTATTGAAATCCATCATGGGGATACACTGCGAGATGCTGAGCTGGATTCTGTTGTCCGTGAAGTTGAGTTGTGGGATAATCGTACGGCCATTTATCTACATAGGGCGTGACCGGCGATGGCATGGGCTGCGGAGGTACAGGCGGCCAGGGTACTCCGACCTGAGGCGAGGGCCACGGTGCTGATGGTGTTGAGTACTGTGGAGGAACCGGTTGTCCACATGCCTGGGCATATTCTGCTGACTCGTTGTGCACGAACTCAGCGTCGTCATTCTTTCGAACTTGTTAGCCAGCCTTGTAAGATACCTTGAGCTCTCGAAGTCTGGGTTCTTTCTCAAGTACTGACTATGACATGTTTCCTGTAGACTCTGTGCCGCCGTCCTACGGAGGGCTCTGGACGCGGATCTTCCGGTTCTTCGATGAATGGATGGTCACTTCTGCGAGTTTTGCGCCCTCCTGCTATTTTTTATTCGGCAGCTTGTTTGCAAGCTCGAGGAAATTCGGAATAGCTGGTGAAATATTGAGGTTCGCACGAGCGTAGATGTCTCCGTTACAAAGGTCACTGTATGGTAGGTATGGGCGCAAAAATTGGGGGAGAGAAAGTTTGTTCTTTTACACACGTCTGGAATCCAACTCATCTCATGGTTGAGCCATTGAACAAGCGTGACTGCACTCATCTGTTTGCTATTAGTCTGCTTTCAGAACTTTGGCAGTCAGTCACTGGTGTCAGGTATAAGCTAGCCGATGGGCTACGTTGCGAATCACCATTGAGGAGTCGCTGAGCGGTCTAGACTTTGATTTCAGTCACACCTGGCGCTTGTGATTCAAGATCGGTTCCATGTGTGAGCAAACAAGCAAGGAAAACGAGATTTTGTCTGGCGAACTAGCACTCCCAGGAAAATGACAAGCTGCACCAAAGTAGTAGGCAGCGACGGCATTCGTAAAACATGTGAGAGATTCGCAGCTTGCCGTTCAGCATCTTGACCACTAGAGGCGCCATGAGGTTATCACTATGGTGCGCACGAAACGGCAAGCTTCGAGAGGCATAGACAACCCTCGAAGTCTCTCAGAAGGTCGTTGATGACAAAGTATGAGCCCCAGAGTACTGCATCACTCAGACTAAAACACACATTGACACTGCTTTGCACAAGACATGTCATTAAGACCTATAAAGATTGTTCCGCTGGTGTTCACAAGCCTGATATCTCCTTAAATTTATGTGAGGCATGTCATAAAGTATGCAGAGTTTTGCTTGTATGACATTATCTTTGCAAATGTTCCGAACATAATCCGGATAAACGCGATCAAGTCTTGGCCGCACTCAACGATCTCTTCCAGCTCACATATTGAGTTCATATTCATAAACCAGCTTCTTACCTGCGGGTCTCGTTCCGGATCGTCGAGGCCAAGGTGCTCCTTGATGAAGCCCAAAATAAACTTCTGAACTGAACAGGCATCGTAGATAGCTCCGAATACGATGACCGGATCAATATTCGGGCCCGCCTTTCCAACTTTGTGCTAATCGCCCAAATTAGCGCGTCATATTCTGTACCTTTCAGTCGCCCGTGCTGCGGGAGATGCATGGCCATCTTCATAGTTCGCCTTGGTGAGACGTACGACCGGCCTTCACCGAATTCAGAGTTTCCCGGAGACAAAGATTACGATTGCCTGAAATGTTGGATTAGCAACACGTACATGAAATATTTAAGAGTAAGAGGTGTTCTGCTCAGGTGTTTCTATGTGTCTCCCTATGGCTTTGCTGTGGGTTGACCAAGATGCTCATTTGTGATAGTTGTACACGACATCAAGCAGCAGCCATGTGTAGTGATGGCAACACCCAGACTGTGGTTTTCAACGAAAGGACCATAGTACAGAGTACGCGAGTACGATCAAGTGGGGCTGGCCATGGAGAGCTCGATGAAAGATTCCGCATCGATCAATGATGCCTGGGGTGTTCTCATGCAAAAGGAGGGGAAGCAGTGACACCCTCGCGTGCTGGGCTTGAAATAACATGTTGACTCATAGAAGTACAGAAGATAAATGACTCCAAATTTACTAATCTGTTCCATTGCTCTGAAAATCCATAAAGCTAAATCTCGGTTACCTGCCCAGCCCATCATTGAGCAGAAGACTATCGGCTTGGTGACAGCAACATCATGGTCTTGCTGCAACGTTGATTCCAATCGGTGATCCACAACTGTAGACTCTGAATGAAGCCGCTCGTTCTGCCCAAGCATCCTTCCTGGCTCCAGAGGACCCTCACAAATTCGGACCCAGAAACTTGCCCCGACTGACTAGTATTCAGACCCCATGTCTCCAGCATGCGCTCCTCGCAGTCCATAACAAGCTGTTGAAAGTCTTTAATCAGCTGCTTTCCAGCTTCCGCACAGCCATACACAATGTGAATCACTTTATCTCTTCGCCGCGAATTTTGCTTCATAGAGTGCTGAGAGACAAAGTCTTCAGATTGCTTGACCCTACTAGCCAGCTGGATAATCAGAGTCCAGAGGTCCTTTGCTATGTCCGTTGGATCGCTGCCCTCGCCGTGGACCGCAATAGTCCAGTCAAGTATCCATTTCCCAAGTGACATGATGTCGAAAACCGAGCCGAGGAGTATTACCGGTCGCTCAGTTGGATCCCACATGTCGAGACAGTAGTTGGTGGGGACATTTTGCCGCTCCGCATCTTCGATGGAAGCTTTCCGAACCAGAAGTTCCTTGCCATCAGGCCCTTTGACTCTTCTGTATATGGTAACGCGTTGATGATGACTCCCGTTGGGCGCGTGCGTGTGTTGTGGCTCCGCTGGGGTTTGGACAGGCTCCTGGGCGATTTCTCGCGAGCTTTTCGAGTGCTTGTTTTTTTCAAATGTGTTAGCAAGTTTCATAGCCTATATAAATCATCAGATTTTCTCGACAATCTCATGTACACACTTTGCGATGGTGTCGACCATGTCGTTCCTCAGGGCGTGTTTGAGGCGGCTCAGCGTCATGCTTCGACCAGAACCTATCATCATGGCTTCTCATATTGATCGAACTGGCTGAAGGAATTCGGAATCTGCACATAAAGAAGTGGAATGTCGTAGGCTTCAAGTGCCTCGATTGCGTGAGATAGCTATGGTATTGGTTTTGAGGTATACGGGGATTTCCCGGGCCTTTTGTATGTAAATTTAGGGACACCATTCACAGCATGGTGTACATATCAAACAGCAGTGGCTGCGATCGTCTGATATCAGATTTGCTCCCAAAAGTCTAGAATCACTAGCAACACTTTTATGGCCGTCTGTCACAGTGCATCCACCATCTGATGAGCCCCAGACCTGCACTATAATTCCCATCTTTTCCTATGAGATTATCACGGATAAATGGTTAAAGACGTGGAACTGATATGAATCCCACTCAAATTCTGAATGAACACTTGTAATTGAATGGAGTGCAACGTGCAGGAATGTAATTCCAAACCGCAATCTACGCCTTCCTCGTTCATTTTGGGGAGGGCTCATGTTGGTGGCTAACGCTTGTCAGAAGAGCCTCCATAGGCCAGCATCTCAAACATTTTATCCAAGAAAACAAGTGTCAACCATTCCCGCACGTTGAAAATACTTTGAAAATACTCATCCGTCACAGGGAATAGCACTCTTAGGCGGGGGACTTCAAAACAGAGAGAGTTAGCAGTCACGCATTCTTGTGATTCACAGCTGGAATACATGGTTGATCATGACATGGTCTTGTAAGGCTACAGAATGATATTGAGTTTTATGTATCCACTAAAAATGGCTTTGACTACAGTAGGTTTGCACAGCCTGTATCAAACGAGTTATTCCACTCCCGTATGCTCCGTGTAAGATCGTCAAATGCATCTCGCTGTGCAGGGGTACGGCCGATGAAGGTGTCGATGAAGACGACGACGCTCTTGTGGCCCAGCTTCGGTATCTCGTTTATCCCTGTCACCTCCAGCACGCGTTGCTCACACTTCTTCAATATCTCCCCCAGCTCATTGACGAGCTTATCGCCGGAGGTGATGAACTCCTTGACACGTTGCCGGACACTCGAATCCGCAATGTCCGGCAGGCGGCTCTTCGCGTGCTTGATCTTGCCCCCCAGCTTGATGTGTTCAAACCAGAAGTCGCCCGCGAGCTCTGTCATTTCATCGTGCTCGCCGTAGATGCGCGCCGTCTGGTCGAGGACCCATTTCCCAAGAGAATTAGCATCAAACACCGATGTCAGCAGCAGTATGGGCTCTCCGTCGGGGTCCCAGTGCTTCAGGCACCGCCCTGGGGCGATGTGGTGCTTTTTTGCGTCAGCGACTGTTGGTTCCCGGTGCCAAGGCAGCTCGAGGGGTGACTCGGGATCGGTGGGACTTTGTTCAGTCTGGCTTGTGTGTGAATAGCGCCGGTCATCTACAAAGGAAGCAACGTGTGAGAAGAAGGATTTCTCCTTTTGTGATTCGGAGTCGGAGTCCTCGAAATACGAACCTTGACGTTGATGTTTTGGCTCAGGCTGGTACGACTTGCGGTCGCCTTTGTAACTTGACCGATGGTCCAGCGACCGGGTGCTCTTGTGTCTGCGGTGACTTTTGGACTCGTCTGCGCTTGTTTTAGATGTGTAGGTTGGGTGGGATCTCTCATCAATCGAAGTTCGACTTTTGCTTTGAGACTTGTTGCTGTGATGTTCCCGTTTGGAAGAAGACGGAGCGGTTCGTGTGGACCTGGGGTGTCCCCCGGCGAGGTAGCTCAAGATGCTTTTGCTGCGTTTAGGCGAAAGGCTCATGATGTCTTTGTTCCTTGGAAACTTTAGTAATTGATAGATAATTATTGATGTATAATAGATGAGTGATGAATGGTCAGTTTCACGTTGGTCATGAAGTTTGATCTGACCCTTTCACATTCAACAGGAATCCAACAGCAGTCAGATGGAGATTAATACCCAACTCAAATTTATTAATAGCATGTTCTTTATGATAGAAATTTAGTGACTATCGCATTGAGGACCGGGCCAAAGACATCGAGCCGTTCAGTGAGCCGAATCGTGGAAGACTTTCCAGTCCACACTACATCATACAACAAAAGCCGGCCGCTTGGTTATCCATACCATGTGTCGGCTTTTCCGTACTGTTGAACTTCATGATATGTAAAAATAGAAGGCAAGAACGATCGGTGGGACTGGGACGTGCCGCCCGCACAAAGACGCTAGGCAGTCAGCGGACGCCATACCAAGATCTCTTGAATTCTATTATGCACCGTGTGCAGCTATTCGAGACAGTCAAGTTTATGTATCTGGGAATTAACCGCAGCATTGTAGGACTATCTTTCTGCCCGGAATTTCGGCTGTGCCTCCTCATCGTCTGCTCGAAGAGACGAGTTTTAACCAACCAAATTGAGATATGATGCATTGTAGTATGCGAAGGAGGGCGAAGTTGCCATTCTGTCGCTGTATGATTGAATCGAGTCTTCCTTTGATCTCTGAGTTCCGAGTGTCTCATGTTAGAGGAAACCATTGTTCGGCGCACCAAGAAACCCCAAACAATAACCGAGGTACACTTTCCTTTGTTCAATGACACGCCGCCAGATATTCCAATTGATTTTGATCAACAATTTTGAGTATGTGACTGGGTCCGGACTGGCGTACGTGAGCTCAAGCAGAGAGACCGCATGTTCACATCAGCCAGACTCATCGCTGCGCGGCCGGACTCTGTCAAACAGCGTCACACAGCCGTCCGTGCCCTACGGGTGGTCATGGTGTCGGGCCAGCACCACAAATAGAAAAAAAGGGCCAAGTCGCCAAGTCCAGCATTTAAGTAATGGCGTAACATTTCTACGCTATGGCCTTCACTTGCGCTCATTAAGGACGGAGATGAGCGGCAAAGCATATGTGTGCCAAGTGACCAATCGGGCGAGCGACGTGACGTCCGGATGTCTTACAATGTGGATACAGTACGGAAAGCATAAGCAATTGTGTATTGGCTCTTTCACGTATTTAGAGTCGGAGTCCCGCACCCATTCTCTCAAATGGCAGTTGCAACTCTGCGTCAACATTCAAGGGAAATCAAGTTCAAGGTTCTGTCACAATTTCAAAAACACAAAGGAAGGCATTCTTCTCTCAAAGCATCTCACAATGCGTTTCGACGCCTTTGTTGCTTTCTTCGTGCCAGCCGCGCTCTGCGTGAAACTGCACCCGGATGCTTTGCAATCCAGACAAGATGGATGTGAAGCATACGGCGATTATCCGGAGTACACCGGACCATGCGAGGACACCAGTAAGATACGTGGTCTGGGGAGTCATATGTATCACCACTAATTAGCTGGGCACAGACTGCGGTGCCAAAGGGACCGACTGCACCAAGACTTCCCAAGGTTGCGTGATCTACCCTGGTGAGTTGGCTATCGAAGCATCGAATATGTCTTGTATCTTTTTACTAACCGGGAAATCCATAGCAATCGGTTGTCCCGCTGAAGGCTGCACCTGCACATACTACTGAGGGGTCTCGTTGACGAAAGTGTGGATAGCTGAAAAATGTATGCCACATAACTAAAAGGGCTCGAATTTACGATATCAAATGATGGTGCTAGATAAAACTTGGTTTTCGTGATAGATTTTGCGCCAGAACGGTCGACTAGTGGCAGATGCCGCGTGTATTGAAGGAAACTCATCTGAGTGATGGTATTGCGGCCGCCACATTGCGCTTCGCCAAATGGTGAGGATGAATCGGTCATGGTATCGGTTTGCCCATTCCGAACGCCATATTTGCTGGTGTAGAATCAAGACAAGAAATTTTGTCTCAAAAGCAGAAAATGAATAGGAACCATGTCTCTGTCTGCAGGAATTTGCAAGCAACCGTTGCCGAATTCTTCCACGAAATTCATTCGCTATGATTTGTATCGTGAGTGTTCTATTTCATAGCGACAAACATGTTTGTTCATTTGTGCACCCGAGCACAACATTGGAAGACTGAGATTATGCCACATGTGTCGGGACATCAGGGTAGTTGTGTGGTCAGACCACCGTCAATGCCGAGTTACAATTCTGCGACTTGTCGTACAGTGTGGTAGGACGTAAGTTCCATTTACGGGAATTAGGGTTAAAAACATGCAATTTATGGTGCCAGCTCATTTTCGGGTGCTTCTAGACCGGCTGTCACTCCGGCGTTTATGCATCGACCGGTGGTCAGGATCGTTTGTGCCAAGTACATCGAGGTGTGATTTTCTTTCTACGAGAACCCAAGGTTACCATCAGATTATCCATGATCGGGATTACTCAACATTCCTGCTCCAAGTATGGCCGTACAAAGGGTCTCTGGTCCAGTTCTATCCATGCGTCCGCAGCCAGACTGTCGCAGTCCTACTGACATCCACCTATTCCAGCTCAGCTGGATAAGCATGAACCAACCCGTTGAAATCCCTATCTCCAGGCAAATTAAATTCCGTGACGTGATCCTGAGTGCTGGAAGGAAGTGTTCTATCCGCTTCGTCATGATTGCTGCTATGTATTCTGTCGACTTCACTTCCCAGCTCCGGCTTGCCCCGATATGCGCCACTTTGTTTTAATAATTCTCGAGCAGACACAGGATCTTCCATCTCAGCTTTTGTTTCCTCGTAAGCATTTGAAGAGCCTGAATTGTTCCCAGCACTTTTTCCAGGCTGCGGCTCGTTGTTTGAAGATCGGCGCCTCCACGCTCTGAAAAAGAGGAAGGCTGCGACGAGCACAATTACCGACAGGGCAGCTGAAGCGGCAATTGCGGCGATAACACCATTCGAAAGAGAGGAATGAGAGTCTTTGTCGGTGACTGGAGCCCCGAGTCCTACTACATTAGCAGTTGATCGAGGAGTAGGTGTGGTGCTTGGAGATCGGACGGGGCTGGCGCCAGCCGAGAGAGTTGCAGCTGATTCGAGGTCTGATGATTCACGCAGCAGCATTATGGGCGTGGCGGAGATTTGAGCGGTAAGGATTGAGTCCGAGGCATCGAGGTTCTGTGGTAGGCATATTTCGGTGTACGTTGTGGCTTCTTCAGTTTCCGATTGATACCAGAGCGTGTCCGAATCCAAAGTGGCTTTGCAGAAAAGCTCATTGGAATTTTTGACTTCAAGTGTCAGAGTGCTGGGAACTATCAATATCATAGAGTGAGAAATAGAGATACCGTTAGATTCCATACCTAGGACAACAATAGACTGTATTGGTGGTTCCATCGTCAGCCCCCAGTGGCTGAGTGGTCCAGCCCAGCGGGCACAAGAGTCCAGGAGAAAAGTATGGCATGCCTAGAAGTATCCCGCCGCCCTGCGGCGTGCAAGCAATCGCCCTTTTATCTTGAATTATTGACGACCGGACTTGGAAGTCTCCTACCAAATAATACAAAGACGTTCTTGTTGTATCACCATCTACGCCAAACGTAAACCAGGAATCGAGTACATAGGTGCTTAGGCATGCGCTCTGAGGGGTAAAGACTGTGGTCAAGCCTGTAACGACCATGGTCGCGACCACAGGCTGTGTTGAAGCCATGGTCGCTGCAGAAGATTGTATTATTTCAAACCAAATGAGAACCAGAGACCAGTACCAGAATAAAGAGAGAAGGAAGAGGTGGAGCTCGAATTCCAAGGTTTTGGCTCCTCTTTTTTTTCCCTCTTTCCCCACCCCCTGGCCTACAAATTGTACCCGCAAGGTTGACCCAAGATTGGTTCGGGCGTTTGCCTTTGTGCGATATGAAATGCGTGCATGGAGCAAACACATACTCGTGCATGCTTTTTGAAAGCACAATGAACTTCATGGTACTGTTGTAAAACCGCGTACAGATGTCGGGCACCGTCCACAGGCGCGCGCGTCCAAGGTGTCCGTTCCCACCGGATAGCTATCACTGGTGGTGCAGCGAAACGTGAGACCGGTAGCACAAGCACGAGGTGAGGCGTTGCAAAGATTAAAGTCAAATGTGGAGGTCCCCCGGATAAAATGAGAGCCAGTGGTGACTGTGGTCTGAATTCGAATACCCTCTAGTGGTTTGAGCATGGGGCTTGCTTGACGTGGAACATTGTGAATGCGCGCAGAGTGCTAATTCCGCTGAATTTGATCGATATAGCTTTGCCTGTGGTAAACTGAAAAAAGAAGCATACTAAATTACGCCATTTTATGGAAGTGATAGAAAATCGAACACGCTTGCCAGGTGATTCCCGAGTATTAAATATGGTCACCTTCTGGGTCCAGACGCATCTTCAAAGTCGTCCAGCCTCTCTCTCCTCACCTGAGCCCTCATTTCCTCATCACGGCCGTCGTTTAGTTCTGCCAGGTAGTTCTTGAAGTCTTTGGAGAGTGCCAAAATTGATTTCAAGTGGCGTTCGGTTACAAGAATTGTCCCCTCCCTGTCCTGCTTGTTTTCATGCTCGGCAAGGGCAACCGCAGTCTGAAAGGCTTTTTGAATAGAAAGATTAGCTCACAATACACTTTCCACTGCATCCAAGAAGATACATGATCCATAGTCCGGCGCAAAGTTTACGTACCGTTTCTGATTTCTCTTCCGTTCCACCTAATGGCTCGAATTTGGTCCCCCTCAATGTATTCCTGGGCGGGTAAACTAACTCGCATATACACCTTCCCCGACTCCGAGTCCGTGCTATCACTGTGGAGTTTATCGATGAAGGTCTTCCATACATCCTGGCGTTCACTATCAGTGAAATCTCGATAGTACAATTTGACGTGGATCCGGGATATGAAAGCGTCGTCAAAGGCTCCAACACGATTTGTTGTGAGAAAGAGAAGGCCGTCGTAGAATTCTAAGGCACGCAGGAACCCTGTGGAAATGCTTTGGTCAATACCCTTGTTGCTAGTAATTAATTTGCAACCGTTAATGATGAATTGAGAATCAGGCTGTCTTTGAATTATCATGAAAAGGTGCAGGCAGCCTCGAAATTCATGTGGATACTGACCCGCTACGAGGCTGTTCCTCGTCAAATCGTTACTTGACCGCCGCTCCATGAAAACATCGGCCTCGTCTATAAGCAGTATGGCTCCCCAGCTTCTCGCGGTTTTGAAGTGTTTCATCAAATTCAATTCCACTAAGCTCGGGTCTGTCCCAATGTCACTGCTTGTCAGTGTCATGAGTGGTCGTCGTGTGTACTCGGCAATGCATTCTGAGAAATTTGTCAATTTAAACTTTTCAACACAAAAAATTCAAAAGCAAAAAAACACCAAGAGAGAAGATCATACTGACCTGCGGTGTACGTTTTACCCACACCTGGTCTTCCATGCAAGAGGAATGTTATTCCGTTCCCTTTCCCCTTGACAAAGTCTGCAGTCCATGCTTGCCTCTCAATAGTATCACCATCTTGGTTCACTCGTATGAAGCTCTCAGCAAGAGCTTTCAAAGTTGTTACTCGATCCTTATCTGTGACTAAGCTGTCGATCATCTTTTGCTGAAATTGTGGCTCTCTGAAGTTTTTGACGTGAAACGTGTCTAACAAAATGTTGTTTTTTGTTAGTACACAGAGACTGTCAGTGCCTTAGCTGGTACGGAATCTCACCCCATGTTCGTGTCTTGAAGACAAATGCAGGTATTTCGAACGGACACAGAAGATACTGATGATCAGTGAGCTTCGGAGAAGTAAGTCGCGTTTTCTTGCAGTACTTCTCGAAGATGGACTGTGCGCTTGTCTCGAGGTTGATCGACTTCATCCTGCAAACAGCGCAGATGCAATCGCTGATCCATCTGCGAAGATCGGAACCGTCCAGGAAGTCCGGCTTCAGACGACTGTTGGCCGTATAGTACTGCTGCATATCTGTCATCACGAGCCCTTCAACCTGGAACGGCCTTGTCAGCGCAATCATTACATTATTTGCTCTCGCAAGAGAGTGATCAAGTGGAGCAGAAAAATACTATGTTCACAAGGATCAATCTATTTCGTGTGACCCCATATTAAGACCACTTACCTTGTTGAATGGGAAGGTGGAAGAATCACCGAAATGATACTTGCATTGCTTCTGGACGAGGTTCCAATATGATTTCCCATAGTCGATGAGTCTTTTGGCCTCCTCGTCATTGATGTCGGTAGTATCAGGAATGAAGCGACTGAATGCTTCGTGAGGCATCTCACCAGAGTATTTCATAACATTTGATCGATTGTCGCACACGATCAAGATGCAGGCCATTGAAGGCGAGCGACCAGCCTCGTATTATCCACGGCCCAGGAGGATCGACGAAGGTTCCACCATCAACTTCCTTGATCACCCATGCTCGCCAGTGAGGGTTTTCCCTGGTAGACTTCAATACCGTTGTTCCTGGTTTGTGGCTGAACCACAGGTTATCGAAGCTGACGCAGCCTCTCTCGAGGCGGGATATCTCAGCCTTGATGTCGTCCATGACGGTCTGATCGAGATAGCTCAAAAGAGCCTGAATATCCTCGGCTGCATGAGCCTCCCTCACGCACAAATCGCTTGGCTCTTGCAACAGGACTTGTTCGCGGAACTCCACAAGTGGATCGTAGTGGTGCACCAAGACAGGATACGGCCACTTGATCTCAAGCACGTCACCAGCAAGTGACTGGCTTGGATAATACCGAACAACTGAGTTCAAAGCATTGCGAATGGCTGTCGAGTAGATCCGCAACTTGTAAGCAGCTGGAGTGCCGAAAGATCGCGGTGGGGGATCTTTCCCCTCGGTATTGTCAGTCCGGGATGAGCGCTTCTCGGTTGTATTATCACCTCTGGCTCTGTATGTTGTCAAAACCTCAAATATCGGGTCTTTCATAGAACCGATGCCATCAGGGCCGTCGTCAATGGGTGTTCGAGAGTTCTTTTCCCAGACGACGCTGTTTGTCTTCTGATCGCGATACTCCGTCCGGTACCGTATCCATAATCGCTCATACTGAGGATTGGTAGGCGGGGGTTGAATGGGAGTTTCTGTGCACTGATCGTCTTGAGATGCTGATTCTTGTAGGTTGTCCACGTTGCTGCCCATGTCTTCTTGGCTTACTCCGCTTTGGAGGCTGGAGGTCTCTATGGAATCCGACATCTTCGACCAGGAGGGACGTACCAATGAGAGTAAGAGCCAAGACCTTGACGAAAGGAGATTGAGGAATGATGTACTGGTTGATTCGTTTCTTCGCTTTCTTTACTTGCATGTATTATTCAATGCCCCGAAATCCTTATCTCTGACTTACAGACCACCTTGGCTGCAAAGCTGAGTCAGGCTTAAAATCTATGCTTATATAAGGTGTGGCTGGGGAGAATGGGTTAGCTTCGCGGCTAAGGTGGTCTGTATTTAAAATGCTGCCTATATAAGGACTAAGATACGCCCTTAATTTCTTTGCTTATTCTTAACAGTGGAGCCTTTTTTTAACTCCTTATACTTTCTAGCAAATTTTTCCTAATTTATATAAATACCTTTTTAAGTTTCTTAAATGGCTATTAATTATTATCTCCTAAGCTGTACTCTTTTTGCTTAAAAATTAAGAGAATAAGATAAGGGTAATTAAGAAAGGTACTTTATATACCTAGGTCCCCTTAATTAATTAGTATAATCGCGTTTTATGGAATGAAGGAAATTTAGGAAAATGAAAATAGAAAAAAAAAGCTTAGTTAATTTTCTTATTTAGCATCTTATTTACATTAAAATTACTAGTTGGGAAGAATATATAATTAAGGAGTGTTTAAAGGGCGTTATTATCATCCTATATAAATGCATACCTAGGTCTTAAATTTTTTGCGTTTTAGTCTTAAATATTCATTAAATGCGTTTAAACCCACCCCTAACAAGCCTATTCTGCACTGCCACCCTAGCCACTTTAATTAGTAAGGAAGCTTAGGCCCTAAAAACTGGAGCGTTTAATGGAGATCTGAGCTGTCTGAGATAACGAAATCCCTTGAATTGGGGAAAGGTGTTCGTGTCAAAATCAGAAAAAGAACATCATGTCTGGGCTTGGGTGGGCTCATTGAAATATCCCAGTAGTTCAGAGCCTCATGATGAAGCCGCCGCAAAAGTTGTGGGTGGGAGATCGGCTAGCAGGTGGTTCCATCGCCGCATATTCAGTGGCTGAATATTACTACGCCCACGATAATTCAGTGGCACAAGATTACTCCGCCCACGATAATGCAATTGGAGGATCTGTGGACGCTGGGACTTTTGAACGCCGTCTTATCTTTAGGCTGAAGCCTTTGAACCAGAGTTCGAGATCAGCCAGTGGTTTTCTTACACGTGTACGCACTGCCGCCCGGCGCGAGACATGTGGTGGCGATGTTCAAAGCGGTGAAGGCTGGCTTTTACCGAGGGTGGTCAGCATGTCTTGGCGAACGATTCTCCGTGTCGTGTAGCGAGAAGGAGCAAAAGCCAGCCTAGTGGTCCTAGTTACACATGTATTCCGCCTTCATGCTTATCCATGGATATTTATTTGTTGATCACGGTGGCTGTGTCTGAGACTGCGGTGCTCTTGTGACGGGGACTTGATGCCCATGGCCTTAAATTGCTCGTTTCACAGCATTGAGGCAGAAAGTGGCTTTGGTTTAGGCAGTTTTTCTTACGCATCTGGAAAGGCTTGATGGTGAAAATGTAGATGGTACCCGGGTCGGGCGTCAACTTTCTCGTTCCACAACATTCAGGCAGAAAGTGGTCAGGACTTAGGCAGCATTGATTACGCAGTTGCCTCCACGGAACTAAATGGTCACATCACGGTGATCGGGTCCGGCGTCACCTTCCTCGTTTGAAAATATAATGAGAATCACAGATGTAGATTGGTCCTACTTTGACCCCCACCGAACGAAAGTTGTTACGGTATCGACACATCCAAAACTAAAGTAGTGGCGTCAATCATAAGGACACACTTGACATTAAGGACTAATTCGAGCCCCCCCCCCCCGACTCAATAATCACGATGAGCGAATCTAGCCAGATCTTGCAGGCTTATGGCGAACAGGTTGCACCTCGCTTGCCCCCTGGCAACGACGCTCATGAGCTCGGGCAAGCGCTTTCACAGGAGATGAGAAATGAGCCGCCTGATATGCTGAATGTACTGCGCAAGTTCTTCCAGAACCAGAACTCGGAATACTCACAAACAGGGTAAGGCTCTTCTTGTTCATTGTTTTTGGGGCAACAAAAAGCACGTTTCTCACGGAGGCATCTAAACTCAGGGACCACCATAGCCCGCTGGATGATTTCATTCGTACAGAGTCAGTTACGATGGCACAGAAATTCCAAGAGTTCTATCAGACGTTTCCGAAACATGAACGAGTCGAACTTGGTCAATTCACTCCTACCATTGAGGGAGTTGTCGATCAAGTGCATCAGATTCACTTGAAGTCTGAGGAAAAGAGAAAAAGTGGGTTCATAGGCAGGACCAAAACGCGCTTTCACAGATTTTGCGAAACTATCAATTCCCATAAATCTCTACTGGGTATTCTTCCGGAGGGAAATGACTACATTTCGATCTTTACAGGCGTTTTATACGTCGTCATTCAAGTATGTCCCATGTTCAAGAAGCACCATCTCGTTAAACGTGGAAACAAGACTAATGTGCGATTGAAGGCTAGTGACAACCATCAGAAGCTGGCCCAAGGGATTGCCGAAAGTCTGACCACAATAGGGGACTATTGTGAAGATATGCAAGGTGATATCGAATTGTTCCGGACAGAACCAATGATGCGCTTGGTATCCGAATTCTATGGAAAGGTATTTCTCTTCCTGTCCGATGTCATGGAATGGATCATGAAGAAATGGTATAAAAAAATGATGAAAAGCTTCAACGATGACCTTGTGCTTGAATTCGGGATGCAATTGAAAAGTATCAAATACCAAGCAAAGCGGATTCGCCATCGAGCCGAGCAAAGCCACAGGGGAGAGGGGCAATACGTCAGACACAAAGTAGACAACCTTGAAAATCAAGGGTTTGTGGACAAGAGGCTTGGCACAACAGGACTCGCAAGGCAGCAAGCTGAAAGGCAGTACAGCGAAGAGAAATTGCAATATCAAGAGGCGCGAAACGAGATGAACTGGCAAGAGTACCCGACTGACCTACAACGAGCTGGGCATATGTTAAAGCTGCTTTTGAAAGAGCATTTACGAAGCGAAGCAAGCCAGTCACTCCCGAATACTCTTTGGGGCGGGGAACGCCGGAGGGTGGCAATCGCTCGTTACAGTCCCAGAGGCAAGTTGTCGCAAATGATTAGTCACATTAACTTCGCTAACATTCGCTTTCCACATAGTAATGGAACTATCCGATGATGTCGGATTTCGTTCCGCCTGTCTTGAAGACCACTTTTGTCGAGACCGAATCCGCCCACTACTTGACTACTACCAACCATTACCTTTCGACCCCGAGATCATATCGAGACTCCACGAGTGGTCACAAGGTACCAGGTCTTCTTTACTATGGCTAGGTGGCCCTTTTGTGGAAGGTCCGGATTCCAGCAATCCTCTCACGTTGTTGGCCAGCAAAGTTATCGACCTGATGGACGAAAACCATCTCAGCGTTATATCGTATTTTTGCCATATACGTCGAACGGATGGAACAGCGTCGCGCGAATCTCAATCTTTGGTGGCCTTGCTGTATGCTTTAATACGGCAACTGATCGAGCTGCTCCCACCACGGTTCGACACGGACACGGATCTCTCCCAAGAGCGTTTTTCCCGCTTGAGTGGGACCCTGGATTCATGGGAAGAAGCCCTGAATGTGTTTGAAGATGTGTTAGAGCTTGTACAGAAACCTACAGCCTTTTGCATTATTGATGGCCTGCATGTGCTGGATTATCGGAGCATCCAACAACCATTGGCCCTTTTCCTGGCCCGGTTGCGAAAAAGCGGTCACAAGCTAAGGGTCCTGTTCACAACTTCAGGGAGGTCCTACTGCCTGGGACAGGAAATAAAGGCTCACGAGAACTTGATGATTGAGAATTTCCGCAGTGGATTGGCTGTGGATGCTATAGCTCTCTAGGGAACATTTCATGAATGCAATTACCGAATAATGATTCTTCTAGCAGCTACAACGCAGGTAGCTGTCCGAAATGGTGGCTCACGATTGTATTCATGTTGAGAATCCGTAGTAGACATGATCCCAGTTGCCCCCGTTATCCACCTTGATGCTGATCAGCTGCTTGTTGATATCGAAATCCCTGATAGCCCCCCGAATAGCGGATGAGAAGATTGTGTTTCCAAGCCTGTCCCAACACGTCTTCTTGTTTGCATCCGTATCTGTGCCGGTGACCTCAAAAGAGTCGCTCTCTGCTAGACCTTGGGTGGTACGGCAGTCTGCAATAGCTTCCTTCATGTTCGTGTTCTCGATCATGTAGCCCAGCACCTCCTTCAGCTCCGACGGCTGGAGGCCTGCTTGCTCCCAGCACTCCTTGAGTACCTGCCGCATCTTGAGCCGCGGTTCTGTCGTATCAAGCCCGTTCATAGCTTTGAGAACGGTCAGACGTTTAGATTCCTTGTTGATCATCAGATTGTCCAGGGGTATCTGGTTGCCCTCTTTGTCCTTGTCTGTGTAGCCGTCTGCGTAAATTTGGAACACCCATCGGGTTTCGGTCTCATCCGTCGTGAAATCAACGGAGTAAGCATTATTCCCCTGAACAAAGGTTAGCGCTGTACCGATACAGAGGCAAAGAGGCTAGAGAAGACTTACAGCAAATGGCCGAGTGGGGGCGCTGGATATCTGAAATGGAAGGTCAGCATCGTGTTTACCCAGACGGATACACCATATTAGACAATAGCTCGTTGGACGGATTCTTCCTTACAATGGTACTAAGTAGGCCAAGCGCCAGAAAGATAATTGAAAATGAGTGTGAGGTCATATTTGTAAGCGAATGACAGTAATTCGGAGGCTCTCCTTGAATATTTGAATAGATACAACGAATGTCTTGCTCACGGGCGAATGGTGATTCTAAGATTCTGTGTCCCAATTGAGGGCGATTCTCAGATCTATATAAAATCAGATCTGTCTCCTGTTGTTCAATTGCGAGTCATTTTGAGCCTCGACGGGAATGCCCGGATTTTTTCTTGAGTTCATGATGGCTTGCCTCTTCCCGTCTTGGGGCCTGCTGAATTCTCAAGATAGATCGTGATCAACCAATCCAGAACTCTTTTCTCCTTTAATTTTACTAAAATAACAACTTCACAGAATATTCTAGTATTGGCAGTTTGAAGTATATTGAAGACAAGACCTTCCACTTGGATGTAAAGGCCGGACATCCGAATCTGGTTGCATGCTGTCTATTCTTAGCGGACTGAATCATGACCAGTCGAGAGGTGGTGTGGCTCAGTCCACAAAGCGATGGGGTCTTCCACGCGCGTGGCGCAGATCTCTACCAAAGTAGGGAGTCTTCAGTGGCATCAAGAATATGCGCATCCCTTTTGATCTTCAACCAGGATCGAGCTGCAGGCTGTCTTTGTCAACAGACTGAATCATGCGTCCTACGGCTCGCATGTATTGAAGTCCATTAAAATCGATGCATACGTACTACTAGTACTGTGCTCACTGCATAATCCTATGTTATCTGATTCCTTGATATCCAGGGTTCTCTGTTGGCGTTGGCACATCTAGGATAAACGGGAGTCGATATATAAGAGTCAAGATACACGGTCGGTTGGAAGTGGCGCGAGCAATATGGAATTCTCTAGAAGGGATTCCAGCATGAAAGGGATGAATAAACGAAAAAAAAAAAGAGAACATCTAGGTACGGCCAAGAAATAAGCATTGACTTACTCGTCACGCTCATCACCGTTCTTGGCAGGAGCATGTGGGGTGTTGTTTCAGTAACTCTAAAAACAACATCCTTGATGGACAGCATGGGATGAACAGGGGCGAGAAGAGCTGTTCGCGTTGATCAAGTTATGCGTACAAGCGCAATGCATCATGACTTTATACATATATAACTATTCCAGACAACCGCCTTTTGCTCCAGCGAATGTCAGTCGGAAAGACAGCATCACTCTCTTTAGACCAAACGTCATTCACTCTATCGGCTTTGTGTTCTTTCGTTGATACACAGCAGCCATGTCATTCTTTTCGTTGAAATCACTCTTTCACCTAAGCCTGGCGGGTCTCGTATGTTCACGTAGTATTATGCGCCGGGATGGAGACGTTGCGATGGGCGATAAGTGGAAGAATCACGACGAGATTACACCGTTTCAACAATACGCGGCAGACGGCGCGGAGGGCGATATGGAGCTACTCTTTAAGCCGGGACTTAATGATGGTCGTGGATGCTTCCCATACGCGGCTGTTGATAGGGACGGTTACCATGGGTAAGTCTAGAGATGTTTTGTGGCATCTCAGACGAGCTGCAGAATCCACTAACAACCCAACAGTTCCGGACTTAAACCTACGGGAGATATTGGCGAGCGTTGTCGGGACAGCTCCAAGGGCCAGATCTACGCCAGAGTCGGGTCCTCCAATAATCGCACTGGCGTATTGTACTCGTGGTATCTACCAAAGGTCCAGTCCGATGGGGAGAACCACAAACATTACTACCTGAGCGTTGCGGTATGGATCTACCGGACGGCCTGCAACAGCGATGCCTACGACTACACCATCGCGGGCGTCAGCTACTCCACGGGCCCCGAGAGTTGGGACACCGGATCAAGCACAAACACCATCTACAGCGGTGGGGAGCTTACCAGAGGGGGAGTCAACACGCATCCCGTCGTCGGTTACGACTCTAAGGAATATGTCTTCCCCTCAGCCGACAGCGCACAGTATGCGCTGAACCCGCCGCTGATAGATTGGGGAATGTTGCCTGCAGCAGCCAAGGAACAGCTCAACGGCATCACCTACGAGCACGCACGGTGCCCACTTACCGACGCCAACTTCCAGCCCTCTCTGGACGCTTCATTCAGCGCCAACTTCTATAGTGATGGGGTCCCTGAAGACATCGATTGCGAATCTGCACCTCCGACTGCTACTCCCACACCGAGTGGCTCTACGAGTCCGGAGAGCACTTCAGATGGGGATGATTCGGGCCTTCTCGAGGATGACGCAAACTTGGCCAATACCAGTCTGCCACCCGAGCCCACCTATACGCCAACACCACAAAGGCTATTCGTCTGAACCAGGTCCTGAGACAGTTACGAGTGAAATAAACCAATTGGAATAAATTATCAATTCTGAGACTAGCCGGGGGTTGGTACCATCTTTTGAAAGAATCCCCCTTTTTGTGAAAAATACAATGTGATAAGTGCGATTGGTAAAATCTAACCAAGACTGCCTTGCCTATGTCCGTGTTGCATGCTGTGCCTATACGCAGTTGAACCACAATTTACTCACAAGCTGGCCCAAGATGGTTCACGGTGAGACGGCGCCTCGACCTATTCATCCATAGTTACTTCCAATCCCACCGACAGCATCGAACCAATGCACCAGGAAAGCCGTTTTGCTCTATTCGGCCACAGCGCGGCTCCTGTCTTGAAGGGGAAGCCGCTCAATCACGTTATCAACCATTATTTTGCCAAGTACTCGATATCGCTTGCCCTCTCTTCATCCGGAAGGTCAGTAAGGCGCCGAGATGTGCGGGGACCTTGGCGCACAATCTCGACCTCTCGGGGCCTGCTCACGGGGCTTCGCGCCCTAGCCATGTTGAACAATGAGATTGAATATGCAGCGAGTTATTCTTTAAATGGCCATGCCCCGGGTATTTGGAAGCTTCAGGCTTCTGATGTTTGTTTCAATTGGAGTAGGACTTCTTGATTTGGAACAATTGGAATCAGGATGAAGCTTCAAGCCGGTTTGCTCGTCTCTGGAGCTGCACAGTCGCTTGCTGCGGCGTTCCCAAGCACGACTTGTGGCGATGGGTACCGTCCTTTGGTAAATTCGAAGCCGTATCAAGAGTTGATCACGACCGAGGGGTAAGTTTGTCAGATTCTATGACGTACCTCCACTGAGCCCGCCTGATTTTCTCTAGTCTTATGGGCAACCTCCAAGAGCTCGACGCAATCGCCAAGGCCAATGGTGGAAATCGTGCCTTCGGATTCCCGGGCTACAAAGCCTCGGTTGACTACATTCTCTCCCGGACGCAAAACTCGAGCAACTTCATTACTTACGTCCAGGACTTCCCTGCGCTGTGGTTCCAGGTCAAGTCAATCTCATTCAAGGTCGATAACCAGTCTTACTGGGTGGTTGGACCCACTTACTCTCCTTCGACATCTACAGAAGGCTGGACGGCGCCTTTGGTCCTCGGCGTCAATGGGCCAGAGGGCTGTACGAACGAGGCGTACGCGGACCTCGATGTCAAAGACAAGATCGTGCTCGTTCAGCGAGGGGCTTGTCCGGATGGCACAACCGTCGCTGGACGAATCAAGCCCGCCGCAGCTGCAGGCGCTATTGCTGTCATTGCGTACAGCGACCTAACGACCAAGGTCACGGGCGTGACCCTCCAAAACCCGGGACCGGAATTCGTGCCTGCAGGGTACATCAACAAAGCTGACGGCGAGGCGTTGAAGGCGCGACTCGATGCCGGAGGGTCAATAGATGCCTATTTTCAACACACGCAAGTCATCGAGACCAAGATCACGCAGAACATCTTCACCGAGACCAAGGGAGGCGACCCAACCAACGTCATCATGCTTGGTGCACACCTTGACAGCGTGCAGGCCGGTGCTGGTATTAACGACGATGGCTCGGGAAGCACTTTGATCCTCGAGCTGAAAACTGCGCTCGAGAAGTTCAAGGTCAAGAACAAGGTCCGTTTCGCATGGTGGGGCGCTGAAGAGAACGGTCTCCTTGGGTCCAAGTACTACACCCAAAACTTGAACGCTACCGCCGCAAACAACATCTTGACATACTTGAACTTCGACATGGTGTCCCGTGGTTACTTCGGTGTCTTCGATGGTGACGGCAGCACTCATAACCTCACCGGACCCCCGGGTTCCGACGTCTTGGAAAAGCTTTTCGTGGACGAATACACCAAGAAGGGCATCAACGTCACAGCTGCGAGATTCACAGGTGGTAGCGACTACCAGTCCTTCATGAACATCGGAAAGCCAGTTGGCGGGCTTCACACCGGAACGGGTGTTGAGCAAGACCCCTGCTATCATCAAGAGTGTGACACGATTGATAATCCGAACCCGACCGTCCTGACCATCAATGCCAAGGTAAGTTCGATTAGAACGACGGTACAAGTGAATGAGTGCTGACATGGGACCAGGCTGCTGCTCACGTCCTTTCTATATTGGCAGTCAGGGGAGACCAGCTGATCCCCAAGTCTCCAGTCAACTCGACCATGTTCACAAGCCGAGGCCTTGTTGGGCGCGATGATGTAGCTTGGACTCAAGATCCGAGCGAGAGACATCTGCGCACTTGCGGACACGATGTATGATGAGATGAAGAAACATAGATACATACTGTAAGACATACTGTAACCTAACCGATACACGTACTCATAAACAAGTAGTATTGGTCATGGTTTCTGGTAGCCCGAAGCCTCTTATTCCTGTGTCAAAAGCTCGTCAATGCCAGGCAGCTTCGAAGCCTAGTCCGGTCCTGGACTAAACAGTAAACCAACAGTGGGACTTCAGCCCTCGATTGCGGTCGATAGTGGCTTGTTAAGTTCCTTACAAGGACGAATACATGCCTCTATGCTCAGTATCTAATATATCCCCCCATATTACCGCACTCTTCTCCCACATCAAGCAAACGCATCTTGAGGTCACGAGGCTGCCGAAGGTTGACAAAGCCTAGCACCCGTGCAAAATTAGACAGGAGAGGTTGGATAGGATCATTTCTCATCAAGGGATTTGGAGCCCTACGTATCCAGGATTGCTGGCCGACCGCATGGGGAAAAGCCTAGAGTCACCTGACAACATTCTTCTCCCACCACTTAGGGAAATCAACCACGGTCCTGCTTTTCCTCGCATCCTCTGCTGCAAATACCATACTGTGGCTCATGATCACGTCTTCTAAGGAACACCCCATGTATTCCTTCTGGGCCTGTGCCACGCCCCAGCCATGGTTCTTGACCTTGTCGACAGCCAAGACGAATTGGCGGGCCAGACCCTCATCTGCGTCGCCATGCCCACCTCCCTTGGGGACATATGGGTAGAAGACCCGCCTCCCTCCGGTCTTGAAGTCCTCCACCGTGATAGACGAGCTGTCTGCGGTTATCTCGCCGTCCGCGCCGTAAATATGCGTGAACCGCTGGCAGATCTTCTTGGTGAAAGCCACCATGTGCAGCGTCGCGGTCTTGCTAGCCCTACCCGCCAGCGCCTCGCGCTCCGTCTCCCCATCCTGCGCCACCGGGTCGTCGTCCCACGTCAGCGTGACCGTCTGGTTGTCGCACACGTCATTGTCAGCCTCGTAGACGCAGCGGCCAAACCAGTTCCGGCTGCTGATCTCGCCCGCAGACATGGACGAGGCGTCGTAGTCCTCCGCCAGCTTCGCGAGCAGCGCCTCCTGGCCGGCGGCGGGGCCGCCCGCCGCGATGCACTCCTCCATCTCCGGGCAGGCTATCCGGGCCCAGCGGTCCTGGTTCTCGCTCTTGAGCTGCGGGCTGGTGTAGACCCGCTTTGCGGAGTACTGGCAGGACGGCTCGAGGGCGCAGGACATGCAGTTTGTTGCGTTGCCCGCCTCGGCTGGTTTTTGGGACCGCTTGAAGTGCTGGAGTGAACCGGACGAGGAGATGTCTCGGGGGACGTGAACTGGCTTTGAGGGCCCCCCGGCGTTGGCTGCTAACAGCCAGTACAACAAGTCTATATCGTGACACGATTTCGCGAGGAGAGATGGTGCAGATGTCGACTCCTTCCGCCAATTTCCCCTAGCAGCTATTGTCAAGAAACAAGGCAATGCACGGATGAATGAGCGTTCCATGTCATCGTAAACTCACCTCACATAGCTATGAGTGAAATGATTCCAGCCCACAGGCTCCGTATGGTTGACGGCCATGACCTCGCCAATGACCCTGTCCTCGACCAAAAGCTTCCGCAGCAGCATGTTGTGCGGGCTGTAGCGGAGGACGTGGCCAACGGCGAAGAGCCTCGACGGCGCCGCCGACGGGTCGGGCAGGAGCGCCTTGTATATGTCGATGCAGTCGCCCAGGTTCGGGGCCAGCGGCTTCTCGCACATGACGTGCAGGTCCAGCGGCGCCAGGTCCAGCACGGCCTGCCGGTGCATCTGGTCCTGCACGCAGACGAAGACGGCGTCGACGCCCTGCGGGACGCCCTCCTCGCCGGCCTCGGCCCTGCGCCGGCGCTCCCTCTCCCAGCGCACGAACTCGGCCCATGTCTCGAACTCCTGGCCCTCGGAAGGCTTGCCGGAGCTGCCCCAGATGTACTTGCGGCCGATGTGGCGCCGCTTCACGGCGATGGGCTCCACGATGCCCACGACGAGGCCGTTGGTTGACTTCTGGATGGCCTTGGAGTAGGCGATCCCCCGGTTGCCGCCGCCGATGATCAGGATCCGCGGCGGCGAGGGCGAGAAGGGCGGTCTTTCGGGGGCCGGGAGGCGCACGATGTGGTCTTCATTTTCGTCCAGGTCGGCGTGCGGCGCCATCGTGGGAGGTTCTTGTTTTCCTGTCAGGGGCTCTGCAGCTTGGCACTTCCTCCGGCAACCAGAGTGCTTCCATTACCAAGGCCGGTATCCTCTTATAAAGGCGGGGATCTCACCGGGAGTACAGGGTGAGCGGGCTGACCGCTGCCGGTGTCATGTCCACCGCCGGGACGGAGAGAATCAAGGGCGCTACTCGCACGGAGAATTCAATGTAACGTTCTATTTTGCTGGAATGTGCCGCCTGAGCAACGGATAACCTATCTGGGTACTCCGCACGAGTTAGAGCCCCATTTCCCGGCTTCTCGGAGCACAACGCCACTGAACAGGCGAGTCTATCAACCCCTCTCGTATGCCGGTTTTGGACCCTCGTACTCCTCCGACATTACTCGGCCGCCCTTCTCATATCCGCACTTGACGTAGAACGCCTCATTGGCCTCGCTGCAACCCAGCTTCGACTTGTAGCAGCCCACTGATTTCGCGACTGACGACAGAGCATTGAGCAGCTTCAACCCCAGCCCTTTTGACTGGTATTCTTTGCGGATAGATATCTCTTCCACGTGGGCGACGGTTCCGAGGTCATGGATACTGTGTCATTAGCGCGGGGTTCTCCGCAAGCGTGCTCTGATCTGTCGCGTTCTGACTTACAACTTCCTCTCCACGACCAGGGTCCCCGTCCCCACAATCTGGCCCTCATGTTCGATCACCAGGAAATAGTGTATGCCCTTCCCCTGGGTTGCCATCCAGTCGAAGCGCTCCAGAAAGCGCTCCTCGCTGACGCTGCCCACGTACGTCAACACGCTCAGGCAGTCGAAGAAACCTTTTCCGTAGTCGTCCCTCTGTAGCGGGCGAATAGTGTACCCTTCGGGAAATGCGGCCTTCGCTTCGGGCGAGATCAGCCCAGGGTCGAACAACGCTGTTGAGGCGGCCATGGTTGGATCGATAAACGGTCGAAGGTAGGATGCGATGCTGCCGTAATCAGAGCTCGTCAAATTCCAAGAAGTATTCGCCCAGATTTGAAATATGCTGCATCTTCTCTTTAACTGGCCGGGGTGTTGAGAACCGTGAATCTTCAATACGGGCTGCCGGTGTAACATGAGAGGCTCTCTTGAATCTCTAACCCGGCAAACCAATTCTAATAATTTGGTAGCCCAGTGCTGCCATCGTAAATGAGGGGCTGAGTGGAGACAGGCTCTACCCCTTCCCTTCTAGCCAACCCCACGAACATCGATTACTTGCAGTGTTCTCCTCCTACCAGCGTTTCCTGACGCGATTCAGACGTCCATCAGGCACCCGAGGCTCGGCACATCATATGTGCGACCGTGGTCCTTTGCGGTGCTATACACGCGGGATATCAACAACGGGCAAGATGATTCACCAGAGTTACGTTACAAGTAAACAGCAGATCATAGTGCGATAGATCCTGTGGATGTTCCTGGGCATGGTTACATTCTCCAGGGGATCCCCGGAGAGTGGTCTGTGCCAGCATGCATTTCTCCGCGTTGGTCACATCGCCCACCTGTCTGACTCCGTCCCTGGAAGTGCCGTTCTCACCTCTCACGGAGATAAGGCCCCCTCAGGCTTGCCGGGCCGATACGGATGCTCACCTGATGCGGTCAAGTCACACTGATACGAGCCAGTCCTAATCTGCGGAGAGGAACACCGCCGAAAAGGCATGCACCGCGCCTTATACTTAAGCAAAGGGCGAGGATCCGGCGTCCTCCAAAACCACACCCCCGAGCCATGCATCTTAGTTGATACCAGGACCTGCTCTCAGGCAGCTAACCACCAAACCACCACCAACCATGGCGGAGAAGAAAGACGGTGAGAGCGTCCACGACGTCGCCTCAAAACGCGATGGCATCATCTTGGAAAGCTCCACGCGGGAGATCACGGTCATCGAGCACGAGACGGGGTTCTGGCAGGCCGTGGGGCAGTACCCGGCCGCCACCTTCTGGTCGGCATTCTTCTGCATCGCGGTCATCATGGCCGGCTTCGACGCGCAGATAATCACCTCCTTCTACGCGCTGCCCGCCTTCCAGCAAAAGTACGGCGAGCTCGTCACCCACGACGGCAAGGAGTCGTACGAGATCCCGGCCCGGTGGCAGACTGCGCTGGGCATGGGCAACCCCATCGGGCAGGTCCTCGGCGCCCTGGCGAGCGGGTGGTTCATGGAGCGCTGGGGCCGGCGGGTGCCCCTCGCCGTGTGCTGCGTCTACTCCATCGTCTTTGTCTTTGTGCAGTTCTTCTCCACCTCCATCGGCATGCTGTGTGCTGGTGAGATCCTGGGCGGTCTGGCGTACGGGTTCTACGTCGTCATCGCGCCGACTTACGCCTCGGAGATCTGCCCGCTCGCCCTGCGCGGTGTGCTGACGGCGTCTGTCAACCTGGCGTTCGTCATCGGCCAGTTCATCGGCCAGGGCTGCGCGGCTGGTGTTGAGACGCGCCTGGACGAGTGGGCCTACAGGATTCCCTTTGTGAGTTTAGCCACTGATTATAAACCCCCGATTTGTCTGGTGGGAATATTTTACTAAAAATGACATTGCAGGCTGTCCAATGGGTCTGGCCTGTCGTTATCCTTGCAGCGCTGCCGTTTGCCCCCGAGTCTCCGTACTGGCTTATCCGCCAGGGCCGGAAGGAAGACGCCCGGAAGTCTTTGCTGCGGCTCAGCTCGGCCAAGAAGCGCCCGGACGTCGAGCAGATGCTGGTCGGGATCGAGCAGACCGATTTGCTTGAGCAGGAGATGGAGTCCACGACGACGTATCTTGACTGCTTCAAGGGAAGCAACCTCACGAGGACCGAGATCTCCGTCATGGTCTACCTGATCCAGGTCATTGGCGGCAACCCGCTCATTGGGTATGCGAATTACTTCTTTGAACAAGCGGGCCTGGCCAGCTCCGACGCTTTCAATAGTAAGCTCAGACTCATCTTGCGTGTCTTGGACCTAATAACAAAGCTAACATGGTGGTGATCAGTGGGCGTTGGTAACACGGCCATGGGCTTTGTGGGAACGGTCATTTCTTGGCCTTTGATGGCTTATTTTAATCTGGGTCGTCGCACAATCTACACGTCTGGTATAGTGGCCATGACAGTCATTCTCTTCATTATCGGGTTCCTCAGCATCCCCGTTAATAACAACGGAGCCATCTGGGCCATGGCGTCGATGATGGATGTATGGACTTTCATCTATCAGATGACCGTGGGACCCATCTGCTTCGTCATCATCTCGGAGATTTCGGCAACACGGCTGAGGACCAAGACCATCGCAATTGGAACGGCCGTGCAGGCAGCGGCATCCATCGTGTTTACGGTAGCAATCCCTTACATGCTGAACAGCAACGAGGGCAACTGGGGTGGGAAGGCTGGGTTCCTGTTCGGCGGTATCAGCTTCGTGTGCTTCCTTTGGTGCTATTTTAGGCTGCCGGAAAGCCGTGGCAGGACGTACGAGGAGCTCGACATCTTGTTCCAGAGGCGGGTCCCGGCTCGTCAGTTCAAGAAGCATGATCTTGTCACGGAGTCTGCGGAGGCAAAGCAGCATGGCGACCATGCGTAGAACAGCTCGGCGTCCAGTCGACTGACAAGAATAAGTTATAACAAAGAGTAATTTTAAACACATTGGCATCAACACGAAGCTTTAAAAACTGCCATCGTGTGGAAGCAACTTGAAGGATCTTCGAAGTCTTCCATGTCTGAGTTCTATTCAAAGGTTTACAAACCCTACACCATTAAGCCTCTGCTCGTCCAGCTGATTCTCCTTATCGATGCCTCCTCTCACCGGACCAACCCGGTAGTTGAAGAGATAGTAGTGCGATAGACCATCACCAGGACCGAACTTCTGCTGCTCGAGGAAGAGAGCGTTGTCCATCAGAGATAATGCATTGAAGACGTCGAACTTGGCACGCTTCGCAACTGTGAGAGCGTCGCCGATCAACTGATTCAGGCGTGTCTTGTATGCTGGCCGGTCAGCTGGCGCAGTGAGGCCGCCCTCTGATGCATAGTAGAATAGATAAGCCACTCGGAGGGCTTTGTGTTTCGGGTTTCCAATGATGGACGATTCCAGGGAGAAGAAGGAAACGAAGTCTGTAATTCTCCCTCCACCATCCTGTATGTACATTAGTGTTTTGCAGCATATAGATCAAGACTGTGGTAATGTGTAACACATACCTCGACGACGTACGCCCACACGACCTGGTCATCACCCTCAGCCAGCTCGGGGACAAACCAGTGCCTGATCTCCTCACGACTATAGACAGGAGCTATATCGTAGCGCTCAAGGAGTCGCGAAAGAAGTTGGTGAACGGCATCGACGTCCCTCGCCTGCATCTCCCGCCAGCCCTTGATAGACGTCTGGCCTGTCAAGGCATACTTGTGAGCCTGATGCTGGGGCTTGCTCCCGGCTGGCAAGTGACTGAAGCCGACCTCGTAGAGTTTCTGCCAGTTGAGCGCCCTATGGTAGCACCGGCACGTACTCACAGGCTTCGGGAGGACGACCGAGGCGGTGCAGATAGCCTGCCAGACGCGCTCCCTGTTGCACAGCCGGGTGATCTCCTTGATCAGCACCGGAGCCAAACGCTTGGACCGCAGCTTCTTGTGCACGCAGATGAAGTTGACCTCGGCGGCGTCGAGGACGTTCCCGCGCACGCGCAGCTGGACCGGGAACGGCCGAGATGAAGGCGACGAGCTTGCGGGACTGCGTCGCCCGGATCCCGATCGACCATTGGGGTTTCCAGCCTGGACACGTGAGGTACCATTTCAGGATGCCCGTCCCGTAGTTGAAGCGGAACATCTCGTCGGCGTCCTCGACGTAGTGCCTGTTCATTAGCTCGCAGACGTCCTCCACGTCGGCGTTGTCGCTCACGTCCAAGGTCACCCATTCGAAGCCCGCGACAGCAGGCGGGGCCGGCTCCGTTGGGATTTACTGCAGCTTGAGGTGCTGCAGAGGGCCGTCCTCGACTTGTTTGGCCTCCTCGTCGAAGCGCATGACGGGCTGGGTGGACCAGAACTTGTACGCGGCCATGTCTTTGGCGCCCTTCCCGCTGGCTTCGTGAGCGGTCATCGACTCGCCCACTTTCAGCCGCTGGGGCGCTGTGATTACCTGAGCAGTGCCGGAGCTCGAGGTCTCATTGGGATCGCAGGAAATGCTAGTTTCCTGGGCTGGGACGGTGTCTGTGCTCAAAGACATGGTCGATGTGTTATCCGCCTGCCCGTCGCCCATGTTTGTTTAATCCTCGTTGCCTATTTCAGCCGCAGGTTCCTTGCCCTTTATCTTCGCTTCAGATGAACCAAGAGGCGTTTCGTTCCCAGGCTTTTCTGAGTCCAATCCCAGAGGATTCGTTCCATGGTTTGACATCTTGAATGGTGATTTTGCAGGGCTGTTGACGATACCGGGGCGATTTCTGACTAATACCTAGGAAAGCCTCGCTGAAGCAACTGAGGTTGTCTCGATGGTCACATGTACTTCAATTTACTGATGAATAGGGTTATACAAGAGCAAAGATTAGCGAGCTGTAGACGGGTGAGGTAGCGTCGTTGTCGATTTTCCCACAGGCGTCCGACAAGTAATGTCCGAGACGGTCGTCTGTCACACAAGCGGGTGAGAAGGATGACTGGGCTAAGTTAGGACTGCCATTCTTAGCCAACGATCCTTCACTCCCTGCATGGCGCACATGACGACACGTGTCTGCAGTGTGCGACGTGCGACGTGCGACGTGCGACACGCGGGCAGGCGGCACGGCAAGCGCTTGAGATCAAGTCCTGAAGTCACCCGTGGTAAGCAATTGAGGACAATGGTACCTAGGTAGAAAGTGCCCAGTCACACTTCCCCACAAAACTTTCTGCAGGTAACAGATGTCGATTTACATTTGACAGTTTTGCTTGCTTTGTGCCCAAGACAAATCGAAATTGTCACCCATGCCTGCCTCGTCTCCATCAGGCAGAAACGTCGATATTGAACACGTTGCAGGGGGGACATAGAGATGCTCACTATTCTTTCGTGTGTCAGAACGCTGTCAAGTTACGGGCACTCATATGCATAAATTATTTTATCACATATGCGAATCTGCTCTCCAAAATGTTTCAGTTTCGGCATACAAAATGGTGCCAAACTCAGCGGTCTCGTGACTTGGCTGGACCGCCTGCGCGTGGCAAGTTTTTGCAGCTCCGCCAACAGCGCGCAGAGGGCTTGGTGTAGACTCTGGTTTGCTCCGCTAAATCCAGGCCGATCATGGCCGGCACGACAGATTACTGATGGGTTGCAAAGGCTAGATATGCTAAGTCTTGATCGATACACCACCAATTGACTAGTGCCCTGGATGACCAGCCCGTGCGCAGAGCAGAAGAGCACCGACTTGCTCACGAAGAGATATTTTGTCATATGTGAAACTAGTTCCTTCTTAGAAATTTCGTGGAACACAAAAGTCGTCAAGGAATAAATCCTTCGTACCATTCAGCACCGAACGCACCCCCACAACCCGACTTGAGAACGGCAGCTCGAGCAGGATGGAACTGCGACCACGGCACAGAGGTCAGGTATACACCATCTCTAAGATTCCTTGGTGCAAGCTTCCTTCGCTGGTGCAAGATATCATATTAGGAGAGCTGGCAGATGACTGCAATGGCGGTTCGGCACAAGGGGGAAGGACTCGTGCGGCCTGCGCCGCCGTGTGCTCCGAGTGGCAGGCGTTCTTCGAGAAGATAACTTTCAGAAAGCTCGTTCTGCACGAGGGAGACCTGAAATCATTCGAAAAAATTGTCAAGCGTCGTGTGAAGGGCATGACGATAGCCCGGGGAAGAACAAGAGGGACAAAAGCTGCCGAGGTCTTGGCTTCGACAACATCTCGCATGCCGCGAATACAGCACATCTGGCTCCGGGTTGAGCTGCTAAATTATACATGCTACAAATGCAGAGCGCCCCAGAGCAACAAGGAGGCCGTGAGGTACGTACATACGACAGGCCTTGAGCGCGAAATCATGCTGACATGTGCAGGAACAATGTCGTATTTACGAAATCTCTTTGGAAGCTATTGGATATTCTCTCAAGGTGGGAGAAGACGGACGCCAACCACGGGCAGCAGCTGGCCCTAGAGCTCAGCGCTCATTCTCCATGTGACTCAGAGCACCTGCTCAAGGGCGATATCGAGCACCAAGACGACTACCCCTACCGCGCCGAGATCAATGCACAGAGAGACTACATCGCACGCCATCCAATTGAGATGCGCAGGCCAGCCGCCACCCTAGAAGAACTATTTTCGAGGGATTTTGCAGCCCACGACATGAACAACCTCGTCTTGCTAAGTGCGTCTGGCTCCAACAACCCAATCTCCAATAATAATCGAGATTCTGCGGAACGGCTCATAAGCCCCCTCAAATTTGACACTTTCGGCGTTAAATTCAGGCCAGGACAGCCCCGGGACCGTCTTCCCGAGGTCAAGATGGTGTCTTCACTTCTCATGCGCCGACAACATTACCGTTCGCTCGATTTCATTCATCTCAGGAGGCTAGTCCTGGAGAGCTTGACTGGTCTCCGGAACATGCGATGCGAACGTTGGAGAACGCAGTCCCCTGATTACCCGGATTGGAAACTCGGCTACATCTTGGGCCCTTCGATTTGCAGTAAAACTATCTTTGGTCCAACCGTTCCATCACCGATGGAAACTTTCTCTTTGTTTGAAGACTTCAGCACAAAGATGCATGGACCGCAAGGGGTGAAAGCCCCCCGACCATCTGGGATCAAATTTCTTCATTGGGTGGCCATGTCAGCGCCGAACATGAAGAACCTTGCAGTGTCCTTCGTCAGTGACGCAAAGGACTGTCTACAACCCCAACCACGCACACTCCCGAAGCTCGAGTCGATCGCCCTGACGTCCCAGCACTGGCTCGAACCCACCCAGGAGGACACCCAGGAGCTCCTGCACCTGGCCGCCAAGGCAGCCCTGCTTATGCCGAACCTCCAAATCATGGAGATCTGGACCTGCGGGAACGGCCACGCCGCCATCTTTAGATACGAAGCCACAGGCACGGCCCACTCGAGCGCCGCTAGGCTTACCTGGAGGTGCTCTTGGGATGCTGAGGAGAACCCTATCGCGTGGGACGGTGTGATCGAGGCCTGGAGGCATGTGGCTACCACTAGTGCAGGGCGTGAGCTCAGGTTCACGGAAGACCCGCTGCCTCAGGGCTCACACCGGTACGAGAAGTACGGCGCAATCCTCCACCAGTTGAAGCTGAGGAACCTGATCCTCGACCCAATCTCTGTGATGCAGGTGCGCATGGGGACGGGTGCGGAGGACGAGCCTGAGGTGGAGGAGTGGAGACCATGTGTGCCAGATTCATATTGGTCACACAGATGAATCGTGGGAGTCTGCCAAGGAAATAATCATGATCGATAGTTTGAGAGAGTGATATTGGCACTGAAGTTAACGGATGGTATACAGATACATTACACGCTTAGTGCACTTAGTTATGCCCAACGCACCCACACCCAATCGACTCGCAACCAACACACCCACAACCAACACACCCACACCGAATTTTGTGACAGAGCAGTTAAATCCCTAGCGTTACCAAGGAATAGGCCCATCTTTGTTCGAAAAGGTTCCAGAGGGACCACCTGGTGCAGCGGTTGCGAGCTGGACGATGCGCTCAGCTCCAACCTCAACAGGCGTACCTGCGTCTATGAACCCAGTCATCTTAGTTTTGACCAAACCCGGGCAGATGGCGTTCGAAACTCCACCATAAGGCTTCAGAATGCGGGCATAATTGACTGCTAGCATGTTCACAGCCGCTTTGCTAGCGTCGTAGGCTTTGTAATCGACGTTGTAGAAGAAAGTAGTCGGGTCGCCTGAGACCGCCAACGAGCCCATTGTCGATGAGACGAAGACTACACGAGGATGATTGCCCTTTTGCAGCAGGGGAAGAGCAGCTTCAGTCAGGGCCGCAGTACCGAAGACGTTGGTGTTGAATGTCTGGGAGAAAAGATCTCGAGTAGATACGAAGGCGTCTTGGTGAGTATCCAGAAGAACGCCCGCATTGTTGACGAGGACATCGAGCTTTCCGTGGTTATTGGCGATTTCCTCGATGGCTTTGTCGATTGAGTCGTCGGAAGCGATATCTAATTGAATAGCAGAAACAGAGTAGCCTTGCTCCTTGAGAGAGTTGGCAAGCTCGTTGCCCGATTCGAGACGGCGAGATCCAATAATGACGTGGAAATTGGGAGTCTTGGCTAAGAGACGAACAACGGCCTCGCCGATGCCAGCGTTACCTCCGGTGATGAGAGCCACGTCCATTGTAGTTAGGGTTGCTGGAATAGCACAAGGCCTGCCGATTTCTTAGGAAGTCTTATGTGTAACGACACTGGCGTTTTGTCTACTTTCCGCTCAGGGGTTGTGTGCCTTTTATCTCCCATCCCAGAGTCTTGATGACAAATAAGACATAACAAACTGCGGCAACAAACTTTGGCGACATTACAAATGATGGATTATCAATGCGGTGTGAGAACTAGGCGTGGAGTGAGAATTAGGGGCTGGTGTACGAATTGGCTTTGGACGGGAGGCTCTAATCAGCTGAAGCTATAGCGCTTATGAGGTATCCGTGTACCCTCGGATTTAGTGTATCCCAATCTCCGTTTTCTATCCGCAGTTAATAACTAATAAGCACTTAAGCAGTTTTATCTCGAGACCTTGGAATCGGGCCAAGACCCAATTACTCCACCCAGTGATCCAGGAGAGTTTGCAGGGTACAGTAAATGTCACATTCGTTGTGATGTAGCAGGAATTAAGGCTTGTGGCTATTCGGCCACTTTTATGTCACAGGCAGCAGTTAGTCACTTGGCAGTGGTGTCCGCGACCATGACTAAGCAAGCATTGTCACTGTCAATGATACATTGAGCTTCATCCCTATCAGAGGGATATTCTGTGGCTTTCGAACAGATCTTGCTGGTTCGGTACCAAGTTGAACGGTGCAAATATTGTCACATGAGCCGGGACCAGTCCATGCCCGCGACCCGTCCGAAACTCGTTCAGGTTTGACAAGTCTAAGCACTGACCGTCATCATATCCGCAGCCTGTGGTGGAAATTAGCAAGATCTTCCGTCCGGTTTAGAGTGGTAAGAGGAGAATAAATACCTTCTCAGCCATGGCGTAGATGGTACCCTGCATATGTGCGGCTGGGAGTATCGGCATAACGCTGGCATCAACAACCCGTAGGTTCTCGACACCATATACCTTCAACTCTGAATCTACCACACCACCGACTTCCCGAGGCATCATCGCGCAGGTGCCTGCCGGATGCCACACCGTGGTGATAATGGGCTTCAGGGCCTCGAGAATGGCTTCGTCAGAGGTCACATTGGTGCCCGGGAATGTTTCCGTTGCCCCGGTCCGCTGCAGTGCCTCCGTTGCTATGATCTTCCGGTTGTATTTGACAGACTCGGCAAGGAGCTGACCGTCGGAGGGATGACTAAGGTAACGTGGGTCTACCAACGGGTCGTCGAAGGGGTCCGTGGACTTGAGCTGCACTGATCCTCGGCTGAGAGGATGAAGCAGGATGCTGGTCAGGCCAGTGCCCCCGCCCACGTACATGAGCTCTTGTCCCGCAGTGCTACGTTCCTTGTGCATCTTGACGATGTGTTCCACTTGCGCTCGGTACCCTGCCTTTACGGATGGTTCGGTATCTTCCGGCAAATAGTTCGTCGCGGTTTTGGCGTCCATTCCAGATAGTATTGCTTCACCGTCCTCGGTCCAATTAAGGACAGGCAAGAACGCCAAGGAAGAGAGAGGTCCAGCTGTCCAACGACCTAGCACTCTTCATCAGCTTTCATTGCACACTTCAGTCTCAGATCTGCCCACCTTGTCTTTCCGCGTAATACAGTTCGCCTTGCTCCTTGTCGAATGTGGCATTAGTAGTGAGGTCAGAGGCCTGTTCCAGATCTGGATTGACTACAGCCTTTGCTCAGCTCGCACGTCCAAAGTTTCAAATGGGATTGGGTAGAGAAAGAAGCCTACTCGACATGCTGGTGTGTGCAATGTAATGGTCCTGGAGATTTTGTCCCACTCCGGGCAGGTCAACCACCGAGTTGATCCCGAGCTTTGCCAATCGACTCGAGCTACCAATACCTGACAGCTGGAGTAATTGTGGGGAGTGCAAAGCCCCGCTCGAGAGTACAGCTTCTTTGCGGACATCAACAATTTGTTTTGAAGCGTTACGGGACGCAGCGAACTGGGTATTGCCTCAGCATCAACTCCTCTTTCTAAGAAGAAATTGAGAAGTACCCACCTCGACGCTAGTCACTTTCACCATTCCATCAACAACTTCGGTGATCAGTCTTGTCGCTTGATGCTCAGTTAGCACGTGAAGATTAGCCCGATCAACCGCAGGGTCGTAAAAGACCACGCGCGGGTATGATCTCGATCGATTGACCGGATGAATCGAGTGTGTTGACAGATAAGCGCCAAGGGTATCACCACACGACTGATCCAAAGGTCTCTGGACTCCCAAAGAATCCATAGCATCCATGAAGTCATCTAGAAAGCCTGGTCAATAGCGGCCGAGAGTTGCCTTGACTCACGCGGCGATTGACTCACTATGCTGCGGGTACACGAAAGCCGGGTAACTAGACTGAACCGGTCCCTCAAAGCCGTGGCAATCGGGATCACAGGTAATCTTGAACTCGTTCGCTTGCTTCTCCGGTGGAGGCGTGAAGGTTTCAGCCTATCTTCGTAAGCACACGCTGAAAGTCGATCCAAGTCAGGTCATTTATCAACCTTTTTGAAGTACGGGAGCAAGCTGGCAGAGTCCCACCCTTTCGAACCGATGTCCGCCCACGAGTCGTAGTCTGCCGCTCGGCCGCGGTCGTAGACCATCCCGTTGATACCACTCCCACCTCCGACCAGTTTCCCTTGGGCGATAGTTATACTACGGTTGCCGAGTTCAGTCTGCGGGGTTGTTTTGATGTGCCATGCATATTTGAAGTCCTCGGGGATCCCACTTCTTGCTCCAACGTAGAAGCGGGGAATCCTAATCTCTTTGTCGCCGTCATCCCTATCACCATTCGAATCAGTCGATTCAACAGCGGATAGCTTTGGACTTTTCAGGCTTACAATGGACCCGCCTCAATAAGTAGAACAGTGCCTATAATGATGTAAGTCCGGTGACCCTTGAATACGGCGAAACAGCACATACTAGAGCCGTCCTCGGACAACCTGCTCGCGAGGGTCATCCCACCGGTGCCGCCGCCAACGACGACATAATCGTAAGTATCGAGTACGTCGGTGTTGGAAATGAGTAATGGCAGCGCCGAAACGGCCCTGTGAGCCAGCGCGAACAGACCTGCAACAACAGAACGCTTCATCTTCCCCTCAAACAAGCAAGGGCAAAGAGGCAGACAAAGCTACTTGGCCGGTAGAAAGAACTGTATGGTGCCCGAGGAGAGCTTGCTTTATATTCTTGCTCTCATAGACCGTGTCTCCCGAAGCACATGTCATTGCCCGATTATTGCCCCTCCCAGGTGTGTCCGAAGGCGGGGGGAGGAAGAGGTTCAATACGTCGACGTCAGGATTCGGAAGAGGGTTGAATACATTGCTTCTTGATTTTACTAGCTGCAACATTTGCCAGTACCTCTTTCATACCCGACACATTTAAGAAATGCTTGTAGCTACAAACAATAATGTTGGGGAACTTGAGATCAAGCTTGGCACAGCTCCGGTTAACGTTACTCTGCATCTGCAGCCCTGCTTGCTGATGCAGTTCAGCAAGCATCCTACTATACTATCCCTCTCCTGGCCATTTAATGCTTGAATACAGCAGATCGATTGATGTTTCTTTGCATGGCTGACGACGCACTCATGCAAATGTCTCGCAAGGATCGTTCCGGGTGACCCAAAACCGGTTCGGCTTGCCTGGAGAACAGGAGTCAACCCCCTCACGTTGCAAAAAGCAGCTCCCGGCTCCTCGAGACTGTGCTGACCGAGTCCAGGTACGTGCAGGGACTGCCACTACAGGTGCGGACAGTGATCCTCCAAGACCATGACAACGATAATTGCGCAATCCGGTGTGGAGGGCTTCCTCGACCCAGTCGCTGGAACAATTCCCAGAAGGGCGACAATAGGCACCAATCAGTTTAAAAACGGATCCACCTGTCACGGTTTAACTAATAAGCTTTCCTCTATTAATTCAGGATCAACACACTTCATTCTAAATGGACATAAAATACTAAAATGACATCCGGAACAGGTCAAAAGAAACTGTTGGCAGGAGTTATAAATCATGATTATCATTTACTAATACCAAGATTCCTTATACATCCATGTAGGAGCTGATGTCTGAATTACTAATCTCCAAAGCGATATGAATGCCCAAGAACATATCGCACTTCTGCACATGATTCTAATAACGGACCCAGCACTTTGCGCTCTTCCACAAGTAACCACCACTTGCGCTCCTCGCAGCGAGACACTGGCCATTTCCAGAGGCATAATTTCCCGTCTGGACGGAGCCGGTACAGCCGTACCCGTCGAAGAAGTTGCAGATGCCGGAGCTGGACGCGCTGCTGTCGTGCCTCCACATGGCCGCGACGTTGACGCTCCTCGCGTCGCCGGGAGGGTTGAGGCTGAGGCACTCGGGCTCGTCGCTGTACGGAGCATAGTCGGAGACCCGGGGGAACCTGTCCCACCACGCCGTCGCGGAGCTCTGGAACTGGGAGCAGCTGGTGTCGCGGTAGAAGTTGACCTGCGCCCCCTTGCCGGCTTGCCACTGGGCCGTGGAGGGTTGTGCCAGGTGGGCGATGGCCAGGAGAAAAGGGAGGAAGCTAGGAGTGATCATGGCGTTGGATGTTTGTGAAAGATGTGGAACAGAATTGGTTGACTTGTTCCTTCTTGATGTCCGTTAAAACGAAGAGAGAGGCATATATGGATGGGTGGAGAGAGACTATCTTTCAAGCGTAGCAGCACTACTTATAGAGCTACGGTTGAAGGTTCCACAATACACCATAATTTTGAGCTACAATTGATTCCACATTCGAGGCTGAAGCTTACTCACTCGATTTCCAGCCGACTATACCGACCCTGGAGGGCTGGAGTAGGCGATACAATATGATGTAAGCTATTGATTAGCTGACTGAATTTCCTAGTGCTCACCGTGCTACACCCTAACTATGCATGCAAGGACTCTTGGTAACAAGAGAAAGCCATGAAATAGGCTATAAGAAGCAAAGCTGACGGGGCTAGTGCTAGACTAAGGCTATTATATTTAAGATTGAATGACTTGTATTCGGGCCTACTCCAAGGGAAGAAGGGTGGGTGAAGCCTGTTGAGTCTCCAGGCCTCCAGCGGCTGGAGCGCTCACGGGCGGGGAACGGTAGTCAGGCTGGCGGTCTGTGGATTTGACCTCGACCTTTCGCCTCAAACAGGTGTTCATAGACAATATGAAATTCAGTTGAATGGCTCATGGCGAGACTTCTAGCATGTTATCAATTTACAGAATTAGGAAGAAAGGACCCGCACGTATCGGAGGCCCCCATTACTCCGGCAAATCGATAACGTTCTCCTGCGTACCCCGAGATCGGTACATATGTCCGCTTGTGGCACATGTGGAGGAGTTCGAGCATGTTTCAATGATGAGGCGACTAGAACATGTCACTTGGCACCAAAAACAAATTGGGCTCACAGTAGTTGATTTTGTTTTCTGAATCAAATCTATGTACCCCGAGGCCCGAGCACATGACATCCTGTGCTCGTGTGACCATCTGTTTCCACGAAACCCTAAAAAAACCCCTTTGGGGGAAAAAAGAGACTCCCACGCTATGCTTGCTCCCTTGGACCCATGTTTCGTAATAGTTCAATCGTATCAGACAACAGAGTAGTCGTCCTAAATTCGGAGCTCGCGCAAGTTCTCGACGATGAGGTGCCGAGGCTCGGCTTGAGCTTGTTGTTCTGTGGACGAGGCTGAATTTGCCTGTCTGGCCAGCGGCGATGGTTGACCGCGGCAGGACCTCCGTTGGTGTGCAAGTTCTCGCCGATGGAAGGCGCGTTGACTTGACGTGAGGTTTTGATCTCGACGCAGACGTTGGAAAGACGGCAGAGTTTTCGATGCCGGCATTGGTTTTTGAGATGTTGGTGCAGCTTCAGCTTGTCTGTGCCTCTCGGTGTCAGTTGCATGGTGCGGCATCCATTGCAACTCGAGTCTGGCGCCGAGTTTGCGGCAGAGGAAGCGTGATTTTTTGATGACCTCCACGAGAGCTGGTGTGGCCTGCACTTGCTCGGTGGTGGAGTCGGTGTGTTGAGATGTGCTGATGCCGCGTGCCCCTTCGAGTCTGCGGAGAGCGTCTTTGTAGTGCGTAAAGACTGTGATCTTAGGCGCCCTCTGTTGATATGGGGTGCGGAGAAGATCCGTGGCGGCCAGGCTTAGACACCTTGAGATGGCTAATAAGCCTGCCTCATCACCGCGACCTGTTGCACCGTGTGTGCTGAAGAACCGTCTGGTGGGGTCGAAAGCAGCCTCAGAAGCCTCGGTTGCAAGTTTCATGGCTATTTCTTCTGTGTTTGCGATATTGACTGCAAAAGGGTTAGCCATCAAGTCACTCATGAAAGTTATGAATGGAAGATACTCACCGACACCCTCGAACGGTAGATTTAGGACCTCCAAATCAAGCTTGAGACGCTCGAAATGGAAATCGAGGTCCTCGACCGATGTGTCACGCACACATTGGTTGAGTCCTGAGGCCTCCACAGCCGCGTGCTTTTTTGTGATTTTGTGACGTGTGCCGTCAAGAGCGGCCCTAAGGCTGCGCTCGTTGTTCTTCCTGTGCATCATGACGTTCACAAGATTGTGAAGGTTGCTCATGTGCCGATGGTTGGGAGTTTGAAGAACTGCAGATGTAGAAATCTGTGAGAGCATTAGTATGAGGAACTGTGGTACTAGAGAAGGTGTACATGTGTGAGAGCAGAGGGGGGCAGGGAGGAATTACCTGACTAGTTTTGGGGAGGCGTGGTTTAAACAGAAGAAGTGACTCGAATC
The DNA here is from genome assembly GCF_014595645.1 of Diaporthe citri. Taxonomy (NCBI): domain Eukaryota; kingdom Fungi; phylum Ascomycota; class Sordariomycetes; order Diaporthales; family Diaporthaceae; genus Diaporthe; species Diaporthe citri. The sequence continues at coordinate 5,376,910 of NW_025064849.1, forward strand.
CACTTTGAGAGACGTGGTTTGAGAGAAGAGGTTTAGGAGAGAGGTTTAGGAGAGAGGTTTAGGAGAGAGGTTTAGGAGAGAGGTTTAGGAGAGAGGTTTAGGAGAGAGGTTTAGGAGAGAGGTTTAGGAGAGAGGTTTAGGAGAGAGGTTTAGGAGAGAGGTTTAGGAGAGGGGTTTAGGAGAGAGGTTTAGGAGAGAGGTTTGAGAGAAGAAGAGTAGTGGTTGCAGACCGATTCTCGTAGGTAGTAGCGGTTTGAGAGAAGAGCTTTGTTTGAGAGGAGAGGTTTGAGAGGAGAGGTTTGAGAGAGAGAGATTTAGGAGAGGGGTTGAGGAGAGAGAGATTTGAGAGAGGTTTAGGAGAGAGAGGTTTGAGAGTAGAGCTCTGAGTGAGGATAGAGGTTTCAGAGAAGAACCGGGGCTGCAGACCAACTTTGGTAGTAGCGATTTGTAGAGTAGTGGTTCGAGTACTTCGGTGTTTTTGGTTTTTGTTTCTTGCTTGCAAATCCGAGGTGCGTGTGTCCAGGAAGAGTTTGGGAAATGTCTCGGGGGCGGGGGGAGGGACCGCCTTTTAATACCAGGAAAAGGGACACCTTGGTGGACAATCGCGACCAGTAACTATTAGAGCGATGCTTTAGGTGGGAGAGTACCTTTATGTGCTGCTCACGGAGGTTCACGATGAGTAAAAGGTACCCTGGTGGCCGTAATTATGGCGACTAATAACTCTTAGTGGTTGAAATTTGGAAAGTGATCGGACTCTAGTAGTCGAAGATTTGTGTCTTGCGAGTTTGAGTCTCCAACGCCAACACACCTTGATTAGCACTCGCAGTGAGTCACTATTGGACTAGTGAACCTTTTTGCAGGTTGATTTGCGCCTTCTTACCTTTTCATATAGATCCTGGGGGGATCGACGCGATATTTTAGCTTATGCGCAAAGTGTACTTGAGTAAATTTGTAGTTCCTGCTGAATGAACACTGAGCTTCCCACGTTGCATCGTGGGACGATGTCTTGAGTGCACTCCATGCAATGATAGTAAAGTGTTAATGAAGACAAGACAAATCTTTGGAATGTCTAATAGGGTCAGCGATTTTGCTCTAGAAATTGCAGTATATGATTTAGTGCTGAACACACCCGGGAAAATGAAGACTGGGCCAGAGGGAAATCCATCAAGGTACCAGAGGCGATTAAAACACGTCATATCCGATGCAGTTATGGTGCGGACCTATCTCCACGATGACTGAGCCGTTCTGGATAAGGCCGCTTTGCTAGACTCGCTGCATAGCCGACAAGAATTGCATCGGCGAGCGGATTTCCTTTGCCAAATACGCGGCGTCAACCGAGTCCTCGATGACACCGGCCAGGGTCGACACGCGGGCTTGCCGATGTGAACAGTGGCAGCGGAGGTGCTGAAGACGTCAACGATGGCGTCCGTCTGCGAGAAGTGGAAGCCGAAGGGAACAAGCAACATGGTAGCGCCGGTCTTGTTGGTCCGCAGTTCCGCCTGAAGGTTTGCCAGCTGCGCGGCCAGGCCGCTGACGATGACCGGGGATGGTCCCTTGACGAAGGCGACCTGGCAGGAATCCTGAAGCAAATCCGGAAGCAAATCCGCCGTCTGCTCAGACTCGGCACCCAGAGAGATTGCCAGCATCGCGCCGCGGCTCGCGCCATCCAAGCTGCAGCGCTCCCGCATGAGGAGGACGCACTCGTGGACGAGGCACAGAGTGTCGCTGACGGATAGCACGTCGATGATTCACAAGACCGCGTTTTCACCGAGGCTGTGGCCAGCCAGGAGCCCTCCATCCAAGCAAGCCGCCACCCCTTTATCTCCTTAACGAAGCTCGCTGAGAGGAGATTCTATACATTAGTCGTAGAATTTAATCTAACTATCAGCATCAGGATCCCACCGGAACTTGTCACCAAAGTTATTGGGTCCATCGAGGCGATCATATTCATCGTCCTCCACGTAATGACGATGCTCCTTACTCTCCTCGTCCCAGCTGTCATCGCACTGCACCACTATTCTGAATCGATCAGCCGTCGCGAACTCCAGCTGGCGCTTGTTGGCCCAGGCCCTCATATTCCCAACACCGAGTGCGTCTCCGTTGACCAGCATCGAGCCCCGCAGCATGCTCATGAAGTGAATGGTGCGTTGAACACCCGGGTCTCGATCTAGTCTCGCGTTGATTGTGTCCGGGTCTCTGGGCGCGTACATTACTCGCAGCCTTAACCGAGTCAATCCGGTGATGTTTTGCAAGCGGGTGACCCAATGCTGTGAGCTCTGGAGGCGTGCGTCGGGATAGTCGGTGTCCTCTATCCACTGGGGATAACTATTAGCACTATTTAAAAACACAGGTTAACTAAATTGTACTCCACTTACTGGTGTCTGGCGCACATCGGGCACCCAGCCGCCCAAAGTCAGTGATAGATGCCGCAGGCTCGTAAGTCTGGTGCTAATGTTGGTTAGGACGGCACCCAAAGCGCGCACAAAATTTATAGTTTGAACCCCTGCTCTCTGAACCACAAACGCCTGCCCCCCATACCCATTCGGGCCGTCGTCGCGGTCGGGCCTGCGCAGGTCGAGGTGCACCCGCTGTATGTTCTGCAGGTACAGCGTGGTGAAGTCGTTGAAGAAGGTCCGCGCGACAGCCAAGCCCCAGTAATCCGCCATGTGTATGCCACAGCCAAACGAGAGCATCAGGCCGTCGGCGGCAACCCGCCGCCAGTACGCCGCCTCGGCCTCCTCGTAGACCCGCTTGTTGACGTGGAGGAGGGCCCAGCCGCCGGTCCACGGCGCGCCCCAGTGCTCACCCGCGCGCATCCAGGAATGGGCAAATCCCCTGGCCTCAGGAGCACGTTCGTTGGCATAAGGGGCCGATTTTCGATCGATCAGTGCCGTGCGCGCGCGGTGGAACCGCCCGCTGCTGCGGGTGCGGATGCGGGCGCGGATGCGGCCGTTGTTGTCAACATAGCCATTCTGGAGGGCGGCCCAGGGCACAATGGGTACAAACCCGGCCTCCGGGCGAAGCGCCTCCCACCAGATCCGGGCGCGGACTTCTGGCGGGAGGCGCATCAGGGTCAGCGGGCCGTGGGCTGGTTCTACGGGAACATCATCACCTGTGGGGCTCTCGGTACGTTCCTCGCCCGGTGATGTCGGGGTTCCAATCTTCGCGGCACTCTCAGCGCGCCCATCAGTTGGTGTTGTGGTGGCCCCATCGAGTGCAGGTTCCCGCGACTCGGGGATGGCCGGTTCCGTCTGTGTTCCGACAGTCCTGGTACTCTCAGCAGGCTCATCGCTCGGTGCTGTTGTGCGTTGCTTCAGGGCAGATACCTGCGACTCGAGCCTGGCCAGTGTCCTCTTCAAGTCCTCGTCGCTCAGGTCATCACCGGCCGAGCCTGCTCCCACTCTCTGCCGGATTACTACCAGTTCCCGTCTCAGCGCATTCACCCCTCCCCGGCCGTCCGTTCCTGTCGACCCAACGTCTTTGCTGCACCTGCATGCCCGGAATGACGCCGCGACGTCGGCCGCTTGGTCGCAGAGTTGCCCGAACAACTGTCGCAACTCTCGGCCCCTTGGCTCTGGGTCCTTCGGCATGATGTAAGCTGCTGGGCGAGGCTCTACGAGACTCCGGTGTTCTGTTGTCGATCCTCAGGCAGGCACCGCCTAACTTTATAAAATTAAGCACTGTTTGAAAGCTGCCTCGGTAGTGATGTTTGTAAATTGCTAGCTCTTAGGGATCTGATGGAGGTCTTCGGGTAATAATCTGGTCAAGTGTCTTTGTCCTACCGCTGCATAGACACCTTATGTCGGTCCAGATGTAAGAACATGCACGGCGGAAATGGCTTTCTTTGTGAGATATATGAAACCCGACAAAGAACAGCCACTTGCATCGAGAGTAAATGACCAATATGAAATGTCAGCGATCACATCCATGAGTACGACGGAAAGTTTATTGCAAAACATCTGACCAAAGCAACAACGTATACGAAACTTGCCTACCTTGGGCGGAGCTTCCAGCCACAAGAGATCCTGATGGCTTGAGTGCTGTTGATGCTGACCTATGACTTTGTAATATTAAAAGAAGGGTGGGTGTCCGAGCCTGACGATTGAATTGGTTCCAACATAGAAGGAGTCTGTCAACTCTGCCGCATTTGAGTTCCCGCCCAGCAAAGGCGTACTATCTTTGTTCACCCCTTCTACGCCCGAGCCATACGCGTCTCCTGTGTTGCAAGAATAAATCCGCAGGCCACGTCGGTCTAGCCAAGGGCCAGGCAAATTCGTTGTCACAGAGCACATCAGTCGGGCTTTTCCTTAGCCCTGTCTGCCTACCAAAATTGCCCAAACGGTTACATCCGTGAGAGTATATTTTTGAGGCAGAAGTTGAAACCATAAGCACTTAGCCCCCAGCGCAAGTGCCCTGGGCAGAAGGAACGATTGGATGTTTGGGTGTTTGGGTGTGGGAATGTGAATAGGCCTGGGTGATGCGCTCCGATTAGCTGTAGATATGGCTCGAGTAATGTATTTACTATGAAATTCATACTTATTATTGTGGCTAAAGTGTATTTCACCAGTGTCTCATACATATTCAATACAATATGTCGGTTTCTGTACCCAGGGGGCTATCATGTTAGAAACAACATCTTCTCGGCTTGGCCTTTTTCTTCTCCGGCAGTTGAGTATATGGAGCAGGTGCCGGTCTTGGAGCTTGAGTGTGGTAGCCTTGTGGATGAGACTTCTGCGGCGGGGTTGGTCTTTTCGTAATGACCTGGCCGGCGGCTTCGTGTCGCAGTGCTTGCGGATGGTTTCCAAACGTTGAGGATTTACCCATGCCGACTCTCTGTGCGCTATACAGTAACAATTAGTTAGTACAGGGATGAACGAGTGAGGCTCTTGGCATGAGGATCCTACAAGACCACTTACGTTGGCTTAGGGTAAGCTGGCAGTGGGGACGGTCTGGGCGGAACGTTTGTTGTCGTAGGTGGGCGTTGGGCGGGTTTGTGTGTTTCCCACGTCCTCGCCTTTGGCATGCCATAGCTCATGGCAACAACACGAGGAGCATAGGGCTGGTCTGGGTCCGGGTCGTTCAACAAGGTGATGTACAGTTCCCACTCTGCACATGAGAACGGACCGTGGACGTCTCTGTTCCCTGCGTTGCGCTCACTCTTATCCGCTTTCTCGGGCCGGGTCATCTGGAATCTGAGGTGGTCCAAGAGGCAAGCCGTCATGTAGACTCCTGTGTTCCCGAATGACGCGTTACAGCCCATGATGGACTCCACGACCGGCGGCGCAGCCCCAGTCCACTTTCTCCCTTCCTTTGGTAGCTTTACCCATACTTTCTTCAGGTTTTCGGAATAGTCCTCCAATTTCTCAACGCGTTCAAGGGACTGCGGCGGGAGTACATTCCTCATTCTGAGAATGTTGTTGTGCCATAGGCCGAGCGCGTATATTTGTAGGCCGTTGATGTGTTTGTAGCGAGGTGCAGTCGACGTGACAATGTATCGTGAATTCCTCTCATGGAACATGATGCATTGTGCCAAGCCAGTGTATTCGCCGCCGACCTGATACAAATTTTCTTCCATCCGGTTGAGGACCCTGCGAAGCGGGTCGATAGCACCCCAACCATTGTGTGTTGATCCGGATTGAACGCCCACTTTCAAATCACTAATACTTTGTGCAACTGACTGCAACAATGTCGTCAGGGGACAGAGGTTCTGGTAGGCATCCTGGACAATCCTGTCCGGCAGTCTTTCACCAGGTGTGGCGACTCTTCTGCCGGGGCGCGCTTCGAAACCATAATCTCGACGTAGGCGCAGGCGGAGAAGTGCGAAAATCTTCTTGAGATCTTGAACCAAATTGTTCACACCTTCAGTGTCAAATCTAGTGGACTGGTTGAAATTTGCGAAAATGCTCGACATTCGTGTGGCGGCCGCAAGGAGCACTCCGAAATTATCCTCGGCCTTGTCCATAGAATCGAGCATTTGGGTAAATTGGGCCTCATGTTTGGTACGGTCCTGTTTGTTTGGAATTTTGAAATTGATAATGTTGTTGTGATTCAGATCGGCTAGAGGTCTTTGAGACATTGCTCTGCTTGGTGCCAGCAGCGAGAAAAACAGAAGATGGATGATAGTAATCACACTCTGAGGTTGGCAACGAACGGGGCTTAAAGTGGTATGAATGAATGAAAATGTGCCAAAATGCCAATCAATTAGTTGAGTTCAAGGTTCAGTTTATAGCAATGGCGAGGGATGGTTTCGAAAGACATTAATTGGGACGGTCATAAGGGTTAGCTGCGTAACCTCGAGAGGTTCTCCGAGCAGACAGCAATTCTGTATATAGTTTGCCTTGTAACTTATTTCTATTTTTAAGGGACAAATACCTGCCCCTAGGTACATGGGAGGAATGTGCTGCTCGACACACAATGGTGGCCGGCCTGCGAATGAGCCGTTGCGCGATACGCCGGCCTGTGGCCGCATCGACCGAGTACCATGCGCGGCTATTCCGGACACCCCATTCATGATTGGGTGCATGAAGTACAAGAAGTCGTTAGTCATCAATAAACATGGATTGCCGCGCGTCGGAGAACTTTAAAATGACTGTCACATCGCTTGCCGATGAGCAGGGCCGGAGTGGACCTTGTAGACTACGGCGCAGTTGGGGCTGTCATAGGTTGCCACTGTTTTGCTGTGCCACCTATCCCTATTGGCTTGTTCGACGGCTAACCCAGCGCGCTTAAATGCCACCTTGCGGCCCAGCCACATTACTCTGGTACAGGCAACGTTTAGGCTGACGGACAGGCGTTTGGCTTGGAGTCATTAGTCAGTCATCCCCAAGGGGCCTTATTGCCCCCAATTTGACGTTCATTACTCCACGCCTCCCGAACTTGTCTGAAGATGTCCGCTTGTGAATCGAGCATGGAAAAGCTGCCAGACACCATGGGAATACCCTTAGCATTTTCGAACTCATCGCAGACATTGGTGCAGGACGAACGTAAGTCTCTTTATTTTATGGTCACAAGAGAAGAGTGCATACATCCGTAGCAGCACCGAGTCTATTGATATTGGCCCCTTCGAAACTTGGGTGAGCGCGACTGACTGACTTACGATGATCAAGCTGATGCCGAGCTCTCGACGCGGACTGCCAGCCAAACCGACACCTTCGAGGAAGGTTATGTTTCCGCGGATGATAGCGACGACGAGGAAAACGATGGATATGAGCACTACAAAGAATGGCATGGCGATCATTGGGACGAGGTTGATTACTTCAGCCGATGGAAGGACTGGGACATTGGCGATGGCTGGCCTCACAACTTCATGCGCTCTGACGAATTGAGCAAGCCAAACGACCAGCTCCTCGAAAGGCCCATGCATCGGCACTGGCTGCAGAAGCTGTCCGGAATGCGCCGCAAAGACCTCCCATCCCTGAAAGTCTGGGCAAAAGGCATACCGAAGATACCACTGTTCGAGGATGCCAAGACGGGAGATCATTATTCACTCCATCTCCACCCAGGAACTACCGTTTGGACTGGACCGCATCTACTGCCGTGATAACCTTGCTCCGACCCCCGACGATCCAACTCCCTGGAAGCGCACGGCAAACCCTCTCCACAAGGTCAGATATCGAAAACCATTACCTGATGACCAAGCCCGTGACCAAGGCCCCACTCTACCTAACCATATCATCGTACTGGGAAATCTCGCAGTGAGAACATCGTCCAGGGAGGTGTGGGACTCGTTGGTGACTCCGGGGCGAACGCCGCCGACAGAAGACACAGACTACCTGGTTGCGATAGATGCCGGGCACGAAGACATCCCAGTGTGGCTCATCGTCTCACAATCAAGCCTGCGGGACCGCGCCGAGTTCAACGGCAAGGATCACCCCCAGCTTCCGGTCTTCAAGGGCCTGTTGAAGGATGGCAGTTACGGCTATGACACCGCCTGCATTCTCCGTTCAATACGCGACATAGCCGGTCCGACGAACTTCGAGGACGTGTGTGAACTTGTGCGCAAGACCCGAGCCGTCGCGGACCCTGGAATCCTCGACGTCGAGGAGAAGAAGATGGCGGAGGTATCGGGAACGACCCTTCCTGAGGATTGGTACAAGGTAAAATCTGACGAGGAAATTCCACCGCCACCACCTAAGGAAATTGTCGATGATCATTTGGGTTTCGACTCGGCTGATTTGATACGGGCTAGCAGTTTCTAAGTGAATGGCGGGTCGCTTGTTGAGGTCTTTGGAGTCTCGAGATGTGATTGATCTTTTGGGGACTGAAACGCTGAGAGGAGTGCTTTTATACTCTGTCTAAGTATCAAGTGTAGCCGACCTATACAATATGCTTCCTTTTATTCAGGCCTTGTTTCTCCGAAATTGTTCGCTCTCCACAAGACCTCGTAACGCTTACTTCAGGCGCTCATCTCTAATTCATTGCAGTCTGGTGGGACAACTATTTGGGCCCAAGGATTCGCTCTTTTTATGTCTTCGGCGCAGCGACCGACTCAAACCGGGTGCAGATTGGACACAGAAGGCCAAGCTGCACGCTCACGCATTATGGGTTATTTATTCTTGGGTCCGAAATTCGGTTCATGCCTGTCGAGCACCACGAGCTCACTACGGACAAGTATTTCGAACGAAGTGCGTTTAGCAATCAGGGTGGCCAGTCCTGCTCAGTTCAACCCAGGCTAGCAACCTTGGAACAGAAACAAGAATCAATTGAGGGCTGCCCTTCAACGATACCCTCTCGCAGCCCAGTACTCCCCAACAGCAAATAACTCGTCGTGGTATCGTTTTGGGAAGATCCTATCAACATATGCGCGAGGGTCACTGTCTGTCCCGCCTCCGGTCCAGATCTCATGTTCTTCTCCGACCACCACTGCCGTCTTCCAGTACTCCCAGTATTCTGGATACCATCCAGCCTCCTCCCAGTCAATGATCGACGTTACCCTGCACGGCTCCGACGGATCATCTGAGACCATGATATTTCCCAGGTGCAAGTCCTCGTGGGAGAAACGGATTGGGGCAACGTCAGGCAGATAAGGCCGATAGGGGTCCTCAAAATCTCTTTCTGCCATTGGGAGCCATGCGAGCGATGCGAACTGGAAGTAATCGTGGAAATCCCTGGTGCTCTCGAATGGACCTGCTGATGTAATCCTTGGGTGGCAGGTGAAATAGCGATCGTGAAGTACACCTCCAGTGAGGGATCCTATATTGGGTTCCAACGAAAAATCAGTTGCAGATCCCGCCTTAACCGTTTAGAGTGGGTAGCCTGACTATTCATGATGGCTTTCGGGTGACTGTTTTGCTTACCAATAAAAGTGCCCGACGGATGCTTCAATTTCTGGAGATCCGTTTGAATCTTCCCTAGCTGGTCACAGATGGATGTTTTGTCATCTGCAGATAGAGAATCCCATGCATCAAATAAGCGCACACCTGGGACAAGACTCATGTAAATGTATTCCAACTCGCCTATGGTCTTCCAGCCGAAGACCTCAGGAACCGGCACCTCTCCATTTGGAAAAGCCTTTCGCAGTGCTCGCATCATAAGAGCTTCCTCCAATCGACCATGTTGACAATGACCAGATTTGACCACAAGATTCAACCCCTCATATATCGTGACGCCAAGACCGGGATTTTTGGCATTGCGCTCGTCGACCTCAGACGGCGAAGGCAGCTCATGATTTCGCCCAGTCGAATCCCTGAGAAATGAAGTCTCGCGGAAGTCCACGTTGGGGTTCTGCCGATAAATGAAGCAGGCGGCACCACTAGATTGACGCCTGATGCTTGATCCTGGTCATCCATGTCGAGTGTTAATCAGATTCGCTGAGTAAATCCCGGAGGTGTATTTACAGCAACAAAGACAAGCAGTAGAAATTAAGTTTTGTACTGAACTCCTGATTTATTAGCGAAACACAAACCTTTGATTTTTCGTTTAACGATTGCCTATAGTGAAGACTGTGATCTGGCAGGCTTTCGGCTCGCCACCCAACAGGACAAGTGGCTTAGTCCAACAATGTATTCGAAAATCCACAAGAATAGGCAGTCGCACCGAGCTTGGTCAACTGAACCTCAGGAAGGCGTCAAGCTAGGGAGCATCATACCGAAAGTGAGTTCAGGGACATGTCGTACTGAACCACCAGCATCCTGGCTCTCGGAATTTGTTTTTTTTTTTTTTTTTTTTTTTTTTTTTTTTTTTTTTTAAAGAATGCGAAGATTTGCACCTGCAAAATCGGAGGGTACACCAATGCATCAACTCGCGCCATAGCTACTCTCATATGCAATCAATCATTCCATGTTAGCGCTAGTGGCCTATATATATTACCTTACACTAAAAATTATATATACTTATCATACCATCGCCTTTTTAATTATTAAATATAATTACTTATCCCACAACCCTTATAACGCCATGCCTTTTACTACGTTATATATTTTAATTATTATAAATTAATTTATAATAATTTTATAATTATTATTTATTATTTAACCCCCTTAAAGCTTTATATAATTTAAGGGCTATTAAATATTAATTAAGTAAATAATGCCATTATTATAAGAATTATAAAGTATTTTAATTAATAAATTTAAAAGCTAAGAAAAAGAAATTTAATAAGTAATAATATTATTAAGCTAAGCAGCTTATATAAAGCCGTTTAATTAATTAACTTTTATTATAATATATATAATTTAAGTTATAATTATTTACTCTTTTTAATATATATTTTTATTACTTAAGCCCTCTTTAATTATTTTATTTTAAAGAATATTTTATATTAAGATAAAATATAATAATATTTAATAAATAACTTTAATTTATTTATTTTTTTAAGCATTATTAATTAAGTACTTAAAGAAGGTAAATAAAATAAAATAATTATAAATATAATTATTATTTAATAAAATTATCTTATTTAAGTTAATTAAATTATTAAAACTTAAAAGCTTTATATAAATTAATTTATTTTTATTAATAAGTTTAATATAAATAAAAGAAATAAGTTATAATATATAAAATAATTATTAAAAAGTATTAAATTAATAAAACTTATATTTAATAATAATAAAAGTTATAATATATAGCATTAAGTGCTTTTAGTATTTATAATTATATATATATTTAATTTATTTATATATAAGGGTAATATAAATAATTAAGGCTTTATTAACTTTATTAAAAATAAGGTTTTACTTAATATATTATTATTTTTAAGGCATAACTTAATATTAATAATAAATAATAATAATTTTTATTTTTATAATAACCTTTAATAATTATGTAATTAAATTAATATTTAGCTTAAATATTTATCTTTATACTTACTTAATTTTAATTTAATTAAGGCATTTTTTAATAGTTTAAAAAAGTATATTTATTATTACTTTTAATATTATAAAGATTAATAATATATATAAAAGAATTAATAGCAATTTCTTATTAATTTAATATATAAGGTTGCTTTAAATATAAAAGTAATTTAAGATTACTTTTAAAAAGTTATAATTTTTAAATTAAAGCAAGCTTAAATTAATTAAATAATTAATTAATTATATACTTTAATATATATATTAATAATATATATATTCTTTAACCTTTAATTTTTATTATATATATTAATTAATTATAATGTGGTTTATTATTAAATGGCGGATATTATTAAGTACCGGATTTTTTTAATTTTACTTAACTTTTATTAATTATAATATTATATTAAGGTAAATAAATTAATAAAAAGTTAGTATTAATTAATATTAATTATATTTAATTCTTTATTTATAATTAATTTTATTAATTTAAAAGGGTTAAAAGTAATGCAATATAATTAAAAATTATTAAGGTTTTAATAAGATAAGCTATTTTTAATGCTAATTATATTTTTAATTTTCACATTAATCCTGCATTAATTTATTTACTTAAATATTTAATATATAAAAAATTAATAATAAAGATATATATTTTTTATTTAAAGAAGATAAAATACTTTTAATTATTTAAATTATTTAATATTTTAAAAAAAATTACATTAAACCTTTATTTATAGCTTAAGCTGCTAAAATCTTTAATATCCTTAAAATAACTTTATATTATAAAATAAATTAATAATATAATTTTAAAGAATTATGCATTAAATAATATAAACTTAATTTAATTAAAAAGTAAATACTTAAGGATTTTTTTATAACTTTTTAATATAAAAAATATAATTAATATTTTATTAATATTTTAAAATAATAAGCTTATAAATAAGCATTAAGCTTAATGCTTTATAAATTTATAATTTAGCATAAAGATTAAGTTTAATTATTTTTATAATTATTAAAAAGCTTTTTATAAAACTTTAAAGATTATTAAGAATTAATTTAAGCTTTTTTATAATATAATAATTAAATATTAAATTATTAATAATAATCTTTATAATTTTAATAAAATTAACTTTATAATAAATATAATTACTTTATTAATAATTATTATATATATTAATAAATATAAAAAGATTAAATTAATTTAACTTAATAATTAAAAATAAATAATTATTATTAAATATATTAATATAAATAAATTATAAATTTTATTATTTATAATTATTTAAAGTATTTATTACTTTATTAACTAAGTAATAAAGTTAAGTTTTTTAAATAATTAAGTTATTAAGCTTACTTTTAATAAATAAATAAATAATAAAATTAATTTAAAATAAGTTTAATATTTTAATAAATATATTAAATTAAAAAGAAATATTAATTATTAAATATTAATTATAAATAGCTATAAAAGCTATATATTAATTAAATTTAATTAATATTATAAAAATAATAAAATTATTATTATTAATATATTATTATATTTATTTTATTTATTTTATTTATTTTAATTATTTTAATTATTAAATATTATATTATATTTATTTTTAAAATATATATATAATAATAAAATTAATTTCTTTATTTAAGCTTTAATTAATTATATTATTAAATTTAAGTTTCTTTTTATATTTAAAATAATTTATAATAAAATTTTTATAATAAAAAATATTAAATTTATATTTAAAAAAGTTAAAATCTTTCTTTAAAATCTTAATTTTATAATTTTTAAGCTTAATATTTATTTATAAACTTTAATATAATTTCTTTTTATTTTTTTAAAAAATAAAAATTTTAAATATTATTAAATATTTAATAAATTATTTAATAATTAAGTTTTATTAAAAATAAGATTTTTATTTATTAAAAAAGCTTTTTTATATTAATTATAAAAATTATTAAGTAATTAATAAAAAATATATAAATAATAATATACTTATTTATTATAATAAATAAATAAATTTATATACTTTAAAATATTAATATAATATTTATTAAATATTAAAAAATTAAAAAAACTTAAGTATAGCTTAAAAAAATATTTATAATTAAAAAATCTTAAGTTTTTATTTAAAAAAAATAAATAATAAAGTAATTAATAAATAAAATAAGTAATAAAATAAAAATGTTAATTTATAATAAATTAATTAAAAAATATTATAATAATTATAATAATATTAAATATAATATAAAATTTATAAAAAAGATAAAAAAGAGTTTAATTAATTATATTTTAATTATATTATAATAAATTTAACTTAATTAATATTAATTAATATAAATATAATTATTTTATTAATTTATAATAAATTATATTTTTAATAATATAATTAGCATTAATTAATATTAAATGCATATTTTTTATTAAAAATTAATTAATTTAAATTAATATTATATTTATATTAATACTTTTAAATTAATAAAATTAATTAAAAATAAAGAATTAAATATAATTAATATTAATTAATGCTAACTTTTTATTAATTTATTTATCTTAATATAATATTATAATTAATAAAAATTAAATAAAGTTAAAAAAATTCATTACTTAATAATATTCGCTATTTAATAATAAATTATATTATTATAATACTTTAATTATAAATTAATATATATTAATAATTATATAACTTTTATAAATAAAAAATATATTATATAAAAAGGCTTATTTAAATAAATTAAATAATATATTATTTAAATTTAAAAGCTTATTAAAAAGTAATTACCTTAAAAGTAATTAATTATACTTAATATATAAAATAATATTTTATTATAATTATACTTATTTATTATTTTAAATATATAAATTACTTAAATATTTAATAATTTATTTAAATAAAAGTTATATTATTATAATTTTTAAAGAATAATATATTAAATTATATTAATTTTCTTACTTAAAATTTAAAGTTTATTAAATAAAAAAATAATGATTATTTACTTCTTAAGTAAGTAAAATAAAAGCAATAATAATAACCTTTTTATTACTTTAATATAATAATAATTAAACTTATAATCTTTAAATTATATATTTATTTAATTATAATTATATTAAAGATAATATGGTTTATTATTAAGTAATTTATATTAATAAGAAGTTTAATTTTATAATATTTATTAATTTATATTAATTTTAATACTTATTTAATGCAAAATATTTAATAAAATTTAGTATTAATTAATATTAATTAATTTTATTAATTTAAAAAAATTAATATAATTATAATATTAATTTAAATAAGCTAACTTTTAATAAAAAATATATACTTTATATTAAATAATATTAACTTTATTATTAAAAATGCAATGTATTATAAATTATTAATATATATATATTTATATTAATTAATATTAATTATATTAAATTTATTATAATATAATTAAAATTTAATTTAATAAACCCTTTTTGTTTATATATATACTTTTATATTATACTTAATTTTATTATAAGTTTTATAATATTATTTACTTAATTTATTATAAATTACTTTTTTTATTTTATTATTTATTTTATTAATTAATTATTTTTTTTTATTTCTTTTAAATAAAAACTTAAATTTTTTAATTATAAGTACTTTTTTAAGCTATATTTAAGCTTTTTTAACTTATTAATATTTAATAAATATTATATTAACCTTTTAAAGTATATAAATTTATTAATTTATAAGAATAATTAAATATATTATAATTTATACTCTTTTTATTATTTAATTAATAATCTTTATAATTAATATAAAAAAGCTTTTTTTAAATAAAAACTTTATTTTTAATAAAACTTAATTATTAAATAATTTATTAAGCATTTAATAATATTTAAGACTTTTGTTTTTTAAAAAAAATAAAAAAAAATTATATTAAGGTTTATAAATAAATATTAAACTTAAAAATTATAAAATTAAAGTTTTAAGAAAAGATTTTAACTTTTTTAAATATAAATTTAATATTTTTTATTATAAAAATTATATTATAAGCTACTTTAAATATAAAAGAAAACTTAAATTTAATAATATAAGTAATAAAAGCTTAAATAAAAAAATTAATTTTATTATTATATATATACTTTAAAAATAAATATAATATATTAATTTATTAATAATAATAATAATTATATTATTTTTATAATATTAATTAAATTTAATAAATATATAGCTTTTATAATTATTTATAATTAATATTTAATAATTAGCATTATTTTTAACTTAATATGCTTATTAAAGTATTAAATTTATTTTAAATTAATTTTATTATTTATTTATTTATTAAAAGTAAGCTTAATAATTTAATTATTTAAAAAATTTAATTTTATTACTTAATTAATAAAATAATAAAATTTATAACTTATTTATTTTTAATTTTTAAGTTAAATTAATTTAACTTTTTTATATTTATTAATATATATAATAATTATTATTAAGGTAATTATATTTATTATAAAGCTAATTTTATTAAAATTATAAACATTATTATTAAAAATTTAATATTTAATTATTATATTATAAAGCAATTTAAATTAATTTTTAATAATTTTTAAATTTTTATAAAAAGCTTTTTAATAATTATAAAAATAATTAAATTTAATTTTAAGGCTTAATTATATATTTATAAAGGATTAAGCTTAATATTTATTAATAAGTTTAATATTATATAATATTAATAAAAAGGTAGCTATTATTTTTATATTAAAACGTTATAAGGGAAATCTTTAAGCATTTTAATTAATATATATGTTTTTATGGAATTATTATTAATTTACTTTATAAAGTAAAGTGGTTTTAAAGATATTAAAAATTTATGTAATTTAAGTTGCATTAAGGGGTTTTATATAATTCTTTTTAAATTTCTTTATAACTTAAATAGCTAAAAGGATTTTATTAATTTTTAATGCATTAAATATTTAAATAAGTAAATTAAAATAAGATTAATATAAAAAATTAAAGCATAATTAATATTAAAAAAGGGCCCTTATATTAAAATCTTAATAATTCTTAATTATATTATAATTACATTAATCCCTTTAAATTAATAAAATTAATTAAAAATAAGCAATAAAAAGTAATTAATATTAATTAATGCTAAATGTTATTAAATATTTTATATTAAGTAAGTATTAAGGTTAATATAAGTTAACAGATATTATAAAATTAAATTACTTATTAATATAAACTACTTAATAATAAATTATATTATAAAGAGATTATTATTATTATTAAAAGGTGGTAATAAGAATAGTTTATATAATTAAGAAAGGTGCAAGTTAAGATATACGTATAATATATATATATATTAATTTTAAATTATTATAATATTATTAAAAAAACATTATAATTATAATATAATTTTTGTATTTAAATATTTTAAACTTTATAATTTTAATAATATTATTATTCTTATAATTAACCTTATATTAATTAAGAAAATTAATGTTTTATATTAAGGTATAATAAATATAAATAAATTAAGTTAGTTTGCAAAACTTATTATATTATAAGCATTAATTTTAACTTTATTATCTTTTACTTATTATTATTATAATAATAAAAGCAATACTTAAAATACCTTTTTATATAAAATAAATAAGCTATAATTAATTACTTTTAATAATAATATTATTTTTAAAGCCCTTAATTACCCTTAAAGATGTTAATAAACTTAATATACCTTCTTTTAATATATTATATTCCTATATAAAATCCTTTATATATTATAAAAGAAAGCTTGTTAAGTCCTCCTTAAGTTAATAATTAATAAATTACTTATTTAACTATATTAAAAGGTTTTTAAGCCTATTTAAGCTTATATTTTAAAGCTTTATAATTAAGTAACTTATTTCCTACTTTTTTTAATAATGCTAAGCCCTTTAATAATATATATCTTAAAGAAAGTTATTTAATAACTTATTACCCTTAAGGCTGTTAAGCATTACTAAGAATAATAAATATATTAATAAATAATATAGCGGAGATAACGTAACCCTTATTATTAATACTTTAATGAAAAAAGGGGCTATAAGTAATATATATACATGCTTAGCTACCTATAATATTAGCGGCGGCAAAGCTAATTACTAGGGCATTAAATAGCTATTAAGGGCATTTATAAATATTAATGCAAACTAATTATTATTATTATTACTTTCATTAATATTAATAATATTCCCGCTATTTATATTACTCCTTCTTAACTTAATTATATTAGCTTTATTAAAGCACCTTAATATAGCTAAAAAAATATTATTATTTAGCTTAAAGATTAAGAGAATATTAAATATTTTAGCTTAATTGCCTTGCTTTTAATTAATTAAGCAAAATAATGCTTAATTATATATACTTTTAAGGATATAATTTAAAAAAGCGTTTTCCTGCTTTTTTAAATTAAATTAGTTTACTTAAACAAGTTATTATATATAAGGGCTAAATATATCTTATTTCCTTTAATAAAGCATTATAATGTTAATTTTAACTTTCTTTTATAATTAAAATAATATTCTTTATTATAATACTTTAATTATTAACTTAATTAAATAAATAGCTTAGTTTTAGCATTTCTTTAAATAATAATAGCCTTTTATAAAATGCTAATTCTTATAAATCTTATTAAGAAACTTAATTAATTGCTTAGCTAAAAAATATTGTTAATTTTAGCATTAAATTGCTTAATTTAAAATAAGTTATTTTCTTTTACTTTTATAATAATAACGTCTTTAATTTTATAAAATTAAATATTAATAAAGCCCTTAAAGGTTAATAATAGCATAATTAAACCTTGCTAACGCTTTAAAATAATATAAATAGTAAAATGATTAAATATAAACTTTATAAGCTATTATAATTTTTATTAATATTTAATAAATTATAATAATTTATTAGTTTAAACTTTATTGTTAAGTTATTTTTATTTAACAAATCTCATACGTGGCAAACGAGACTGTCTTCTTCTGCAGCCTGTCTTTCACCAAAAACTTCATCAACTATTTTGTATATCTCGGCGCAGGGCCATATACGACCTCGAAGATAATCAACTCTTGAAATGTCGGATCGTCGCCGTGACCCAGGATTCCGCCCGTCAGCGGCTAGTCGAAATAGTGAGTGAGCAATGCATTCAAACACAGCAGGTTGCACCAAAGACACCATTCTCGTATTCTACATAGCACGTATCAGAGCCCAGCTAATACTGAAGTAGATGTGGTTAGCCACTCTGCGTCCTCCAGGCCCACCATGCCCAAGGGTCGTCCAGACGATGTCACCAGCTCCTTGCGCAAGCTTACCCTCAACCCTCAGGCCGCAGCTCCAGGGAAGCCCAAGCCGAAGCTCGATGACGGCATAGAGGCGTTGCTGGAAAAAGTGACAGCGAAGGCCAAACCCTTCGTGGTTCGCTACCCGACGTTGAAGAAGAAGCCGAAAAGCAAGACCTCAGGGGTTCTGGCTCCTGCTCAGCCGAAGACCAAGGTACCAGTGAATGTGGGCCCGGCCCCTGCTAAATCGATGAGCAAGGCTCCAGTGGCCGCTTTGTCGTCGGCCTCGAGGAGCGGCGATAAGTACAAGTGTAACTGTGGAACGGGGTTCAAACACAGTACGGACAGGGATGAACACCTAGCTAAGCATGATAAGCACCGTAAAGTTTAAGTACGTTGAGGGTAGAGCGGTTTCACAAGGACTACAGAATAGGACCTGCTAATCAAGAGACGTAGCCGCTCCTATTAAGGATTAGGTGGCTGTCTCGGACACACATTAGATAGTGACAACCTGATACTGCCGGACAGTGCGCACTGGCTGCATCCAAAACTAGTCAAGTATTAAATGACTTGTGCTAGTCAAATTGTGTTGTCACGTAAATTCCACCTTACCTTACTCGTCTTCACTCCTGTTCTACTAGTGGCGGTGTTGAGCACCCAACTCATATAGATGAGACGTTGTAATGTAGTCACTCTTGCTCTGGAGGTGACTTATTCAGTGTTCACTTGGGTAGTTATCAGTTACTCTCCAGCGTACTTCTAAGCAAAAGCCAGCAGAACCCATCGGGCTAAAAATAGACCTGCTTGCCTGGTATTATCTCCCCACTGAGAACCAGTTGGTTATTAGGTGGCCGATCATGGGCCGCGGTGGATGGCAGGAATGGTGGCAGGGCTATTTCCTGCAGGTTGGTTCTATGCTCAAGCGCTAAGTATAGGCATCCTTTTTTTAGTCTGTTGGTTGGTCCTGCTTAAGTAATCACATAGCTGCGGGGTTAACTTGGGGCCTCTTCAACAGCGACCAGAGAGGCCCCTGCCTCCGCTTAATATAAAATTCTCAGGATTAACCAGAGTGAGATCTTCCATCTCAGTATTCCAGGCCCCATCAACACTCCATCTAGTTCTCCGACTCAATCAGTTGGACGCATTCTGTCTGCATCAACGACCATTCGACCTGAACTCCAACAATGAGTACCACAACGTTCCTACGCGGCTTTAAGGTCCCGCTTCCTATACTCAACGCCTTCCTGCTCGCCCACAACATCAACGAGTCTGAGTTGCTCTGTGCTGGTATCCCACCCCGCTACAATAAGCCCAATGATGAGGTCACCACACTCCTCCGGAACAAGCTTGGAAACGGAGACAACAAGACACGCGTCTTTGTTCCATTACGGACCAGCTTTAGCCTTGCAAACTCAGCCTATATTGCCTATGACTGGAAAATAGCCTTTGCGCAACGCAGGCTAGGCCCCGAAGACTTTGCAGACATCCCATCCCCGGAGTTCGAGGACCTGCGAAAGGAGATCCTGTCTTACGCCGATACGGCTAAGCCACTCGCCGACGATGCGCGATACCAGAATGCCGTCTATATCGTCATCACTGAGGAGCAGACATACTTCCCGCCTGAGTTCAAGCCACAATTTCCGGTACGTAATTGGGCCTCTTCACTTCTGCCCAGAAAGCTTAGACTATTCTTTCTATTTAATCCCTTTTAGACCACGTGTCTTTTCTATACAGATTCATTCGCTGAGTATCTGACAGGATAATACCGATCTACCCGACGATATATAATGGTAGCCCCCTGGTGCTGTGGGTTTTGTTCAGAACGCTATTCAAGCCGTGACTTGGAAAGCCAGGGTTATCATAGATAGAATGCGGGCACTGCACTTCACAATGCGAGGTGGTCGTACTCAAAGGTTAAACACGGAAAAGGTTCGATGCAAGATATTTTGCTGCTTGCGACCGTGGTAAATGGAAAGCATAGAGGTGACTGAGCCCTCTAGTACCGTATCTACCGGATTTGAGAGCACCACATCGATATTAAGCTAGTGATGTGGGGGTAGATAACGGCAAAGTATCGTATCTTTATTATAACTGAATTTGATATACACTTAAGTCTGCTGGCGGGTGACGTTCCGTGTAGGGTGGGAATTCGCTCCTCAGATCCCTCCCAGGATCTCGAAAGGTCCGATGGCAACAAAGCTCGGGACCAACTTCAACGATCATTCCACTGCAGTAAACTTCTTGAATGTCCACATAAGTAGGCCGTTCTCTTCATGTGCCGGCAGTGACTTCTGCTTTACTAAAATGCCCTCGAGCACGCCCTGGAAGGACGAAAAGCCCGAATTGTTGTCAGGCGGCTCAAGGGAGCCGGCAAGACCATCTTCTCACGGAGTTTTACATATGGTGGGCGGTCTAATGGTCTCTTCATCCAGTCCTGGGCATGTTGGACAGCGTTTCTTAAGTCATCGATCGTGCATAGACGGTACACTATGTACATCAGTTCCATGATTTCCCAACATAGGCAGCCTTTACAGGCCACAAATGCGAGAGCCAGCTTCAAGCTGATCTTCTGCGATCACACTCGGGCAGCCGAAGCTGCAGGAGCGGCACAGATGGAAGGGCCTGTGCACTCTATAGATTCCCGTGCACACACGTCGACGTCAACCACATTCCCTTGCTTGCTTGTAGAGACAGGCTGGCGAAGGCCGCCACAGATGATAAAGCAAAACAAAACGGCGGTGGGCCGCCTTGTCCATCAAAATGGACGAATGGGCTTTGGCCGGGATGAAGTGGCGGGGGAAGGGTCCGGCAGTAGCATTAACAGTCTGTGGGTGACAGATTGATCAGCGTGGCTGGTTCCAGGCGCCGCCCGTTCATTTTGAAGATCAAGGAGCTGGGGAAACCGCGCAAGGAAACGAGGCAGCCGAGACAGTCCAAGAACTGCAGGGAGACTCAGATATCCTGTTCCAGAACACGGAACACGCATTTGTGACCGAGAGGGTGACGGTTACTCCCCATTGGTAGAGTCTATTTCATCCTGCACGCCGCCCTCCAAGTTGTTCATGCTTCTTAAAATGCGAGAGATATCCGTACAGGCTGACAGGTCAGCCATCGGGGCCCCGGATGTGGCCAGGGAATACTGCTCTACACACCCGCAAGGGTGTTGAAACGTTCTCCAGGTGACGTTTTGAAATATATTGCCAATGGCCTAGAGCGTGCTAAGAGACCCAAACGGTCTACCTGCGTTTGAAAGCAGGAAAGGCAAATCACGGCGATTGTGTGAGGCAAGGATGCGCAGGTGTGCGGCAGCAGCAACTGGGAACAAAGACAGAGGTCTGCTCGAGACGAGTGGTCTCTGATAGTTTAGACTCACCTTCCCAGTGAGCTTGCGGAGCTTCTCCTCCGGCCTCTGACTGAATTGAGAAAGGGGTGGAAAATCGCAGGGAGCAGACGGTGAGCCTTGTTGAAGCAATTCCCGAGGCCAACCCGCCAGAATTGGGGTGCCTCGGAATAATGAAGGTGCAGCCCGATCATGATCGTGATGTCTGATGAGGATACCAGATTATTTTACCGACTGTAATTGATACTTTAAAAGGCTTGCTAGAACTCACTACCCAGCGCAGTGAGCGTTTGACTACATGAAGACAATTTCTAAGCATTTGGCACTTCTGGAACCACCCGTTCGTTTCCTGAAACTTCGGAAAGGATATTAGGAGCATCTGAAATAGCCTGAGATCCTTTGTTCGTCGAAGTTTCCTGTCCTTTGGCTTTGTTGTGATGGGTTGTCTTAGGCCTGATGGTGGTTGATCTGCTCGGTTCTCCGGCTTCCTTGGATTCGTCACCCGCGGGGCTTACTAGCTGATTGCCGGTGGATTGGGCTGCTCCGTCTTCCGTGGCCTCGGCTGATGCCTATCTAGTGAAAACGGAGATTCGCAGGGCTCAAATCGGAGGGTACAGGGCAAGGTACGCTTAGTCATCACCAACCTCCAGATGCAGCCAATCAGATCGCACCATTCAACGGCACTAGACCACCCACACTGGTGCAAATTGCAGTGATTGATGCTTACAGTGCCCAACGGCCTCAACCCTCCAACTTAACTCAATGACCCTCTATCTCCCATAACTTGAATTAATTAAATACTCAATTAGATCGATCAATTAGCTATTGAAGACTATCTCTATCTAGTCGCATCTTATCTTTTCAACGTTATAGCGATATTAGAGGTGCCAGACTACTCGGGTCTCGAGGCGTAGTAATAAGCTAACTATTATAAATAAAACGCCAATATTACTGCCCTTAATAACCATAAACCAGCACTTTCCCCGCCTCCTAGTTATCTAAAACTCTACCACGATGGATATAATACCTATAAGGAGCTTAAGGCCGATTTACATGCCGCGATAAGGTTATATAGTTACGTTATGATAAAGCAAGATTTAGGTATAAATTATACCTATTTGCAGTATAGTTACGGTTTAACGCACACAAGTATTATAAGTAAAAACTCCTCCACCACGATTAAAGCTAATTATAGTTAATTAGCGCTTACCCATTATATAAAAGAGACTTTTAATAAGTAAATTTTATAGCTTAATAATCCTTATTATATAAATTACAGTCCTTAAATAAATCCTGAAGCTTAGCGCGGCTGGGTAAAGCTATTGCTAGAATATTATAAATTCCTCGCTCATACGGCTTGAAACCCTTCCCTCGCTAAGCTAAAGAAGCTCCAGGCAGCACTTGAGCAAGAGTTTCCCTTAATTCAATTGGGGCTCAATATAATAAAAGGTTAGCTAGTAAACTAGCGCAAGAAGCAGTAAAGTATTTATACACCCGTATAGGCGGCGTTAAATTACCTTAAAGAAAAGGGTGCTTAATATTCCTAGATATGTAATAATAAGGGTAATATAACGGGCATCTTTTAATATAAAAAGTAATAAATAATGTAGCTTTATAAGCAATATTTCTCATAATCTCTCCCTTAATTATATATATTTTATAAATAATAAGAAAATACTATACTTTTAAGCTATAATTCTTATATATATAAAAAAGATCTTGCTATTATTTTAAGGCGTTATTAATAATAAGCGTAAAAGCGGGTTTTACTAGCTCCTTAAGCAAGTTTATAAGCTGTTAAGAAAGTATAAAAATAATAATCCGATATTATTTATTACTAACTATAATATTACTTTAATTAATACTTTAAAGTATAAATTTTCTTAATTAAAGTATTAGTTATATATTTTTTATATAAATATAAATATGGTCCTT
This sequence comes from Diaporthe citri, assembly GCF_014595645.1. NCBI lineage: Eukaryota > Fungi > Ascomycota > Sordariomycetes > Diaporthales > Diaporthaceae > Diaporthe > Diaporthe citri. Next base: position 5,400,761 of record NW_025064849.1, read on the forward strand.
AATATTAAGAAGAAGTAAAGGAAGTTAAAGGGCGATTTATTAGATTTAGCAGCAGAAAGAGAAGTAACCAATAAAGATAAGGCTAAAGATCTTAAAGATTATAATAAGGATCTCGCTTTGCTTAATAGCCCGGCGAGAAATAAGTTAAAGATATCCTTAAAGGTACTTAATTACATACCTTATACTTAAACAGCTTTATTTAACCTCCTTAAATTTATATAATACTTCATTAATTGCAAAACCTATAATACAGCTTGGCAGCGCCTTTAAGAGACCTTTTCAAACCAGATAAAGATCCTTAACTATCTTAAAACCTAATATATTAACGAGAAGGAGAAGATTGTTACTAAATAAACTACCTATAAGACCTATAAGATCCTTAACTTCAGCTTATATATAACCTCCTTTACCAAGCGAATATATTAGAAAGTAAAGGTTTACTTAGGCTATAGTATAAGTAATATTCTCTACCTCATATAGGCTGCTCATGAGGCCCTTAAAGATACTGCCCAGCAAGTTTATCTTAAGAAGGCCCGCTAGAAGACAGCGGCCCTCGAGAAATTTAACGGCTAAAAGTAGCTGGGGAAGCTTCCTCTTTAAATTATAAGGGCGGCGCTAGGGCTTCTCTCAATAACGAAATTATATATAATTTATATTTATAATCATAAGACCCCACGAGGGTATTATATACCCTTTAGCTGCAATTACATTATTTATACTTAATATGGCTTAATTTATATAAACTATATACTTAATAAGGAGGAGGCTAGCCATTTACTTAATAAGGGTAATATTCATAAGAACTGGTATCTTGATTGCGATCTTAATAAAGAAAACCCGCTACTAACAATCCGCTCGCCAAGGAAGGTACCGCTAAAGGGATGGCCTTATAAAAAGGGCCCATTTATAGTAAATAAAGATAGCATCTTTACCAGCCGTGGGCAAGCCGTAATAGGCAAGTATATAAAGTTAATAACTATTAGTTTAAGCAGCCGGGCTAGCGATAAAACAAAGGCAATAACAACCTTAGTTAAAGTTATAAAAATATAAAAAATATAAAATATAAAAATATAAAAATATAAAAATATAAAAATATAAAAATATAAAAATATAAAAATATAAAAATATAAAAATAAATATAAATATATAATATAAAATATAAAATATAAAATATAAAATATAAAATATAAAATATAAAATATAAAGTATAAAATATAAAGTATAAAAGATAAAATAAAAGAATTAATAAAAGAATTAATAAAAGAATTAATAAAAGAATTAATAAAAGAATTAATAAAAGAATTAATAAAAGAATTAATAAAAGAATTAATAAAAGAATTAATAAAAGAATTAATAAAAGAATTAATAAAAGGATTAATAAAAGAATTAATAAAAGAATTAATAAAATATTAATAAAATATTAATAAGATATTAATAAAATATTAATAAAATATTAATAAAATAATTAATAAAATATTAATAAAATGTAATTTTTAAATTTAAAGGTAAATCTACTTATATTTATAAGGAAATTATATTTCTTATAGCATAAGGGTTATGGGTTAAGCTAATATATATAAGCAATTAAAATATTTAATCTTTTATTTCTTTTAAAAAGGTATTTTATAAGTGAAACTTAGCGATTTAGTTTAAATAAGCATTTTAAAATATAAAGAATTAAGGGTTATGCTTTATTATTTAATTGTAAATAAAATCCAGCGCGTTCCTTATAAGGTAGTGATTAGCTTAGCAATTAATGCTTATAGGGCGAAATAATGATATATTATTAGCAGTATTTGCAGCACCTTTCCGTTTAAACTTAGGGGTTTAACGCTCCTTAAACCCTGCATCCTGGCTTTGGTTGCCCATATGATTCCTTAAAGTAGCATATAGCATAGCTTTATCCTTAGAAATGGCGCCATCCCTAGCAACTTAATAAAAGAACAGGGTTTTCTCTATAAACTTTTTCCAGCATAGCGGTAAGTAGTGCATTTTAGGTAAGACCTTTACGCTAAGTATAAAAGTTATATTCTTTAAATATTATAAGTTAAAAGCGCCATTAAATAATGCAATAATAATGAAAAGCAATATAAGGTAAAATATTAGCTTTTTGAAAAGTGTAAAAAAAAGATTGTCTTAAACTAAATTAATATACCTTATACCCTTATAATAAAGCATAAATATATAGTTTTAGCTTATTATTATATCCCTTGTAATAAATAAACTTAATGGATATAGTTAAGGTGGCTCGCCTTATAACGAGGTAATGAATAATTATTATAAGGATATCCTTATAGCAAAGGGCCTTTATTTGGTTTCGTTTAATGATCTTTCTTAAAAGTAGCAAGCAAAGCTTAATAAAATTTACGTTATTAACCTTGGCCCTAGCACCGTTATTATTTACCATGATAGCCTTTGCACCAAAAAATTCCTTAAGGAAATCATCTTTTAATGGCTTCTTCTCATTATCTACTAGCTTAGCGGGCCATACCTTAGTGTAGTAAATGATTATATAGCAGCTTAAGTTATTAAAGCGCTATAGCTTAAGGGGATAAATGCTAATGTTATAAGCAATATTAAAAAGAAGGATAACTTATAATGAATTAATGTTTAGGATGGGTTTATCATTGCTATTTAGCGCTTGTAAGTTAAAATAAGGGATTAAGATATGATTATAATACTGCTAGCACATTAATAAAACGTTGCCTTTAAAATATGCATGATATATTATTTCGCATCTTATAAAGCTTTTTAATGTTATTATGGTTAGGGTAACTGCTTGTAATGGTAGTGTGGAGCTGTTGGAATTGGTGGATATACTCCTTTAATGTATTTTATAATGTAATTTAATGCTGTTTGCAGACTTAAAGGAAGAAGTTTTGCATTGTTACATGGGTTAATTTCTGTATTATTAACTTTTAGTCTTTGATTTCCATCTTCTTGCAGTATTTAAATTAAAGAAAAGTTAGATGAGATTAGGAAAGATAATAAAGGTTTGTAAGGAGTGGCATAAACCGCTTTTATTTACCAAAGATTCCATTAATATTAATCTTAGTTTTTACTGCATACTTTGGCTTGATGAAATGAGCACCTTCTATCTTCCTGCGGTGTGCGGCATGCTGCTAAACTGAGAGGGGTGCTGGTTGCTTGCTTACTTGGGCCTGTCCCTCTTAAGTAGCGATGTACTTAAGAAATTTGGTGTTATGGTTGAAGAGTTTAATTGCTCTAGAGCGTGGGCGAGTGGCTATCGCCCTTGCTGGCACTTGGGCGGACAATTAACTAGGCAGGACAACAATTGACCGATAAGGAGCGACCGAATATCGTGTAGGTAAGTGGAGGAAGCTAGACAGAGGGCGGAAGTGCTTTCGGGGGAGATAATTCAAATGATCTGGGACAGACCTCAAACCGTTGAGAAGAGGGTTCGAGGACCCAGCGGTGAGTGGCGCATAAGGGCATTTTGTAGTGGGCTTGGGGACCTGAAAATGGCTTCGAAAAAGCTGGCATCCAGGATCCTGGCTTCTGGATGACTGAAGGTAGAAAGCGAGGTCACCCAAAAATAGGGTATGCGGACCTGGGGATGCTGCCGGAGCGGTTTAACTATAGCGTGTGGTGGGGTGGTGGAGTGCGCAGGGCTTGGCGGTATGCAGGTACACGGTACCTGGTGGAGACCTGTGCCCGCAGTGTTGAGGCCGCTTAAAATGGCGGGACGCGCCAGTTAAGTTCGGCGGCCAGAACACCGCCACCTTGGTTTTAGGTGTAATAATAATAATGGCTTTAAGAGTATCTTTTTTAATAATAATAGTTTTTTCTTTATTAATAGCTTTTAAGCAGGCTTTGCTAATAATAATAAAAAAGGCTTTGCTTTTAACTTAATGATAATTTAAGGCTTTTTTATAAAGGGATTGCTAAATATTATAAATATAATATTTTTTTTATAAGTGTTATATTTATTAGCTTAAAGAGATTATTATTAAAAATAATAAAATATTTAAGCTAAGATTATAATTAATGGCAAGGATTATAGTTTAAAAGCTTATAATTATTATATAAAATTAACTTTAAGGTATAAATAATAATAACCTTATTTATGTGCTTCTTTATGCACCTAACCCACTAAACAGCACTATAACGATCACGAGGGACGCTATAAACTATACGGTATAGGTGTGTAGGTTGCTTAATTGCTAATTACGCTTAAAGAGCAGTGCCTTTAATGTTTTAAGCTGCAACGCTGCTTATATAAGCAACTGCCTATCCGCTATTTACGAATTCATATTATCCCCTTCCCTAAATAAACTATCCTTAATCTTACTATATAAATTATATCCTTTAATAAGAAAAAGTAAAATATATACTTAATGTTTAATTTATACCCTTATTAAATAATCATTCCTTCTTATTATTATAATAAATAGCAAGGTAATATAATAATAACATACCCTTATTTATCTTAATAATTCGCTTTTTAATTTAATCATTTTTATGGAAATCTATTAAAAGAACGGTAGCCTTTAAAGGATAGCTTTTTTAGGAAAAGAATCTTAGGTTTAACTCTTTATTTAGCCGATTTCCTTTTTATCTTTTTTTTAATTAATTAAGTGCGGAAAGCATAAGTTGCTTAAAAATAAAGTATTTAGTTAAATTAATAAAATATTAATAAATAGCTAATAATAATTAATAAGCCGCTACTTCTTATCCTTAATTAAATTGCATTAATTAAATAATTTAATTATAGTTATATTAAAGCATTATTTTATTAATGTATTATAAGCTTTTAATAAAATAACTATTTATAATATATGCTAAGAAGAAATTTATAAGATTATATATATTCTTAAGTATAATGCCGCTAAAGCTATAAAAAATATAAGTATTATTAATATAATAAGCGGTAATAACTTAAGAACCATTATAATAAGGCTTATGCTTATAAGCATATTAATATACTTACAAAACCCAATTACTAAAAGTAAATACATATAATAATGCCTTATCCTTTTAAAGAAATGCTTAAATTTAATTATAAAAGGCTTTTAGCCCTATAATATAATTCCATATTAACAAAACCTTATATTCCTTAATTAATTATTTTATAAAGTCATTATCTTTTTACTTTATAAATTCTTATATATAGGTAATATAAGGTTTATATCTTAAAGGCGGTAATATATTAAGAAAAAGGAAATAAGGGCTATACTTATTTAACTTTAAGATTTAATTATATAGCATAATTACTTATTATATTAAAGCCAAAATATCTTAATTTAAATTAATTAATCATTTTTATAAAATTATATACTTTAAGTTTTTATTAATCTTTTTAACTTTATTATTGCCTTTTAGCTTAATTAATATAATTAAGTATAGCTTTAATTTATATTAATAATGTTAAGTTAAAGCAGCCTTATTAATAAAGTAATTAGCATTATTAAAAATCTATTTATTAAGTATATTAAAGATATTAATAATTTTATTTAATAATAAAAAAGTATTCTTAAATTATTAATTTAATATAATCTTTATTTTAATTTATTTAATAATATATTTAATAACTATTAAAATTAATATATTATTAATTAACATAAAGTTAATAGCCTATCTTATTAATAAAGCTAATAATATAATAAGGTTAAAGTTTAGCAATATTAAGTTAAATATTTTTATTAATTAATACTTTATATACTTAATAATAACTTATTAAATAGTAAAAATAATCTTAAGGTATTAATACTTTTTTAATGCCTCTTAAAAAATATTGCTAACTATTAAAGAACTATATATTAAATATAGCTTCTTTATAATTATAAGCAAATTATTATACTTTAAAATTAATAAAAAAAGTATTGCCTTTAAAGCAATGCTAGCATTATAAAGAGGATTATTAAGTTATTATTTATATATATAAATTTTACATAGCTATCCTTAAATAATTATAAAGTATTTTTTTATTTATTTTAAGTTAATAGTAAGGGGGAAATTAATTTCTTTTTAAAGGTATTTAAAAACTGCTTATAAATTTACTTAGTTAAGCTTATAAGGATGCTAAATTTACTTAAGTAAGTCCCTCCCCTTTTTTTGCTTAAAAATAAGTAAGATAAATTTAAAAATTATATCTTTAAGTAGCTTAAAAAGGTAATTAATAAAAATATTAATTTTATTAATATAATATATAATATAAATGCTATAATGCTTAATAGCATTAAGGAAATATATAATCTTTAATAATTAATTAGCTTTTATATTAAAGGTTTTAAGAAATTTATAATTTATAAAGATAATAATCTTTATACCTTAAATTTAATAAAATTAATATTAAAGTATTAATAATATATTAAAAAGTTTTTACTTTTAAGCAAAGTACTAGGTTTATATATTTATTAACTTCTTTAAGAAGTATAAGATTAAGTATAAAATAAACTTAATTTTATATAAATATAGCTAAGAAAAGGCAGCGCTTATAAAGCCTTAGCTAGTATTTATCTTTATTATAAAAAAAAGTTATTAATTAAAAATCTTAATAATTAAAATAATAATAATAGCATTATAAATATATTATTATTATCGCTATGCTATTTTTAATAAGGTAATTAGTTAATCTTTAAAATTATTAATATAATTAATTAAAGCATTAATTCTTTTAAAATACGCCTATATTAAGTTTTAAAAGTACTTAGCAATATTAATAAAGTTTTAAACTTTTATAATTATAATTAGCATAAGCTAATTATAAATAATTATAATCTTTATTAAATTTATTATAATGCCTTTTTTTAAAATAAAGAAGCTTAAAAATATACCCTTATAAATAAAAAGAAAGGTTTTTTAAGTATTAAGGATAAGATTATAATAATATAATTATTAAAAGATTATAAGTAAATATTTATACAATTATAATATAAAATTTGCTTATATAATAATATTATTTAAAAGGCTACATATAATATCTTAAAAATCTTAAAAAACTTCCTTAATAAAAGCTTAAAAAGTAGCTAAAGCATTATATAAGCTAAATGGCATTATTAATTATTTATATAAGCTAAAGGAGGTAATAAACGCTATCCTCTTAATATTTATATAATAAATGCTAATATATTAAAAGCTATTCTTTAAATTAATAAAAGCATAATATTTATAATTTATTATATATTAAATTTAATTTATTATATTAAATATAAAGTATGCATGCTTCTTAATATATTTATTAAGCTTTTAATAATTATAATAAAAATGCTAAATTATTTATTATAATTTAAGTATATTTTAGCTTAGGGGAATAAGTTTCTTTAAGATTAAATATAAGGCTAATACTTAAGGGCTCTTGCTTTTCTTAATTAATATTCCTTTATATACCTTAATAAAGTTATAAATAGCTTATTTTTATATTAAACTAAATTACTAAGAAAGCTAATAAAATAATAAGTTATTGCTAATATTAATGCAATGCTTAATTTTTGCTAAAAGATTTACTTAATGTTTTTTTAAATTAAATAATTTAAAAAACGTAATATAATATTCCTTAAGGTAGCGCTAAACTTAAGGATTATTTATAAAAGTATTTAAACATTATTTAAGAGTAAAAGGCTAAGTATTTATAACTAAAAAGGCTATTTCCTTTATTAAGTATATTAATTGCTCATAAATAAATGGGATTAATTTTAATTAATAAGAAAATATAAATAAGTAAATAATATTTTATAAAGTATAATAAATTATTTATTAATAAAAGATTATCTTCCTAAGCGTTAACTTTATTAAGAAGGTATTATTAAAAATAACTTTATAAGAAATAGCAAATTAACTTATAAGGCTAATCTTTATAATAAAATGGGCTATTATAAAAATATCTTTAATAATATAAAAACTCTTGCCTTTAATGCCTTTTATATAAGTAAGGCAAAAAGAATTATATAAAGCAAGCTATATTGCTAAAAATTTAAAATAATAATAAGCAATAAAATTATAATTAAAAAAATATTAAACTTATAATTATTAAAAAGGTTAACTTAAAAAACGTTATAAGAAATATTAACACCCTTATAAGTTAGTTTATTATAAGTAAATAGCAATTAATTATCAGCACCTACTCCCATAAAGTAAATATCTTAACTATTTTAATTCTTATAATTTAACTTACTAAAAATATTATTAAGCAGCTTATTAATATTATTATTATTATTAAATTAAGCAGCTAAATTATAATGCTCCTTATCCTTATTATTTAAATTTAAATTAATAATATAAATATAAATATTTTTATAGCTAAATAAAAGCTAAGAATAAGGCTTTTTATTATATTAAAAGGAAACTATATTATATAAGTAAAAAGCTAAGTTAATACGCTTATTATCTTTATATAAAGTATCCTTAAGTATAATAAGGCAGCCATTATTAAATATTAAAAAGGCCTTAAGCTAATTAAGCTTAAAACGGCAATCTTTTACTTAATAGCCTTACTTATTATAATTAAAGCATATATTATCTTTTTTATTAATTGCATTAATATAAGCAAGATTACCATCTTGCTATTTAATTATATAAACTATGCACTTATTAATTTAAAGATTAAAAATAATAGTTTATATAATTATAATATTAATAAGTTTAATTTAAACTATTTTAAACTTATTAATTATAATTAAGCTAACTTATAAATTATAAAAAAATTAAAGTTATTATATAGCTAAATAATTATTTATAAATTAATATAAATACTTTACTTTATTATCTTATTAATATATATCTTAGCTTATTAAATAACTTCCTTAATTATTATAAAGGTAATTATTACCTAAACCTTATTAAAAACTTTAGTAAAAATGCTAAGCTAATTAATAAAAATCTTATTTAGCAATATTAATTAAATTAAAAAAGCATTTTACTAAGTTTTTAATAGCTTATAATAAGTATTATAAACTCTTTAACTAAAATTAATATATAATTTATCTTTAAAAAAAAGTAAAATAAAAAATATTATTATTATTAAGTAAAGAGTATTATGCTTATTAAAGATTTAAATAATAGCTTTAATAAGGAATATTTAAGTTAGTTAATTATTTATAGCTGTTATGGGCTAGCCTTGGGTTGTCTGCCGTAAGGTATTTAAATAGGGTTTATATTTAAAGTGCAAAGGAAAAGGTTTACTCTCCGTTTATATCCACGCCAAAGCCTATTCTTATAAGGCCAAAGCCTATTAACTAATTATAATAAGCAAAGCTTAAATTATAATATATCCTTTTTTTCCAAATCCTTATAGCAAGCCTTAAAAAGCAGCTATATAATAAAAAATAAAGGATATTATAATTTAATTATAAATTAAATATTATTCTTTACTTAATTATTTAATTATACCTTAGCGCCTTTTAATTATATTAAAAGCTTAGCTTATTATTTATAATTAGCATACCTTAGCCCTTATAATTTAATATGCTAATTAAAGTAAATTAATAAAAAATAATTATTTAAGCATAAGCTAATAGTTAAATTAATAGTATTTTTATAATCTTTTAATATAAGCTTTTTGCATAAGCTTTCTTATTTAAAACTTTAAAATTATAAATTTATTATATAATTTATAATTAATTAATACTTAATTATAAGTAATTTACTTTATTAATAAGAATTTTTTAAATTTTAAGCATTTTTATAATATTAAATTAATTAGCATATAGTTAATTTACTTTAAGCCTAGGTTAGCGCTAAGCTAGCATTGCTTTTAAGCCCTACCTTATAAAAAAGATTTTACGCTTTCTTAAATAAACTCCTCCTTTTTATTAAGCTTAATTAATAAAAGCTATATCCTTATTTTTTTATAATAATTAAAATAATTATGCTTATAATAGCTAAGTTAGCTATATATAAAATACTTAACTTTGCTTATTAAGATTACCGCAATATTAATATTTATTGCTTTGTTATTTTAAAGTTAAGTATTATCCTTTCTTATTATAACATTAAAAACGCCCTTATATTATTGCAAAGCAAAGTAAAAAGCCTTAAATATATTTAGCTATTCCTTATAATTAAACTAAGCTTTTATTATAAAGATTAAGCTATTAGCTATTAATAATATTTTATACTTATTTAGCTAACTTTAAGTCTTTATTATATAAGCTAATTAATTAAATTAAATAAAAAATTTTATTATCTCCTTTTTATAATATTGCTATAACGTAATTAAGCTAAGCTTAGTATATTTTTGCTTAAAAGAGTTCTTAAGCATAAAGCAAACTTTCTTTAAGAAGCTTTTTAATTACCCCTTAAATATCTTTATAAAACTAATATAAAATAAGACTTAATTATAAAAAGTTCTTAGCTAATTAAATAAATAAAAAAATTAAGCCCCTTTAGCGCTAATTACCTCCTTATTTACTATAAACTTAGCCCTTATCTTTACTAACTAAGTTGCTAAGTATTCTTAAAATAAGAGTTTCTTTAAATAAGAAAGGGCTTAATAAGCTATTATTATTTTTTCTAAGTTTTATTATATTAAGTTTTATATAATTATATTATAAATTTATAATATAAAAGGACTTTAAATATATATTATAAGCTAGCCTTAAGTTGTTTGCCATAAGGTATTTAAATAGGGTTTATATTTAAAGTGTAAAGGAAAAGGTTTATTCCTTATTTATACTTATATTAAAGCCTATTCTTATAAGGCTAAAGCCCACTAACTAATTACAATGAGCAAAGCTTAAACCGTAACAATAGCTTATTAAATAATGCTAAAGAAATTACTAAAAAGTTTTATAATTACTTTAAATAATTATATTTTATAAAGTATTATTATTACTTATAATAAGATTTATATTTTCTTTAACTTATTAAAAACTATAATATTAATTATATTAAAATAAAGTTCCTTTAAAATAAAAACTTTTCCCTTTATAAAAGCTTTTAAGTAAAAGTACTTACTAAGCAAAATAATTATTAAGAAAACTTTTTTAAGTTAAAAGTTAATTAAAATATAAAGATAATTTACTTAAGTATTATTAATAAAGTAAAAATTAAGTTTATTATTATTATAATAATTTATAAGCTTAAAGGCAAGGGTAATATTATTATTATAAAAGTATAAATTTAAAGGCTTAATGCTTTTATTTTATCCTTAAGAATATAATTAGCCTTTAATAATAAAAATAAAAATGCTTTAAAGCTAAGTATAAAAAATATTATTATATTAATTTACTTTATTATTAATAATCTTTAATTATTTTTAAAAATTCTTTAATTATTTATTAAACTTATTATTAATAACTTTAAAGTTATTTATAAGGGTAATAAAAATAATTTATATATTATTTTACTTTATAATAACTTTCTTTATAAATTAATTAATATAATTATATATAAAAATAATTATAATGCTATAATTGCCTATATAAGCAGCTATAATATTAAAAGAAGGAGAAAAAGCTATATTAAAGTAAAGTAAAAATAATAATAATTAAAAAGAAAAAATTAATAAAAATAATGCTAAATTAATAAATCTTTTATTATTAATGCTTATTTAATAATTATTAATAAAAAGTATTATAACGCTTATTATTATAACTTTTAACTAGCTTTATAAATATTTATTTATAAGTAATAACTTTAATATAAATATTATTATTATATAAATTAATTAATAAAGTTACTTTTTAAAAGCAAATTACTAATAAGAAATAAGATTGGCAATAATAATTTAATAGGTTTTAATTACTTAAGAAGTTATTACTTTTAAAAAAGGCTATTAATTAATAATATAAAGATTTATAATTATAATTTTTATTAAATAAATGCTTTAATAAAGTTCTCTTAATAAAAATAATTATTTTTATGCTTCTTTATATACTTAACTTATTAAATAGCATTGCAATAATTATAAGGGATGCTATAAACTATATAAATATAAATATATAAGTTGCTTAGTTGCTAATTATGCTTAAAGGGCAATGCCTCTGGTGTGTTAAGCTGCAACGCTGCTTATATAAGCAGCTGCTTACCCGCTATTTACGAATCTATATTTAAAGGCTTTATAATATATAAATACTCTTATTAATTATAATTATATATAAATAAATAATGCTTAATATTAATTATACTTTTTTAAAGCTTTAATAAGGTATTAATAGCTTTTTTAAACCTTAATAATAAGTTAAAAAGCAAGAAATTATATTTAAGGGTAATTATTATATATAGCAATTAATATATAAGCTTTTAATAATAATAATAATAACCTTAATTAATATATAAATTAATAATATTAAGGGTATTAATTAATGACATAATAAGTATATATAATTTTTAGTATAAGGTATTACATATAAGTTATTAGCGCCAAAATGGAATGATTAATTGCATATAAGAGTACAGGTAATCAGAGCACATCGCCCAAGGCCCACACACCCAACACCCATGTACCTAACACCCACACATCTCAAACCTACACACCCAGCACCTACACAACCAAGACCTATGGGCAGAGTTGTGACAGTATCTGTGTATTTTGTATTCCAAAATACAAAATACATAAATACATGTATTTGTATCTATATTTAAATACTGTATCTATATTTATATTTATATTTATATAGGCCTTGTATTTTGTATTTATATTTATATTTATATTTGTATTTTTAAAATTTTAAATCTGTATTTTATATTTAAAATATAAAATATAGATATAAATATAAGTTATATAATATTTAATTTAAATCTTATGATTTTAAAATAAAAAGAAATTATATTTAAATTTTATTTAATTTAAGCATTTTAAATATATTTTTATTTAATTTTATTAAAAATATATAAATACTTTAAAAATAAAAAACTTAAGGTAGAAACTTATTAAATAAGAAGATAAGATTTAGATAAGAAAATAAGGTTTTTTTTTTAAAAAGTACTTATATATTATATTTAATATCTTTTTAGAAAAAAAAGATATAAAAATAAAAAAAATATACTGAAATAGCTAATTTTAAGCTTACTTTAAAAAGATTTTCAATAGATTTAATTAATTAATATTTATATATAATGTATTTTGTATTTATATTTTATATTTATGTATTTAAAATATATGTATTTATATTTTTATATTTGTATTTATATTTTGTATTTTTAAAATTTTATGTATTTGTATTTATATTTGTATTTTTAAAATTTTCTGTATCTGTATTTTGTATTCTGTATTTTTTGTATTTTCACAACTCTGCCTATAGGTATTGAAAACGAGTGTGACGGGGCTTGCTGCCGTAGGTATTTAATATATTAAGAATATAAAAGACAAAGAACTAAGGAAGGAAGCCAAAGGCATTGCTTTGGCTTTTAGCTATATACCCATAATATTAAGTTATATAATTAAATAAAGATTTATAAGCATACCTATTACATTACCCCTTAATTAAAAATCCTACCTTAATTAATGCTTTAAATCCCTTAAAAACCGCCTAGTTTTTTAAGAAAATTATATTTAATTAAAATCCCCTAAGTTTATTATCATTATTTATAAATATTATATTATTACTTTTAATTTTCGCCCTATTTATTTTAATTAACGCTTTAATATAAGTAGCCTTTATTAATATTTTAAATTATCCATAGGCTGCTAATTAAGGCATTACTTTCCTTTTATTTAAGTATATAAATTGCTTAATTTCTATATTATATAATTAAGGTTAACCCTTTATTTTCTGCTTTTTACTTAATTGTTATTAAAATTTACTTATTAAGCCATAATAACTATTAATAATTAAATTGCTATTGCCTTAAGTTCTTTGCAATATTAAGCAATATAGTTTAGCTTATTATATTTAAAGCCAAGGCTTTTAAACCCTTTTATATAAGTTTTTATATATATATTATTAATATTTATATTTATTAATTTAAAAGCTAAAGTTTATTAAAGTTTAAGTTTTATAAATAATATTTTAAAAAGCTATTATATAAGGTTATAAAACGCCTTATAATTATTAAGTTAATCTTTAATCTTTAATTATTTCTTTATAAATATATTAAGAACTATAATTAAAAAAATAATCTTAATATTTAAGGGCTAAGTATTAATTTTTATATTAAATAAAGTAAAATTAAAGGTTTATAAGAAGGCATTTATAATGCCTATTTATTATATATTAGCTAAGTATTATTATACTTTCTTTAGCTTATTTAAGTTTTTATAAGTAGCTTTTATAAAGTTAATTAAGAAAGCTATTAAAAAATTGCTAAATCTTATTATGCTAAATTTTTTTATATAGGTTATAAAAAACCTAAAAACCTTTATAGGGCCATTTCCTAATTATGCATATATATAATGTAATTAAGCATATTTTAATTTAATTATTATAGCATCCATTAATATTTTTATATAAATTTTAATTTATTAAGTATTAATGTTTTAAGTGCCTTAAAATAAAGGAATGTTTAATAATTAAGTATAAGGGTAATTTAGGGAATTAATTATTTTAAAATAAGAATTAAAAGAAATAAAGCAATATTCTTTTTAACTAGCTAAAGTAAAAAAAAGGGTTTTTCATAATATAATAGGGCTTGCTGCTATAGGTATTTAATATATTAAGAATATAAAAGATGAAGAACTAAGGAAGGAAGCTAAAGGCATTACTTTGGCTTTTGGCTATATACCCGCAATATCAGGTTACATAATCAGACAGAGATCCATGGGCATGCCCATTATAACGAGTACTACCAATACAGTGGAGCAGAGTTCTGCTAAAAGCCTCAGCAGTACGCTTAAGGGCACTCTAACGCGAGGAGGAATAAAAGAGGGCCATAGTGCTTAGGGGCAAAGCAAATAGTTATGGAATTTGCAAATTATAGCTTTAAAAATAACAGAGGGGAGTTGATTGTTCTAATCAAAATAAATCTAAAGCAACGAAAGGAAGCCGAAGCTATTATAATAGCCTTCGGAGAAAAGAATAGCCGAAATGCCTGCAATGCATTCCCTGCACCCGACAACAGTATGGTTGTTAACTGTGGGTATAGGGTGTGTGAATTCTCATGTTGTTTAGTGCTGGCGATGTACTGGTGCACCCTCTGTTCTTGCAGGTGTGGATTTCCCTAGCTTTTGTTTAAGCTAGATGGGAATCCAACGCGCCGACTTGAAGGTCCAGGGGCACCCCGGCATGCTCCAGCGCTGGAAGGCGAACGGCCCAACCAGCACTACCGATTGGCGCGTCCTCTCTCGTAGTGGTTGCATGTCAACTATGCTGAGAACCACGTCGAATTTGATTTGAGGGACGAAAAGCCGCTGTCCCCCCACACATGGCCGAGGGGCTGTGAAATTTGCGACAGGCTGCTAGGAGCCAGCTGCTGCCAATATGTCATCCATACCACAAAAGTCTCGGATTTTGAGCGATTTGGATCGTGGGCACGATTGCAGTCAATAGCATTGATAGACAGCCTGGCCAGATATTAGAGAGACGCTGTTCAAGATAGTGGCTGAAATCCGGTATGAATGTCAGTGCCAGCTGTCGATTCCGGCACTCTGGGCCGAAAGTATCTTGCATTAGCCCTTTCTTTTTTGCTTTTTTTTCAAGATGGGATCGACGTTTTGTGATTATTAATTCGAGATATGGCTATTTCAGATCCATCGATGTGAAGGGGGTGTGCCTCTAGCCACACATTATTTGACTCCGATCCCTTTTCCAGAGCCTCGTTGTGTTGCTAGCCCCATGACAATTTCGTGCTACCCCAAAGGTAGCAGCCATAAGCAATGCCAAGGTTCCGAAATCATGGGTACGTCAGAAAATAAGGCCCTCGCATGCATCGGTCGATCCGAATAGGTATAGCTCTTTAAGCTGATGACGCTTGCCGTATTCCTTCCCATTTCAACCCCTGGATAGCCAGATGGGGGAAGCCACTGAAGTGCACATCCTCAACATTGTTCCACCCAAAGTTTGTGACAATCTGTTAATGACAAATCTTCACGGCTTCTTCCACGCTTTTGATTGTCACACAAGGAGCTGAATGCAGCCTGTGGCACGAGATGTTATGGGCCCCAGTTCTTGAGCCGTAGCCTGCTCGGATTTCTGCACCCAGTGTCTGGCATAAAGCTTTCTTTCGCTCTTTCCCTTTCTCACCGTATTTCAGGTTCTCGAGGTTTTGACATCGGCCAACGTTTCCCAGAGTGCTATTAGGCTTGTTCGCAAACATGTCCTCTCCAAAGGCGATTCGAAGAATTATCGTCTGTGTGGATGGAACGTGGTATAACGCCGACGGCAAAGAAAGTTCGTTACCCCTCTCAGCCACTGAATGGTGCAAAAGTGATAACTAATCAGCCCTTAAAATAAGGCAACGGGCATGGGAATACCAGCAATGTGTTCAGGATCTTTGCATCTGTGAAGCAGGGGAAGTTCACCCAAGATGGCATCAAATATGAACAGGCGAGTGATTACAGATGTCCAGAGTTTTAGGTTATTGACTAAGACAAAACCTAATATGGTGCAGATTGTGCAATATTTTCATGGAATAGGAGTCAAGAAATGGTACCCTGAGAAACTCATCGATGGTGTTTCAGGACTTGGATGCGAAGAACTCATAAAAGAGGTCTATCATGTCCGTTAATTTCGCGTCTCATATCGATCGCATCATTTCCCAAGAAATAGCCTAACATTTCTTAGTACTGCTGCACAAACATCAGAAGTCCAGCTGACGAGCTGTGGTTTTTCGGTTTCAGCCGAGGTGCTTGTAGGTTACTCCAATCCTTTTGCGACCCGGAACAAGACGTTGAGACCTTTTAACCTCTTCGCAGACGTTGTGAGGGCGGTCGCTTCCATGTTCCGCTATATGGCTGCTGCCGTGGTTGATAAGGACGCGAAGGACTTCGACTCTACTTACAAGGAGGCCCTGAGCCACATGAGCTTTATCTCCAAAGACAAAGTCTATCGCAATGGGGGCGAGGTAAGGGGATTTCATCGCCACCGAATATTTTTGAGGGTATTCGCTGACTTAGAGAATCATTAGATGTACCGCTTTCTGTGAGTAATGGATTCTCCATAGCCTCGCGATGGGACTAACAAAATTGCTCTCCAGGTCCGAGAAAACGCAAGAAGCCCCCGCCATCGAGTTTTTAGGGCTGTTCGATACGGTGAAATACGCGAAAGAGCCCGTCAAATTCGACATTTCCTTCGAACCAAAGTGCTTTAAGCGTGTCAGACATGCCCTCTCCCTCAACGAAGACCGGCCTCAATTCGTACCAGAGATTTATCGAACATCCCCAAATGAGAGGCTTCCCGACAACTCGCTCGTTCAGGCCTGGTTTCTCGGCAGTCATGCAGATATAGGAGGAGGCCATGAACATGATGGCCTATCTCTCTACCCGCTGCAGTGGATGCTACTGGAGAGCCGCAAGCACGGTCTCATTCTCGAGCACAAACCGCAGAAGCGATTCGAGAAATTGATAGATGATCCTTTGAAACTTGTTCTCCCACAAACGATTCCTTCTGCCGCAGAAGGAGACGAGACTGCACAAGAGGCCAACGAGATACAGCCTTGGAGATACCGATATTCGAACGGAATTGAAGTCGATATGTATGATCTCAGACTTTCACACAATCACGGAAACCTGCAAAAATGGTCACGGAGAAGACTCAAGAAGCGATCAGTCGCCACTAGAGCCTCGCATGGAGTAGTTGTGAACCGAGGCGCTAGAACAACCTTGTTCCGGACACAAATCAGGGAGATATTCTCCAACGGGCTTGTGAATCAGTACAATTACACTGATACCAGTGAGTGGTAATCAAAGTCCCGAGCTCTTTACATGGAAGCTGACGCAAGAGCTTCATTGTCTATTAGGCCCATACGGAACTATCATCCATCCTTCTACATACTTCCTTCTCGAGACCTATCCTCGACTGGGCAATCCTAGCTTACGAGACTCTGTGAAGCCGTTCTTCTGGGAGCTGGAGTCATTCAGACAAAATCTTCAGTGTGTCGGCTCCAAGATGGACCCTTGGCTGGCAGAGAGACATTTCAACACCAATTTTCCTAATTTTAGGATCTTGATTTGCGGAAACGCTGGTGTGGGGAAATCGACCCTTCTCAACAGAGTGTTCGGAAGCCAGTTGTCACAGGAAAATCATCATCAGCACGGGAAGCATGACATCGATCAGCCTTTCGAAACGGACAAACATCCTGGCCTCATACTTCACGACTCAGAGGGTTTCCAAGCTGGAGATACTAAGGAGGTGGTGGCCTTTGAGAAATTCCTTAAGAAGCGGTTGATGGCACCGGATGTGGAGGACCAACTCCATGCAATATGGTAAGTCCTATGGTAGCAGTCCTTTGGGCGATAAGCACATCTTGCTCATCTTGTCGCTCAGGATCTGCGTCGAGTCTTACACCGAGCGGCCAATTCACACGGCGGAAGAGACGATACTATCCTATATCGAGGATCTTGCACCGGATATGCCAGTAATAATAGTGGGAACGAAGACCGACAAGTTCCTCAAGTTCGAGAATATAGCGGACGATCCAAAGACGCAGCAGGATACCCTGAACAACCAGGTCGAAGCCTTCCGCCGACTCTACGAGCAGAAGGTCAAGAAGGTCCAACTGAAATTCGTTTTTGTATCCCAAGGCAAGTAACTTACCAGCTCTTTGTCACCCGGCATGTTTTCCTGATTCTAACACGACCGGATATTGTCGTCGCGCAGATGATAAAGACTCTATCAGAACACTTCTCCACATGACCATGGGCTCGGTTATCGACGACCGAGTGTACGGAGCCCTAGTCAGCGCCCAAGTGGCCGACCTCGACCTGAAGATTGACCTCTCGATAGACCAGACCGTCCGCCTCCTCCGCACTGAGATGAAGTCGCTGATCTTCCCGAACGTGATTGGTCCGCCCACCCTGTCCAAGGTAATCTGCGAGACAATTCTACGGTGCTACGGGCTCACCAAGGCGGAGGCCAACCAGGTCGACGCCATCATGGAAGAGATTGTGTGGCCGAACATGGTCAAGTACATGGCGCAGCACATAACGCAGAACCTGGCAGTGTGGACTCTCGCCACGGGCTTAGGCGCTGCCACGGGACTCGGGTTCGGGCTCGTCGCCGTGCTCCCCTTCCTGGAGGCGCCGGCGGTAGGGAGAGTCATAGTCAAGGGCGCCTGCGACCTCATCATCGTGCTGGACCAGGCATTTCGCTGGGGCGGCAAGGAGCTATCGCCGGACCTGGTGCGTCGAGCGGCCGCCGAGTACAGGCGCGAAAGTGTGGTCGGGATGAGCGTCTCGACGCGGAGCAGGGTGCACCACGACATCAACTCCATGTTCCCCATCATGTCGAAGCTCGTCACCCGCGTCTACCGGCCTGGATACATCACAAAGATCACCGAGGGGATGAAGAAAATCGTCGAGTCGAACAGGATGCGGCTGGATACAGGCAAGGACTTGGACTTGGAGTCGCTCAGCGACGCATTGTCGTCGACGACACTGGCCGAGCTTTCCGGGGACGAGGAGGAACTGAAGCAGCTGGAGTCAAAAGGCTCCACTGAAACCTTGAATAATAGTATGGATTAGTCGTGGTTAGAAATGCTTACCGATCGGAGGTCGCTGGTTTGTAAAAAGAGAATGGAAGGGGCTGAGTCTGTTATGTTCAAATGTAGTCCTATGCAACAATATGATCTCATGATAATGCGGAGATTCGCAGCTGAAAAATAGATAGTATTCCGGTATATTGTCACCTCTAAACCACGTAAGAGCTCGCACGCCTAACACCCACATCCACACCCAAAAACTATACACCCAAATTACACGCCTAATTCGACTTAGGTGTGTGGGTGTTGGGTATGGGTGGCTAAGTTACTAGGCCTGGGTTATGCGCTCTAATTGCCTATAGCTAGTTATGGCATGAGTTGATATACTGGTGTACCCTCCGTTTTTGCAGGTGCGAATCTCCGATTTCTCTTAAAAGCAGGTTTGAAAAGTAGCGTGGTGATAGGTGCACAATTACCAGGGCTAAAGCCTTTAACGATCACTATTTGCACAAGACAATGCATTCACACGGTGGGACACCAACAGGTGCTTACCAGCGGTCGTCGTTTTAGTATACAACTAAACTTAGTAATAAAACCTAGATGGCTAGCAAACTAGCTATAGTTGGGCACACTGTAGTAATACAGCCCTAATCTCAGGTTTCGGAGTAAGGTGAAAAACCGGAAGCCGGCTAAAAGAATTGGAAAGCCCCTTCACTAAAGCGCGAAATAAAAATAACTGACACCCCGTCAGTAATAGAACCTAGCTTGGGACCACTCGCCTGCAGAATCAGACTATTATCCCGCGGACGAGAACCATGATAACTAGTATTTGTTGGAATAGGCATGCAAGCACTGCCGGAAACGCCCGACCCATCTCAAAAACCCATCTCCGCAAGCTTCTTTCCAGCCGCACCGACGCTCCTAACCACATTATGCTGCCAATTCTTCGGATCCCACAAATCTAGCGCAATTTGATCAATCTGGTCCTTATAATAGTCTCGGTCCACGTCCCTAGACGCGTCGTCGACCGCATCCTTTGGAAGCTGGATACCCTGGGCCCACCTGAAGAGGTTATCCTTGTCCCAGACCTCCTTGATGCGCCGCAGCTCCTGGCGGTTCTCCCTGAAGTAGGCTTTTTCGTAGCCCCCCTGGACCAGGTCCCTGTCGGGGAAGTTGAAGAACGCGGCGGCCCTCCTTAGCGAGAACGGGCGGAGCTTCTTCTTTAGCTTGCTTATGAACCCTCTTATGTTGCCTTCCATCCACTTGTTCTTCCAGAGGACCTCGACGTAGGTGTGGTAGAGCGCCTTGCGCCAGTAGAAGGCCGTGTTTGTGGGCTTTGGCTTCGATGCCTGGCCTTCGGTGTGGATCCAAACAATGTCGAGGTTGACGGCTTCCCCTAGGTACAAGTCCCGGAATGTCTTCATCTCCTCGTGGAGGAGTTTGGTGATCTTGTCGACGTCCTTGTCGATTTGCTCCCTGCTGAAGGCGAAGGCGGTAAATACTCTGTAAGTCTTGTTCTCCGCAAAGAATTTCTTGCTCTCGTCGAACCACTGCTCCTCGAGTGTCTCGTAGAGGAACCGCGTGGAGGGCTCTGGCAGAGCTCTTTTCTTGAGCTGCTTCTTGACATCTAGGTTCTTGATGTATTTGTCGATGATCTTGTCGTAGTCTTCCTTGCTTCCGTCAAAGTACACGGTGAATCGAACCCCATCGCCCGTCTTCTCTCGCAAGTCGCAAAGCCACGTACTGTCGATAGTGATCTCAGTGGGCCAGTCGACCTTGTAGAACTCGTTCATGGTGGGTAGCAACTGGTCCATCTTGTCTTGTCCTGGAAACCAGAGGAACCTTCCGCCGACCACCCAGCCGTTCCTGCTGTTCAAATGCTGGATCTTGAGCTTCATCTGGGTGACAACACCAAAGTTCGCTTGGCCTGCACCCTGAAGTGCCCAGAAGAGTCTGCCCTTGTCAGACTTTTTATCGTCGCTCTTCTTGACCACTACAACCTCTCCTTTAGCGGTTACAAGAGTCGCCTCCAGAAGAGTATCGCTTCCCATCCCGAACGTCCGAGTGAAGGGGCCTAGACCAGAGCCCAGGATGAAACCACCGACACCCACGTAAGGGCAACGACCGCCGTTGATGATGAACCCGTTGTGGTCCCCGTTGATAAGGGTTCTGTACACCTCGCCCCACTGGCAGCCTGCACCAATGGTGACAGTGTCGGCTGGGACGTCAAGCTTGACTTTGTTCATCTTTCTGAGGTCCATCAAGACGTTGTTCTTCTCGAGGGCGGTTGAGAATCCCGCATAGGAGTGACCGCCGCATCTTATCGTGAGCCGAAGCTTTTGGTCCCTGACCTGCTTGACGATGGATTGCACATGGGCGGCATTCTCTGGCTGGACAACGCAAGGCGGCCTCGTGAAGCGAAAAAGCAGGTTTGACGTGACTACAAGCTTCTCATATTCTCGGTAATTGTCGTCATCCAACTGGAAGATGGGAATCTTCTCTGATGTAAAAACCTTGATTGCGGCATCCATTGGGGCTGCTGTATTGCTGAGGAGTTGGAGTTTTGACGGCAGAGAACTGTGTCAGTGAGAAATGCGCTCCGATGGAGACAAACGCAGGGAACCTCGTTGTGGTCGGTAGATGAACACTGGACTTCGCTGTCTCTCAGCTGATGCAGGGTTTGGATCATTACTTGGAATCGTGGATCATGCTGGACGGACCAAGACAATATCGAATGCAAACGGGCGATCTTATTCGACATTTCAAACCGTATCCGGCTAGTCGCCGTTGATCTATGATAACGGTTTCTTTTTTTCTTCTTGGACCTCAGAACGAGCCAAGCTAGAGGAGGTGTTTCACAACAGGTCAGCAATAACTTCTGTTGTCTGCCGGGAACAGGGACTTCTGGTTGGTCGCCAGGCTCATCGCTTGTCACAGTGCCAGCTGGAAGCCTTCTTCTGAACTAGTTTCTCAAGGTGCATCCCTTGGAAGTGACAACTTGCATGCGCGTCGTTCGTGAACACAGCCTGCTGAAAGCTGCCGTGTTGGATTAATTGAGCGTTGGCCTGAGACTGTAGAGGCCTGAAACGCAGGCCAGGTCGTCATGGCACCGCAAGATTTGACAAATACGAGTTTGTCTCACCGCGACATGCACTGCGTTGATGGACAAAAGCATTGTCTTTGCATACTCACCGCGCTTTCCCCCAACATCACGGACCCCGCGGGGGGTGTGCTGTCTGCTGAGTTGATCATTAAGACCCGTTGTAGGATCACCAACATTTCCAAGTGGGGAATCTCAAGCTATTGCTACGACATTGCAGCAGAATCACTTCAGCATCTGGCCATCTGAGTACAGGACCACTGTCGTTATGGACAAGTTCACATACTACGTTGACTATGTCCTCAGCATCACGGGCTACGTGATAGCTTGGGTCAACAAGACCGCCAAGGGCATCGTCCGGAAACTATTCGGGTTGAACCCAGAGTTTGTCGAGGAGACCGACCAGGTGAGCCGCGAATGACTTCCTCCACTGATTGAAATCATGCAAATAACCATGTCACAGGAGGTCAACAACAATGAACAGCCGAAAACCAAAGCCGAGTTTGTCTCGAACGTCAGGAAAGCATTCCAAGGCACTCCCGCGGAGAGATTCTTCAAGAACAATCCCAAGTTCATCGAGGAGCTGGCAGAGAAAGCCGCATCGCTAGCCGATGATCCGAACACGCCCATCTGTAACAAAGAACTCTTGCCCAAGACTGCCCAGGTTACAATGCATCAGCAGGTACTCTACTGCGGTGAGTGTGACGATGATAGTGAAACAACGAGGAATGTTATAGAACGTGTTGCTGACGCCAGTTATGCAGACGACAGCACGTCCATGAAGCGCGAAGGCCGCTGGGACTCCCAGAACCAGCTCATCAACCGAATCGCCCGGGTCACCACCCGCATCCTCCCCGAAGGCGAAGGTGTCTACATGCGTTACATCAACCAGGAGATCCCCAGTTCGGACAGCCTCAAATTCGAGGACCTGCTCGATGTCGTCAGGCCGCTGACGTGGGGCGGCGACACCCCGATCGGCACCAACCTGAAGAGCAAGATCCTCGAGCCCCTGGTCTACAGCAAGCTGCCGGATGATCTCAAGAGGCCCCTCCTCGTCTCGGTCATCACTGATGGGATGCCCGAACCGGAACCCCGGTCGACCCTCGTTGATGCCATCGCTGAGTGCGGCGATAAGCTCGAGGCTGCTGGTCTTCCCCGTGAGAGTAAGTTTCAACGCCACATCTTCACCTTTATGGCAGGGCTTGTGTCAGTTTCCCTTGCTAATTTGCGTGTTCACTCTCAGGTGTCAAGTTCATGATTGGGCAAGTCGGCTCGGCCAACGCGGCAACCAAGTTCTTACAAGACATTGGTAAGGAATCGAGGATCGCAAATGTGGTATTTGTTGCTTCAGGTAAGCTGGCGGTGACCACTCACACGTAGCCCATTGCGGAGCTAAGGTCACTGCTAAAAATATCACAGAAAAGTTGGACGTCGCCTCTTCAAAGCTGGAAAGTGATTGGAAAATGGACGAACGGGTAAGCATGCCACGAAACTACCCATGTGCCCATGACAAATGAATTTGCTAACGAGTCTGACTGTAGCTTATCGAAACCTTATATGCACCCATCATGAAGAGTGAGGGTAAAAAGAAGCAGTAAGAAATGAACTACCTAGGTAGCTGTGATGGCGCGATGAGGATGGAGAATATGATTGCTGGTGGGTGCTCGACTCTCATGACAATACCGCAACTCTACCCCTTGATCAGAATTGTGAGGGTATTTCGAATAATTCACAATGGATTAAAAGATCGAGAAGATCGGAAAATGCATTTTATCGAGTCGCTCAAGGGGGCTTGAATCGGTGACTGTGTTGTGTGCTTTACCCAGGGGCTGGTATGAGCCCTCGACAGACTACTGTTACACTCTTTTATGTGGTAGTGTCTGTTATTAACATGCACGGAGTAATGTAGAATTAATTCATGTTTGATGAAGATTTATGCTACGCAATTTACAGTGAAGAAATTACAGGTAGGTTCTAATTATTCTCCCTTCTCCAGTTGACTTCAAGGGTCGTTGGTAAATAAACCGGCCGTGCCAGTCGAGTCAGACTCCAAGCATTTGTGAAGCTCAGTCATCCTTCCACAGTGACTCGCCGTAGTGATCAAATGCCCCATCAACTCAGACTTCTTTATAAACCGCAGCCCTTCGCTAGAATCCTTCTCAGGCCGGAAGCTCATGCGGCCCCTGGGTCACAGTCCCAGCATCAAGCTCAGCAACGCCCGGCCGCAGTCCACGTTTCAAGGACCTGAGGGAGAAGGCCCTCCACCCAGCCTTCCGTGGCCTGCTTCCCTCCAGCTCCGGTTTCGCCCCGTCGTGCAGCCTCTCGAGCCTCCTCGTGTACGCGGCGTCCTCAAGCTCAGCTTTGCCATTATGGGAGCCTGGAGCCCCGGCTGCCGCCTGCTGGCTTTTCTTTTGCTCGATGATCCCATCATCGCTCCGCCGCCTCGCTCGCCGGAGGCGGAATCCGAATGCGAAAAGCAGAAATGTGACGAGTAGAATTAGTGAGGCGACGGAGCCCACCGCCATGCCAACGATAGACCCGGTGGACATCTGAGCTGCTTTAGGCGGGTTTCCTGCTGAAGTAGACTGGGTTGATAGGGAGGTAGATGAGCTCGTGCTGAAACTGGAGGGCTCGGCCGAGGTGGGTACGGGGGTTGTGACGGAGGACAGGCGGGTACTGGCCATGATTGCTGTCGGTGCCGTCGACAGGGTGGTGACTGAAGCCCCATCCGTTGCCGTCGGTGTCTGCTGAACTACCTGCGTGATGGTCGCACGCTCGAGTGTTGTGAGCAGACTGGAGCCGTCCCACCCATCTGGGGTTTGAGTCTCATATACGGTCACGACCATTATGAACTGCCCGAGGCGACTGGGTGACTGTGCGATTTGTCCACGGAGGTGGTGTCGTACGAGACGAAGGGCAGAAGAAGAGCATGCAGCAGTCTGGTTAGAGCGGCGTAGTAGGATTTTGCGGCCCCCATCTAATTTCGGCTGTCTATAATGTGGTAAATGCGAGCTGGCCATTGGGGGCCTGGTTGGTGAGCGAGCTAGAATGGTTACACAGCAAGCAGGCTTAGACTGCATTTTTCATTTCAACCCAGCGGGAATGGGGGCTACTACGTGTGGTTGACGTTCTAGCCAAGCACTCCGTTGAACTGAAAGAGATAGTACAATCCGTCTGTTCGTGGTCTGCTTTCACAAGAGCCATATCGGGCTTTTCGATACGTCTGTAGAATACGACATGTGGCATTGGTGCGCGAGCATAGTACGAGTGATATGTCTATTTAACTCAGTAACCCCCTGCGTATGTGCTCACAAGTTCTCATTCAATAGCTTATGATACAGTGCACATATATAAGCTGATGAAAGAGCCTCAGTTATTCATCTTCCTCTTTCTGTCTCAGCATTCTTTTCACGTCCCCGTGAATGACCACGGAGATAACCAAAATGGACAACAAAGCATCTCGAGGTGTACTGAAAGATTAACTCAACGCATCCGCCAATCTGAGAGCAGTTGAAAATAGGCGTCGGATTTGAAGCCTAGAAAAAATTCGGATCTGATATCCCGTTACTTTTTCTTCCAACTGTCAATTACACTTGGATGGTAATATTCCTCCCTAGGGTCCCATCCACAGTATGTGTGGTAGTCAATCCGGGCCTCAGCCCTCGAGTTCAGCCGGGCGGCGTCCCACATGACGAAGCCCCAACGACGCAATTCCTCTGATATGTAGTTGCCGGTGAGATTGCTGTACTCGCCCTGCCACAGCAAAACCCAGCCAAGCGACGGCGAGTCCAGGTTTTCACCGTCAAAAGGCGTTTTCTGCCTCCAGTCTTGGGCCGAATCACGGTGAGAATACCAACGCTCACGTCTCTCGTCCTGTATGTCCTCCCGGAGGGCGTCGTCTATCCAGTCGTTTCCATAAGCGCCACTGTGGTCGCCCATACCTAACAGGACCGCGGCACGCATCATGATCACCAGCTTCTCGTGATCTTTCGTCTTCAGGGTATCGGATAGGAGCTGGAGGCCGGAGCGGAGTACCGCGTTTAGGGACTCCTTGTTGATAGCTGATCAATTCCTTAATTAGTGGTCTGCATTTGTTGTGAGTACACTGCAAACAGGGATATGCTTACATCCGTCCTCGGCTTCGGCATCCCAAACAAGCACCAAGTCCTCGTTGATATCAGTTATATCCACGTGTCTATATTTTGGGTTTTCTGGGTTTAAATCCCAAGCTACCTGCATGAAAACCTTGCCATGCATTTCCTCGGCGAATCTGTGAAAACACACAATCTCCTCGATCTCCCATGCCGGGAATATTGAGAGAACACGGAGACGGTCGACGTTATTCTTGATTCTTCCCCGAGAGGTACGACCTTCTCCCAAAGACCCACATACGTTGCAAAAGATTTGTAATCGATACATGGCACGCTGGATGCGGCACCTCTCCGTGTTGCTGAGGGGCTGCTTTCGCGTTTGCTCGCTTGTCGATGGGACAGGTAGCGAGGCTAACGCCCAGCTGGCGTAGCGGTCGGTGAGAGGTTCTATAATGGAGGTATGGAAGTGGTGAAGGTGGATAACGTCTTCTGGGGATAATGCGGCCATCCAGTCTTTTGCCGTCGTTGTGTTCTTCGATTCGTACTCTTCAACGAAAGCCCAGAGCATAGACTCTTCGCGGACCCGTTGAAAAAGTTCTTTGCCGGAGTGATATGCTCCCAGGGCGTCGACAAGCATTCCGTTTAGAACCTGTGCCAGAACCGATCGTAAGATTGGCGCGCGGTTCTCCACGTAGACGCGATGAAACTGGGGCGAGGCGTGGACGAGCGCGCTTAGCGATGAGAGGGCCGGTGCTTGAGACATGATGAGTTGCTGAAGCTCAACAGGCAGTTGCTCCAGGGAGGGCTGAGGTGCTGTTGGGAAGTCAAGACCGGGTGCAAGATCCTTAGCAGGTTCCCTTGATTTGCCACTACCGCCCCCGGTGCTTAGCGCCCGCAGGGAGGAAGTGAGTTTGTCCATGTCGATATTCTTGTCGATATTGAAAGCAATGGAAATGTGGCAGTCAAATCGAATGAGAGCCTCAAGGTTGGGGAACGAAGTCAGACAATGCGGAGGTTAGAGCTTACGGGCGGATTGAATAGGGCAGGGCCTTGGTTGGAGATAAATGAGAAAGCGGGCACTACTAGGTGACTCCATCCCTATAGCAGTGAGTCACGTTGCCGAGCATTCAGTGTGCGAGTGGCACAGCAAACGTCACGCCTTACCTAGGTACCGTTTACATGCTTTCCCGTAAGCAAGCATAACGAATGACTGCATGAATCCAGGCAGCTGCCAGCCAGCATAGTTCCAGACTTCTCTTTGCGGCAACCAGAGCCCTTTCAAAAATTTGCATCTCTTCCAATGCTGCCATTAGAGACCCGCTTTGAAGCCAAATACCGGCTCGCCAACAGTATCGCTGTAACTCGAGACGCGGTCTGCTTGCGATACTAAATAAAAGGCTGCTACGTTAAATGTACATTTCAAATACGTATCGGCAGTCTTGAGCTCCCCACAGCATTTTCTTTATCGCGACCTACCTCGTAGTGACTCTCGACAAAGGCACTCTCGAACGTGACATTAAAAGATTCGTTAAGGCTACGGTTGATAAGGTGGAGATTCCGGCCCAACCGAATAGAAACCCGGCCTTCGGTGGTTGATAACCATCAAGTTTTCTGGGCGATCTTTCATTGTGATGATGATCTCGACGCATGTATCCGAGTTTACCCGACTATATAGACGCCCGCCACTGTGCTATGTGCTCTTGTGGCGTCCAGACCGGCAAACATGCTGTCGATGCAATATTCCATGTCAGGGTCTCGAATATTTGAGGACTCTATAGTGTTCAAGGCTAGGTCGGGCGAGAAATTCCTCTGCCTGGCCTCGGGCAGTCCGCTCCCCTCCAGCTTCGACCTCGCTCCACCGTGCAGCCCCCCGACTGGCCCCGTGTGTGCCCCATGGTCGGTCTCCCCCCTCCCGTTCTATGCATATGAGCCCCCAGCTGTTGCTGCCACTGCAGCAGCTGCTGCAACTGCCGCGCCCCGATTGTGGTGAAGCACGGACATCTGGACAGGGCGCTGCCGTCTCGCGCGTCCAGCGCAGCAGCAGCCCAAGGCAAAGCGCAGGAGCGCAACCACCAGGATGAGCATGAAGAGGGATCCAACCGCGATGCCGATGATGGTCCCGGTCGATAGCTCCGCTGGGCTCGAGGGCTGGTCCAGGTGCGGGGATCGTATCGCGGGGCCAGGCGGGCTTGCTGCTGAGCCTGGCGCTTTGGTGGCCCGGGTGAAATCAAACAGCGTGGCCATTGAAGTGATGGTGGTGGTGATTGTCAAGGTTGGTGATTCTGACGATGCCGTGACTGCTTGTTGCATGACTGTGATGTGCGGCCCGACCGTTGGACTGATCATACCGCCGTCTCAAGGCTGAAATGCCTGACTTGCAGACAATGTGAGCTGGTTGGAGAGACTTGAAGGTTGTGTGGAATGAACTCTGAGATGATATTGTGCAGATGAGGCGAGGTAAAGAGTAGAAAGCGGCCTTTAGGATCTCTGGCGGTTGTACCAGGAGTTGTGACACCGTCACTGTTTGTCGTTTCTGCAGGCTAATCTTCGGCGACCTGATCCGTGAGCGAGCTTGTGGGGAGTTGCGACTACTGGAAAAAGAAGGGGAGGGATAGACCAGATGCCCTGCAATCTAGGCCCTAAATACTGGTTCGAGTGGCTTGTAACTGGAGGGTCGGGTGAATACCACCATTCACCATAATTACCCAAGAATCTGGCAATGGCTGCACAGCAGGCAATCAAATGCCTCGTGTGGGTTCGGCTGCGTCTCTGAATATGTCTCTTCTGTGCATACAATGGGAACTCGAAGCGATCGTAAATGCTTGGGTAAGTCTTCCACCTGGGCAGTATAACATATCCCATGAGATAACCGGATATGGACTAACATCCAGGGGGATAATCTCCTGTGGGATAACCTCCAGTGATAGCTCCTGGGCAACACAGAGTAACGCATCCATCAGGTGAGTCGTTCTAAGTCCATTTTTTGTCAGCAGTCTTAGTGAGCTGTCTGCTGAGATCATGTCCTGTCACGTCTAAGCTCTTGACCGAACAATTTGACTACGCTGAAAGACCACATTGCCATGTCAGGATACTGAGTCGACATTACCACTCATAAATTGTCGTTATCTTCCCTTCGTACACATTACACTCACCACCCGCTCCCCTTCTCCGGCGGATACCCCCTCCCCCCCGGCACCACGGCCCACAAGGTAGACAGGCGTGTTCTGCCTCGAGTTATCCATGACGCCCTGGCCTCTTTCAAAGGTTCCCGAGAGCTGATGATAGTCATTCGAGGTCGAGACCTCCCCGGGGCCGGGCATTCCGCCGCCATGTGACGAGTTCATACCCGCCTCGCCATGCTGCTGTGACGCGGGCGCCCATGGAGGCGCGTGGGGTGTGCTGCCCTGGAGCTCCGTTGCGTTCGGTGCAGGGTGGGTTCCAGATACCTGACGCGTGGCCACGGAGTTTGTGGCTTTCAGTTCATGCTCAGCTCCGGTAGGGATATGGCTCGCCAGGTGAGCTGCCCCCGGCGCGGGGTGAACGTCTCCAGCCTCATATTGCACGGCGCGACGCGGGGCGCCGTTGCGACGGCGGAGAAAGAACCAGAAGAAGGCCAGGACGGCGATTATACCGACCGCCGCGGCGCCGATGGCTATGCCTGCTACCGCGCCGGCTGACAGGCCCGAGTCTGACCCCGAGGCCGACGAGCCCGAGCCGGATGACCCCGAGTTTGAGCCCGGTGAGCCGCTGCCGGCGCTTGCTGAGGCCCCTGCGGCTGCCACGTCGGACGGTCGGTAGAGCAGGGCGACGCGCTCGGCTGAGACGGTGAAGACGGCGTCGCCGGATATGGACATGGTCGTCGAGTCGACGTTGACCCAGGTTAGCTGGACGGCGTTGTCCGGGCCGAAGGTGAAGGCTGTCGTCGAGGAGGGGCACTGCGACAGGCCGTTGACGATCATCGTCTCCTCGCCTGCGGTGACTGTCCCCTCGCACCAGGTTGAGTAAATCCCGTATGTCGTGACAGTGAGTCCGCTATGGCAAGATCAACTTCAGCTCCGGAACATGTTCATAAAGGAATGAGTTAGTACGCACGTCGGGCAGCAATGCGCCGTGGTCTCTTCATCTTCGCCGCCGGGCGTCCGGACCTCCTTCCACGCGGTCGACCACCCACTCGGACAGCTCAGACCGGGCGAGTACAGATACGTGTTGTCCAGCACGCCTGGGACTGGAGGATAACAGGACTGGCCGTTGCTATCGCACACCCCCTCGGGGTAGACGGAGACAAAGCATGGTAGCTTCCCGGAGACGGCGTCGGTCTGGCAATTTGAGAGGTAGCTCTGGGTGCAGTAAGACGGCGGCTCAAAGGCTGTGGTCAGCGGGTTCGGTGTGATGGTCAACGTCGTCGCGAGGGTTGAGGTCTGAGTTGCCGAGGCCCCTGTGGAGACGATGGTCTGTAGAGATGTCACAGTGATGGCCATCCTCGCTGCAAGATAGCAGTCCGATCTCCTCACCCTGGACTGGCGCACCGCAGAGAAAAGGCAGAAGCATCACGACAAGAAGTCAAGGGCAGAGCATACATCGTGGAACGGATGCGACGGCATTTTGAGCACGAGTCCCAGCAAAAGTAAGGCAAGGGAAGAAAAGGCCAAGGCCGCGGCCGTAAAAGTGCCCCCATGTGCCCCCAATGTCACCGTACTCATGCTGGTTTAATGAGAATGGCATCCCGAAGGATCAAAGGCCAGCTCCGCCTGGTGCTGGGGGCCGGGGTGAACGGAGCTAGGCCTGAGGCTGGCGATCGACGGCCAGGTTATCATTGGCGGTCGTGTCCCTCCAGTGCCTTCGGCGCCTGAGAGTTTGGTCGAGGTAGATCGGCGCTTGCATGCTACTCAGCTCGATCAAATGCCTTGATCTGAGCACATGTCCAAATGTGGTTGCCAGATGGATGCATGGAGTCTCGATCACTCCCACAGTCAACCACAAGTGCTGAAGATGCTTGTCTTCATCATAACACTGGTATTTTTTGGGGGTGATGCTGTGCTCGCTAGCAGGAGTGCAGCTGAAGACAAATGGAGGCCGATAAGGGAGACGTCGCCGAACAGAGAGGAGCTAGGCCGTGAGGGCGAGAGGAGCCTCTCCCCTGCAGTTGAACCGGGTGCCGCCCTCGTGACTGCGCGTAAAGAGATGGTCCGAGCTTTTCGCGTCTGCCTAGAACGTCGTCACGACTTTTTGGCGGCCCGTTCTTTGTGTCGCATGAAGGGGCAAGTCGCTGTGCCGCCTTTGGTGTGTTCTTGATTCGGGTTCATCATCTTCTCAATCAATGTGAACTCATCGCTGGATGGGCATCTAGCCAGCCTGCCATCCCCACAGACGGATCTCCCTCCCCTCGAACCCCGCCATTGCGCCTCATTCCACTTCGACTCGAATCGACTTGGCCCAACCCAGTCCCAACAGCCACCCATGGCGCCCTCAAAAACGAGCAGGAACACGCGCCCTGCGCCCAAGACTTCCAATCCGAAGACTCCAAAGCGTCCTAGTACGACAAATAAGAGCATCCTCAACTTCTTTCAAAAAGTCGACCGCCCCGAAGAGTCAATGTTCGTGGGCGGCGAAACTGCTGTCGCGGTGGCAAATCCACCCGCCCAAGAGGAGGATGACATCTACGGTGCCGAGGACCCGGTATTGGAAGAGAGGTATAACGAGGCCCAGGGACCAAGCAAGAGGAGGAAATTGAGCAGTATCCAAGACACACAGGACGAGAACGTGTTGCCAACCACGACAAAACCCGAGCCACAGCCTAAAGCGACCTCTGTGAAATCGTCTCCGCCGCCAAGGAAGCCGCGGAAAGGACCGTTCCTGGACGACTCTGACTCTGACTCCGAACCCGACAACGATGGCAAATCTATCGTGGATCAGTCGAATGGCTCAAAGCCCACAAAGGCATCCCCGAGTAAGGAGGACCAGGAAGTATGGCCAACGACACCCAAGGACCCGGAGAGGACGAGTCTAACCCCTGCCCCTGCTCCAGTCTCCAGAGGAACGACCCCGCCGCCGTTCAAGAACGAGCCATCGACCGACGGAGATTTCGGCGACCTCGAAGGCCTGAACGATGAATTCGACGACGACCTATTCGAGGGCGAGGAGCTGCGCGAGATGCGGTTCATCAAAGAGCAGGCTCGGCTGGAGGCTGAAGAGGCTGGGATACAAACCTGTGACGACGGGCTCGAGACGATGATGGAAGACGACGGGATGACGGAAAGCTGTCCAATATGTAATAGCAGCCTCGCAGGCGTCACACCCGATCAGGCCACCGTACACGTCAACTCGTGTCTGGACGGCAACCCTACACCTTTACCATCAACGAAGCCCACGAAACCGCCTCCACCCGAAACGAAACACGTTAAACCAGGGGTTTCAGCCGAGAAAAGTACAGACCTGGTCTCGGCGCCAGAGGTCGGCAAACGGTTCGCTCGCGCCGCGGTCGCGCGGCCGGGTCAAGCAAATCCAATTGAGCTCGGTGGAGGGTCAAGCAAGAACGGCGGCGGCTCCACAACGGCCTTTTCAAAGCTGATGTCTGGCCATGCCGAAGACAACGCCTGGGCAACTGCAGCCGCAGCAGAACACGCAGCCCGGGGCAAGCCTGCATACCAGCGGACATGTCCCTTCTACAAGATCATGCCGGGCTTTCACATCTGCGTAGACGCCTTCCGGTATGGCGCCGTGGATGGATGCAGGGCGTATTTCCTCAGCCATTTCCACAGCGACCACTACATCGGCCTGACTGCCAATTGGACACACGGCCCTATATACTGCAGTAAGGTCACGGGGAGCCTGGTCAAGTCCCAGCTGAGGACGGCGGAGAAGTACGTCGTGGAGCTGGAGTTCGAGAAGAAGGTGCCTATACCCGGGACCGACGGAGCATTCGTGACCATGATTCCTGCAAACCACTGTCCCGGAAGTTCCCTGTTCCTCTTCGAAAAGACCGTCTCAAATCCCAATCCACTTTCACATTCAAAGGAGAAGCGGGTACAGCGCATCTTACACTGCGGCGACTTCCGGGCGTGTCCAGCACACATCGAGCACCCACAACTGAGACCAGAGACCATCGATGCGCTAGGCAAAGTCAAGCAGCAAAAGATCGACGTCTGCTACCTCGACACCACGTATCTCAACCCACGTTATTCTTTCCCGCCACAGACCGACGTCATCCAAGCGACAGCCAACCTGTGCCTCGAACTAGACACGAGCCTCCGAGCGGAAGACGAATCCGTCTGGAACAGCGTCCTCCGCCGACGCGAGGGCCGCGGCGTGGGGAACAACGACACGGTCAGCCGCTTCTTCGTCGCAGCCGACAAGCCCGCCCCAGAAGGTAAGCAGGCCGCCCAGGACAACACCACCACCTCCACCACCAAGAAGTCCACCCCCGGCAGCCCAAACGCCTTCACGGCGCTGGGCCAGAAGGCGCGCGACAACCGCAACCGGCTCCTGGTGGTCTGCGGGACGTACAGCATCGGCAAGGAGCGCATCTGCAAGGCGATCGCGCGGGCGCTGGGGACGCGCATCTACGCGCCCGCCGCCAAGATGCGCATCTGCTCGCAGCTGGGCGACCCGGAGCTGTCGGCGCTCATGACCTCGGACCCGGCCGAGGCGCAGGTCCACATGCAGATGCTGATGGAGCTGCGCGCCGAGACGCTCGCCGAGTACCTCGACGCCAACCGGCCGCACTTTGGCCGCGTCGTCGGGTTCAGGCCGTCCGGGTGGAACTACCGGCCCAGCCTGGCCAACAACAACGGCAGCGCCGGTGGGGGCGGTGGCGGCGTCGGGGGAGGGGCAGTAGGAGGAGGAGGCTCGGCGGCCCAGGTGACGGCCAACATGCCCCCCAGCTCCGTGCCAACGGCGCACATCCTCCACGGCCCCGCGTGGCGCACGCGGTTCGGCCCGCGCGACCTGGTCCCGCAGCAGGGCAGCTCGCGCGACGCCATGTGCTTCGGGGTCCCGTACAGCGAGCACTCGAGCTTCCGGGAGCTGATGCTCTTCGTCATGTCGCTGCGGATCGAGCGCGTCGTGCCGACCGTCAACGTCGGGAGCGAGCCGTCGCGCCGGCGCATGCGCGGGTGGACGGACCGGTGGCTCTCTGAGAGGCGGCGGGGAGGCGTCGTGCGGCTTGTGCGGGAGGAGGGGGACGGGGGTGAGGACGAGCTTGGGAGTGATGGGGAGGCGAGGGAGGGGTCGGGGAAGAAAGGTGGTGGTGGGGACGTTGCGATGTGGGATGGGAAGGACGGACGCGGCGGCGGCGTGTACTGGTAGGGATGAGTGGTTGTCTGTCTTACTCTGGCTGATTTTCATGTTCAGTCTGAAACCAACATTATGAGAGGTAAACATTAGAGTGCACTGCCATCATGGTTTCGAGTGTCCATAACATCTTCTTGCACTAAGCACGTAGCAGCGCATTGAGCAAATGATCAATCTTCAGTCGCATCTTCCAGGGAGAATCACGTCCCATGTGTCGCAAGATATCCTTTTTGGTCTTTTTCTACGCCGTTTCCCGGGTATTTGTCTCATCCACAGCCTTTTCAAGATGCGCCCACCTGGGACCCCTCAGTCCAGACGGCCAACACAGCCAGTCTTGCTGGATGCCTCTCCTCGTCACTCTCCGTGACTCTTCGCAGTGCTCAATCGCCTCGTCAGATGCATCCTCCCTGTAATGCTAGCCAAGCAAGCCCATGGTGTCGATATCCTCCCCCCAACTTTCAGTCCACCTTTACTCACTTCGCCTTGGCAGCCTGGTTCGAAGCCTCTGCAACAAAGAACACACGACGTCAGCAAGGATGGCTTTCCGGTCTACTGCCCTTTACGATGGGGTGGCAGATAACTTGATGAAGAATCAAGAAAGAGACACCAGCACTCACCTCTCCTCGCGGCGTCCTCCAGCAGGGTGACGTCGACGGCGCTGGCGGGCACGTAGCGGACGACGGAGCCGCGGATGAAGACGTTCTTGACGGCGCTGAGGTGGGGGTACCGCAGCTCCTCGTGGACCGAGATGTCGTCGAGCTTGATGTTGAGGTACTGGTCGACGGATTTCAGCGTGCCCGTCACCTTGATGTCGTTCTTGAGCTCGACGGTGACGGACTGGTCGATGAGGGTCTTGAAGAAGCTTTAGGTTTTCGGTCAGTGCGTGGGCTCGGTATTTGGGGTTCGAACGACTTGGGAAACTATATGACATGATGTGGGAAGCAAGACATATGTAAGGGAAGGTCCCGGGGGGGGGGGGAGGTCGAAGTCCAAGAAGGAAGCTTAGTGACAGCCCAAGTCCGACCCAAGGACCCCGTCGCATCCTTCATCCCCCTCCCCATCCCCCTCCATTCCCTACAGCCAGTAGACCACTCATATCAGCAGGGCGGGTGCACACTTGCGCAGCCAGTCCGTCTCCCGAGTAGCAAACACTGATGGCCACCTCTCATGATCAATCCACGACCTCATGGCAGCAACCCCCCCGGCCCATGGTTCCGTCTCCCCCCATCGAGCAGCACCATAGACCAGCCTCGCAGATAGACACAGTTCCCGCGGCTCCCATCGCGTCTCAACCCGCTTACCTGAAGAATAACATCCTGAGCGAAAGACCAGGCGGGACACGGCGCGCGGCAGGAGAGTGTGTGTGTGCGCGCGTCCGGGGAGCGTTCAGGTGTGGCAAGGATCGCTCAGCTGTGTTGATCCAGGTTCAGAACAGGAAGCAGAAAAAAGTGAGTGAGACGAGACGATATGAAATGATATGAGATGGAGTGAGATGCAGCGTCGTCGTATTGCGTGTTGGTTGGTTGGGATTATCTGGACGGCGGGAGAGGAGTCTTGAAAGCTTCAGGCGGGTTTTGGGCGAATCCAGTTGATGCTGGACGTTGGACGTCCGTTCCGTTCGCTAGTGGGGATTTGCCCCTGCTGAGGTAAGCAAGCCTGGGACCCACCCCTGCACGCAGGCTGTTCAACCCATCGGCCACCCACGCTGCGGCTCTGGTCAAGAACAATTAATTACAGGGGCCACTGAGCAGGATTCATGACTGACTGCCTCTTCGGTTCAATAAGGTGATTTCCTAGGTCATCGGTCTACATAAAGTTATGAGTAAACCATCTATCTCACTGTCAGAAACGAAAGGAAATGCCCGTAGCAGTGACTGCCATGCTCACTTCCTTGAAGCTCCCAACTCACAGCCTGGAGAGGCCGATCAGCCCTAGAAAAAGTGAACCACATCTGTGGGCGAGTTTACATAGTGTTTACCAGCTTGAACCACGCGTCCTAGCTTCTATGCCGCCAAGTTCACCTTTTTCAAGGATCCCTATTATACCGCCGCTGATATGTGTGATCAACTTGATTCGCACTGGCATTCCCATCGGCCTGGGTCGCAGGTGAGTCGCCAGTCGAATGTGCGGAAGCGTCCAGCAAAGAGTCCAATGAGACCAAGTCTGCCTCCTGATTCCAGCTGGCTCTACTGGAAGCAGCGGCGCTATTGTTGCTCGCCTCTTCTGGTGTCCTCCCGGCTGCAATGGTGCTCTCAGTATCAGACGGGTATTCTCGGGCCAAACTTGGCAGAATCTCGCCTGGTTTGGTCGTTGGGATAGCATCAGTGACGCCAGACCACGTGCCCGCATTTACTCCTTGAAAGCCGATCCGTTGCAGCTGGAGAGTTTCTGATGCAGCCCACTCCAGATATGTATGCTGCTTATACTTTCGACGACGATAAAGGCATTTAAATATAGGCTCCAAAGTAAAGGATGTGATTATGATGAGCAAGCCGGTGACGAATGTGAAGTAAAGACCAAAAAGACTGAAAGACATATGTCTGGTACTTCGTATTTTCTATAGTTCAGGTTTTAGAGAATCCCACGTTAGCTTATAACCACGAAGATCTATATGCCAAGGAGGCACCTAACCTGCTTATTGCATATTGCCCATATATCTGAGTTGATTGGCGGCATCTTAAAGGGCTCTAGTGCTGGATCTGTTGATCCACGAGCTGTATCCGCCAAAGCTGGCTGTAGCGACGCCAAGGACATATTATGGCCCACCAGTATTCGACGTCAAGTTTCCACTGGTCGTCCGGCAGCGGACCCAGTAACCCACTGGTGAGATATTTGAGAGACCCCAAGGAATCTGGACCAAGCGTGGACACAATCCGGCTAGTGGGGAGTGCTAAAGTAGCTATTATCCAGGTAAGCCACTGGTAGCGCGAGGCCATGGTGCCATTTACTTTCGTTCATATTCTCAAAGTCGGCTGATGTCATACCAAAAAGTGGTGCTGACTGGGGCCATGGCGTCCACCCAGCTTGCCAAGGGTCCGCACCTGCTCTTTGAAAGAGAAGGGTTGCAGAATTGAACCTGTTCCGTACATCCCACAGGAGAAGCTGCCTCTTCCGGTTGGTATACCCTGAAAAAGCCCTCGTCTGAGTACAGTGAGTCAAACTCTGCGCCAAGCACCGTTGCACGATACCAAGGGTCATTGGTTCTCTCAAGAGACCAGATGCCGTTCCCAGAGAAGAAGATCAGGACGGTATCAGCATCTGGGCTGAATGTAGCTGGAATTGGGTCGAGATAGTAAAAGCCGTTGTATAGTTTTCGATCGCGCACAAGGGCTAACTTTGTGCTGCCAGAAGTTATGCTTGTTAGAAGCTAGCACGAACAGTGCCCGAGCAATTAAGAATGTGTAAAATGCTCACTTTAGAATGAAGGAATTGCCTCGACCGCGGGAAGGATTTTCGAGCTGCCTATTGTACTGTGTATCCAGACCTTCGATCATATAGGTGTAACTCCTATTGAAGTTGCTTTGCAAAGGTCCATAGTTGTAAATAGTGAAATTATCGAGCAGGCCTTTTACAGGTTCGGTGTAACCTTAGGTCTCTAGTGGTGCGCAGTGCAAGACTTTTCTAAAGAGGATGTCTTGGTCCGGAGGGGCATTTATACATAGATGATTGAGCAGACTAAGGTATCCAGTGTCGAACCGTATGTTAGAACTATTGCTTCTACAAATGCTGCTGTTATGGAACGGACAAGCAGCTTGGCTATCCACCATACTGGGGAGATGATCTCTCTGACGAAATAGTTGCAGTCAAAGATTCCAGCCGAATCGGGGATCCCAGCCGAGTTAGGCGAGTAGCATTGCTGTGCATAATTTGTAGCTGAGTGAGACATCTGTGAGGTATAAGGTGCCATGATATTTATAGCATCGGCGTCAGCAGTAGTATAAAGATTGATACCGCAGTTAGCGCCGTTGAGCAATACTTCATCGCTGATTCCAGATGATATAGAGGAAGGGAAGCCTCCTGCAACGGTAAAGGCACCAAGGCAGAACACAGCCGTCAGCAAAGTAGGCAGGACTCGGACAAAGCAATGCTTGGCAACATTCCTCCATGTCCAAAGAAGCTGTGAAAGGGTCCAGATAGCGGAGAATGTGGCTGTGGCCAAGTCGGTCAGTCCAAAAAAGGCACAATACTACAGCCTTGGACTTTCGGAAGTAACATACAGGAAGAATTGCGTAAAATCGCTTGCTGTTGGTGATAGAGTCCATCATCAGGCTTAGAGGAGGAGTAGTGTCTGTAAAATATTCTGTCGTACTTGTTTTAGTATCATTCATATACGATGTTGAAATGAGAAAGGTCCACAGAGCGAAAGCATCACTGACATGCAAGCGATCCGCCACAAGCGCCCAGTCGCAACACCAATTAAGACGGCAGTGAAGGCGATAAGAAGCTTCCCCCCCCCCCCCCCCACCCTTCCATCGAGAGTTAGAGTCGCTCCCATCACAGGTCCTCTGCACCAATTGATCCAGGTACCCAAGTGAACATCGTCCTTTGGAGTGGCAGCCCCGTCTGCCCACGCTGCCTGGTGCATCATCTCGGCGAGCACAGGAGGAGTGAGCAACAATCGCTTGACGAGTGCATGCTTCCTATTCGAAGTGCTGGACGGTGGATGAGTGGTAGGAATATCGCATGAAGATGAATACAAAGAGAAAGTTGGAGGGAGACGGATGAATTGTCGACGTTATGCGATCTCGGTCACGGACATCGACGCAGTCTTATGCTCAAGCAGACTTCAGCATGCACGTTGGAGGTAATCTTCAACAAGCAAAGGCACGTTCTGGGATTTAAATGCGAATTACAGCCCCTACTTCACTTTAAATCCCTGAAAAGATGTCTCCTCTCCAGAGTTGGCGAGAAGATGTCACGGCTGACCGACAGGGTGCGTTGCAGACAAACATGGGCACAGCCCCCAAACAAGATGTAAGACAAAACGTTGAATATTTCTTGGCCGCCCCCTCAATTACACTCGGCAGGTTGCGAGAGCCAACGAAGATTGCAAACACAAGCAGTCTAGAAACTGCTGACCGGGAAAATGCCCGCTTGTCCAACACGGCGAGAGAAAAATATGCGCATGCACTGACAAAATGCCGGCGGACGGGTCATCAGAGCGGCCAAAACACATAGCAGGGGCCGTTTTGGATATTTCAGCTCACTAAACAATCTCGCACCGGCCGTGTACCAACTCCAACTTGTTGGTGATCACATGGGGGCCGTCACGTCACAACGAATTCATTGGCGAAGGCTCAAACTCGGCACAGAGACGACTATCAGCTTGGCCTGGAGGACAATTCTGATTTTCTTTTCCCGAGGGACATGGAGAAAGAAACAGAAATGAGTGAGTTGTATCCGAGTAATCAAGTACACTCAAATTTTGCGGGCCATCTTGTCCCTGAAAATCCGTCACCACATCTCTCAGGGGAGAATTTCATCGTCCAGTAGCTGTGCCTCTTGTTCAGTAAGGTTGTTAAAAAGTGTTGCACAAGGCCTGCTGGAATACTGACGTGGGATCTCCAATCGGGATATCAAGCAAAGAGCATCGAACTATACTGAAAAAACCAGCCATGGTAAGGATGTACGTCCGTCCAAGAATATAGCGCAGGCATGCATTCAGTCACAATAAGGATATCAAGTATTTGGCACGTGTTGTCAGAAAAATAACATAGGTATCGTATTTCCGTCTTGAGACAATTTCTTAAGATAAGTCCCCGTCCCAAGAAAAGAACTGGTTCTGTATGTGTTTGTGTGTGTGTCTGAGAGTGGATTGGTGTCCCCCGTCCTGTCCTTTCCTTTCCTGAAAGCCGCCTGTCCCGGGCAACGCTTCTTCTCTCTCTCTCGCTCGCTCTTTTCTGTGTGCGGTGTTTTTTTTCTTTCGGGGGCGTCATTTCTCGGGTCATGGGTCGTGAAGGCGTTAGAAAAAAGAAAAGAAATAGAAAAAAAGGCCCGGGGCGAACGAAAGTAGTGTCTTGTGGACACGTAACAACCGACAACGAAGACAATCACAGGCAGGCCTTGTCGCTCCTGTTTTCACCGTCTGGCAACCGGTACCATGTGTCTGTCGAATGTCTCACTCCGTTCATCGTCATCCAAGTAGAAACAAGAAGCGAAAATAGCCCCCTCGGGACGGGACGCTCTCATAAACGTGAAGCAGATAAGATACGGCATTTGGATAGAAGGTCCAGAAAGGAAATGAAGAGAAAAATAGCGCGGCAAAAACATGATTGGGTATCCTTCAACTTTGTTACTGGGGGTGTCGTGATGCAGTCTTTCGTGAGAAGAGAGAGGAAATGTGTTTCTTTCCCGGGCGTCCCATGCTTCCAAGCCTCTTCGCTATCCAAGTCACCAATTACCGTGTGGCACGAGGTCTGACAACAATGAAAACCAGTCCTGTGGTCCTCCCTCACTGGGTACTATCCCATGTCCTTCCTCCCTTGGGCCGCGTGCGAAGGGCCGACCTCCACCGTGGCTTCCAAGTCTTGGTGCAGGGCTGTGGTCGAGTTGGGCAACCAAAAGGTATCAAACGAGCGTCCAGCTGGTGCGCATATGGGCCGTCGCAACAAAGAAATCGATCAGCCGTGCCAAACTCCGCGCCAAACAAACTCCGACGTCCAGGTCGTGTGTGGATAAGGAGATAACGTGGGTAATCGAAATCTTTCTCGCGGTCATGACATCGTAATCGTGTGGACAAATGGAACCGGGAACGCCCCTCGCGTTGAGAACAGAGCAGTCCGAGTCGATACTTTGCAACGAACTGCCCCCTGTTCACTCCTCGTCATCGTCCTCGTCGTTTTCGTCTGGACTCTCCGTGTCCGTCTTGCTCCTTTTGTTAGGGGTATCCGCGCCACCCACCGATTTTCTCTTCGATCCCAAACTTGATCCCGCATCGCCGTCATTTTCGTTGTTTTCACCGCCAACATCCCCCTTCTTCCTCTCTATTTCTGCGACCTCGTCTGCCGTGAGGAAACGACCACCCGGCCCTCGGGGACGGCGCATAGCGTGGTTGTGTCGAGACTCGTGCAGATAAGGCTTCCGACCTTTGCTGGTGAGCCGCAGCGCCTCCTCGAGCCTCTGTCTCGCCACCCTGCGCTTCAGAATTCTATGGAACTGCTTTGCGTTGACATACAGAGGTGACTCCTCCTGGCCCTGCGGCATCTCAGGCGACTGCGGGTGCTGCATTGCCTGAGCAGATGGCATCGGAGGGGCGACTGAGGGGCGGCCTGCAGCATGATTCATGATAGCTTGAGGGTT
Source organism: Diaporthe citri (assembly GCF_014595645.1). Lineage (NCBI taxonomy): Eukaryota > Fungi > Ascomycota > Sordariomycetes > Diaporthales > Diaporthaceae > Diaporthe > Diaporthe citri. Next base: position 5,443,013 of record NW_025064849.1, read on the forward strand.
AGGCACGCCAGGACTCGTGACTTGGCTCATCCTCCGCTGGGGCATGCTGTTCATCTGCTGGGGCGATCGTGGATCACGGCCTGGCTCGGTTTTGGTCTTCATGCTACCCATCCTAGGTGATGTTTGGAGGTTTGCGTCGGATGACATCGGGTACGGGTAGGCTGATCCCGACGCGGCAGCCGTTGCGGCCATGGCAGCGGCCTGGATGCCGGGAACACCATATTGCATGCCCGCATGTTGGGGCATGCCATATTGCGGCTGATACATGGCGTGACTCTGGGTGGGTGTCGTCTGTTGCTGAGACGGAAGGACGGGCGACTGCTGAATGTGCTGTGCCTGGGGCGATGTGATGCTATTAGCACCTGTCGAGCTTGGGTAGGCTGTCGAGATGTGTGGTTGCGAATTCTGCGGGTTATGCTGGTATTGCGCGTACTCCATCATGCTTGCCGGCGTTTTATCGGAAAGCTCTTTGATGGCAGTCCGAGGGCAGATTCGGTGTTGCGTACCGGGCGACTGGTGTTTTTGGTCGTCCGCTGTTGGGGTATCACGATACTGTTGGCCGATAGACGCGAAAGCCGTGGTCAAGGAGCAAGAGTAGACAAGATACCAATATCACAGGTTTTGTGTAGTGAGGGCTGTCTGTGACACAGCAGAGCGTGAGCCTGAATCAGTTATTGGTTTAGGCACGGCGCGCTGGGATGGGTTGGTCGTCGCCTGTCGTCACTGAGTACCCGTGGCCTGGGCTTGGTGCACACCCAATCTATTGGATATGCGTGGATGCGCTGGCAGTCGCGAAGGTTGTAGCCGAACTGCGTAATTGGCTGCACCACGGCACATGCAAGCTGATGTGCACGCGGGGCGGGCTGGGTGCAAGGTCCCTGGGCGGAATGGGTCCAGGGGCGATGAAGCCACGTGAGGATGAACGACAAGGCGATCTCTGGCTCTGACGATGATCCACTTGGGACAATCGCAGGCAGACCCAAGATACAAGACCCAAGTGTTGACTGGTCAAAGTAATTTCAACGGCTTATTGCGGGCCGTCGCGAAAGAAGCTCTGACGAAACAACTTGGGAGATCTTGTTTCCTAGGATCCGATGCCGTAGAGTGACTGTACGCTTTAAATCGGCTTGTTGAATCTACCCAACCATTGACATTAGTCGTTGTGCGCAAAATAGAACGTCAGGCATAGAAGCCGGGACCGAGTCGATAAACGAGGGGCAGATGGACGGGTGTGGTAGTTAGGTAGGGATGCTTCGCGCCCTGGTCTCCCACTTGATGCGCTGGCATGCATGACGGAGCATGCACAAGCCGGGCCCACCATGTAAGCCAGCTCAACCACCACCCACCCCCAGACTTGTTCCCGAGGGCGATGACGATCAGGACGGGAGAGTGTCATTGCGACGGGCACCGCGAAGGAAAAGAAGGAAGTCGACCAAGACGACAGCATGACCCGCGCATTTCACCGAGGCACAGGACATGCATGCAAGCACTCAGCACGACAGGTGGGCGGGCCCCAACGGCCCTTGGCCCTGTCTGGTCGACTTGACCGGCAACATTTGCGTGCGACATGATATCACAGGGCAAATGCCCGGTTGACAACGGAGGGAGCATGCGCACACAGGCAAGAGTGTGTCTTCGGGGCTAGGGCGGCGGATTCATGTTGTGCCAGGTAACGTGCGCACCCAGCAGCACATGACAGAGGTCGTCGTCGGGTCTCCATGCTGCGAAATGAGCAGGTGGGATTCGACTAATGGACACGCTTGTGCCGCCGGCACGAACCAACTTGATACAGTCTGCGCGAATGCGGCGCGGGCGAAGGAACGGGTGGTGAGAAGGATTTGTGTATCACCCTACAGGGCCGATTCGCCGCAGGTGCGTGACGTCTAGCCCATGGCGGGGTTCTCCATCTAGAGAACACTCCCGAGGGTTTGGGTGTGCGGGTGAGGGGTTCGAGATTTGAGGGTGTACCACTCTCAGGGCCGAGGGTATGGCAAAGCTGGATGAATATCCGGCTAGAGAGGGGAACCACAGAGACGGGCAAACGAGCCAAACACACAAAGAAATGCAACGTACCAGTGTTCCTCGCGTTCAAGCTCCAGACGGAAGCGCTGGGTTGCGTAGCATGTAGGAGCTAGCTACAGGGAAGACTGCGTCAGCATCTTGTACTCCTGGATTCGGGCATATCGGTGACCGACAGGGTTGCGGGGTTTTGAGAGGGGCATATGTGGTAGCAGGAGAGGAATGCCACACAAGATAGTCCCGTGGCTGTTGTGTTGTTGCAGCGAAGTTGTCATGACCTCGCTGCACTGAAGGTTCCAGGACAGAGTGAAGCAGAATATGCCTCGCACCCAGAAGCTGGGTCGAGCCGGTTGAGATGGTGTGGTGAGACGGAGGACGCAGGCGCCTTGGCCGAACGGGATGGTGGAAAGCAAGAGGGGCAAGGGGTTGACGGAGCACAAACAGGTCAGAGCTTACCTTGAAATGAGATCGAACAGGACCCCTATGATCACAGCGCGCTGCTGGGCCTCGAGGTACAACACGCCCGTTTGATTGAGCGGCGTTGAAGACGTTAAAATTCGCTGCCGCAGGCTGTTGATATCACGGGACTATGGGGACAGCCAATGAAGACGTCAAGAGTGAAGCTGGCGGTGTTGATAGGTCTTGAACCGTCGCAGTGGTGAGGATACCGGCTTGGTGTCGCAAATCTAAGATGGTGTTAGCTGATTTGCTGGGCTGGTCGAGCCGTTTTATTTGTGTGTGCGCTGGAGCGGTGACTGGCTGACGGGCTAGGGTGGGCGGCCCACATGGCCCACCTGCAGGCAGAAAAGCCCGCGCGGATGTGCGACCAGTGGGACGGAACCTTGACGGATCGGAATAATCAGGGGGGTCGGGGCGACGAGACGACGAGGCTGGCTGGCATGGTGTTGATGGGACTAAATCAGACCCTGTCCGGCCGCTTGGCAAAAGGCAGCAGCAACAGCAGCAGCAGCAACATCATCAGCGAATACGGTTGCGAGGCTGTCACCTCGCGGTTGGCTGAGATGCCGTGCTGGTCTGTCATGTTGGCACAGATGCTGAGCGGATGGAACTAGAGGATGGTGGTCCGAGACGGTAACAAGAGACACGGGTGGCGGTGCTATGAGCGGCACGTAGGCTCAGGCTCATGTAGCCGTCATGCAGACCGAGCGAATCCATCTGAGACGCGAGCCTGGGTCTGGGTCTGGGCCGTGGCCTTGGGCCTGGGGCCTGCGCCAGCACTGATTTCTCTTTTGCAGCTGTCTGCTGCAGGCCCAGAACGTCGGCACCCGACCTCATGGCGCGACCTGCAGGTGCAGGACACAAGTGGAAGGGCGAGGGAAGCAGTTCCCACGGCTGATGGATGGGGAGTGACAGGCCGGGCTTGAGTGAGAGTGGGCTGAGTGATCCCCCATGGCAAATTGTAGAAGGATCGGACAGACAGAAGAAGCAAATCGTGATTTCGTACCTTGCTTGAACAACGCTCGATGGCGAGGCTGACGGGGCGTGGAGAAACTGGACGAGGCTTTCTTCCTGTTGGTTTGTTTGTCCTTGGACGAAAATTGATTCGTCCGTTTTGTCGAGGGCAGGGCTAGCAGGCAACTAGGCGTCTGCAGGCTGGCTTATCTCGTCCATGGTCAGCAACAGGCTCAAGTCTAGCTTGTAGACCATGAATACACAGCAGTAGCAGATGGAAAGCCGGAGTCCCGGAAAGCTCAGACACTCTGCAGCTGCGTGCGTGCGTAAGTGCGCAAGTGTGTGCGTGCGTGCGCTGCAGATTGCGTGCCGTGGGACGGGAGAGACAATCCGGGGGAGAAGATTGGGACGGAAGACTGGACGACAAATGAAACGCGAACAAATTGTGGCGCGCGTAGAGGCGACAGAGACGGGTAGTGAGCGGTTTTGGGTTCGACGGCTGGCTGCTTGCTGATTGGGTGTTTCGCACCCAGGGGTTTGGCACTCACGATGTGTCGTCTGGACTCGACGCGACTCGATCCGGGACGGGGCTGGATGGAAAGGCAGATGGATGGAGGGCTGGGAAGCGAAGGAGGGGGGGGGGGGCAGGTGGCTTGGTGGGAGGGGAGAACAAGGGCGTTTCGAGGAACACAAACTGACGATGACCTACCCAATTAGTGCCTCGGTGACTTGGTGCTCTGCTCAATGCGGTGCTGCAGTCTCTATCTTCTACCTGGTAGTCGCGCGGGCGTGCGCGGGCGTGCGCGGGCGTCCTGCGATGCGATGCGACACGGACACGGACTTGGGATGCGGGTGCGGATGCGGATGCGCTGCGCTGCACGTGCGATGCGATGCGATGAGATGAGATGAGATGCCGCCGTGATGGACCAATTCGGTTGAATGAACAGGCGGGCTGGGCTGGGCTGCCCACGATTGGACTGGATTGGAGTTGAAGCGTGTTGATTGATTGGTGTTGCAAACTCAGGGCGAGAACAAGCCAGCAATTGGCCCAAGTCGCGACAGAGTGGAGGGGCGAGGGTTGGCGGCGGGCGGCGGAGGGTTGGGATTGGGCGGAAAATGGGCGGATTGGCTGGGAACTCTGTTCGAAGGGGAAGGGGCGAGAGGAGGGGGCAGGAGCTTGGAGCTTCTCAGGCTTGGTTGGGGCTGGGCTGGGCTGGGACTGGCAACTGGCGACTCTGGGCGAGTTGAGGAGACTGACTGACTGGAGAGGGGAAAGGCCAGAAGGTCGAGACTCAGGACTGCAAGATGATTCGAGGAAGGGCGGGAGCAGCTTTCTTTATCCGAGGGTGTGAATGGCCCAAATCAGCACGCTGTGGGTCCCTCCCTGCTCCAGGGCAGGTCCAAGTGCCAGGTCCAGGGCCCGGGCCAAGTTCCAAGGGAAGGAGGGAAGGGCAGGAAGGGGCAGGAGGGCCCAGCTCGGCGGGAAAATTCAGCAGCTGCTGGTTCTGGGTACGTACCGCTGCGAAGACGGGAGGTACTCCTGCAAGCTGGGGTACTGTGGCGTGCGGTGCAGCCTGGCCACCCGTCAAGTACCCAGCCTGTCGAGCAACCTCCGTCCCTCCGAGCTGGGGAAGGGCCAAGGGACAGTGCGAGGTTGTGAGGGGAAAACGGCAAAAGCTAGACGAGCTCGAATTCCTTTCTGGGAGGGGGGCTGGTGGGGGCAGGTCCTGGCAGGTCCTGGCAAGGGCAGCCGACCATCGGTGATGGCTGGACGGAGGGAAGTTACGGACTTTTGCTTGCCTGCTGCTTGCCTGCGGCCTGTGCCTGTCGACTGTCGACTGCAGTCGTCGTCAAGAGTCGTCATTTTTGATTGATAATCTGATATGATCTCTATAGAATCCTCAACATTTAACCCAAGGCTCACCCTGCCATCGACCAACTCAGCCCGAGACGTGCAGCATCTGATCTGGTCTACTGTGTAGCATACACAGTGGCGGCAGCGGCAGTAGCAGTAGCAGTAGCAGTAGCAGCCGGTCGCAGGAGCAGCTGGCTGCATGCATGCAGTCAGCAAAACGCAACACACACAACACACCAGCCCAGGCATCCAATTCCTTGATCGCCGCCTCAGATTCAGGTTCAGGCCCAGGTTCGGGTTGAGGTCCATAGCACCTGCGTTTGCCAGGGCTAATCCTCCTTCCCTGCCAGCCTGCCCGCCGCACCGCAGTCGACAGAGCTTCTCCTCATCCATCCTCGAGTGACGTGACGTGCCTGCCCGCCCCTCGTTCTCGGGTCGGCCTCTTTTTTTTATTCTCTCTCACATCCTCCGTTTCCTCGCACTGTACGGAAGCAACTTCTGCGCGACGCGTCCGTCCGTCAAGCGATCAGCTTTTTTTTCCCTTTCAAGGATGAGCTTCCGCTTTGTTAAAAGCATGCCTCCCCACCACATCACCGCCGCCAACCCGACCGACTGACTGACTGGGTGATGGGCTGACTGACTGCCAGCCTGAGCATCACCTTCCGTGCATCCCGTTTGACTTTCGTGTTTTTCCTCGCCTCGCCCCGATCTCAAAAGATGTCTCGAGCTGTGTGTGCCGTCGACTTGGAAACGCAGCACCCCCTTCACCACCCATCGCTATCACAAGCTTTTCTTGGGTCAAAGAGTCAAATGTCAAATGCCAAATGCCAAATGCCAGGCCTCTCCGTCCGCTAAGCCGGCCCTACCTGACTCCCCCTCTAGATACCAAACCTGCCTAGGCATTGCTCGTTCAAACATTCGACAAACCAAGCCGTGAGCCGCGGCCCGAGACCGTCGCACGCTGCCCTCCCTGCATCGAGATTCCCACATGGAGAGCACGACATGATTCCCATCCAGCTCTCTACGAGTGTCTACTCAATGCCAGGGGTCCTCCTGCTCTGTTCAGCTGTGTCCAGCCCTGTTGAAGATTAGTCCTTGGTGCGGAGATGCCAAGCTTGACCTTCACATCTGAAGCTCATGTTCTGGCGCACACTGTGCCCAGCTGCTCTAGGCTACGGTGATTTCTATCACCGACACTTGAAACGACCTGCCAGTCCGGACACCAGGAACTAGCAAGCTCCGGGGCTAGAACCATGTGTGATATGCGTGTTAAGTGTGTATGTGAGAGATATGTGTGTGTGTGTGTGTGTGTGTGTGTGTGTGTGTGTCTGCAGCAGCGTGATATAATTATCCCCCCACGATCAGCGCACCTAATCAGCATGCCACACCACGTCCACGGTGTCCATCGAGCTGTTTCGAGGCGGTGCCAGCTCACCGGGAGACGAGTGGCACCTGTCATTCTCGGCTCGGTCGATGCTTTGGGGAACTCGAGGTTGAGAACAGACCTCTCTCTGCTGCCAGAGATGCCTGTCTGCCTGCCTGCCAACTCTAAACCCAGGAAGACCCTCTTCCTCCCGCCGCGTCGGGGCTGGTGACGCAGCCCCAGCCCCAAGACATCGCATCGCGGCTCAAGTGCCACCTTGTCACCGTTGAAATGTCGGTGAGCGCACATCTGCCATGTTGCCTTTTTTGGGATCTCATCTAGTGGCGGTCTACGGTACGGCGTCTTGGAGGCGACTTCACTCCAAGGTCTGACGTCTTTGTTGTTGCTCGGAACAAGCGCACGCCAGCCGTGTCAAAAACTGCATCAAGCCGCCTTCTGAGAAGACTAACCCGCACAGTACTGAAGGTGGCCTGCTAATCAGTATGACACGCGTTGTGCACCCCGCTTCTTCTGGCACCGCCTGGTCCGGTCGTTACTGTGTACCCACAATTCGGGCATCCTGGCAGCTCTGGAGGCCTCGAATCAGCCGGCATCGACTCTGATATACAGTGCAATATACGGAGCATGAAACGCTGCAACTGTCTTCCTCGGCCATCGAGACAAGCAAAACCCAAGAAGGCAGCGACAGCACGTCACGGCTGTCGGTAGGGCTCGAACAATCGGCACCCGGGCTGCGATCCCGCTGAGTCACCGAAACCCAAACCACGCGGGTCTGGAGAGTCCGGACAGCTTCTGTGCGCGATCCCCTTGGCGAACCTGATGTGACCGGATGCCTTCCCCCGGGCTCTCAGACCGTCATCGGCATGGAGTGAGTGCCGAAGATGCTTTCCATGGACCATGCTCTGCCATGTCGACCCTGAATGACGAGTTGGGCCGACTTGACGAGACGAGGGGGATATTCGGAGACGGGAGACCGATGCGGTCATTCTGTCTTCGAAAGGCCGCATCACTCAGCCATCTGTCAGCGGGCGCAATCTGGCAGATCCGTGCTACAGTACGACTCCGCGACATGAGCCTTGCAGATGGGGACTTTTGTCGGCGGCTGCTGTGCGACCCTTCCAACGCGAGGCAGCAGGGATTCACCCATGAGTGATCGCCGACGCAACAGGTCCTAGACACCTGCAGCCTCGCCCGCCCAGTCCCAGCATCGTTTTTCTGGTTGGACAGCAATCACCCGGCTCTCTGAGTGGTTGGAAATTGATTCTCATTTTCTGGCCAACTGGCGGCGTCCGCGGCCAACAGACGACCTGGGCGGGGGCTTGGGGTTGGTCAGAAACTCGGAACCGACAGCCAGTGAGAGACCAGAACGGTGGCAGCGCTGTGATGAGGTGCGACCGGCCCCTTCTCTTGACCAACATTTCGGTCGGGCATCATGTCTGTGTGCCGCCGCGCGGTAAACGCTCATCGACAGTCATATCTCTCGGCAGCATGATGTCGCATCATGCCTACCTGACTGCCTGCCTGCCTCAACGGAATCGATCTTAATTGCCGTCATTTGCTGTGTGTGTGACACACAGACAATATTGGCATCGGCGACGGGTACCGTCACGAACAACCCGGTGGTGGCTTTCGTCCTCAAATTACAGCGTAACATTTCGGCAATCTCACGATTCTCCCGAAATGGTCCCTCACACTTCATACGCCGTCTTTGTTTCTTTTTGTCTCTTCAGCCTTGTCGTCCCTTTCCTTACTCGGATGCTTACTGGCCCGATTTACGACCACAGTGCGGACCGTCCCTAGCCTTTAATGTTGCGATGCATCAATCACAGCGCAGCTCTGAACCCACCGCCTTGGACAAGGCTCGCCAATGGCAACCGTGATGTGTGGCCAGGGAGCAGCTTTCGGTCCCGACTCCCAAGGCGGCCGACGAAAGACGCACCCGCCAGCCATTTCCCACCCAGACCAGGGGCGCGTGGTGATTGATGCCCAGGTGGGACATGATCTTGGCTGGAGGGGCTTTTGCTGTTGTTTCCAATCCACTTTGCCCACGACCAGCTACTTTGCTTGGGGTCAACGCCTCTCACTCCCTCTCAAACGCCCAATAGCGCACTTATCTCGCCTAAACTTACCTTCACATCTAACACGTCAAATGGGTCACCCATTCTCATACTGTTTGGGGATGTTCTCTTCAGCGAGACATTAAATGCAGCCAGCCAATCAAACCTACAAGGCCGGTCGTCTGGAAGGTGATTTGGCGCCGGGTGGATGGTAATCCCCACCCACAGGGCAGGCCGGCTCTCTTTGATTACATGTATGCACATGGTGGCTACCTGCTTTCCCCGATGTCTCACCCCATTTCATCGATTTCACCGCATTTGGCGCGTGCCTGATCCTCTCTATGCCCCGTCCCGTGTGATCTGGACGCGCGCCCCTGCTGCCAGGGAACGCACCAGCCTTGGGCAAGTCTCCTGGAGGTGGAATAGGAGATAAAACCTGTCGGGGCGAAAGCGGCGTTCAGGACAGCAGATGGGCTGATACGTCGACGCCCCGACACTGAGGTGGAGATGTCCCCAAGCCGAGCGAGTGATTTCAGGTATGATCTGCGCTCCTGTGCCGACACTGTTTTATGCTTTTGATGGGCAGGGCTGGGCCTCCGGCACGTGGAAACAAGGCAGCAAGCCGGTACTGCTTTTCGCCCGCTGTGCAGCGGCCGCGATGCGCCGCGATGCGCCGCGTGTGTTGATTATCCCGTGCCGCGTGGGCGCGGCCTGGTCTGTGCCACTGGCCGTGCGGGCGAAAAAGAAGAAAAGAAGAAGCATGGCCTCGTGTCTCAGACATTGCTCGGCGCGTCAGGTCTCTAGGTGAGGCTGAGGAGCGGTGGGCTGGCATTCGTTCCTGGTAGTTAGGCCTGCATGCTGTCACACTGGCAGGCGGGCAGAACTTCCGGACTCTTGTGAGGCGAGTGAGCGCGTGGATGAGTGAGCGGGATATGTTCCAGAGCTATCGGGCCGTCCGCCCCCCACGCCCTCACCCGCCCGCAGCCAAGCCGCAGGGACCCGGCACTCTCCGGGGATTGCTGCAATGTGCTGAGATGAAATGAGATGAGGCATCCGGCCGGGCGTCCGCCTGGGTGGAACCCCTCTTCCTCTCTTTTCCCTCCCCTGCTGCCCGCTTTGTGCGACCGCTGCCTTGCCGGATCTGGGGCCTTGCGCCGAGACAAGTTTCGTGGCCTGCTGGGTTTGGGGAGGGGGGGGGGCTTTCTGAAGGCCGGACCGGTGCCGTCTTTCTGGTTTCGGGATTGAGACAGATGGGCTACTTTTCTTTTTCTTGTGTGTTTGAGGAGGTCTGAGTTGCCTGCGTCATGGAAGAGTGGCAGGGTGGCGTGGCTGAGAGTGCCGGCTTGAGTTCTCGATGGGCTTGGGACCGCGTGATGGATGACGGCTCGCCGTGTTCGGCTGCTGGGCTGTTCGTCTGATGCCGCTGGCCGCTCAGTGGGTATGGCTTGCTGGCGTTTTCCATGCTGATGGTCGTCTGTTGCCTGCTCTGTGGCCTTGTGTTGATGAGTGTTACGATGTAGAGCGGCGTGGTCTGCTCCGTCGACTAGATTTGTACATATGCCGGGGCTTTGGAGTATCATCGGCACTTTCTTGCCACCTCATCTATAGGGTCGCCTCGGTGTACAATTTCCCTAGTGACAATCTGCTTTCAACACGCCACAACTAGTATGACACCATGACAACAAGTCGGTAGATCACGTTACTGTTGAAGAAGTAAGCTGCCACCGCTCAAGGCGTACTGTGTCTAAAATCCAATGCCAGACTTTCCGATGCCCCTGGTGCTGTTTGTGCGGTTACCGTAGAAGACTAGACCTTGAGTGTAGCAAGCAGCGTGAGTCTCTCTGGTCCTAAAGGATATCCCACCTCGTTGTGGTGGCTAAGGACCGAGTGCGTCCAGTGTCCAGTCAGCCCTCTTACAATGTCTTCATGAGCTTGAAGACAGGACTCAAAAGTCTCAAAGCGTATGCCCTTTGACTGCTTTAAGTCTGCTTTTCTGCCTCTTCCAGAGAAGACCTCATTAGAAGCCCTGGTGATTGCATATCGCTCAGCGAAGTTTTGATTGAGCTTTTGCATCAGCTGTGATGATTTTATCTTTATGAGTGTTGCTTCAAACGACGGGTAGTGACGACTTTTCGAGCCCCCGTATATGCGAGCATGAATCGATTTGTGCCTTTCAAAGGTCTGGTCTGTGTCCGCTTGTCTAATTTGAATTTGGAATTTGGAAAACGCTCCCTACTCAGTGTTGTGAACCTGACTTCGGTTTTCGCAAGCTCCAGGGCTGAAAAGAAATATTGTCCGGGGAGCAGACACTGAAGCACAAGATATACAGGTAGCCACCAAGTTAAACTTAGGAATTGCATGTGACTGATTCTGAGAGCGTGGAGAGCTTCTAGAACTACGGTCATGCTTTTGGAAATGTTCAGCCGCCCCACAAGCGACGTTTGAAAGTGTAACGCCGAAGCCGCGAGAAGGGTGCAGCAGTATACACACATGTGCAGAGAATGTACATCACGATCAATGAGGCAAGCAACATATACCCGCCATTGCCGTAATAGAATACGTAGATCTACAGTCTAACTTGCTAGTGCTGAGATATACATGCCACACACCGGCACACATTGCATCTTTGATCTCACTTGAGTGCTTCAACTTAAGTTGTCCACTTCACAGTGCAGCGAGGAGATACGGATCTAGTTGTGGCATCCATATCTGTACACACTGCAGATGAGATCAGTGACATATGCGATGACATTTTGTTCCTCTCCTGGGATTCATGTTCCAAATTGCACTTAAGGATCTTCTGCAATCTAATATAGCTTCAAGCACGTATCGGCAGTTTTCACTTGTATTGGTCACAGTGAGATAAGAGTCATGCTTTTGAGATGGGATGGCAAAGTGATATTTTCGATGGAACCCTTGCCACAAGGTGAGTCTCTCGGGATCATTGCCAAGGTGATTTGCGTGCAATATCCCATTGAAGCGACGAATTTGTCCAAAGTACCGTCAGTTGTCCCGCTTCAAGACTTCCATGCGCATGCCGATGCTTTTGCCACTCCACATTGTCACTGTCACATTATCCAGCCCTGAAAGCGATCACAGATAGGGGTCTGCTCCGTATTTCTGACTCATATGAACCTAAATATTTTCATATAAATCTAGTAGGAGTTTGGATAACTAAATACACACTTGGGCTGAAATACATGTTCACGAAGTCCCATGAAGTTTTGCCATTGTGACAGTGCAGACCGAGTGGGTTGAACATCAAATTGGGATCTCATTGGCATCATTGACCACTACATTCATCCTGAAGCATTACCTATCGAGCATCTCATTCACGGCATTGAAGGCACACTTGGAATCAGCACCACTAACACATGGGCTTTAATATTGTGATCAAGCTGTTGTGCTTACCGAGAAGGGGTTTCTCTCAAACCTGTCTCCAACCCTGTAGACCGAAAGCCACACAAATTCAATCGAGAGACCAATTCAATCGAGAGACCAATTCCTTTTGTGATGATGGGATTCCATTGGATGTCATGAGGGTTTGGATCCGCTTGAGAGCTTTTGAAGCCCCATGCCCAGCATCACGCTACCCCCACCCTTTTCCCCCCACCTGACCAAATAGGAGGGTAAGGGTCTACGCGCCACTAAGCCACAACAGCTCATCTGATGCATCAACTTCTGCATCTACTCACCAACACGAACACCTTCCTTCACCTCAACCCTTTTCGCACAACAGACCCGCATCTGGAATCATTTTTAGTCATAAGGGACGACTGATAACGTTCCATTTCGATGAATGGCCATGACATGAGGTGGCTTAACAGGCTGTCTCGAACTGCACGCGGGTGCCCTGCAGGCGCTCCCTATCTTCGGGCGTTGCCATGCTTCGTTCGGTCCCTCTCGCACGCGAGCAGCCTCTTCAGCCGTTTCAGAAGGAGAGCACCTGTGTCTGCCCCTGTCGATGCTGCACCGGAGGGGACACGACGCAAGGAGCACTTGAAGCAAAGCGAGGCCCGCTCTATCGCGCGAGAAACATGTGCCACAAACGCTCCTCCTTATGGCACAAAACGGTCTCAAGGGGGGCCAGTAAGGGAACGGAAGGATGCAGAAGGCCGGACATATTGTGAGTAGGCCATTTTCACAATACGTAACGCCATTTATCTCTAACCAAGGGTGGTCATCTTCCTGTTGACACAGTCGTTACGGGCACTGGCTGGACATATCACTGTCGCCACGTCACTTCTGAGGAAGGAGGCCATGTCAAGGCCGCATTTACGGCAAGAGCTTCTTTCCTCAACCCATCGACGAAACTTCTCGAGTATTCTAGGCCAATAAAAGACAGGCCCCTACTCATTATGTACATGCGCGACTTCGTTGAAGACGACGAATTCTGGGACGAAAATTGTGTGCTCTGTGATTTTGCCACCGCGGTCACTGAACGAGAAAAAGCAAGTAAACCGCGGACTGATCAATGCTGCATCCTCACCAAGTCAACTGAAAACTAATGAGATGCTTACACAGTGCAGGAATGGATACTCGCCAGAGAAGGACAGCAGGCCTGTCGAGTTCATTATCGTTCAGTGAGCAAGTTTCTTAAGCCACTGGGCATACTCTTGAAGTTACAGCAGCTGGTCCTAACGAGGGGTACAGGGCGCGCTTCCACTACAATGCCAGGACGCCTGACGAGCCTTGGCATATCACAGTCGACTTTGGCACCCGTACCACATGGAACAATGGCGACGGCTTCTTCCGCCAGGGTTACCACATCTATGCTAAGAATAATGATATAAAACAGGGATATGCAGCTTATAGCTCACCTATCAACAGGCAGCCAGTTGGCAGGATAAACCGTAATGGTGCCGAGCCGGGAACGTCGACCTCAGTAGACAACATGGAAGCCCCCAACTGGATACCCTGGGGCACGAGAGACTACTATCGACATCCCAACTCCCGGGGATATTTGCACAAAACAGCTCACCGTAGCCTCAAACCCCCAACGGTCCTGTCCGAGGCCCGAGCTCGGAAAATGCCTGGGGATAAGCGCAAGAAAAGGCACCCGATCCAAGATGAGCTTGATGACATGATCAGCTGTATTCACGACGGAACTTTGAAACCGGCGATCCCAGCCAAAGGGAATTTCATGGTCCCTGGCCTCTCCGGAGACCTGATACATGTCCGCCAAGCAGTCCTAGACTTCAAAAAGGCAGGGAAAGAACTTCCTGTTGCCTGGCATGTGGTTCTGCAACGCTTTCATGAATCCAGACGCCGCTTAAAGAAGACTGCCAGAGCCCTCGGTGCGACCCGTGCTCGGTTGGCCTTTGACAAGACCAGGAGGACCACCAGGACCACAACGCGGTCTCGGGAAGGCCCTCTGAAGTCTAAAAGATTGAACGGGACGGAAAGATCCTTTCGGCCAAAATCCAAGATGCATGCTTCGTTGGATGAGTCCCTCGGTGCCCGCCGAGATCGTCCGGGGACTGAACGGCCCCAAACAAATGGCAGTAGCATGAATAATGTGGACGGGGGAGCAAGGCTGAAAAGTCGGCCCCGAGCAACGGCGGGGTCTCCGAAGCCCAAAAGCTCAGAGGCAACAAAGCCAGGATCAAGTCCCAAGCTCACGATCCGTGACCCATTCGATACAGATGCCGGCGCCCGCCAGGGTGTTTCGGCGTCGGGGGAGCTCGACTCAAAAGCTAGCCGCGGGAAGAGATTCGGGAAGCCGCCTGGCGACGGAAAATTCGAACCCAAAGGCCGATCCCGAAGAATTATGAGGCGCCCCAAAGGCACTACGAAGGATTTTGACCTGGGACACGCCTTGTTGAATGCGGCGACTGAGCCAGGAGTATCCACCCACCATAGGCAGGGGCCAAAGGCAAACAAGCCAGATTGGGGCGAGGGTTCAGCCCGGCCACGCACGAAACGTTTCCAGAAGTCCTCGTTGGGCAATTCATTGTTGAACTGGGGCAGCCCAGTCTCAAGTGGGGGTGGTCGGTCCTCTCCGGCGCCCAGCTCGCCGAACAGGAGACCCGGAACATCTGGACGCCAGGAGAGCGGCTCAGACACCCGCAAAGCCGGCAAGAAGAGGGGCTCGCCCCTGCCGCCCGCGGACGCTGACCTGGTTTCGGAAAGTGGGAAGAAGACGAAGGGCCCGTATAAGGCACAGCGGCCCAGGCAGACGCGAGCCCTAAAGACGACGCCAGCGTGGGTGCTGCCGCGAAGTGGGCAAGAAGCCACACTCTAGTGGGACTTCAGGATTGACGCCTGAAATCGCTCAGTTGATGTAGAGTGGGCTCGTTAGCATGAGGGTTGGGATGAACTGGGACGTTGAGTACCGGAATGGAAACGAGAAAAGGCTAGAAGAGCGCTCGTTGAGTTCCCAAGGTTGCTGTGGATACTGACTCCAGGTGGCCACTGGCAGATCACCGTGGTCATACCCATATGTGGCTTCGGCCACACTGTGTTTTTTTAAATTAACTGTCCATTTGTCTGTCTGCTGTCTGCTTAGCTTTCCGACTGCCCCTCTCTGAGCTTATGCATAAAGTCGCATATGGCTTAATATATATCCTTATTCCCCTCTTTTAAAGAAATATTATAACACTTCTTTCTACCCTTATTTTTTAATCTTCTTTTAATCCTTTTAAGGGTAATTTTATTATTAATAATAAAATAATAAATTTAATAAAGTATAATATTTATATTTTTTTTTAAAAAAAGTTTAAAAATATTTTAAAGTACAGTATTTCTTTATTTTAATTTTTATTAAAGTTAATAGCTTTAAAGTTAAGTATTAATTATAATAATAACTTATTTAATAAAGATTTTCTTAAAAAGTTATATAATTTTATAATTTCTTTAAAATTTCCTTAAAAAGATATATATTAATATAAATAAATAAGAATTAAGTTTTTAATTAAGATTATATTTATAAGATTAATTTTATAAAGATTATTTTAGTTTTTATTATATAATTAATTACTTAATTAATAATCTTAAGCTATTTATATTAATAATTTATAGCATTATTAAAAGCAATTCTTATTAGCTTTATTTATATAATTATTATAAAGCTATTATTATTTTCTTAGCTATTAGCTATAATTATATTTAAAACTTATTATCATTAATATTATTTTTTTAACGTTAAGTATTTAAGCATTTATTATTACATGAATGGACTGGATGCATATTGCTTAAGAAGCATATGTATACAGATTAAAAACGAGACCACCCACTCATACCCATATGTATCAACCGGGGGAAAACCTTAGATACCCCATAATAAATACAGCTCACAAGAGTGACAGGTACAGTAGCATATTGGCCCTTCATGCTGTGTGCTGCCTTGATGAAAAGGTGAAAGACGTCCTATTCCTCGTAAAGCGTGGCTAGAGAAAGGGGTAGAAAGCACATGACCAAACATAAACGGACATCTACAGCTTGTCAGTTGAGCTCTGGTGATTTTTCCCTACTCATGTCCATTGCCGAAGTATGTATCACTACTTCTGAATGCAGTGCGAACCGTGGCATCGGCCTTTTCGCGATTCAGAACGTCTTCGCCCATTTCGCATCCCCAATTTCCTCTGCGCTCGGTTAGACCGTATTGTGTAGGCCTCGGTATTGTGTTGCGAAAAGAAAGGTGACGCCGATTGCACTTTCCAGCCTGCGGCTTGCTCGAGGCCATGATGCTACAGGCATTGCCGCATTTCCTTGCGTGCACTGAGTCTTTTACACCCCTAATGATGTGCTGTCTTCCTCTGCTGCCATGGCTTTTTTTCTCTCTCCGCGAGTTCCCAAGTGCCTGCCGTCTTCTGTTCACCGTCATCCCCTCCGGGAGTCTTGTATTCCAATGTGGAAATGCATAACGTTTCTTCCGCCACTCCTTTGGCCGTGAGCCATCCCTTCAAGTTGTGCCCGCTTCCCAGGCCGCCCGGGTTGAGCAGTGATGGCATACGTGCCACGGCTGTTTCTGGTACCTTCAGAATCGGGGAGAGCTCAGGCGCTCAGATACAGGAGTGCTTGAGCACCACGGACTAATCCTCAGTTTCTGTCTCGACCTCGTGCTCGATGTCCTCGTGCTTGCTGAGCTCGCACTCGATGACCTCCAGGGGCTTGCCGCGGACCGAGAATCTGGCCGCCTCCTCCTTGCTCAGCTGGGAGGTAGAACTATCTCGATAGCCTCATCATCCGCCCAGATGGACACCCAGGAGAAGATCGGCTTCCCAGTGACACAGCTGACGATGTCCAGCTTTCCGATATTCTTGGCGGCGATCGTTGTCCGAAGTAGAACAGCGAGGGCGTGGTCGTCGTGCTTGGACAGTAGGAATCGCGCCGGCTCTGTGCTGCCGTCGTGGGGGACACCGGAGGCGAGGAGGATTGCTTTCCAGGTGTAGCTCCACGCATGTTGGTACTCACTCATGTCCAGGAACTGAGACTCGTGCATGGTGAAGTGGATCCACTTGACTGGAGGAAGTTTGACGTGGAGACATGATGGCTTTAGGGACAAAAGTCTGGCCATTTTGTTTCGTTGGTAGTTGACGACGATGAGAGAAATAGTTTTGGGGCCGAGGGCGCAAGCGAATTTGCTGAGGGTAGGCTGAACTTGGTGACAGCCTGGAGCGCTGGTCTGAGTGTAGATTGATGGACGATCTTAAAAACTACTCCTATGTGGAGGCACTTGCTATATTTATAGCATTAGTTTCCTTTCTGCGTGCATTGTTCCAGTCGCGATGCCTGATCCCAAAAAGGGACCCATAGGCAACCAAGCTTACTGAGAGCAACTATTGAGATCGAGGCTTCGTTCTCTGGGAGATCTCACCACATAGGCAATGGTCATATGAAACAAGGGACTTGAGGCATTGCCATCAAAGAACTGACGCCATGACTTGATAGCATAAAACAGACTGTTGTATTCTGAAAATCAAAGTGGTTTGTACTTCCTCACAAACAATTCCTCCAATTTAAGACAAGCCCAACCTAAGTAGAACAGTCTTTGTCAAAATAACCACGCGTTGAATGTTCCAGTGGCAAAGCATTTCACAAATTGTTCGCTTCTCCTCCAAGCCTTTGAGTCTGAAAACACTCCGTAACACAATTCGAAGTCGAGAGGGCTTGAGGAACATTATGACTACGATGAGAGCCACTGGTAACTGTGTTACCATCGATGTAAGGAAACTGTTGTCTATCTTAAGGAGGGACAGAGAACTGGTCGTAGCATTGAAACCCTCATAAGCTGATTACAAGAGATGAAGTTCGTGTGGGATCATCTACCCCGGAATAGCCTGTTATGGTGCAACCTGTGTTGGGATAACCTGTCCTGGTTTTAGCCCGTCTTGGGATATGGAATTACCCGCCTTGGAAATGGGATAACCTGTCGTGAACGTTTGAGTAGCCCGTGCCGAGTTTTCGAAAAGTTTTCAATAGCACATGCATACCAGAAAGATGCCGCGAATCAAGAAGGTCCTCAAGCACTTGCCAAGTTGCAGCCTGCGTTACAGCCTTCATATTCACCAGGCCAAAGGTCTGAGACATATGTACTATGTGCTGATCTTCATGCTATATGGCTTCTCGGTCCTTGCGAGAGAGAACGTCAGTGATGTTGGCAACAGGTCATACATTTGTCCTATGCTGGTGGAATGTTTACACTGAGACATTCTTAGTATTTAACTTGCTGTTCTGATCCCCTTATACTCAGAGCTACCAATCAACACCAAAGTTAGTGTGGGTACACTCTTAATGAGCGAAGCGGAAGTCCAGTCTTTTGCTGCCCTCACCCTTTGTCGTCTTGATATAACGATCTTTCTGTTCCGGGGTCATCTCACTCCAGATCTTGTCTCTTGACTTGTTCCTCCACATGTAGTAACCCTTGACGAAAACTGTCATCACCACGTTCCATGCGACGAGCGCTAGTAGAACCTTGTTTCCGCGACGGTACAAAGGCTTGTCGTCTTCCCGGTAGATCTGGGACGCGATGACAGAGCTAGCCTGACAGATGTTGTACATGGCACTTCCGACTGTGCGAGTGCGCACTGAACCGGAGTTGCGAGAGACGAGTGAAACTGCGGTAGGGATTAGACAATTGTAGGAAACGGGGAATGCGGGCTACTTACCCATGATCGAGTGGATGTAGGGGAATCCAATTAGCATGATGGTGACCGTGTCCCATGACCAAGGACTCGCATCACCAGGGAGCAACTCCAGAGCGAGCAGCAGAGGCAAGCACCAGAGCGAGTAGAACAGCGTAATGGCCATGCGATTGTTGATCTTCTCGGACACTCTCGTCCAAAAGAGAAGCTGGATAAGGAAGAGCACATAGGCCGGTATGGTCAACAAGTTGGTCTTGAATGTGTCAAAGCCATGGTTGCGCAAACTCAGGGTCAGGTAGGCGCTGACAGGGCTCGTGGGGATCAGCAACGTGAAGCTGATGAGATACATTGGCCAAAGGTCGTAGTCCATCCTGAAGTCAATGATGCCCACAGAAGCTCAATGTTAGGCCTTGACGATTATGCATACCACCCTGCATACAACGTTAGTCATAGAACAAAGGCACACACTGACTGACATACCTTGGCAGGGTCGTCGCGCAACACGCGATTGACCATGACGATCTCCTCGCGCTCAGTAAACCATCCATTCTTTCCTCCGAACCGACTGGCGGTCTGCGTCGGGCTGGGAGGCAGGTAGAACCACGAGAGCACACCAATGATGGCAGTCAAGCCTCCTTCAAGGGCGAACAGCCACCTCCATCCCTCCCAACCCGCGATGTCGCGCATATGCAAAATGCCGAAAGCCAAGAATGCCGCCACGATGAAAGTGGCCTACGACGAGCAGTAGAAGTAGCTCATGCGCACCGGCATCTCGGTGTTCTTGTAGAAGTAGCTGAGGTACGGAATCGCATCTGGGATGAAGCCGCCCTCGACGAGGCCAAGCAGAGCGCGCGTTGTGTAAGAGGTCTTCTCGCCGGTGATGAAGCCTTGGCAGATGCCAATGACACTCCAAGTGACCATCTGGATAGGGATCCAGACATCAGGCCCAAGCTTCTTCGAGATCATCTGCGACGGCACTTCTGCAGAGAGAAAACAGAGGTAGAAGATCATCACGCCGTGGTTGTACTGGTTTGTTGTGAGTCCGAGGTCCTTCAACATGTTGTCGGAGAGGGCTTGCGAGATCATGATGTTGCCTCGATCGAGTTGCAGCGCTGAAACGACGTCAGAGAGAGCGTATGCACAAGAATTGTGTGTTGCTCACCAAAGAACACCAGACAGACCCAAGAGCACACAGAGTGACTAAGACTGAAGGGAACTCACATAGCCGCCCCTTCTTCTACTGCAGTGCAGCCAACATGCTCTGATAGTACGAGTTTGCACTGTAATAGAAGCGTCAAGAGGAGAGTCAGTGATTCCAAGGGAGCAAGGGACTCACCAATTCTGGGCACTGCCCATCGCAGTCCGACTCGGAATCAAACGTGTTGACAAGGAATTGCCCGATTACCATAGAGTTGGAAATGGCGAGAATGAATGGTAGAAGCTGCATGATTGTTGTGAGTGTGGCGAGTCTGGGAATGATCATCCACCGAGAAAAGAGGAAGGCAAGAAAACTGTTCTGGCTGTCAGCGCAGGGCACGTCGGTTGACGGAAAAAAGTACGATTTCGAAAATTCGTATCGAGAGTTTCCGCGCTTTATGGAGTATTATGCTAGGCAAGTTGCAGCAATATTATCAACCTGTTAATCGACTAGACGACATGAGGTGGAAGAATTGATCTTCTTCTCCTTTCTGCGAGAGGCTTGGCTGAAATTATATATTTCTATACTATTCTGAATTCCATGATTGCCCAAAGACATAGCGCCCTGAGGTACTGTATAAAATTTACGGTGAGGTCATTATGAGTGGACCTGACTTTACCATTCCAATACCTGGTTTGAGTCACGCCCAATATATCCAACTACTGCCGACTAACACATGAGGCCACAGAGTAATCTTTTGTCTGAAATAGGGCTGAATACAGTGAATATGATCAGTTCCAGAGTCAGGTGTCCTCAATTTGAATTTGTTCCCAGTTACTTTCGTACCATGTAGAGTCCCATCTCTCTGGGCGATACGTAACAGTAGCCAAAGTAGCAACGTATATTCTGTTCCAAGTACTGTCATTCCCCGAGTAGTTACATCTTAGGCAGTAGATTCTAGGTGAACAATTGGATTGATCTTTGTTTCAACTTCGAGGAGCAGGTTAGCATGTACTGTGATCTACTCGCTATCGGTATCATCCCACTCCTCTGAATTGCGAGAGACCTCATCATCAGACGACATCTCCAACTGCATTGACCCAAGCCCCTGCCCCAGATCACGAATCTCGGCTAACGAGATGAAAGATGAGTCGTCGTCCTTGAATCGAGTTTGCACCAGGTCAGTCGTGGTAGGGCTGCCGGCCAGAACTTTAACAGTTGCGGCTGTGTCGCCCTTTCTGGCGAGGCTCAAAAGGGACTCAAGAATTATCAGCAAGCCTTCCTCAAATTCGTCTGTCTCGTAATGCGATATGCCATCTATGATGCATATCAAAGTTACTTGTTCTGGGAGGAGTTGGACCAAACGCCCGAAAAGCGCGCAAAGTTTCGGCAGGCTCCCATCTTTGATTGCCATCTCAATGTCCACTTGACTGAAAGGATGATCCCCACTGTCCTGCCTCTTCGTGGTGTCGAACGGCCAGAGCTTTGTCAGTTGTGCAATGAAGCTGCAAATCATGGCTCCAGGACCCCGGTGTTGATCGTCACGCTCTGTACGGCTGCCACAAAAGAAGATCAGGGCAATCTGCCGCTGACCTGCTTTCCGGAAGGTCTGCGTGAGGGTGGCGCAGAACACCGAAAGTGCTGAGACAGGCTCGGAGGCTGATCGAGACCGGCGGAATTCCCCATGCACGAGCAGCTCGCTGGATCTGTTGGTCACCATCCAGTCGTGAAATTGCTTCGTGGAGACGATGAGGTCGGCTTTGCGTTTCTCCCTGAACGGGATTGACTGCTCTTCGTTTTCGAGAATAGCGTTGAGATCGACTTCTTCTATCGACTCGAAGCGAGTGAGAAGTGACCTCAGCGCAGAGATACTGAATTGTGCAGGGGAGGTTGGTCGCGAGTGTGCTGAAGATGGTGACGGCTGTCGTGCTTCCAAGTACTGGGGTGAGGAATCCCAGGGGGAGTTTGACGGGAAGCCAATGCTCTGGGGCCCGTAGACCGAGGAGTTCGGTGGGCTTAACGCAGAGAAATTCAGGAGCGGAAATGGCATCGTCGGTGGGAGCATTAGAGGATTTTGGGATGATGAAGTCGAATTGGGAGTAGATATCGTAGTTTCCCTGAGCTTTTCAATCTGTTCTGTCAGATGCATGATGTGGTCTGTCGAATTATCAGCGGTGTTCAATACTAGTAGAGGCCATGGGGAGGCATGGAATTCGTGGGTGCTCATACCATTGAGCCTTCGCTTCTCCTCCAATTCCCTCTGCTTTTCTTCCAGTTCCCTCCGCTTCTGCTCCTGTGCTTCATCCAGAAAGTCCATGAGCGTATTCCGAAGATATGCATCGCTAATTTCTCTTTGATCAAGCTTTTGTAAAACGGAGCTGACCTTCTCCGACATTTCTCTCTGACCCAAGAACGAGAGGGCGGTGCCTAAAGGGGGTTCGTGTGTCAGAGTTCTTGTAAGTACCTGGGTGGATGTGTGCCATCATATTCTTACCTTTTAGAACAGTATCGAGCTTGTGCTTAGTCTCCGAAATGTGTGACTTCTGCGCGGCCTCAAGAAGCTGGTCGCTGCGGATACTAATCTGTTCAATACTTTCGAGAGCTTTCTTTTGATAATCTTTCCCGCGGAACGTCGCAGACAGGGCCTTTCTGGCTACATAATTTTCGAGAATGAGTTAGCGAAGCCCAAAGCGTGACGGAGAACACAGCATTTGAGATACTCACCATTGCTCTCTAAGAAAAATCCAATCACGTTTTCGATCGCGTTGAGTGTCGCAGCAATCAGCTCTATGGATGCCTCTCGGATGGCCATGTCTCTGGGAAAAGTTGCGAGGAACAGTTCAATGCTACTGAATTTCCGTTCGAGGTCTTGTTGGTCGAGGCCCGTGGTCATGGTTCCTCGTACGCGCGAGGTCGTTTCGAATGCCTTGAAAACCCAAGTCAGCTGCGACTGCAAAATCATCATCAGGTACAGATAGAGATCAAGTGTGTTTACATCAACGATGACTTGGACAGCTGCTACAACAGGAGTCGTGTAATCCATCTGGGGTACAAATCTCACAGCTTGCCTCGCCACGGGGGCCGTGTGGTCGATAAATGACCGTCTTTTCTTAGTGTAGGATTTTGCATGACGACCCCAAAGACCTTTTGTATCCCCGTCGTAGAATTCTCTGGCTTTCTGGAGCTGGCCGTAAATGTCCTCCCACGTCAACTTTTGGCGGATACTGTAGTTGAATCCCGACTTCTCACGTCCTTGCGGCTCATTCGGCCACAGAGCCCTGAATCGATCGAGGGATCCTTGGAAAATGCTGTCCCAGAAGGTCATGGGTGTTGTGGCCGGCACAAGTGCTTGACTCTGCTCGAAACTGCTTTCGCCCTCCGTGATTGTATCTGTTAAGTGAGGTGCCAATTCCTCCCCACTCGCGAGGCCGGATCTCGATGATACCGCTACATATCGTCTGGAATGGGAGTCATACGTGGACAGAGGGTGCTTGAGAGCATTGTGCAGGTCCTGGAGGTCGTCGTCAATGAACTGGACTGACATTGGTGGGCGTTCGGTCCTTGGTATCGAATTCGACGCGGGCCAGTCCCCTTGTTTCAAGGATGAGGAGTCTACAGGGAACATGTTGGAGCCTTGACATGTCTAATCCTGCTGAACTTCGCCTGTGGTATGAGAGCAAGGCCGGTCGAGATTGAAGAATCCTAAGGCATCCGAATTCAGTACTTGCCGACGAGAAACGTGCCGCGAATCAGGCAACGAGCAAACCACGCCTGTTGTAGAACAGAGCTGCAAGCTGAGACTCGGTCATCAATCAGGCGAATGACCACCACCAAAGGGTTGAGATAGGATTCGTTGCCGCCGTAGTGTAACATTTGGCGCTCTCCTCCATCGGGACCGACCATTGGTATTGGGCTGTTTCTCGGAGGACTGCATCTAGGCGTCAGCTGGTGCAGAACAACCCAGCTACATTCGTACATACCCATGCAGGTCATGTTCCACACAACCCATGCAGACCCAATCGAAAAATCTTTGCTTTTTATTTTGTGGCGTCAGCCATCCCTCAAAATCCAGCCTCCTACCCCTCCCCCACTCTCCGTGCAACCCACCCCCCACCCAAACTATTTGCAGCTGGTTGTAAGCACTTGATTTTAGTCCGTTGATACAGGCTGCCTTAGAATTCAACTTTCAGCTTGAGAGCAGGCTCTGGGTGCTTAACTTCGAGTCAGGAACTTGGTGTGAAACAACACCAGCTCTGATCCATGACTCCACCACTCAAGTATCACTGCAGAAATCGAAACATAGACTCTTCACCCAGCTTCATTTCAACCACGCTACACCTGTGGAATGACTGAACAGTCGGCATCACCCTGTCCTTCGATATGGCTTTGAACGAAGGGCCTTTCAAGGACAGTTCAGTCCCCGGGCTCAATTATCAGAACTGGGCCGAGTTTCACTCGCGTACGCGAAAATCAAACTTGTCCTCCATCGATATCTTGCTGCCAGACGAGAAAGATCTCGGAAAATCGACTGAGCTTGGAGTCCCACCTGAGAACGGAAATGTTGAGCTGCCTGAGAGGATCAGGATCAACTCAAATCATGTGGTTCATCTCCTCAGGAGACTCCGAGGTTCGGATAGTTCGGAAGACGCGCCAGTCATCTTGTTCCGCCCTTACAAGACTTTGGTCTTCTTTGATCAAGACATACGGAATACGGTAACGGAGCTGGAGAAGAAAACACACAGGACCCGCGCAGCCGACTCTCCAATGACCCCTTTTGTTCCCAGTGGTGATGAGATTGAAATGGTCCATCTGAGGTGTCTCATCCATTTCATGGATTTACACCTGCGTACCAGAATGGCCTTTCTGCAGAAACCGGAATGCCACACCATTTTTTTCAGCGACCTCTGGCTTCTTTATCAACCCGGCGATTTTGTCATGAGCCGCGACTTATATCAAGCACACCAGGTCATCAGGGTTGAGACCAAAAGAAGGATTGTTGAGCATAATGGAAAATTCGTAATGGATGACGATTCTATCGTCATCCATTGTGTCTGCATCGACTTTGACGGCAAGTGGCTCGGTCCTGTCCTCCGAAAGGTTGCAGTAAAAGCATGGGGACTGTCCAGACATGTTGAGTCTCTGGAGTTGATGCCTCTGACCAAGGCCGTTGCCCGGAAGCCGGCTCTTCAACAGGATCTCATTCAACGGGGGCAAGCCTTTGTGCAGGTCGCAAAAGTCTCACCCATGCACTATGACGGGAGTACTCTTGACTCGAACATGCAAGTTAACGGCACTATCATCGTCGATTTTCAAGAGGCATTGAGGGACGAAGAGCATTTCAAGGATTGGAGGAACATCATTGAACACAATCTTACAGAAGCTCGAATGTTTGCTACAGGCTTTGGAGAGGATGGTGATGAAGCTCACACTTACATCTCGGAGCTTGGTAATCCTCATGACGACTCATACGTGGACAGCATGAGGTACCAAACATACATCCGGAGCCAGCTTACAGTCACCGAGTCCGGAGATCGGATTCAACCTATCACTATCAGTCCTCGGCGCTTGGGTCAAGTAGGGACTGTGACAGAAGAGGAGTTGTTGATCATGAATTACCGTGTGTTCGGATACATTCTAGACACCAGCACTCTTCTAGCCAGCGGAAAATGGGGTGAGACACTCACACATGCTCTGGCTTTCTCATTATTGCTAACACGATTCACTGGCAGGTGTATTTGATCTTTCACTTGCCTCACCAATGGCAACCAAATCAAGCCTCCAGTTTGACGATTTAGTCATACCGAGCCACATCAAAGAGATAGTGAAGAATCTGACCACTCACCACCTCAAGCAAATGTCCTCAGTGAGGATCGCCGGTGACAGTTCCATCACTGCCAACCAGGAAGGTATCTTCTAACCCTACAGTGAATTTGGAGGATTGCTTCCACACGGCTTTGCTAATCAAATGGGTTCTGTCTCTCAGGCGAGGGACTAGTCTTACTACTTCATGGCGCGTCCAGTGTTGGAAAGAAGAGTACTGCTGGTAAGCTTCGGATGCTCTTTTCCTTCTTACCTTTTCTTTTTTGCGTCTGTGTACTGACTGTATGTTTCCACAGCATCCATCGCAAGAATGGCTGGCGTTCCCCTGCTTCACGTTTCTACAGGTGAGAGGACCTTGGTGGAAGTAATGCTCGTGGTGCACGGGAATGTGAAATAATGTAACTGACGAGGATACAATACAAGAACTGCTCTTGGACGACATTCGAGGTGACTCCACCACAAAGCTTGAGGAATCCTTCACCTGGGCAAAGCGCTGGGGCTGTATTGTGATGCTCAACCAAGCCGATGCCATCCTGCAGGGAGATCCGGACTATGGCAATGAATACATGTGGGAATTCGCCCCCCAAAGTATGTCTACACCTTCTTGGTAGTCATTGAGAGGGCCATTTTATGGCTTTATCTAATTGTTACGACAGGTGTCCTCCGCAGGGCTGTGGTACGAATGCTTGACACATTCACTGGCATCACGTTTCTCGTTGCCGATCGTGCACCATTTCTACGTCTGGAACCCTTGGGATCGTCGGCTCTCGAAATTCTGTCGCGGATCAATGCCAGCTTGCACTACCCACCCCTCGATAAAGTTCAGACTGCTAAGATTTTCGAGATCAATATGCGGTGGATAAGTGATGTGTTCTCGAAGCAGCATCGGGACAGTGCGAGGACCGCTACCCTGGTAGTCGATGAAGACATACTTGAATTCGCCAATGCATTCTACAAGCAGCGCGGTCCGAGAGATCGTTGGAACTGCACGCAAATTCGAAAAGCATTCAGGACTGCGTTGGCGCTGGCTCAGGCAGATGCTGAGTTGTCCCATGAGGCTCAATGGGACAATGAATCTCACGAACCTTGGAGGGTCACTTTGAAAGCATCGCACTTCGAGGTCGTTGCTAGGAGCATGGCCAAGAGCGGAATAGCAGCGCCACCGCCGCCGCCACCACTCAACTATGGCCAGCCAGCAGGGAGGACAAAATCATCGAAACACGGCGCCGTCCCACCGCCCCCAATGGGGCAGCGTGTACCACCACCACCGGGAGCAGCGGCCCAGTGGAATCAAAGGGTTCAGCAGCCACCACCACAGCAGCATATTCCTCCAGGTACCTTATTGCCAAATAGTCGGCAGCTGCCGCCAGTTGAATACAGGACACAAATGCTGGCACCGCTACCGCCCATGCCGCCGGCGCCAGTCCCGCCACCGCCTATGCAGCCGGTAGAAGTTATAGACGTTCCTAGGATTGCGCCTATGCGGCGCAAAGAATTTTTCCTGGCGTCTCCTCTGTCTCTGGAAGCGAAACCGGAACTACTTTTTCTCGACTGGGACGCTTTCAAAGATGCTCGCTCGAGAAGAGGCGGCTCTTGTTCAGCCATCGACGTCCTGAAGGGGGAGCCAGTGGTTTCGTTTGACCAGGAAGCTCAGGATAGCGTCTGGTGGTCCCGATGGGGCGACCGCAACCGAGAGGACGAGCCCAGGGCCAAAGGGGACGCGAGCGCCGCGATTCCCTTCAAAGGGACAGATCCGGCTAATTCTCAGTCCTCACCGCTGCCAGAACGTATCCGAATCCATTCCAAGTACATCACCGCGATTCTCGAAGAAATACACGGCTCCAAGATCAGCAGGACCTCGTTCGCAATGGTCAGGCCGTTCAGGGCATTGACTTATTATGAAGACAAAATCCGAGCCAAGTACAATGAGCTTGCCATTAAATCCGAGACCACAGTCGGTGGGCCCGAAGTTGAAGCAGCGGCTGCTGATCCCGGCTCTGCAGAGCAGCCTGGTCATATCGCCACTGATGTGCAGCCGGGTCATCCTAGCGTTAATGCAGATGATGCACCTCCTCTGAAGCAAAAGGTCAGGCCACCAAAATCCGACTCCTATTGGACATCCTCATTATCTGATGATGGAGAGACGATCGACACTTCATCCAATACCGCTTTCCAGCATCTAGGTTGCCTTGTGGAGTTCATCGACATGGTTCGGGCAAGGGGTCAGTACCTACTGAGCGGCAGCTGCAGCAAGGTGACCTTCGCGGACGTGTGGCATCTCTTCAAGCCCGGAGATGAGGTTCTCGACCAGGAGAAACGACAGGCCTACAGGATACTGAGCGTCAACACTTCCGGCCACCGAACGTTACCTCCCTGGAAAGACCTTGATTCCGAGCAGCCCAAGGGTCAGGAGCCGACCATGACACTTCATGCTGTTCATATCACGTTTGATGGTGAGATGCTGGGTTCAATAAGGACGACGTTCGACATCGCGAGCTTCGAGGGAGAGGCGGAAATCACCTCGCTGCCTGTCTTGCCACTGAGACTAGTCAAGGATGCAGATTCTGAGGCGCCAAAAGATGCAACAGCATTCCGCCAAGATCTGGTTGACAGGGGAAGGATGTTTGTCAAAATGGCAAGATCCACGCCGATGCACTACAACGGCCCTCTGCTCTACCCGAGAGAAGAAGTCGACAGCCAGGTCGTTGTAGATTTCGAGCAAGCCTTTGCCTTTTGGGGCCATTCCCCGCACTTCAGGAGGCCCTTCGTCGAAAGGCTGATTGGCAAGCAAATCGGACGGCCTCACCTCCACATACAATGTCTGGCAAGCTGCTGCGCTGGGGAGAACATCCATCACGACGCCTACGCTGAGCAGAAATGGAACGAGGCCTACATTGGAACTCTCATTCCTGACCCACAAGACCGAACGCAGAAACCGTCTCTTGCTATCTTTCCACGGGCCATCCGTGACAAGACATTTGACGAGGCTGAACTGTCTGATGAGGACCTTGTCATCATGTCGTACAAGGTCTGCGGTTTTGTTCTTCGCAACCGCAAATGGGGTAAGCGACACTTTTGTTCCACACCGCAAGCCTTTGATCTTTAGTGGCTAACAACTCGAACTTTTCAATGAATAATAGCGCAGATGGACTTGAAACACCTCACCCCGCTCAACCCTGGGGGCAAAACTCGACATGTTGGCGATAATGTCCTTGCAGCTGGGAATGCGGCAAGTAAGCCAAATGCAAAAGCAGAAACTACACTTGACCAATTGGTGCTCCCCCCAGGCCATAAGAACATTGTCAAATCCCTCATCTCTCAACACTTCCAAGACAAGGCCATAGGGAGGTACGAGGCTGAGGAGAAGGATGTGGTACGAGGAAAAGGTATGGTCTCCCTGCCCTTCTTGCCGTAGCTTTGCGCCCACAAATGGCTGATTCGCTTCGAAACAGGCAAGGGTTTGATCATACTCCTCCATGGTGCTCCAGGAGTCGGCAAGACGAGTACTGCAGGTAAATTAATCCATCCTCGAAGAGCGAAGTTGCATCACCAGTACATCGGAGCATCCTAGTACTGACCATCCGCAAACTCAGAGGGCGTGGCAGAGGCTTTCAACAAGCCACTTTTTCAAATCACTTCCGGTGAGTATCCACGGCCCCAAAGTGTTTGAGGAGTAATCACTTCACTCAAAGCGCGGTATGCTGATAATACTCAGGTGACCTTGGCACCAACGCAAGAGAGCTCGAAGATGCCCTTGAATGGCATTTTTACCTTGCCCACAAATGGGATTGTGTCCTCCTCCTCGATGAGGCCGATGTCTTCCTGTCAGTGCGCTCGCCGGAGGACTTCCAGCGCAATAGCCTGGTGGCAGGTGAGTCACGCACCTCGTGCAGTAAAATACACCATGATCTGTCGTATGACTGAAACTCGACAGTGTTCTTGAGAGTTCTGGAATATTATGCCGGCGTGCTATTCCTTACCACCAATCGCATCGGGGATTTCGATGAAGCCTTTTCATCGCGCATCCATATCAGCCTGTATTATCCCCCGCTGAAGCGCAGTTCGACCAGAAAGATCTTCGACTTGAATCTTCGTAACATCCAGCAACGCATCGAAGAAAGAGGGGTTGAGATTGAAGTCGAACATGACCAGATTCTCAGCTGGGCTGTTGACTATTGGAGGAGAAACAAGAAAATGAGATGGAACGGACGGCAGATCCGGAACGCCTGCCAGACCGCGCTTGCGTTGGCTGAGTACGACGCACAGCATCCGGCAGGGAGCACCACAGATGAAGCAGCTGGCCAGGAAGAAGGCACTGTTGAGAAAGCCGCCAAGATAAAGCTCACCATCGGTCACCTCGAGACGGTCGCGAAGGCCTACCTCGAGTTTATGCGGTACCTTCACGAGATCTACGGAAAGGATGCCGAGAGACGAGCCAAAGCCATGGGAATCAGGGCGCGGGAATTCTCCTTGAAGAACTGGGCCGCCCCTCAAGAGCCACCGCCACAAGAAGATGAGGACGATGAGGAGTCTGAAGACGAGACAACCGGGGCCGAAGCTGCACAGAAAAACAAAACCGTCCCACAGCAGGAATCCGACCGGGCCTCGGAAAAGGGCAAATCTGCGGCAGCGGCTCCAGCTCCCAGTCTGGCACCCCAGAACACTCCCTTCCCGGCGGCCCCATTTCCGTACCCGCCCTTCCCCATGCCGAACATGCATAATCCTTATGCGGTCCCGGCCCCCTTTGGGCAGGCGCAACAGCCGCAAGCCACGCCTTACCAGCAGACTGCCGATCAACAGCGCCAGTTCTTCGCCAGCATGGCCGCTTGGAACAACATGATGCCTGGGGGTCAGCCGGTTCCCTTTCCCGGCATGGCAGGCACGCCTGCGCAGGCTCAGGGAGGGGCGCCGCCGCAGGGCGGGTCGCCGATGCAGGGTGGCACGGCGTTTCCACCAGGATCTGGGGCTGGAAACGTTTAGATTGCAGTTCGAGTGATGCTTTGTGAGCATCTGATCACAGGATGAAAAATAGCTTGCAACATTGCAGACCAGGAAGTTGTGTCTGGGAGATGTCATGCTTTAGTTTAGTTTAACCTTGGTTCTGAGTCTGAGTGTCTTTGACGGGATGCATGGATGGTGGGCTGACAACGAACTATTCATGTTGACTTTTGTTTCATGTTCAGTCTGCTGTCTACGTCACGTAGTTACGCTGCTTGTATCCTTGGCTAGGACCTTGGATGCAGGTCGCTGTGTTGACTTGTGCTGCGCAATGCCAAGCAGAGGACTGTCCTTTTCTCTGCATCGCCATTCCACAGCCTGAGCTTCGAAAAAATTGATCCTCAGAGTCTTATGGTAAAGCATGTAATGACTTGCATACTCCGGGAATACACAAGAAGTGTTATGCTCCGATGTAAGATAGTAAAATACGTCAGGAACTGGCTTGAGTGGAAGGGCTGAGTTCACCATCGTTGCAGGCTCAACATATGCAAACATTGCCACTTGCAGGTTGTATCTGTAATTACGAATATTGACCAATACGCTTATTCGGAATCGTCTTTTTAATTTGCTATCTGGTGGAGTTATTTATCCTATGAACGATTCCCTTCAGTCGGTTCGAACCGCCCAGCATCCAATGGAAGATCATGTTTTCCCAGGTCTAACTCCAGGATCCTACCAGTGGCAACATGACAGGAAGGTCGGTGGTACAAGTCACGTTATTTCCCGCATCCCTCGTACAATGCAGCGGAAACTCAGCCTGGTAGACAGGATACACAGCATCCCCATTCTCGCCCGCACACTGGACCACCGGCGCCCAACGGTACGTCCCCTTAGCCCCTTCATCCTGGTTGGAATCCCCATAGAACTGCACTGGCGGATACGACCCAGCACCACAAAACAATGCCCCGTTCCCAATGTCTGTGGAATGGAGAAAATTCGCAGGCGGACTCTGGTACGAGCACAAGTTCGAGGTGAGCCTGTCAGGTGGTCCGAAACCCAACGGCGCCGTCTGGTCGAGTAAAGGCGGTCCACCACATAGTGGGTAGCAGGCCGCGCATTCACCTGGGCCTGGGGGTGTGCCGTAGTGGAGGTGGCGAGCGTCGGGGCCTACACAGCGGACGTAGTGGTTGGTATCTGTCACGTTGTAGCACCAGACTGCGTCGGAGGGGAAGTTGCGGTTGAGGCAGTCTAAGTTGTGGGACGAGTTGAACCAGCTAAAGGTGGTGAGTGTTTGTGACGGGGCGCAGGCAGAGAGGGTCTGGTCTTGTGCAGAAACAAAGGCAACAAGGCCTAGAGGGAGGAACAAGCGTGCTAGAGAAAGCATCGTGAAAGCTGTGGTCCTTGCAATAGGAAAGCACATCGAAATATCATTAGTCTTGTTGTTCAATTTTCATGGCATTCTCGAAAAGTTCCAACACAAGTTGATATATACACCTAGGTTCATGCATGCTCTATGAACCTGGCCATTGTGGCATCATCCGGATGTCGGCAAAAAGAAAAGCACATCAACTTGCCTTATTAAAGAGGCAACAAGCTGCGAGTACGGCCTTGGCATGCGGAGTGCTGGTAATGTGCAAGGTTTATAAACGAGAAGGATCACAATACTGCATGCTCAAAAGAGTGTGTCTAGTTAATCTAGTGGATGCACGTAAGCACGCTAAATAAGAAGAAAACGGATAGCGCACCGGTTACCCGCGAGGTAGTACTTGGGAGAGAAATCATTGATGGTGTGGGCAAAGTGTCATCATTTCGCCGACTACACCCAACGTAAGCTATCCCGCCGCCTAATGCATTGCAGTGTCCCGGCATGTATTATATCTATAACCTCAAATGATGCATTCTATCAAAATGAAAAAGTTTCGTAATCCCCTATTAACAATCTCTCTCAAGCCTTCTTCTTGCCCTTAGGCATACGAACCAGCCAGTACAGGAACAGAGCGGCGATAATGTTGACAACAATATACACCATTCCAATTCCAAAATCTCGCCACCTGTTGTCAAAGTTGGAGCTGATGGAGGCGAGGAAGGTGTTCGTGTTGGCAGTAGAACAGAACGAGCAGTCGCTCGTTGCCGCAGGGTTCTGGAGATAACCTCCCATCTGGCCGATATAGCCATCCATGAAGGTCCCACAGGTCTGGTTGTCCGGCGGGTTGAAATGGACATACTCATTCGAAGAGCACGTCACATCGGTGTTGGCGAGGCCGGTGGACAAGATGGCCGACATCAGGTACGTGAACGGCGACAGCCTGTACATGAAGATCCAGAAGCCAGGCATCGCGTCGGGGCTGGCCAGCACGCCGCAGAACAGCAGACACATCATGAAGAGGACGTTGGCGAGGTTGCCGCCCATCTCGGCCGTGTCGGTGACGGCGATGCAGGCGTTGGCGAAGGTGCAGGTGAAGATGAGGAACTGCCAGAACAGGAGCCACATCAGGCCTCCCCGCTCGGCCCTCTGGCTCGGGTCGCCGTTGCCGTCGAACCCGACGGGGTAGTAGACGCAGACGAACATGAAGACCGACATGAGCGTGTTCCACGGGATCTCGGTGACGATCTGCGACAGCATAAACACCTTCCAGCTGTACGTCTTGGAAGGGCGTTCGCGGACCTCGTAGAGCGAGCGCTGTATGACAAAGTGCGGCATCTGTTGCTGTACCAGTTGACCGAAGATGGACAGAATCTGGAAGATGGCAAACATCTGGTTCTGCAAGCCCTGTATGGTCAGGGGCGCATTGAGGAAAACCAGGCCGATGAAAAGGGCGACGGAGCAGCAGAGGATAAACTTGGAGTAGATGTACGAGGGCGTTCGCCAATATTGCTGAAAGACGCGGTGGGTGACAATCAGGAACTGGCTCCACAGAGGAGCGGCAAACTCGCGGTATGTGACATTGGCATCCTCGCCGGAAGAGTGGTCCTGGCTTGGACCCTCGGACTTGAGCCGCTCGAGCTCGTCCTGAACAGCTTGGTACTCGGGGCTGGATTTCCACGCCTGGGGCCAGTCGACGTCGGACGATGTGCCGGGTGCCGCGCCGATGGCAGACAGCATCCACTCGGCGGGATTCTCGCCAGGAGGGCACTTCGGGGCTCCGTTCCTCTCAAAATAAGATGTGAGAGTCTGAGAGTTCTCGCCGATGTCGCCAAAGTAGACAGTTCTGCCACCCTTTGCCAGAAACAGCAAACGGTCGAAGCGCTGAAATAGCATAGCGGACGGTTGGTGAATGGTACACAAGATCGACTGGCCGGCCTTTGAAAGCTTTTCAAGCAGATCGAGAATAGCCCATGAAGTTTGAGAATCCAAGCCGGAAGTGGGCTCGTCGACGAAGAGAAGCAAGGGCGGTTTCGCAGCCAGTTCAACGCCAATCGAGAGTCTCTTCCGTTGCTCCACGTTCAAACCCTCGCCAAGCACGCCCACCACGGCGTCGGCATATTCTGACATGTCCAAGAGCTCAATGACCTTGTCCACATATGCGATCTTTTCGGCCCTGGGGGTGCTTTCCGGCTGGCGGAGTAACGCACTGAATTCCAATGCCTCACGGACAGTGCTCGTCTCAAGGTGCAGGTCTTGCTGTTGAACGTAGCCTGTTTTGCGCTGAAACGACGAATCGCGAATTTTACCGTCGACCAACATCTCCCCGGTGATAACACCCGTAGAGACACGGTCCGCGAGGACGTCGAGCAGGGTCGTTTTCCCGGCTCCAGAGACGCCCATCAGTGCCGTGAGAGTTCCGGGCTTCACCCACCCGTCCACGTGGTCGAGGATCCTCCTCGTCTCGGTCTTGATCTTGACGTCGTAGCAGACCTTGCCCCAGTGGAAGACGCTGGTGGAGGCCTCGATCGCGCCCACGTCGGCAGAGGGGTCGTCGCTCTTCTCGAGGATGGTGATGGGCCCCGAGTTGGAGGCCTCGACGTCGCCCTTCGCCTTGGTGGGGGCGGTCACGCCACGGCGGAAGACGAGGACCTCGCCCTTTGACTTCTTGGCGGCGATGTACTCGGTGGCCACGAGGTAGAGGATGTGAAGAGCGATCACGAAGCCGATCAGGATGCCGATGTTGCGCCACTTGTGGGAGTTGAAGTACTTGTACTGGGAGTTGATGTACGCGTCGCCATTGACGGAGGAGGCTCCAGCAACAGCACCCACGGTAGAACATACTCTGTTGGCGAGCGTGACGTTTTCGTAACCGTCTGCGGCGGTACTGGGTACAAAGACGTCGCACTGATAGTTACGGTTGTGGAACTCGTTGATCATGAGCTGTGTCGAGAGTTCATTAGCTTCTTTGCTTATCAAACTGACAGAGGACTCAATTTCTCCACTCACCGACTCAAATCCATATGCAACGGGATCCAAGTAGTTGATCCATCTGCACCAGCCAAGCATATAGTCGACAGGAATGACGAAACCGGTAAAGATGACAAGGGCGAGAATCAAGACGGATGCTGGGACCATGGCCTGAGACAAGGTGCGTGACAACGAGGCACTGTTTCATGTTAGTTGGTATTCCCACCGCAAGAGCACCGGGGAACTCACATCGACCTGAAGAGACCAGACATTGCCAGCACCATAAGGAAGGTGGTCAAAAGGAAGAAAAAGAAGTTCCCGGGCTCTCTGTTCAAGTTGGTCATGAAGTAGATGATCAGGTCGTAAAAGATGGTGTTCGTGATTTTGTACGGCATGTCCACCAGAACAGAAGAGAGCGCCTCAGCTGAAGCGTGGTAAAAAGCATACCGCCTTTGCTTCTCAACTATGGGTCGTTGGGCATATTGTGTGAGGATTTCGAGAGCGCTGGAGAAAGCATTTGCCAAAATGGCAACGAAGATGATCGCAGATCGACCGTAGAAGGACGAGGTTGTTTCCGGGAGGTTGTAGAAAAGCGACGACATAATGAGAGCGGTAGAGCTGTTGGTCAACAATGAAAACACTGTTAGGCTGGGGTCTCCTCGCAAGAGTTTAATGCCACGCCAGATGCATAGCTTGACCTGTTGACCATATGAGAGAATAAATGGAGACTTGAGGCGCTGGCTCTTGGCCTGGACCGACTGCTTGTGGTTTCGGAAGGCCTCCGCATCAGTGCCACCGAGCGGGTGATCGGCCTTGTACTGTTCAACTTGCTGCTTCAGGGCCTGGGCTTCGCTGCTAGCTTCCCAACACGCAGCGAATTCATCAGCGGTTCGAGGGACGCGGTTTTCCCAGCCGGGGCGCACCACGCGTTCACTCGGCGCTGTCATCGAGGTCAAGAAGTCCGGGGTTGTTTGACGTGCCGGACACTCGAACCCCAGATTGATGAAGTACTGCCTGGCCTCGGTTGTGCGGCCGAAAAAGATCTGACGCCCCTCGTAAAGGACAAGAGCCTTGTCGAACAAGTCATATGCTGTTTGGGGTGCCTGATAGATAGACACGGCGCAGGTCTGCTTAAACAATTCTGACTGCAAGCGAAGTGTCTTGCAAAATTCGACAGCGTTGGCAGAGTCCAGGCCTCTGGTCGAGTTATCCCAGCACTGCAGAGGGGCGTTAGATAGTGTAGCCTCTGCGATGGTCACTCGCTTGCGTTCACCCCCTGACACACCACGGATGTAATTGTCACCAACTCGCGTGTTCACCGTGTGGCTGATTCCGTACATAGCCATGACCACGTCGCGAAGATGATCGCAGTATTGGTTGGCCGTAACTCCATGGGGGAGACTCCGTGGACAGCGTGCCCGGGAAGCAAATGTGAGGGTGTCTCCCACGGACAGCTGAGGATAGTGAACATCTACTTCAGCGGTGTAGATGGCATCGCCGGCATGGTGGTCGTGCAGTTCCTTGGCAGAGATGCCCTGGTAGTTGAAGTAGGCGCGGTCATCGGTGTAGATACCGTTCATCTCGCCAGCAATGGCCTTGAGGAAGGTGGAGCAGCCAGACCCGGGAGGGCCCAGGACGACGAGCATCTCTCCTGCCTCGACCACGCCGTTGAAGTCCCGAAGAATGTCGATGCGGCGGTCTGATCCCTTCTTTGAGAAGAGCTGGCGGGTGAGGCCGGGGAGCTCGAGCCACACATTGCCAACGTCTTTTTGATAGTCCGTTTCTTGGCCGTACCCGAATACATTCAGGTCTTGGAAGCAGAACCCAGCAGTTCGGTATCCTGAGCCGTGCTCATTGGTGACGTTGGCGATTGTCTTCGCCCACGTTCGAGCGCTGAACTTTTCCCCGTTGGGGTTGAGAGGCGAGTCGGGGTCGTCGCTACCGAAAAGGGCCAGGTGGTCTCCGTTGGTGTTGACTGCAGAGTGACGTGTGTATTCTCGAGCTAGCTCCTGCACGATAGAATGACGGCGATCTAATTCCGTGTCGTTGCCATCTTCTCCCCCCGTTGACGAGGATGTGTCGTCGTCGTCGTCTTGTGCTGGCAACGACCTGTTGCCTTCAGCAGGCCCCGTGCCCGGGGGGGTGAAGACTGCTTCATGGTCGACAAAGGTCCTTTGGCTGGCGGCAGGTGACTGGTCCTCTTTTGTGTCGTACGGTGTACTCATGTTGTCGATTGGGAATATTAATGTTGAACTATGTGTGGAAACGTCTGGCTGATGCTGCGGTTGCAATGGAAGCTTGCCAACCTGTAAACGGCGTCGGTCTGGTCAGTGTCTAGTTCTTGGAGCCTTGACGATCACTTGCATCGGTCTAGACTCACCGATTCGCATTAACCTGGTCTTCACTTGATTATTCACAGGTAGCCGTTGAGTCCCCAGTCTATGCCCAATAAACAATTAAGAAAGAATGCAGCTAGGCTGTCCCACGGTTAGAGTGAGCATGGAACTGAAGCGCAGGACCATTGGCCTCGGACCATAACCCATTTAAATACCTGCGCAAGGCAAGGGTCATATCTCAATACTGCGATGGGAAGCCATGCACCCGGCTTACACACACTACGTGTTACCCACAAGTCCGAGGGGGTCATCCCTTATCCGGTCCCGTCCTTCGGTCTTTGTACAGCTCGTCATTCTAGCACCAAACCAATGCCCGGGGCTTCCGTACCCACATCATGGCAAAAATTCGAACACTTGTCTAGTACGGACAATGCTGATTAGGCAATCTCGTCCAGGCTGGAGTCTGCGTGGAGGCGTGAGGAATGTTCGGTTCGTCGGAAGTCGCGGCCATCCTTGGCGGTGATCATCACCACGTATTGCATAAAGTCCGTGTGAGGTCAAGCTTAAACCCCGGTGCATGGGGTCTGCAGCATCGGGGCCCGCGAACACACCGGGAACGCGTATTTTTTTCCGAGAAGTCCAAATCCCCACGTCAGTCCCCCAAATCCCAACCTACTTTCAATTAGCCTTATAAGTGCCGTTCCTCAAACCCTCTGTTCAAACCCTCTTTTTAAACCCTCTTTTGCTTACGGGCTTCAATTGTGAAACACTTTTTACAATCAATGCAAGTGTCTTTGTTTGATAACACGCCCAGAAGAATTAAGTTACTAATTGGTTTTACATATGTAGATGGCCATTTCACCGCACACTGCTCATTTCAGCCACTACCGCGAATGATTCCCCAGGCTGCAACCCGAGCTCAGCAGTCGTTTGCACAGGACAATGGCTCTAACCCCATGGAATATGGCTATGCGCCTCAGGTCTCCCCATACCCGCAGTACGACCTGAGCGCGTCAGCATCACAGGTGGTGTGACAAAGGGCATATGCTTCGCGGTGATAGCTGCGCTCTTGATCCTCCTCACTGCTGCTATTGGGCTTGCTGCCGGCTTGGGCGTGAGCCAGAGGAACCTGCGCAGTGTCAAGGACGATCTCGCAAGAGCCACAGAATCGTGGGGAACCCGTCCACTGTTTGCGCTTTTGTTTGGTGGTTTTATGGTCTATGGCTGCCGGGCTCAATGAATTGACACACGCAGCAGGCCATCAGCAGCAACAACGGTACTCGTGACAGCCGAGCCGACAGCGACAGGAACACCGACATCGACAACCTCGTCGTCTTCAGCCTCCGCAACCCCGGAAACGCCCAATATCACCTGCCCGGGCTCCAAAAACACAATGCACACGGCGGAAACGAACTCCTCGTCGTTGTCAACCTCCGAGGGGGCTGGGAAACAGTTCCAGCAGTTCTACGGCATCAACTTCAGCGGAGACCAGGCGGTCCACGTGGTCAGCATCAAGGCAACGAGCACGGACGCCTACATAGACGTGTACGCCGCGCAGACCGGCTAGACCGGCTCCGGCTGGGGCTTCCTCGAGGGCAATGTTGTCGGGTGCAGGGAATGCATAGTAAGCATTTCGGCCATTCTTTTTATCCGATAGCTATTTTAAGAGCTTCGGCTTCCTCTCCTTGCTTTAGATCCTTTCTGATCAGAACAATCAACTCCCCTCTATTATTTTTGAAGACAGAATTTTGTGATTATTTTGACCCTATGCATTATGACGCTCTTTTATTCCTCCTCGCGTTAGAGTACCCTTGGGCATAGCACTGGGGCTTCTAGCAGAACTACGCTCCACTGTATGTGTGGTTGACACTTCTCGGCATCTTCTTTCTGCCTCTGTCGTGGATCGCATTTATCTTCTCGATCGACGAACGCCCTCACCCAACGGGTTT
Organism: Diaporthe citri; assembly: GCF_014595645.1. Taxonomy (NCBI): domain Eukaryota; kingdom Fungi; phylum Ascomycota; class Sordariomycetes; order Diaporthales; family Diaporthaceae; genus Diaporthe; species Diaporthe citri. The sequence goes on from NW_025064849.1 coordinate 5,482,340, forward strand.
CCTACTGTATTGCAAAACGGCGTTTCCGGTCGCTGTTGGGCTGGGCGTACGAGTCGCAGTTTTTATTTCTTCCCGGAGACCAGTATTTGGCGGTTACGCAAGTTCGACAATCAAACGCTGGATTTATTCACGCTGAAGCATGTATCATGACTAGGATCTAATCCATACAGCGATGCGAAAGAAATGATTCCATTACTATCTGCTGCTCTCAAGTCACAATTTGAGTCTCAACCAGTGGTGCACGTTGAAAATCTAAATTTCCGCATTTTCAACGTAGTGTAGCCTGAAACAAAATGCCTACTATGTTCTTTAATAAATGAGCATCATCTTGTCCATTCATTGTAGCTTTTTTTCACTCTGTAAACGCGTCTAAGGGTAGACTTGGTATTTTGTATATTGACTTAAAAGCAGGAGAACGGATATACGCACCGGTAGAAACGGATGGTACACTGGCACATCACTCGCGCCACGGCTGCAGCTACAACACTCACGCGCACAATCCACACGCCTATTTTGCATAACGTGTATAGGTGCTGGGTATGCAAATTGGGCATGTGGGGGGTAGGTGTGCGACATAGGCGTGTGGGTATTGGGCGTATGGGTGTTGGGCATGGGTATTGATTTAGTTGGTGCTGGCGATGAGCCGGTGTACCATCCATTTCTACCGGTATGAATATCAGTTCTCACAGAGGCTGGCAAACGAGTCGATCTGCATTTTCCACAGTCGAAGTCAGTCTAAGGCTTCCAGAAGGACAAATTTCAGCGGAATGGGCAGCATCAAGCATTGCAACTCCGCTGATTGAACTGCTGCCTCAATCAATCGATAGCGACTTGCACACTACTTCGCGGGGCCTCCACCAGGATGTATGGTTGGACAGCACGAATTGGCTTCCTGAGGTTGATGCCGCTGGCCACATGGCCAGTATTTGCTTCCATTCGTTACGAGCACGATCGTGGCTCCCTTATGTTTCTGGTGGAAGCATCTTAAGAAGCCTCCCCGCAGCATACCGGCCTTCTGGCTGGGCGCCCCGACAAATATCGATTATGCTCTGGTAATACGTCGGTATCTCGGCATCGCAGCGGGGCAGGGCCACGGGGTCGGGGTGGGGGGCTCTGAACACCGGGACAGTCTCTCACGGGGTTCCCAACGCTCCGGGTGCCATCGGAATGCACAACCAGATGCTTTGCAGCACATTTCCGGTATGGTCATGGCATACCCTGGCTCATGTCGCGCCAAGAGCCATAGCTCGAGCCCCAGTTGGAACAGGTCGGTCTTCGCAGTCATTTGGTTTCGTCGGGGCCCGATACATGTTGCTGGTCATTCCCCTGTTGGCTGGGCCGGACTTCCGGGGCTGCCCAGCCTCTGAACTCCAAACACACGTTGCCATCAACAGCCTTGCGCCGAACATGCCCGTCTTCATCCAGTGCGAGGTTCCATGTACCATGGCGGCCAACTACTAGGCTCTGAGAGTGAATATCAGCCGTCGCGGAAATAATGTCGCGTGCCCATGACAGCCGGACCGACCACGCTATCCGCACGCCGGCTACTAGTACGTTGCACTTGTGCAAGATATTACCCACGGTTCCGTATTCATTTCCACGAGTCAAGTAGCTTTTGACCTGCAGCCTCTGGTCATCCAACACCACACCCAGCAACTGTACAACACCTTTGCTGTGGCGCAATGCGTGGAGCGCTGCGATGTTGGCAAAGAAGCCTTCGTAAAAGTGCGACATGATATCATCGCCATTGGGGGCAAATGACACCTTTTTCTCAATGCACTGTCGTCCCTCGACCCATGAGTTGTATTCGCGGCCGCTGATTGCTGATATCACAGCCACTTCGCTTTCGACAAACTATCTGCAGCCGAGATCGTCAACATCGGCAACAAATGATGCTGCACGATCGAAAGACCGCTCTCTCACGTCCTCGGTGACACGCAGTTTGTTGCCAAGCAGTCTGCCGGTGCTCTTGTCCACCTCGATCCCCGAGACATTCGTCACGGTATCGTAAAATGCAATCTCCGTGGAGAGAAGCATCTGCACCGTGGATGCCACACGGCCGACATCCGGATATTCGGGGAAAGAGAGCGTTAACGTCCCCGGCCCCGGTATGGGCCACCCCCCCATCTGGGCCACCACTTTACATACTAAATACCCACTTTTTAATACCCTTTCATTTATTCTGTTTAAATCTTATAAATACCCACTTTTTATATTTATATTTATAAATAATAATCTTAAATTTTTTAAAATACGCTTAAATAATAAATTATTAAAATGTTAAAGATTTTATAAAAAATATTAAAACTTTATAATAATATTATTTTAATATTTATTTAATGTATTAAAAATGAGCTACTTAAATAAATGGGAATTAGGTGTTGCTAAACTTTCTTAAGGATAATTTAAGGAGGAGCTTTAATATAATAAAGAGGGAAGATAAGAATAAAAGGGAGTTAAAAAAAGGGAAAAGATAAATATTTAAAAATTCTTAAAAATAAGAAAGGCTTAATTAAAGCATTAAATATATAAGAAAAAAAAGAATTAATTTTTTAAAAGAATATTTAAAATAAGCATAAAAGCTAACTTTTATAATTAATTAAAATTTAATATAATATTATTTTTTATATATTTCTTTATCTTTATTAATATATTCTTTTTTAAGTATTTTATAATAAATATTATAAAAATTATTAAAATAAAACTTTATTATTTTTAATTAAGCCTTTAAGTTTTAAAATTTATTTTATTATACTTTTAATTATTATTATTATTTTTAATTTTTTATTTATTTATTTTATTATAACTTTTATTTCTTTATAAAAGCCTTAAATATTTTTATAATTTATTTAATAATATATTTATTAATTATATTCTTTTAATTATTAAAGTTTATTTTAATAATTAATATTAATATAATTATTAAAGATTTAAATATCTTTATAAAATAAAAAGTAAATTTATTTTTTTTTAATTATTATATTAAATATAATATATTAACTTTATTAATTTTTATTTTTATTTTTTATAAAATTTTTATTTTTAAATTTTATATTTAATATTTAATTATTTAATTAATTTATTTATAAGCCTTTTAAATTATCTTTAAATAAATTTAATTATTATTATTTTTATTTAAGGTTTATTAATATATTTTAAGTTTTCTTTATATTTATTATTAAGAAAAATAAATAAAAAAAATTTTTATATATATTAAGATAAATATTTTTTATTAATTTTAAAATATTTTATAATATAATATTTAAATTAAAAGCTTATTTAATTAAAATTAAGCTTAATTAACTTTAAAATATATAAAAATTTATATTTTATTATATATTAAATATTTAAAATTAAATTATTAAATTAATTTATATTAAAAATATTATTTTCTTTATATTCTTTTTATAATTAATAATAATCTTAATATATTATAATTTAAGTAATTATTATTAAATAATTTTCTTTTATAATAAAAGCTTATTTTTTATTTTAATTATTTTTATATTATTAATCTTAATAATAAGAATTAATATAAATATTTAAATAGTTTTTTTAATTTTATTAAGCTTTAATTAAATAATAAATATTTAAGTAATAATATTAATAATAACTTAAAGTATTTTAAAGTATATAATTTTAATTAAAATAATTTTAATTTAATTTTATACTTTTTAATTATTTATATTTTAATTTTTCTTAAAGTAATTTTTAATAAACTTAATAATATATTATTTATAAAATATTTTATTAATTTATTTTAATTTTAATATAAACTTTTTATTAAATTCTTATATATTTTATTTTTTAAGGTAATTATTAAATATTTATAAATAAATATTTTAATATTCTTATTTATTTTATTATTTTTATTTTTTAATATAAAATTATTTTATAATAAGTAATAATTATTAAGTTTATTAAAAATTATTATTATTTAATAATTAAATATATAAATAAATATAATAATAAATTTATAATTCTTTATTAATTTATATTATTAATATTTTATAAATAAAGTATAATTATAATATAAAAATTTTTTAAATAAAAATATAATATTTTAAAAATTAAAAAGTTATTAAGTTATAAAAATTATAATATATTAAGTTTTTAATTTTTTATATTTATAAAATATTTTTTTTATATTAAAAAAATTAAAAATAAAAAATATTTAATATTATTTTATTAAATTTATTAATTTAATTAATTTTCTTAACTTAAAATTAAAATTAATATTTAAAAGATATTTTTATATTATTTTTTATAAATTTATTATTAAATATTATTTATTTTATATTAAAAAATAATAATTAATTAAAAATTTAAGATTATTAAATATTATTTAATTAAACTTTATTTATAATAATTCTTTTTTAAAAAGATTTTTAAAAAAAATTAATATTTATTTTTTAAATAAAGTTTTATTAATTTTATATATTTATAATATTTAAAAATTATAATATTTTTATTAAATAAAGTTTTAAAATTATTAAAATAAAGAAGTTTTATAATTATTAATATTAAATTTTTTTTTAAAATAATAAACTTAATTAATAAAATTAAGATATTAAGGTTTTAAGATATTTTATAATATAAGGAAAATTAAGATTATTTTTTTTTCTTTATTTTTTTAATTAAAAGATATTTTAGCTTTTTAATTATAAAGAAAGAAAATAAAGAAAATAAGTAATAAAGTAAAAAATAAATAATAAAAATTAAATAATAAAAAAGAAAGATATAATAATAAAAAAAGTTTTATATTTTTAAAAATTATTATATAAATAAATAAAGTAAAGAAAGTTAAAAATAAAAAAGAAATATAATTAATATTTAATTATAGTTTAAGGTAGCTTTTATAAATAATTAATGCTTATTTTTAAATAAGAATTAAAAAAAATTAATATATTAAAAGTAAATTTTTATTAAGATAATTAAGTAATAATTAACCTTTAATTTTTAATTAATAATTATATAAAAATAAAAAAAAAAGAAAGGTAGGAAGAAAGCTTAATTATAAATAAATAAATATAATAATATTGAAAACGAGCCACCCAAATAAATAGGGGACAAGTTCTGCTAGACCCTCTTAAGGACAACTTAAGGAGGAGCTTTAACGCGATAGAGAGGGAAGATAGGAATAGAAGGGAGCTAGAGAAGGGGAAAAGATAAATATTTCAGAAATTCTTAAAATAAGAAAAGCTTAATTAAAGCACTAAATATATAAGAAAAGAGAAGAGTTGATTCCTTAAAAGAATGTTTAGAATAAGCGTAAAAGCTAGCTTTTTATAGCCAGCCGGAATTTAGCGCGGTACCATTTCTCACGTAATTCCCTATACCCGCCAACAATATATATAAGTTAAAGTAATAAAAGTTAATAACTTATTACCCTTAAGTTAAATAATTATATTAATTAAAAGAAAGGAATAATAAAAAGGCTTATAAATTATTATTAAAAGTTATTAATTTATTATTTTATTAATAATTAAAGTAAAAAGAATATATAATTTTTTATTTTTCTTAAATAATAATTAATTATAAAGTACTTTTTTTTAATTTATAAATTTATTAAATATAAATTAAAATAAGTTATTTAATTAAAATTTTTTTATAATAAAAAGATAAATAATTTTTTTATAAATAAAGAATTAAAGATAAGTAATTCTTTTAAAATAATAAATTAATCTTAATTAAAAATAAGGTAATAAATTATTTTTTTTAATAATAAAATAACTTATTATTAATATTACTTATTTTTTTTTTATAATAACCTTATATATATAAATTTCCTTTTCTTTTTTAAGTTTTTTTTTTCTTTTTTTTTAAATTTTTTTTAATTTTAATTAATCTTTAAGTTAAGTTAAAATTAAAGTAAAATATTATATTTTTTTTTTTTTTTTTTTATATTTTTTATAATAATATATTTTATTAAAAAAGTTTTTTTTATTAAAATTAAAAAGTTTAATATAAAAAGGCTTTTTTTTTTCTTAAGTTATTTATTATAATTTATAAGTTAAATAAATTTTAATTAAAAATATTTATATTTTCTTTATATTAAAAAGTATTTTTAATAAAGGTTAATTTATTAAGATTATTTTTTATAATATTTTTATAAAAAATATTTATATATATAAAGTTATTAATATTAAATAAAATTAATATTTTATTTAATAATTTAATAATTTTATTTTTTAAAAGGTAATTAAGAAATTATTTAATAAATTTTTTAATAAGCTATAAAAAGAATAATTTTTAAATAATATTAAAATTTTAATTAAAAGTTATATAAATATTATTATTATTAAAAAGAATAATAAAGCTTTTTATAAAAAATATATAATAATAATATATAATTATTTTAATTATTATTATTAAATAGCTTTACTTATAACTTTTTATAATTATTAAAATGCTTTTTTTTATAAATATTATTTAAAATATATAAATTATAACTTTTCTTTAATTATAAATAAAAATATTTTTATTATAATTATTTTTTTAATTATTACTTTTTATATAATTTTTATAATAATATTTATATTAATTATATTTATTATATTAAAGAATTTAATTATATTTTTAATAAATATAATAATATAAAGAAAATATAAGAAATAATAATAATTAAAGAAGTAAAATTTAAAGATATATTTAATTTAATAATTATTATTAATAAAATAATATAGCTTAAAAGAATAATTAACTTTAATATTATTTAAAATAAAAAGATTAATATTATTTAAGGTTAATAACTTTAATTTTATAATATAAAATTCTTATTATATTAATTTTAAAATAAGCTTTTAATAAGATATAAATAATAATTAAGTAAAAGGAAAAAAAAGAAATAATAAATTAAGTTATTAAAAAAAAAGTTTTTAATTTTAAATAAGAAAATAATAAATAAGTATATAGTAAATTTTATAATATATTTTTTAAAAATATAATATTTTTTATTTAAATATAAGGTTAAATTTAATTAAAGAAATAAATATATATAAAAGAAATTATATATTATAATAAATATATATATAATATATATATATATATATAAAAAAAAAAGAATAAACCCTTTTTTTAAATAAATATTAAAGTTAAAATTTAAAAGTATTATTAAGTTAATTATATTAAGAATATTAAAGGTTATTTAATTAAAGTAAAGAAATATTAATAAATTATAAAAGCTTATTTTTTAAGTTTTTTTACTTTATAAAAGCTTATTTCTTAAGTTTTTTTACTTTATATATAAATATATTATAAGTTTAATATTTTAAATATTAAAGTTTAAAAAATTTAATAAATTTAAGCTTATAAATAATTAATATATTTAAATAATAAATAAAAATATATTTAATTAATTTTAATAATAATTAAAATTAAAATTATTTAAAAAAAAGTTATTATTATTTATAATATTTATAAAGTTAATTTTTTAAAATAAATAAAATTTAAGTTTTTATATTTTAAAATAATTAATAAATCTTTTTAATTATTTTAATAAAAATATATTTATAAAATAAATATTATTAAATATTTAAAGTTTATAAATATTATTATAATAAATTTTATAAATAATAAAGAAATTAAATAAAAAATAAATAATTTTATTTTATTTATTAATAAATAAAATTAAGTTATTTTTTTAAAAAAATAAATTAAAAAAAATTATAATATATATTTTATTATATAATTTTCTTTTTATAATTAAAAATTAATTTCATTATTATTTTTATATTTTATAAAAAATTAAAAAATAATTAAAAATAAAAATTAAAAATATTTTAAATAAATAAATTTAAAATTTAAGCTTAAATATATTATATAAAAATAATAATTTTAATTAAAATAATTAATTTAAAATTATAAAAAAAATAAAAAGAATTTTTTTTTATAAATTTTTTTTAAATAAAATTTAATTAAAGAAAAAGAAATATAAAATAAAATTTATATTTAATATTTAATATTTTTATTAAATATTTTTTTAATAATAATTATAATAATAAAATAAATTATATTTAATAATATTATTAATATAAAAATTATATATTAAAATTATAATTTTTTAATTTTAATTATTAAAAAATATTAAATAAATTAATTTATATTTTTATATTTATTATTTATTATTATTTTTATTAAAAGTTTTTATTTAAAAATAAAATTTTAAATAAAAAATCTTTTAATATTTTTTAAATTAATTATTTTAAAAAATATAATTTTAATTTATTATATTTTTAATTAAAAAATAAATATTAAATATTAATATAAATTTTAATAAATAATTAATTTAATATAATTAAAATAATTTTATTATTATAAATTTAAATATCTTACTTATTATAATAAGAATAATTAATAATAATCTTTTTAATATTAATATATATTCTTTTTTAATAATATATAACTTAAATTTAAAAATAAATAATATTTCTTTTATAATATTTAAAAAAAGCATAATAATTCTTAATAATTTTATATTTTTAATTAAGGTTATTTATAACTTATTATTATAATAAATTTTTTTTAAATTATTTTTAAAAAATTTCTTTATAAATAAAAAAATAATAAGTTTTTTTATAAAAAAATAATTATTATTATAATATTAAGTTTTTAAAATAAATTTTATAATAAAAATATTAAATAATTTTAAGTAATTTTTTTAATTAAAAATAATTATTAAATAATAATAATTTTTAATTAAATAATTAAAATTAAAATAATTAATTAAAAAAAATATTATATTAATTTTTAATATTTTTTTTAAATTTATAATTTATTTTATTAAATAAGTTTAATAATATTTTTAAAGCTTTTAATATAATAAATAATAAAATTATATATTTTAATTATTATTAATTATTTTATAATATAAATATTTAATATATTTAAAATAAATCTTTTAAATTATTAAATTAAAATATTTAAATTTATTTTTAAAATAAAATAAATATTTTATATATAAAATAACTTTATATTTTTATTTTATTATATTATATAACTTTTTAATTTTTATTTAAATATTATTTTTATATTAAATTAAATATTATATTTTATTTTTAATTTATATAAAATATATATTTTATTTTTTAAAATTTATATTTATTATAAAAATAATTTTATTATTAAAATAATTAATATTAATTAAATATAATTTTAAAATAATTATAATTTTAAAAATATTTATAATTTTTTAATAATTTAAAATTTATTAATAAAATATATTTTTTTTTAAAAAATTAAATAATAATTTAATAATAATTTTATAAAAAAATAACGTAATTTATTAATAAATAGCGAATATTAATAAATAGCGGATTTTAATAACTTTTATTAACTTTTATTAATCTTAACATTTACTTAATATAATTAATTTAATAAAAGTTAGCATTAATTAATATTAATTACTTTAATAACCTTATTTTTTATTAATTTAATTAATTTAAAGGGGTTAATATAAGTGTAATATTAATTTATAATAAGCAACTTTTAATAAGAAATATATATTTAGCATTAATTAATGCTAATTATATTATTAAAAAGGTAGTTTGCCGTGCATTATTAAAATAAATATATTTGCATTAATTAGTGCTAATTAAGCTGGATTTACTATAATATAATTAGAATTTAATTAATTAAATTCTTTTTCTTCTTTTTTATAAGTTTTTACATTATGCTTAGTTTTGCTATAATTATTATATCATTATTTAATTAGTTTGCTGCAAATCGCCTTCTTAGCATTATTACTTATTTTATTAATTAGCCGCTTCCCCTTTTATTTTTCTTAAATAAAAGCTTAAGATTCCTTAATTATAAGTACTTTTTTAAGCTGCACTTAAGTTTTTTTAGCCCTTTAGTGTTTTATAAGTATTATATTAACATTTTAAAGTATATAAATTTGCTTGCTTATTATAATAAGTAAATGCATTATTATTTATGCATTCTTTATTAATTAATTAATAGCTTTTATAATTAATATAGGGAAGCTTCCTTAATAATCGGAGATTTTATTTTTAATAAAACTTAATTATTAAATGGTTTATTAAGTATTAAATAATATTTAAGACTTTTATTTTTAAAGAGAAATAAGGAGGGATTATATAAAAGTTTATAAGTAAATATTAAGCTTAGAAATTATAAAGTTAAGGTCTTATAGGGAAATTCCAGCTCTTTTAAATATAAATTTAATATTATTCTTTATAAAAGTCTTATTATAAGCTGCTTTAAATATAAGAAAGAATTTAAATTTAGTAATGTAATTAATAAAAGCTTAAATAAAAAGGTTAATTTTATTATTATATGCGCGTTTTAAGGGTAAATATAACGCGATATTTAATAATTAAAGTAAGTAAGATAAATATAATAATATATAATAATAATAATATTATTATTTTTATAATATTAATTAAATTTAATTAATATATAGCTTTTATAATTATTTATAATTAATATTTAATAATTAATATTTTTTTTAACTTAATATATTTATTAAAATATTAAATTTATTTTAAATTAATTTTATTATTTATTTATTTATTAAAAATAAGCTTAATAATTTAATTATTTAAAAAACTTAATTTTATTACTTAGCTAATAAAGTAATAAGCACCTTAAATAATTATAAATAATAAGATTTATAACTTACTTATATTAATGTATTTAATAATTATTACTTATTTTTAATTATTAAGTTAAATTAATTTAACTTTTTTATATTTATTAATATATATAATAATTATTAATATAATAATTATACTTATTATTAAAAACAAGCTACTTAAATAATGGAAATAAGTTTTGCTAAACCCTTTTAAGGATAACTTAAGGAGGAGCTTTAATATAATAAAGAGGGAAAATAAAAATAAAAAGAAGTTAAAGAAAGGGAAAAGATAAATATTTAAAAAATTTTTAAAAATAAAAAAAGCTTAATTAAAGCATTAAATATATAAAAAAAAAGAAAAGTTAATTTTTTAAAAAAATATTTAAAATAAGCATAAAAGTTAGCTTTTTATAATTAGCTAAAATTTAATATAATATTATTTCTTATATAATTTCTTATATTTATTAATATACCTCTTTTTAAATACTTTATAATAAATATTATAAAAATTATTAAAATAAAACTTTATTATTTTTAATTAAGCCTTTAAGTTTTAAAATTTATTTTATTATAATTTTAATTATTATTATTATCTTTAATTTTTTACTTATTTATTTTATTATAGCTTTTATTTCTTTATAAAAGCTTTAAATATTTTTAAGATTTACTTAATAATATATTTATTAATTATATTTTTTTAATTATTAAAATTTATTTTAATAATTAACATTAATATAATTATTAAAGATTTAAATATTTTTATAAAATAAAAAGTAAATTTATTCTTTTTTTTAATTATTATATTAAATATAATATATTAGCTTTATTAACTTTTGCTTTTACTTTTTATAAAGCTTTTATTTTTATTTTTACTTTTAATATTTATATTTTATATTTAATTATTTAATTAGCTTATTTATAAGCTTTTTAAATTATTTTTAAATAAATTTTATTATTATTTTAATTATTTTAAATTAATTAATATATTTTAAGTTTTATTTATATTTATTATTAAAATAAATAAATAAAAAAAATCCTTATATATATTAAGATAAGTATTTCTTATTAACTTTAAAATATTTTATAATATAATATTTAAATTAAAGGCTTATTTAATTAAAATTTTATTTAGCTAATTTTAAGTTATTTAAAAGTTTATACTTTATTATATATTAAATATTTAAAATTAAGTTATTAAATTAATTTATATTAAAGATATTATTTCCTTTATGCTTTTTTTATAATTAATAATAATTTTAATATATTATAATTTAAATAGCTATTATTAAATAATATTTTTTTATAATAAAAGCTTACTTTTTATTTTAATTATTTTTATATTATTAATTTTAATAAAAGGAATTAATATAAATATTTAAATAACTTTATTAATCTTATTAAGCTTTAATTAAATAATAAATATTTAAGTAATAATATTAATAATAACTTTAAGTATTTTAAAGTATATAATTTTAATTAAAAAAGCCTTAGCTTAATTTTATATTTTTTAATTATTTTTTCCTTAATTTTTTTAAAATAATTTTTAATAAACTTAATAATATATTATTTATAAAATACTTTATTAATTTATTTTAATTTTAATATAAACTTTTTATTAAAATTTTATATTTTATTTTTTAAAATAGCTATTAAATATTTATAAATAAGTACTTTAATATTTTTATTTATCTTATTTTTTTTATTTTTTAATATAAAATTATTTTATAATAAGTAATAATTTTTTATTTTATTAAAAATTATTATTATTTAATAATTAAATATATAAATAAATATAATAATAAATTTATAATTCTTTATTAATTTATATTATTAATATTTCTTAAATAAAGTATAATTATAATATAAAGATTTTTTAAATAAGAATATAATATCTTAAAAATTAAAAAGCTATTAAATTATAAGAATTATAATATATTAAGTTTTTAATTTTTTATATTTATAAAGTATTTATTTTATATTAAAGAAATTAAAAATAAAAAAGGCTTAATATTATTTTATTAAATTTATTAATTTAATTAATTTTCTTAGCTTAAAATAAAAATTAATACTTAAAAAATATTTTTATATTATTTTTATAAGCTTATTATTAAATATTATTTATTTTATATTAAAGAATAATAATTAATTAAGAGTTTAAAATTATTAAATATTATTTAAGTAAACTTTATTTATAATAATTTTTATTTTAAAAGAATCTTTAAAAAAATTAATATTTACTTTTTAAATAAAGTTTTATTAATTTTAAATATTTATAATATTTAAAAATTATAATGCTTTATTAAATAAGTTTTTAAAGTTATTAAAATAAAAAAGTTTTATAATTATTAATATTAAATTATTATTTTTTAAATTAATAAGTTTAATTATTAAAATTAAAATATTAAGGTTTTAAGGTATTTTATAATATAAAGGTAATTAAAATTATTTTTTTATTTTATCTTTTTAATTAAAAAATATTTTAACTTTTAATTATAAAGAAAAAAAGTAAAGGAAATAAATAATAAAATAAAAAATAAGTAATAAAAGTTAAATAATAAAGAAGGAAAGTATAATAATAAAAAAGCCTTATATTTTTAAGAATTATTATATAAGTAATTAAGATAAAAAGAGTTAAAAATAAAAAAAAAATATAATTAATATTTAATTATAACTTAAAATAACTTTTATAAATAATTATTACTTATTTTTAAATAAGAATTAAATAAGGGAAAAAATTAATATATTAAAAATATATTATTATTAAAATAATTAAGTAGCAGTTAACCTTTAATTTTTAATTAATAATAATATAAAGATAAAAAGAAAAAGAAGAAAAGAAAGAAAGGAAAAGGGCTTAGCTATAAATAAATAAATATAATAGCATATATAAGCTAAAATAATAAAAGCTAATAACTTATTGCTCTTAAGTTAAATAATAACATTAATTAAAAAAAGGAATAATAAGGAAGTTTATAAGTTATTATTAAAAGCTATTAATTTATTATTTTATTAATAATTAAAGTAAAAAAAGTATATAGTTTTTTATTTTTTTTAAATAATAATTAATTATAAAATACTTTTTTTTTAATTTATAAGTTTATTAAATATAAATTAAAATAAGTTATTTAATTAAAAATTTTTTATAATAAAAAAATAAATAACTTTTTTATAAGTAAGAAATTAATAATAAATAACTTTTTTTAAGTAATAAATTAATCTTAATTAAAAATAAGGTAATAAATTACTTCTTTTAATAATAAAATAGCTTATTATTAATATTACTTATTTTTTCTTATTATAATAACTTTATATATATAAATTTCCTTTTTTTCCTTAAATTTCTTTTTTTTCTTTTTTTTTCTTAATATCCTTTTAACTTTAATTAATTTTTAAATTAAATTAAAATTAAAATAAAATATTATAATTTTCTTATTTTTAAATATTTTTTATAATAATATTTTTATTATTAAACCCCTTTTTAATTAAGGTTAAGAAGTTTAATATAAGAAGATTTTCCTTTTTCTTTTTAAGCTATTTATTATAACTTATAAGTTAAATAAATTTTAATTAAAAGCATTTATATTTTCTTTAAGCTAAAAAGTATTTTTAATAAAAATTAATTTATTAAAATTATTCTTTATAATACTTTTATAAAAAATATTTATATATATAAAATTATTAATATTAAATAAAATTAATATTTTACTTAATAATTTGCTAATTTTATCTTTAAAAAGATAATTAAGGAATTATTTAATAAATCTCTTAATAAATTATAAAAAAAGTAATTTTTAAATAATATTAAGAATTTAATTAAAAGTTATATAAATATTATTATTATTAAAAAAAATAATAAAACTTTTTATAAAAAATATATAATAATAATATATAATTATTTTAATTATTATTATTAAATAGCTTTATTTATAACCTTTTATAATTATTAAAATACTTTTTCTTATAAATATTATTTAAAATATATAAGTTATAACTTTTCTTTAATTATAAATAAAAATATTTTTATTATAATTTCTTTCTTTAATTATTACTTTTTATATAATTTTTATAATAATGCTTATATTAATTATATTTATTATATTAAGAAATTTAATTATATTTTTAATAAATATAATAATATAAAGAAAATATAAAAAATAATAATAATTAAATAAATAAAGTTTAAAAATATATTTAATTTTATAATTATTATTAATAAAATAGTATAACTTAAAAAAATAATTAACTTTAATATTATTTAAAATAAAGAAATTAATATTATTTAAAATTAATAATTATAATTTTATAATATAAAATTCTTATTATATTAATTATAAAAATAAGCTTTTAATAAAATATAAATAATAATTAAGATAAAAAAAAAAAAAAGGAAAAAGTAAATTAAGTTATTAAAAAGAAAAAGAAAATTTTTAATTTTAATAAAAAAATAATAAATAAGTATATAATAAATTTTATAATATATTTTTTAAAAATATAATATTTTATATTTAAACTTAAGATTAAATTAAATTAAATAAATAAATATATATAAAAAGAAATTTTATATTATAATAAATAATATATATATATATATATAAAAAAAAATAAAAACTTTTTCTTTTTAAATAAATACTTAAGTTAAAATTTAAAAGTATTATTAAGCTAATTATATTAAGAATATTAAGAGTTATTTAATTAAAGTAAAGAAATATTAATAAATTATAAAGGCTTATTTTTTAAGTTTCTTTATTTTATATATAAGTATATTATAAATTTAATATTTTAAATATTAAAATTTAAAGAATTTAATAAATTTAAGCTTATAAATAATTAATATATTTAAATAATAAATAAAAATATATTTAATTAATTTTAATAATAATTAAAGTTAAGATTATTTAAGATAAGGTTAAATAAATTAAAATTTATTAAAATATTTAAAAAAAGGTTATTATTATTTATAATACTTATAAGGTTAGTTTTTTAAAATAAATAAGATTTAGTTTTTTATATCTTAAAATAATTAATAAATCTTTTTAATTATTTTAATAAAAATATATTTAAAAGGTAAATATTATTAAATATTTAAAATTTATAAATATTATTATAATAAATTTTATAAATAATAAAAAATTAAATTAATAATAAATTAATTTTTAAAATAAAAAATAATTAACTTTTCTTTATTTATTATAATATAAAATTAAATTATTTTTTTTAAAGAAATAAATTAAGAGAAATTATAATATATATCTTAATATATAGCTTTCTTCTTATAATTAAAGATTAATTTAATTATTATCTTATATTTTATAAAAGATTAAAAAGTAATTAAAGTTAAGAATTAAAAGTATTTTAAGTAAATATATTTAAAGTTTAAGTTTAAATATATTATATAAAAATAATAATTTTAATTAAAATAATTAATTTAAAGCTATAAAAAAAATAAAAAAAACTTTTTTTATAAAATTTCTTAAATAAAGTTTAATTAATAAAAAAAGCATAAAATAAGATTTATACTTAATCTTTAATGCCTTTATTAAGCATTTTCTTAATAATAATTATAATAATAAAATAATTATACTTAATAATATTATTAATATAATAATTATATATTAAAATTATAATTTTCTTAATTTTAATTATTAAAAAATATTAAATAAATTAACTTATATTTTTATATCCTTTATTTATTATTATCTTTATTAAAAGCTTTTATTTAAAAAGAAATTTTTAAATAAAAAACTTTTTAATACTTTTTAAGTTAATTATTTTAAAAAGCATAACTTTAACTTATCTTATTAAATTATATTATCCTTTAATTAACTTATTATATTTTTAATTAAAAAATAAATATTAAATATTAATATAAATTTTAATAAATAATTAATTTAATATAATTAAAATAATTTTATTATTATAAATTTAAATATTTTACTTATTATAATAAGAATAACTAATAATAACCTTTTTAATATTAATATATATTTCTTTTTAATAATATATAACTTAAATTTAAAAATAAATAATATTTCTTTTATAATACTTAAAAAAAATATAATAATTTTTAATAATTTTATATCTTTAATTAAAGTTATTTATAACTTATTATTATAATAAATTCTTTTTAAGTTATTTTTAAAGAATTTTTTTATAAATAAAGAAATAATAAGCTTTTTTATAAAAAAATAATTATTATTATAATATTAAGTTTTTAAAATAAATTTTATAATAAAGGTATTAAGTAATTTTAAGTAATTTTTTTAATTAAAAATAATTATTAAATAATAATAATTTTTAATTAAATAATTAAAATTAAAATAATTAATTAAAAAAAGTATTATATTAATTCTTAATATTTTTTTTAAATTTATAATTTATCTTATTTAATAATTTTAATAACTTTTTAAAAAATATATTTATAATAATATTTTTAAAGCCTTTAATATAATAAATAATGAAATTATATATTTTAATTATTATTAATTATCTTATAATATAAATATTTAATATATTTAAAGTAAATTTCTTTAATTATTAAATTAAAATATTTAAATTTATTTTTAAAATAAAATAAATATTATAAATATAAAAATATAAATACTTAATTATATATAAAATAACTTTATATTTTTACTTTATTATATTATATAACTTTTTAATCTTTATTTAAATATTATTTTTATATTAAATTAAGTATTATATTTTATTTTTAATTTATATAAAATATATATTTTATTTTTTAAAATTTATATTTATTATAAAAATAATTTTATTATTAAAATAATTAATATTAATTAAATATAACTTTAAAATAATTATAACTTTAAAAATATTTATAATTTTTTAATAATTTAAAATTTATTAATAAAATATATTCTTTTTTAAAAAATTAAATAATAACTTAATAATAATTTTATAAAAAGATATTTATACTTTATAAAAATTTAATAAGCTTAAAAAAGATTTAAGCTTAATTATATTTTTATAAGTATTTTATTTATTAATTTTAATAATCTTTTTATTTAATAAAAATTAATTAAATATTTTATAAATATAATTAATAATATTAATTTATTATTTATATTATTTTAATTTAATAATATTAATTATCTTTTTAATTAATTTAAAATTATAAAGAATATTATTAAAGTTTTTAATATATTTAATTATATATTTTTAAACTCTTAATAAGATAAATATTTCTTTATTTTTATAATTTATTTTTAATTTTTTAATTATAATATTATTAAAAAAAAGTTTATTTATTATAAAAATTAAATTATAAAAGATTTAAATTATATATTATATAAATTAAATAATAAAATTTATAACTTTTATAAATAAGTTATATTATTAAAATAATTTAATTAAAATAAAAAATATTATAATATTTTAGCTTTTTTTATTTAACTTAATTTAATTATATTTTAAAAAAAGATTAAGAAAAAATAATATTTTATATATTATAAACTTTTTAATAAATTTATTTATTAATAATAAAATAAAAGTATTTTTAATTATAACTTTATTAGCTTTTAAAATAATATTAATAAATTAATAATTAAAGTTTTTTTTTTTTATATAAAAAATTATTAATTTTTATAAATAATATAAAATTTTTTAATAACTTTATTAATTTATTAATTTTTAAGCATTTTTAATAATATATATTTTAAAGCTTTTAAAAATTAAATTATTTTTACTTAATATGCTTTATAAAAAAATTATTTAAATAAATATATAATAATATTATATTAATATTAATTTAAATAATATAAAATTAATTTTATATTAAAGATTTTTCTTAATTAAAAAGTAAATAAATAAATATTTTTTTTTTTTTTTTTAAAAAGAAATTATAATTTTTTTATAAAAAAGCACTTAAATAATTAAGCATTAATTTTAATTCCTTATTAATTAAAAAAAACTTAAGTTAAATTTAAGCATTATATTTATTTTTATAATTTTTATTTATAATTAATTTTATTTCTTTTTTATAAATAAATTTTTAATTAATTATATTTTTAAAAATAATATTATTTAAAGAATAATTATTTATAAAATAAATTTTAATACTTATTTATTTATAAAAAGTTTTAATTAAAGGTTAAATAATTTTATTAATTAATTTAATAATAATTAAAATAAAAAAAATTTTATTAATTTATTTTTTAATATATATAGCTTTTTTTTATAAATGTGGGAATAATGGGTGTCGTTTGTATGGAGGACTGTTTGGGACTAGGCAGCTTTAACCCATTAAAATGCCTGGTAAGCAGCAGCCCTAGCGTTGCATATAAAATAGCTAGCATAATTAAGCCTTTTGCTTTCCTTCCTTTTATAATTAATAATGATTAATTATTATATTAACTAAACATTATATTATAATATATAACTTAGCTAATATTAATTAATAATTGCAAGGGTAATTATAAATTAGCAAGGCCTAAAAAAATAACCTTTTAATTATGCTAATTAATATTATTAATATTATAAATTTATATAGCATAATTTATAATAATAATAATACTTAATATATAAAGAGGTAATTATTATAATAAAAAATTATAGCAAACTTCCCTACCCTTAATATATATATATTTATCATATCTTAAATAACCTTAATAATAATTTTTAAATTTAATAGCTATAATTAAAAGAATTAAATTAATATTTATTTTTATTAATAATATATTTACTTATATTTTATTATATAAATAAATATAAAAAAAGGAATTAATTTACTTTTTAATAGTTAAGTTATAAAAGTAATCCTTAACTTCTTTATTTTCTTTTAATACTATTTATTTCCCCTTTTTATTACTTTCTTTCTTAAATTAAATATATTCTTATTATTACTTTATTAAAATAATAAAATAATAAATATAATAAATAATATTATTAATTAAAATAATTTATTAATATTAATTATAATAAACTATACTTTTATATTTAAAAGTATTATTAAAATACTTAATCTTTTAATATAAATAAATTCCCTAGGATTTCTTAATAATAAATAATATTTAAATATTTATATTTAAGGCTAAATTTAAGCTATAGCATATATATTAAGTAATAAGGCATATAAGGCGTTTATTAAGGATTTCTATAGCTAAATTAAGCCAATATTTATATAAGTTAATAAAAACTTATTGCGCATTATTAAGAAGACTTTTTAAGTTAAGGGTATTTATACTTAGGAAGCAAATACTTTAAGGAGATTTATATATATCCTTAAAGTACTAAATTATCCTAAATAGCTAATAAATTAAAAGCAAGAATACTACATTATATTTAAGATTAATTAAATTTAGAATTATAATTTAAGTATTTATATTATTTTTAATTTTAATTATGCATTAATAAAAGATAAGGAACTACTTATTAATAATAATTTTCCTAATCTTAAATTACTTAAATTACTTAGCTTATTTAATAATAGCGGCGAAGGTAATAATGGCCCTTTAAGACCTTTTAATTTATTAAGGAAAGGCAATAATCTTCTTTTAATTAATAACTTTTATATAATATATAATTATTATACCTTCTTACTTTTAATAAAAATAAAGAACTTTTTATTTAACTTAAATATAATAGCTAACTTAAGTAAATATTATTATAAAAATAAAATATTTATTAAAAAATCATATAATATTCTTAATAATAAAATCCTTCTTTTTTATAAGGCTTATAGCAACTTATAAATTTAGCCTTAATAATTTAAAATAGCTTTTTTATATATGCTTAAGGAATTAATAAAGATATATTATATTTAAGTTATTAACTAAAAGAACTTATTTATTTAAGCATATAAAAAACTTAAAAACTGCTTTAATATAAATAATAATTATTATAATTATTTTATAAATTAAAATATTTTAACTTTCTTTATTCTTTAATAAAAAAACTTAAATAAAAATTATATAAATATTCTTTAAATACTTATTAATAAAATGCAGCTTTGCTATAAAGTACTTAGGTATATTACTTATAAGGATAGCTTTTTATAAAATATAATTTTATAAGTAATATAAGGTATTTTTAAATTCCATTATGCTATTTTAATAACATTAATAAATATTAAGCAACTTTACTTTATTTTATAATAATATATTAAGGCATTAAAGGCTTAAAACCTTATATTATAATATATAATTATAAGAAATAACTAATAAGCTTATAAATAAAGCTATATTAATAATTATAATAATTAAGATAATAATAATTTAGCTATTATAAATATTAAAAAGTAATATTATTTTAATAAGCAATATAATAATAATAATTAATGCTTAAGGTATTCTTAACTTCCTTTTAAGGGTAATAACTTTTAATTTAATTTCTACCCAAGCCAGCCCCATTAATTTAAAGGCAACGGCTATAATAAAGGACCTTATAAAGATAGCTATAATAATAAATATTAGCTTAATAAAGGCAATAATAATAATATATAATATAGAAAGAAAAAGTATTTTATATGCTATAAAGAGGGATATTAATTAATAAATTATTTATTTAAAGATTAATAATATATTAAAGCTATATATATTTATATATATAAGGATATTAAATAATAAGTTAATAATAATAAGTTTAATATATTCTTTATTAGCTTTAAAGGTCTTAACTTTAAAGCTGCTAGCATTATAATAACTTTAGCTATTAATAATAATAAAAAGGGGCATACTTATTATACCTTTTTAATAAATTAAGCCTTCCTTTATAACTTCTTTAATAATATAAGCAGCTTTAATATTTATATTAACTTTAAAGATTATTTAATAATAAAGATATTTATTATTTAAAATTAATACTTTTATTAATAATATTAAGGTATTATGCTAAATATAAGTATAGCAATATTCTTAATAATTAAATATAAGCAATTTTAAGCTTTGCAACATTAAATATCTTTTATATATTTAAATATTATATAAGCTAATAAAGCATAAGTATAATTTAGCTTAAGCTTACTTATTAAGTTACTTAATGTAATATAAGTTAATACTTTAGCAAAACCATTAATATTTTATATTATAAATAAGCCTACTCCCTTCCTTTTTTATATTTAAAATATAAATAAAAACTCTCTTTTCCTTTAAAATATTATTAATAAGGTAGTTTAATAAAAAGATAATTATTTAAAGAAAACTTTCTTAATTACCTAAAAGTAGGGATATTTATAAATTTTCCTTAATATAGGAAGCAATAATATGCTAGCAATGTTCTTAATAAAAATAAAGCTTTAATAACTTTATCATAAATTTAAATATCCTTTAATTAATCATTTTTTATGCTTTCTTATTAATACTAATTATAATAATATTAATCCTTTTATTTTAAAAATAATTTTTAAATTTTATTATTATTATTAACTTTATTTCATAGTATTATAATATTTTAAGTTTAATCTTTAAGATAATATTAACTTTAATTATAAGATTATTATAAATATTATATATTTACTTAATTTACTTATTTTATAAGTTATTAATTTAATAACTTCTTTTTAAGTTAAGCAATTTCTTATCTTTCTTTTTATAAAGAATATATAAAAAGCTATTTAATAATGCTAAATAAATACCTATTTAAAACCTTTTAACTATATTATTTATAATGCTAAAATTAACTTTGCTTTAATAAAATTTTAAAGCATTATATAAATTATAAGCATTACTTATAAGTAAGTATTAATAAAGGCATATTAATTTATTAGCAAGGTTAAAAGGTATTATACTTTGCTTTAATAAGCTTTTAATATTCTTTATATTAAATTCTTAAGAACTTATATTAAGGAAGCTATTTTATAAATAGCTATTAAGGTAGTAAATAATATAATTAGCCTTAACAGCATTATTTTAATACTCTTTATCTTTAATATATATTTAAGATTTATAAAAGACTTTGCATTAACTCTCTTAACTCTTAAGAAAGCAGCGATTATTTAAAAAGCTATAAAAAAGCTATGCAAGGTTTATATTAAATAATAAGTTAATATAACTTTAAATACTTATAATAGCCTAAATATTATAAAAGTATTAAGTCTTTTATTATAAAGTAATATGTAAGTATGGCGAGAAAAGCATAATTAACAAGGATTATATAAGTTGCTTAGCATTAATAAATATAACCTTATATTAAATCTTTTAAATAACTTAATAATCTTTTAATTAATATTAATTTAGCCATATTATTAAAATAAAAATAATAAAAATAATATTTAGTTAGTTTTTAACTTAAATAATGCTCTTAATAAGCTTATTTAATTTAAACTAAATTTAATTTTAGCAATATTAAAATTATTATAACCTTAATAATATAAATGGCCTAAAAGATTAAAGAATAAGCTAAAAGAAATGTATTTTACTTAGCGAAAGGTTAAAAATTATAATCTCTCTTTAAAGCTTTAATATAATGGTATAATTAATACCTTAAGTAACTTATTTAAGGAGTTTAATTATAAGGAAATCATAAAGTTAATTAATAATAGCGTCTTTTACTTTAAACGCTTTAATCTTAAAATGCATAAAGATATTTAGCTTTTTAAATTATATATTATTTATAAAATTAAGGGCAAGATTAAAAAGCTATATAAAAAATTATAGCTTATTATTATTAAATATAATAATAAGGATAAGCATAATATCCTTATATAGTTTTTAATTATTTAAAAAGCTAATTAAAAGCTTTTAATTACTTTAGCTTTATCCCTTTTAATATAAGGCTTTTAATTAAAACTTTAAGATATTATTTAAGTATATTTTTAATTAAAGTTTAAACTTAAGCAACTTATTTTATATTATTTACCCCTTAAGATTTAAGATAAATACCCTTTTAAAATTATTATATAAATTATTAAACCGCTTTATAATATTACTAAATTTAATATATATTAATAAGTAACTTATTATAAATTTTATTATAATAATTTAAATATAGTTATTTTAGCATATAACTTATGCCTTTTAATTATAAATTAAGGAAAGAATATTTTTATTATTATTGCTATATAAATTAATAATACTTTATTCTTTAATATTTTGGCATTTTTAAAGTTAAAAGAATAAAAGATTAAAAAAGTAAATATTTAATATAAGTTAAAAGAAATACTTACTCTTAATAAGTTACTTATCTTTAATAGCATAATTATAAGCATTTTTAATAAAGGTACTTTATATCTTTATTAAAAGGGCTAAGATAAAAAGATTATGCTTATTAATAATAAAGTTAATAATTATGCTTAATAATATATAGAGTAATATATATAAAAAGCATATTTTACTTTTATTTATTAACTTAAGGCAGCATTTAACTTATTAATAGTAGCTTAAATTTAAAAGCCTTTTTATAAGGATTATGATAAGCTAAATTGCTGGTTATAATGGCAAGCTAATAACTTAAAGCATGGACTTTAATATATACCCTTAAATTTATCTTAAGCTAAATTAATAATCTTTATTAATGGCTTATTTATTAATAATAAGGACCTTAGCTTATAAATTAGCTTTATTATTATATTTATAAATAAGATATAAACTTAATAAGCTTTTAAGTAGAATATTAAAGGTAATATTATTTATTAATTCTTAATAAAGTGCTAAAAAGTAATTTAAAGCATTTTAGCTTTAGAAATTTACGGTATAATTAACGGCTTTAATATAGCTATAATGCTAGCAGCTATTTTGCATTAAATCACTATATATTTAAATATTATAATAATTCCTTTTATGGTATGCATTAACTTATACTCTTTATATAAGTGCTTAGTTAAGCTTAATATAATAAAAAAAAAGCGCCTTATAATTAATATTATGGCTCTTTAGTAATTATATAAAAAGTGTAAAATCTTTAAGATTTATTAAATTGCTAGGGACTATAATCCAGCTAATGCCTTTATAAAGAGTGCCCTTAATAGCACTTTTTAACGCTTTATAAGTATAAATAATATTATAATTAAGATATAGGGTTATATAAATTATAGCTAAAAAGATAAGGCGATTATTTAAATATAATAAAAAGTTAAAAAAATTATAATGCATTAAGGCTTAAATTTAAATTATTAAAGCATAATTTAACAACTTATTAGCAAACTATGTTAATATAACCTTAAATATTATTATTATATTATATATTATAAGGTTATTATATTAATATTAGCGCGATTAACTTAAGTATGCGTATTATATAATTGCAAAGATAAAAAACTGCTAAAGGTTTTTAATAAGGGATAATAAAATAACTTTTTTAATTAAAGGCAATGCATAATAAAAGTATAAAAGTTTAGTTTATATTTATTAATTATTTATAAATTACCTTATAATGCAATATAATTAGCTAACTTTAAATTATATCCCTTTTAAGGGCGAACCTTATATTTAAGATTTTTATAATAATGCTTATATATTAAGGATTTAAGTAATAAGGGTTATTATTATTTTATAAGCATTTAAGTTGTTAGCTTATATTTAATAGGCGTTTTTAATTAAATTTCATGATTTAATACCTATATATTAAAATTAAAAATATTATTATTTATTAACTTAATTAATATTCTTTATTTTATACCTTACTTTCTTTTTATTTAAATACCTTATTTATTAATTCTTATAATTTATTAACCTTTATTTTAATTTATTCTTTAATTATACTTCTTAATTTCTTTATTTAATAAGCAGTATTAAGCATAGTAAAGCTTAAGCTAAGTTAAAATAGGAAATTTTAGTTATTTAAAGATTAAATAATTATATTAGCAATTTAAAGGTTTAATTTAATCCTTATTTAACCTAAGCGTTATAAGCAATAAAAGCATAAATTTATAAAATACATTATAAATAAAACATTTATATAATAATTATAACCTTTTAAGCTTTTTAACTTTATATAATTAGAATATTTTAATATATATATATACTTAATTAACCTCTTTTTATTAATTACATACTTTAATAAATTAATTAACCTTTAACCCCTTAATAATAACTTAAGCCTTTTTATATATTTACTTTTTATAATAATATAATATAATGGAATAATAATATATTTGCAATTTAACTTATATATATAATTAATTAATTGCTTTTTAACCTTAAGTTTAATTTAACTTAATACCTTCCTTTCTTTTATACTTTTTAAAAGAAGTATGCATTTATAAAATAAAGATTGCTAATATAAGAATAATAAGTATTGTTTATATAAAGGATTGTTTAAGATTAGGCAGCTTTAATTCATTAAGATACCTAGTAGGCAATAGCCTTGGCGCTGCATATAAAATAATTAGCACAGTTAGGCCTTTTGCCTTCCTTCCTTCCATAGTTAACAACGATCAACCACTATACCAACCAAACGTTATATTGCAATACGTGACCCAGCCAACAATAAATAAATATTATAAATATAAGTTAATATTTATTAACCTTTTCTTTTAGCTTAATAAATTTTTTAAATTTTAATTTAAAAATCTTTTATAAATATAAAAATTAAATTTTTTATATTTTTATTTAAAAGAATATTTAAAACTTTTTTATTTTTTTTTATATTAATATTAAAATAAATTAATATAATTAATATATTAATTAATATTAAGTTTTAATTAAAACTTAAAGAAAGTAAAAAAATGCTTATAAAAGTTAATAAATATTTTTAAAAAACTTAAGCTTTTTTAAATAAAGCTATTTTAAAGGGTTTTTAATTCTTTTATTTTAAATTATATATTATATTAATATTATTAAAAATAAAATAAGTATAAAAATATTTTTTAAATTATTTAAATATTAAATTTATATTTAAAAAAAAAATATTTTTAAAAAAATATAATATAAGGTATTAAGAGCTTTATTATTAATAATAAAAAATATAGCTTTAATTTTATTTAAATTAATATAAACTTATTTTTTTATAATTTTAATTAAAAATAAGGAATTTTTATTATATATTATTAAGTTTATATTATTAAGTAAAGTATATAAAAGTTTATTATATTTATAATATAATAAAGATAAGAAATTTATTTTAATTTTAATATTTAAAAAAATAAATTATAAAAAGTAATTATTTATTTTTATATAAATTATTAAGTAAATTAAATTAAAATATTTTTAATTAATTATATTTATAATAAATATAATAATAAAGTTAACTTAATATTAAATAATTTATAATAAATTAATTAAAATATTAATTTTAATATTATTTTTTAAAAAAATAATTATATTAATTTTAAAAAATAAATTTTTAATATAATTCTTAAAATATATTAACTTAAAAAGTATTTTTAATAAAATATATACTTTAAATTATATTATTAATAAGTATTTAATTAAGATTAAATTAATATTATTAAATATTAAAATATTTATAATATTTATTTTAATAATTATAATTAAAATTATTTAAGCTACTTTTTCTTTAAATAATAAGGATTATTAAATATATTTTTTTAATTTTAAATTTATTATATTTATTAAGCTTATTTTTATTATAAAAAACTTAATATTTTCTTTTTAAGTTTAATTTTAATTAATAAATAAGTTTTTTTTTTTTTTTTTTTTTTTTTTTTTTATTTCTTAATTATAACTTATTATTAATAATTTAAAATTAATTATTTTTTATCTTTTTAAAATTTTTAAATTAAGTTTAATTAATTTTTATAATTTTTATAACTTTATTTTAATTTTTAATATTCTTAATTATATACTTTTTTTTAATTATAATAATATTTATTTAAAAAAGCTTATTATTATTTAAAATTATAAGCTTTTTCTTAATATAAATTATATAATTTATAAAATTTATAAATATTAAAATTAAGCTAACTTTCTTTTAATTATTAAGCTTTTAAATTATTTTTAAAGTTTTTAATAAAGCCTTTCCTTTAAATAAAGAATTTATTTTAATAAGCTTATAATATTTAATTATATAAGATAAATTAAATTTTTTTTTTTTTAATAAAAACTTTAATTAATTATAAATATATTTTTTTAAATTATAATTACTTTAATTATAATATAATTAAATATAAATAAAATTTAAATATTTTAAAAAGTTAATTTAAATATTTTTAAATAAGCTAAAAAATATTAATAATTTTTTTAATTTAAAAGCTATTAATAAGTTATTTAAAAAAAATTGCTTAAGCTTATTATATTAATATATATTATAATTTTAAAAAATATAATTATAATAAACTTTAAATAATTTATTTTTTTTAAAAAAAAGCATTAAAATTATAATTTATATTTTATTATTATTAAAATTACTTTAATTAAATCTTATTAAAAATTATTAAATAAAATTTATAGCTTTTAATTTAATTATTTTAAGATTATTTTATTATTTATTATAAAAAAAAGCTTTAATATTTTATTAAAATAATTTAAATTTATTTTTAAACTTAATTAAATTAAGTTTTAACTTTATAAATTTTTTAATAAGTTTATTTATATTTTATAAATTTTAATTATATTTTTTAATAATATTAATATAATTAAATTTAAATAAAGATTATAAAGTTTATAAATTTTTATTTTAAAAGTAATTTAAAAAATTAAAATTATTTTAACTTTTTTAAAGGAAATTTAGCCTTTTTAAATTAAGTAAATTTTAATTAAAATTATTTTATATAAATAAATATTTATTTTACTTAAAATATTTAAATTTTTAATTAATAATTTTTAATAAAGTATATTTAAAATTTAGTTAAAGAATATTTCTTATTAATTTATAAATAATTCCTTTTTTTATTAATTATTTTTTTAAATATAATAAAAGCATTTTATAAAAAAATTAAATTATAATAAAAAAAATATTATTTATATTATTAAGTTCTTAATTATATTTTATAATTTTTTTATTTTATATTTTTAAATTATTATAAAAATTATTATAAATAATATTTTTAATAATTATAATTAAGTTTATATAATAAGTTTAATTATTAAATTTATAAAAAGTAAAAAGCTTTTTTTTTTAATTTTTTTAAATAAATTATTTAATAATAATGCTTTTAATTACTTTTATTAAGTTTAAAATAATATAGCATTACTTAAATAATTTTAAGATTTAATTATTTAAGTAAAAAAATTAATAAATAATAATTTTAAGGCTATTTAAAATCTTAATAATATTAATTTTATTAAATTTTAAAATATTTAAATTATAAATTATAAATAAAGCTATTTATAATAAAATTATTATATTAATAAAAAATAAAACTTTTAAAATATTAATTTAATTTCTTAATTTATTATTAATAATAAATTATAAAATTTAATTAAAATAAAATTAATACTTTAATTAATAATAAGTAATATTAAGTTTTTTTTTTTTTAATAAGTTTCTTAAGATTTCTTTCTTAGCTTTAAGTAAAAAAGAATAAATAATTTTTAAAATTTAAAGGTATTTTTAAAATAAAAATAAATTTAAAAAAGTTTTAAGCTTAAAAATATAATATATATATTATAATAATTTTTATTAAAATAATAAAAAAATAAAGAAACTTAAAAGTAATAATATTTTTAATTAAAGTAATTATTTTTAAGGAATTTATTTTTAATATTATTATAAAATATTTAAATTAAAACTTAAAAAATAAAAATATTAATAAATATAATAAATAAAATAAATTTAATAAAAAGATATTTTATTAAGAAATAAATATTATAAAATTATAATAAAAAAAGTTTTTTAAATTTATATTTAATACTTTATTTATTAATATTATATTAAACTTTTTAATAATTTAAATTTAAATTTAATTAAAGCTTAAATAAAGTTATATTTTAAGTTTAAGCTTTTTATATAATTTAATTATTATAAAAATATATAATATAATATTATTTATTAAACTTATAAATAAATAAAGTAAGTACTTTAATTTTATATTATAGCCTTTTTTATTTTAAATTTAAGATTATAATAATAATAATAAATATTAATTAAGAATTTAAAATATTTTTAATTAATATTAAGTAATATTTATAAAGTTTAAATTTATTATTTTAATTTTAAGTTTATATTATTATTATATTTAAATATAATTTTTTAATAAGAAATTTAAAATAAGTTTAAAGCTTAATAATATATAAATATAAAATTAAGGTAATATTTTATTTAAACCTTAAAAGCATAAGAAATATTTTAAAATTAAAAAATAATTTTAAAATATTTATAATATTATTATAAGTTTAATTATACTTAACTTTTTTTTATAATAAAATAAAAATAAATATAAACTTTAATTAAAGCTTTAAAATAAAATATAAAATAATTTAATAATATTTAATATAAAAATAAAAAAAATTAAAAAAATTAATAAATAATTAATTTATAGCTAACTTTTTATTCTTTTTATTATTAATTAAAGATATATAAAATTAAAATTATACTTAAGCTAAATTATTAATAAAAATAAGCTACTTAAATAATAAAAATAGGTTTTGCTAAACCCTTTTAAGGATAATTTAAGAAAGAGCTTTAATATAATAAAAAGGAAAGATAAAAATAAAAGAGAGCTAAAGAAAGGGAAAAAATAAATATTTTAAAAATTCTTAAAAATAAGAAAAGCTTAATTAAAGCATTAAATATATAAGAAAAGAAAAAAGTTAATTTTTTAAAAGAATATTTAAAATAAGTATAAAAGCTAGCTTTTTATAGCTAGCTGGAATTTAATGCAATACCATTTTTTATGTAATTCCTTGCACCCGCCAACATTATAAAGCTAATTTTATTAAAGTTATAAAGATTATTATTAATAATTTAATATTTAATTATTATATTATAAAGTAATTTAAATTAATTCTTAATGATTTTTAAATTTTTATAAAGGGCTTTTTAATAATTATAAGAATAATTAAACTTAATTTTAAAGGTAAATTATAAGTTTATAAAGCATTAAGCTTAATATTTATTAATAAGTTTAGCATTATGCAATATTAATAAAAGGTTAACTATATTTTTTATATTAAAAAGTTATAAGGGGAATTCTTAAGCATTTTACTTAATAATATATTAAATAAGCATTTACTTTTTAATTTAATTAAGTTTATGCTTATTAATATATAATTCTTTATAAAATCGTTATTAGTTTATTTTATAGCGTAATATAGTTTTAAAAATATAAAAAATCTTAATAGCTTAAGTTATAAGTATAGGTTTTATATAATTTTTTTTAAAATTTTTAATTGCTTAAATAACTAAAAGGATTTTATTTTTTTTAAGTAAATAAGCATAATAAATATTAATTTTTAATGCATTAAATATTTAAATAAGTAAATTAAAGCGAAATTAATATAAAAAAAAAAGATATAATTATTACTTATAAATGCTTTTTTTATTAAAAGTTATTTAATTTAAGGTTATATTATATATATGTTAATTATTTTAAATTAATAAAATTAATTATAAATAAGGAATTAATTATAATTAATATTAATTAATGCTAACTTTTATTAAATTAATTATATTAAGTAAATATTAAGGTTAATAAAAGTTAATAAAAGTTATTAAAATCTACTACTTATTAATATTTATTACTTATTAATAAACTATATTATTTATTTTTTATAAAAGTTTATTAAACTTAAAAAAAATTTAAATTTAATTATATTTTTATAAATAATTTATTTATTAATTTTAATAATTTTTTTATTTAATAAAAATTAATTAAATATTTTATAAATATAATTAATAATATTAATTTATTATTTATATTATTTTAATTTAATAATATTAATTATTTTTTTAATTAATTTAAAATTATAAAGAATATTATTAAAATTCTTAATATATTTAATTATATATTTTTAATAAAATAAATATTTTTTTATTTTTATAATTTATTTTTAAGCTTTTAATTATAATATTATTAAAAAAAAATTTATATATTATAAAAATTAAATTATAAAAGATTTAAATTATATATTATATAAATTAAATAATAAAATTTATAATTTTTATAAATAAATTATATTATTAAAATAATTTAATTAAAATAAAAAAATTATAATATTTTAATTATTTTTATTTAATTTAATTTAATTATATTTTAAAAAGAAATTAAAAA
Organism: Diaporthe citri; assembly: GCF_014595645.1. Lineage (NCBI taxonomy): Eukaryota > Fungi > Ascomycota > Sordariomycetes > Diaporthales > Diaporthaceae > Diaporthe > Diaporthe citri. Next base: position 5,513,998 of record NW_025064849.1, read on the forward strand.
AAAATAATATTTTATATATTATAAACTTTTTAATAAATTTATTTATTAATAATAAAATAAAAATATTTTTAATTATAATTTTATTAATTTTTAAAATATTATTAATAAATTAATAATAAAAAATTTTTTTTATAAAAATTTATTAATTTTTATAAATAATATAAAAGTTTTTAATAATTTTATTAATTTATTAATTTTTAAATATTTTAATAATTATTCTTTTTAAAGTTTTTAAAAATTAAATTATTTTTTATTTAATATATTTTATAAAAAATTATTTAAATAAATTATAATAATATTATATTAATATTAATTTAAATAATATAAAATTAATTTTATATTAAAGATTTTTTTTTAATTAAAAAATAAATAAATAAATAATTTTTTTTTTTTATTTTAAAAAAAAATTATAATTTTTTTATAAAAAAGTATTTAATTAATTAAATATTAATTTTAATTTCTTATTAATTAAAAAAAACTTAAATTAAATTTAAATATTATATTTATTTTTATAATTTTTATTTATAATTAATTTTTTTTTTATAAATAAGTTTTTAATTAATTTTATTTTTAAAAATAATATTATTAAAAGAATAATTATTTATAAAATAAATTTTAATATTTATTTATTTATAAAAAGTTTTAATTAAAAATTAAATAATTTTCTTAATTAATTTAATAATAATTAAAATAAAAAAAATTTTATTAATTTATTTTTTAATATATATAATTTTTTTTTATAAATAAATATTATAAATATAAATTAATATTTATTAATTTTTTTTTAATTTAATAAATTTTTTAAATTTTAATTTAAAAACTTTTTATAAAGATAAGAATTAAACTTTTTATATTTTTATTAAAAAAAATAATTAAATTTTTTTTATTTTTTTTTATAATTATATTAAAATATATTAATATAATTAATATATTTATTAATATTAAACTTTAATTAAAATTTAAAAAAAATAAAAAATACTTTTAAAAATTAATAAATATTTTTAAAAAATTTAAGCTTTTTTAAATAAAATTATTTTAAAAAACTTTTTAATTTTTTTATTTTAAATTATATATTATTTTAATATTATTAAAAATAAAATAAATATAAAAATATTTTTTTAATTATTTAAATATTAAATTTATATTTAAAAACAATATTTTTAAAAAAATATAATATAAAATATTAAAAGCTTTATTATTAATAATAAAAAATATAATTTTAATTTTATTTAAATTAATATAAATTTATTTTTTTATAATTTTAATTAAAAATAAAAAACTTTTATTATATATTATTAAATTTATATTATTAAATAAAATATATAATAATTTATTATATTTATAATATAATAAAAATAAAAAATTCATTTTAATTTTAATATTTAAAAAAAATAAATATAAAAATAATTATTTATTTTTATTTAAATTATTAAATAAATTAAATTAAAATATTTTTAATTTATTATATTTATAATAAATATAATAATAAAATTAATTTAATATTAAATAATTTATAATAAATTAATTAAAATATTAATTTTAATATTATTTATTAAAAATATAATTATATTAATTTTAAAAAATAAATTTTTAATATAATTTTTAAAATATATTAATTTAAAAAGTATTTTTAATAAAATATATATTTTAAATTATATTATTAATAAATATTTAATTAAAATTAAATTAATATTATTAAATATTAAAATATTTATAATATTTATTTTAATAATTATAATTAAAATTATTTAAATTATTTTTTTTAAATAATAAAAATTATTAAATATATTTTTTTAATTTTAAATTTATTATATTAATTAAGCTTATTTTTATTATAAAGAATTTAATATTTATTTTTTAAATTTAATTTTCCTTAATAAATAAGTTTTTTTTTTTTTTTTTTTTTTTTTATTTATAATTTATTATTAATAATTTAAATAATTTATTTTTTTTTTTTTTTTAAAATTTTAAAATTAAATTTCCTTTATTTTTTATAATTTTTATAACTTTATTTTAATTTTTAATTTTTTAATTATATATTTTTTTTATTAATAATATATTTCTTTAAAAAAGTTTTATTATTATTTAAAATTATAAGTTTTTTTTTCCTCTCCCTTTATATAATTTATAAAATTTATAAATATTATAATTAAATTAATTTTTTTTTTTAATTATTAAGCTTTTAAATTATTTTTAAAATATTTAATAAAGTTTTTTTTTTAAATAAAAAATTTATTTTAATAAGCTTATAATATTTAATTATATAAAATAAATTAAATTTTTTTTTAAAATAAAAACTTTAATTAATTATAAATATTTTTTTTAAATTATAATTATTTTAATTATAATATAATTAAATATAAATAAGATTTAAATATTTTAAAAAATTCCCTTAAATATTTTTCCCTAAATTAAAAAATATTAATAATTTTTTTTATTTAAAATTTATTAATAAGTTATTTAAAAAAAATTATTTAAATTTATTATATTAATATATATTATAATTTCCCCCCTCTATAATTATAATAAATTTTAATCCTAATTTTTTTTTAAAAAAAAAATATTAAAATTATAATCCTTATATTTTATTATTATTTTTTTATTTTAATTCTTATTATTAAAATTATTAAATAAAATTTTAATTTTTTCCTTTCCTTATTTTTAAAATTATTTTATTTTTTATTATAAAAAAAGCTTTCCTATTTTATTAAAATAATTTAAATTTATTTTTAAATTTTCCTTAAATTAAATTTTAATTTTATAAACTTTTTAATCCCTTTATTTATATTTTATAAATTTTAATTATATTTTTTAATAATATTAATATAATTAAATTTAAATAAAAATTATTAAGTTTATAAGTTTTTTTTTTAAAAAATTTAAAAAATTAAAATTATTTTAACTTTTTTAAAGAAAATTTACCTTTTTTATATTAAATAAATTTTAATTAAAATTATTTTATATAAATAAATATTTATTTTATTTAAAATATTTAAATTTTTAATTAATAATTTTTAATAAAATATATTTAAAAATTTAATTAAAAAATATTTTTATTCCTTTATTAATCCCTTTTTTTTTTATTCCTTATTTTTTTAAATATAATAAAAATATTTTATAAAAAAATTAAATTATAAAAAAAAATATTATTTATATTCTAAATTCTTCCTTTATTTTTTAATTTCTTTTTTTTATATTTTTAAATTATTATCTCCCCTTATTATAAATCCTATTTTTAATAATTATAATTAAGTTTATATAATAAATTTAATTATTAAATTTATAAAAAAAAAAAAAGTTTTTTTTTTTTCCTTTTTTTTAAAATATATTATTTAATAATCCTATTTTTCCTTTTTTTATTAAATTTAAAATAATATCCTATTATTTAAATAATTTTAAAATTTCCTTATTTAAATAAAAAACTTAATAAATAATAATTTTAAATTATTTCCCCTTTTTAATAATATTAATTTATTAAATTTTTAAAATATTTAAATTATCCCTTATCCCTAAATTATTTATAATAAAATTATTATATTAATAAAAAATAAATTTTTTAAAATATTAATTTAAATTTTTCCTTTATTATTAATAATCCCTTATAAAATTTAATTAAAATAAAATTAATATTTTCTTCCTCCTCCCTAAAATTAAATTTCTTTTTTTTTAATAAATCTTTAAAATTTATTTTTTAATTTTCCCTCCCCCCCCTAAATCCTTTTTAAAATTTAAAAATATTTTTAAAATAAAAATAAATTAAAAAAACATTTTAAACTTAAAAATATAATATATATATTATAATAATTTTTTCTTTATAATAATCCTAAAATAAAAAAACTTAAAAATAATAATATTTTTCCTTAAAATAATTATTTTTAAAAAATTTATTTTTAATATAATTATAAAATATTTAAATTAAAATTTAAAAAATAAAGATTTTTTAAATATAATAAATAAAATAAATTTAATAAAAAATATTTTATTAAGAAATAAATATTATAAAATTATAATAAAAAAAACTTTTAAATTTATATTTAATATTTTATTTATTAATATTATATTAAATTTTTAATAAAGTAAATTTAAATTTAATTAAAGCTTAAATAAAGTTATATTTTAAATTTAAGCTTTTTATATAATTTAATTAATATAAAAATATATAATATAATATTATTTATTAAATTTATAAATAAATAAAATAAATATTTTAATTTTATATTATAATTTTCTTTATTTTAAATTTAAAGTTATAATAATAATAATAAATATTAATTAAAAATTAAAATATTTTTAATTAATATTAAGTAATATTTATAAAGTTTAAATTTATTATTTTAATTTTAAGTTTATATTATTATTATATTTAAATATAATTTTTAATAAAAAATTTAAAATAAATTTAAAGCTTAATAATATATAAATATAAAATTAAAATAATATTTTATTTAAACTTTAAAAGTATAAAAAGTATTTTAAAATTAAAAAATAATTTTAAAATATTTATAATATTATTATAAATTTAATTATATTTAATTTTTTTTTATAATAAAATAAAAATAAATATAAGCTTTAATTAAAGCTTTAAAATAAAATATAAAATAATTTAATAATATTTAATATAAAAATAAAAATAAAATAAAATTAATAAATAATTAATTTATAATTATTTTTTTATTTTTTTATTATTAATTAAAAATATATAAAATTAAAATTAAGCTTAAGTTAAATTATTAATAAAAATAAATTACTTAAATAAATAAAAAATAAATTTTATTAAATCCTTTTAAAAATAATTTAAGAAAAAGCTTTAATATAATAATAAAAAAAAATAAAAATAAAACAAAGTTAAAAAAAGAAAAAAAGTAAATATTTAAAAATTCTTAAAAATAAGAAAGGCTTAATTAAAGTATTAAATATATAAGAAAAGAAAAAAGTTAATTTCTTAAAAGAATATTTAAAATAAGCATAAAAGCTAGCTTTTATAGCTAGCTAAAATTTAATATAATATTATTCCTTATATATTTCCCTACCTTTATTAATAATATTAATATTTATAATATTTAATATTAATTTTATAATATTTTATATAAATACTTTTTTAAAAGACATAATTATATATTTATAATTTCTTTTTAAATTATTAATTTATTTAATAAATAAAATATATATAAATTTAATATTTTAATAATAAATATATTATATATTAAATTAATATTTTATAAGCAATAAAAACTTTATTTAATTTCTTTTAAGAAATATTAATAATATTATATATTTAATAATATTATTAATATTATAATGAGTATTATTAACATTCCTTAATATTTTAAATATATATAAATTTAAACCCTTTTTTAAAAAATATTAAAGCTTATATAAGATTTTTTAAATATTTTATCCTTAGTTTATATATAAAATAATATATATTTCTTAGTTTTATTTATTTTTAAACTTAATTTAGATTTAATATGGGGACTTTAAAAGTGGGCGCCTTTAGGTGCATTTGCTAGGAAATTGGCTGGCCCAGATGGGGGGGGGGTGGCCCAAACCGGGGCCGGGGACGTTATTCTCCGCCAGCGAAGTGGGGTCTCGGCATGGATCAGGCATAAATTGTATACATAATCGCTTCGTAGGCTGAGACGGGATAACGCCAGGGCTTTCTGCGACTGGTGTAGTGCTTCAACTCCATTTGGTTCTTGGACGACGGTGTATCTCTCTGGATTAAAAGACCCAAGTGTCTCAAATTCCGATGTTGGTGAATGCCGGTCCAACTCTTCTTGAAATACATCCCCAAGAGCCATACGAGTTGGATATTGCCGTCTCATCTGGTGCTTAGGCAGGCCTTCTCCGAGTGTGAGCCCAACATGATGTAATTGATGTGGTAGACTTCCGGGTACTGAGTAAAGAAGACGAAGAGTCAACAATTGGGACTCACATGCGACGCTTTGACAAGACTTACATTCGGTGATTGTCGTGCTCAACTCGGCCAAAAATGCTTTCATGCATGCGGCCGCGGCTGTCGCCGCGTATTTCTGCCATCTCTTGTTCTTATGGCTATCTGCATAGTCGCAGTCTCCCTTAATGATAAACATGTCCCACACCCCAGCGCCTTCCATCTCGAAAGCGATAGTGCCAGCCTTCCGGCTTATCTCGTCTCGGAGTTCCCCTGACTTCATGACGCTATTTCCAGACGCTACCAAGCCGAAGTGGATGGCGGGGATCACTCTGGGACTCCCATCGCTCTGCTCTGGTCTAGAGCGAGCTTCCTCCAACCTAGGTCGAGAGACAAGCCTGGCTTCATCAAATCCAAGTTCCTGGCAGCTGGTGTTCAATGCAACATCGCATACCGAGTCTGCTCTCAAAGAGCAAACAGCGCAACACGATGACTCCCGGTGCTTGTGGTGGTAGGCTGCCTCGAAAGGCTTGTCTTCTTCCACCCCGGGATAACAAGCGGCGTCATCCATGTGCCGACCTAAAGTGCTCAAGTGCTCGATCAAACCTTCAACAAGCTTCCTCCTCCCCACACGACCTTTCAACTTCGCCAGTATCGCTCTAATCTCGAACTGGGGCCTCCCAAGAATGTCCACAACAGTGTCTTTTCTCCGAAAATGGCCGAGCACTTGACGTCCGAAGTCGTACTGGACGATACCATCGCTAAGCACAACATCACCTAGCAGCATATCGGAGCCAGGCATGCCACCACATATGCCAACGACTAGGGCAAGTTGGATGTCTGGGAAACTTCGTCTCAAGTGGGTGGCCGCAATAGCCCTGTTCCACTCCATTGTTAATTGCAAAATTATGTGCCGGAGAATGTGCGCCATTCGGCAGCAATAGGGGCCTCAGAAACCACTAAGCTTTGGGAGGGGTTCAAAGGGAGTTTATTGAAGTACGAACGCAGAATTGTTCCCCATCCCTGGAAGGTGGGCCAAGACAGCATTGTGTCGGCCTACAAAGCCGACAGAATAGGCGTTAGGGTCTCCTGGGGCTTTCACCGAATCATCCAAACGGCAGTCGAAGAGGGCTTCTACGGCATCGGCCTCGATGGGCAAGGCGCAGATAATGGCAACCTTGACAGCGTAGCGATTTCCCACGGCTCGTTCCGGCGATGCGATGACTGGCCTCTTGCTATGGAGGGTGGTCCGCGCAAAGATGCTGGATTCCCAGTACTGTTAGCAATGTAGTAGCCACTCAGAAGACATGGGCGAGGCTTTACTTTTCAATAGTTGTAGGGTTTTGGAGCAGGCTGTCGCCTGATATCTCTTGGAAATATTTCAGTCGTTGCATTCTGGCCGACCAAGCTAGGCGTCATACATGGATACAGATGTTTCCGATGGCAGCCTGCTACGTTGAATCGATGTTGCCATCGAAGGGACTCGCATGTGTAAATGTGTCCCAAATTCCGCGCGTCAGCTTCCATCAGCTGGCACGGACAAAAGGATGATGGCTCGAATCAGACCCACACAAGCCACGGGAAATCGGGAAAGAAAATGCAGCACAGCGTAGGAGAGGGGTCTTGTCCCACCCTCCATCGTTAAGGGGTTGTACCAAAATAGGTAGATGCATCAATGTTGTGCCACGTCACCAGGCAGCTGGAGTCTCCACCAGAATATAGCAGCACTGGGATTACGTACGCCCAAAAATGCTGCGAGCTCCAAATATTTTGTTTCGGTTTACTCATTGCAACAATAAATGGTTTCGACTCCTATCGAAAAGACTGTTCAAGTTTTGCACACGAGTTTGTGAACTCCAGGTACTTCCCCCATGAGGCAGAAGTCTGAAGTCAACCGCGCCTCCATTGGCATCCACAAGCGACTTCTATTCCCATTCACGAGCGACTTCCAACTGAAACAGGCAATATATGGAGGCTCAAATTGTCACTTTCCGTTGAACCATCCATACTTGGCTCTGAGATCAGACCTGAGGCACGCGGCCAAAGCAATAGTCGAGAACCACGGATGCCAATCAAACAATTTACTGATATCAAACTTGGAGGCTGTCTTGAGATTCTGTATCATGTCAATCTGCAACCAAGACAGAAACGAAAATGAGCCCAGCGACCAGAGTGTCAAGGATACCGAAGATCCACAGGCTACTATTGTCGGCGGTGATGAATCAATGGCTATTCGAAGCAACCAGCGGTGGGGACGAATGTTTCGGGGATGTTCTTGCCGCCCTTCCCTATATTGTTTATCGCCCCTGACTGTCAGCTATATCCCGCCCAATGTGACGAGGCCTTGGGGAGTATACAAGAAACAAGACAGTGGGTCACGAGAAAGTGCACCAAAGGCCTGGCCCCAACGGCTTCTACACGTCCAGAGCATGACATCTTTTGGGCATTGCGAAGGGGACTGCTATGGTGGGCACACGAGACCCTCATACAACGCTCTTTCCTACTCTTGGGGTCAGTATCGCGTCTTGCCAGGAAGAAGGCGGGGGAAAAGATCATCTAAAGTGTTCTAAATTAATGGCTTACTACTAGGATGGTTAAGCACTCCTGTCCTCTTATCGCATTACACCCCAGAAGATCTTGACAAAGTAGTGAGACTCTGCGTTGGCCAACCTCCATCGGCGCTGGTGGGTGCGGGACACAAGCAAGGATTTCTCTGGCTCGATCAAGCCGGGGTTGACCAGCGCGACGTGTCGCCCCGCAACACCGAGCTGCGGCGGCAGGGCCTCATCTTTCAGAACGCAAAGCATTCTTTCGTCTGGTTCACGAGGCTCAACAGGAATTCCCTGGCCGCAATCTGCAACGGGCTCATTGCAGCGTCGCAGGAGGCACAAGAAGTGCGTCTCGAGCGCACAACCACAGACAAGACTCCGATGTCGTGGGTCTCAACAACTACGTCTCTCGTCCTTGATCTGGTAAAGGACCCGTGGTTTCGAGGTTTGTGGACTCTCCAGGAGGCCTTTTTCTCGGCGGATGCCTTCCTGGTCTCAAAAGAAGCCCAACTCATCGAAATTTCCCGTGATGATGGTCAGCAAGCCGCGACCCTTCGCACCCTGACCGACGCATGCCGCACCATTCTGCGTTGTTGTCAAGACGATCTTCACCCAAACAAATCGCAACCCACACATATCTTCGAAGCAGTCAGAATATGTGTGCAGATTCTAAAGATTTCGGGGCTTGCCACACTGGCATTCCCACATCCCATCAACTTCTACTCTGCCGCGCGCTACCGTCTAACAACTGCGGGCGACTTGGATTATTTGGAAGCAATCACGCAGATCTTTGGCGTTGAGCTGGATTTGTATGGCGAAGACCGCGCTTCGAATCCCGTGTGTGCAGGGGAAATGGAGGTTCGCATCGGCGCTCTGATGTTTGAGAATGACCCTGTGAGAAGCCAGGTGCACTGTTTTACCAGCCCCGTGGCTCTTGGGTCTAGATGGCGCTTCAACGGATCTTCTCTGGTACCTATCTTCCCAGGAGGACTAAGGCACATAATGGAAAGCTCCGTGGAAACCTTCTGTAGCTTCAGTGTCAAAGTTGTCCAAGGTCAGTATTGGGGAGGCCTCAGTGGAATGGCCTGTAGGGCATCTGGTCTCAATGGTTATTTAACCAGGGTATTGGATCAGCATTTTCCTCCAGCTCTTCTGCTGGCTTTGGACGCCCAAGAAATCGGGAAAGGGCCGCCTTACCGTAAAGATTTACCTTGTTTCTTCACCTTTGACGAGTTGTTTCATTTCCATACGAGCTCTAACATCAGTCATCTGTCACATGAGATGATTGTGTTTCACCTTGGCAGAATCACCTACAATGCTGCAGATCAATTTGATATGGGCCCCTAGAAAAGGCTCATGGAGGCTGGCCTGCTGTTGGTTCCACTGAGACTTGGAGGACATGCTGCACAATGCTGGCGTCGAGTAGGCTGCTGTTTATGGAATGTTTCGGAAGATACAACTCACAAATATGGAGGACTATGGGAAACATTGTCAGGGATTTTTGGATAGCAAATAAAGGCCATTCAGCCCAGTGATGTTGAGCTATAAGTAGATCATACATGGCATGAGAATTAAGGAATGTAATCATAGCCACTTCATGTAGTTTCAAGAATTTTACGAAGTCTGGCAGCGAGTTTGACTCTTCTTCTGAGCCTTGGAAGCAAGCGAAGCGATCGGACAGAACCCACTTTCTTTCGAGTCTTTGAATCCGTCTGAGGGCGTGTGGAAGGTGACGGAGGGGTATGGCGTCCTTTTTGAGCAGATACGAGCGAATGCACGGACAGGATTCCCATATCCCATATCGCTCGAATAACCCAGACCTGGGCTAAACATCCCAGACGCAGTCTATTACAGCCATTTTAGTCAACTAAGCGAGAGAAGCATAAGACAGGTATGGAGCTTTGGATTCTGAGACCGATTGCACACAACTGGAAAGACGACACAAATTAACGAGTCAGGTCAGATGGTCATTCTTTGAAAGAGAATCATATCAAGATACTGTGGACTGATCTCTCCTATGGCATGAATATCAACTGGCGCTGAAGATCAGACGTCAGGCCGCTTCGGTGCCGGCATAGAACGGCATAACTATCACGCAAGCGCGTTAGTGAGTCAGCCGGCGAAATGAATCACGACGACTGTCTCTAGATTCAAATCACCCGTCTAAAATACCTCACTCTCGACATTCGCAATGAAACCAACAGTTCTTCACCGCCCCCCACCAACAATGACAAACACCACAACCTCCCCCTCGAGAGCCTGGCTGCGCCACCTCCCCAAAGCAGAGCTGCACCTCCACCTCGAGGGCACCGTGACGCCGGAGACGCTGGTCGTGCTCTCGCAGCGGCACGACGCCAACCCGCTGACGCTGGAGCAGGCCCGCGACCTGTACACGTACAAGGACTTCCGCCACTTCCTGCAGACCTTCAGGCTCGTCTGCGACAGGCTGCAGACGCCCGAGGACTATGCCCTCGTCGCGGCGGAGATGATGCGCGACCTGCGCGCCCAGGGCGTGGTCCACGCCGAGGTCTTCATCGCGTGGGGCAACATCCTGCGCTGGAAGCCGGACCTGCGCGTCGAGGACGTCATGGTCGCCGTGGAGGGGGCCCGCGCCGCCGCTGAGGCGGAGGCGGGAGGGGACTTCTCGCTGCTCTGGATCGTGGACGCGGTGAGGCAGTGGGGCCCGGAGCACGTCGGCGAGGTGTTCCGGCTTGCGGCAGGGCTGAGGACCCGGTTTCCTAGCATCGTTGGCGTTGGCATCGGGGGCGATGAGGTCGCCGGGCCGGCGGGTGAGTTCCGCGAGGCATATGCGGAGGCCAGACGGGCGGGACTGCGGCTCACTTGCCATGCTGGCGAGGCGAGCGGGCCTGTGAAGGGCCCCGTGGAGATCCGGGCCGCGCTGGGTATCGGTGCTGAGAGGATCGGGCATGGCCTTGACGCGCAACACGACGAGAGTCTTTTGGCAGAGTTGGCGGAGAGCCAGACGCCTATCGAGATCAACGTCACATCCAACATTCTGACTGGCGGCTGTAACTCGGTGAAAGAGCACCCCCTGCCGAGGTATCTGAATAAGGAGATGATGTGTATGCTGAATTCGGATGACCCTGCCATGTTTGGGTCATGGTGTCTGGATGAATATGTTCTGGTTCATGAGCAGATTGGTTTGGACCTGGAGAGCATGAGACGGCTGGCGAGGAATTCCATCTTGTCGAGTTTCCTGGAAGATGAGAGGAAGCAGGAATTGTGTGAGAAAATCAAGCACTATCCTCTCCCATAAAAGTGTTATTGACAACCAACAAGCGGAAGATGGGACTGGGCGGCGTTTTTCAACATGGTATAGAAGAATGTATCAACTACAGCCGGAGTTCTGGATATATCTAATAGATTCGCACGCAATGGGTACGCAATCTCCAAAATTCATCTTCTACACCATCAGGACTGCACACGGGAATGTACTGGAGCGCGTCACATCAAGACCACGTTGCCCATACATGCTGAGACCAAGATACATGCTTCAACCGCGGGACACTAGAGGATAGATCTGAGACAGATCACCTCCACGCGACTGACAGCGTAGATAGGTGCTACTTGTTCTCGCCGGAATTGCGGTGAGCAGAGAAAAGGGTGTGGGGGCCATAAAATGCTCGCTTTCCACACAGCAGGGAGGAGAGGTGTCTCCCGGCAGCTTCGGCCGCCGTCCGGACCGAGAAACCGGGGGGTAGAATAGTGGTGCATCGAGCTGGCCCCTCCGGAGCATTCCGCCGTTACGAGAAAGGAAAGGATACTATTCACAGTCTCGCCAACAGTCTGTGCAGCGGTCTTCGAAAATCAAAAACACGCACAATACTCCAGGAGACAGTCATTACTCGCTTCGTATACATCATATATCGCAATGCAGAGTAGCAAAGAAATGACAAGGCACGCGCCATGTTCCCTCCCATGACGGAGTCGACCCCCGGGACCGTTCCCGTCCACTCAAAACTAGTCATCGACACATATGCACGAACCTAGTAGTGAGGCAGGACAAAGACCCAGATATTCCCACCGCCACATGGGGACCGTGATCGTCCCACCCTACAATCTGAGCCCCGAAAACCCAAGACTAGGAAAAAAGCCTATTTCGACAGAAGAATAAGAGACACGCGCACGCCATGCGAGATGGAGAAATAAACATTTCTCCCGCCCCACGGGCAGCTCCATTTTCCACACGCAGAGAGTGAGAGGGAGTCCCACCACCCACCACGCCAAAGCACACACAAACAAAGATACCCCCCTCCGACTAGCAGCAGCGTTGTGTGTGTGTGTGTGTGTGTGCGTGGTGGCCCGGCGCTTAGCGGCGCGGCCAATCGCATGAGAGCAACTACTGCACGACATGGGGAAGCTGGGCGCTTAACGAGGGGGGTGTGGTTGTGGTTGAGAATGTTTCGCTGCACTCTCTCGGTCGGGGTGGGTAAGGCAGGCTGCACGTTCTAGACCCCTGATCCATGTCGGGCCCGTTGGCACGAGGTTTTTCTTTGGTGGACAGAGGAAAACAACTGAGGGGCGGTACGCGATGTACCCTAGTGGTATCTACGTTGCATACGTTCAAGGCACAAATTATGTATCCGTGTATAATTAGGACGATGAGGGTGTTTCACTGTGGCATGGTATTTTGTTTTTTCTACTTGCGATGTTATTATTATCGCCATTGCATCTGTATGTCTCAGATCATGCAGGCTCTCTTGCCTGCCTAGTTGACGGGACACCAGAAATGAGCACTAGTTGCCCGAACAAGCCCGCCGCATACAAAGACAGCACCAACACCACCACCAAAGCGTCGTCCTACGTCCGGCGGTGTCATAAAAGTACAGGGACGCACAAAGTACATAGGCTACTGTCCGTCCGCATCTTTTCCTGCGCCCCATCCCATCCACAGAAAAGCATACATCATCCCCACGCTGAAGCTACCCTTCTCCAGTCGTACCCAGAAGCACATCCATGTACATACATACAGACCTTAGTGTATAGTGTACATCCCATCCCACCGTCACACTCCCTTATCACAATGTCACTATGTCACTCACTCACCTCCCCTTGCCCCCCAGTCCAGCCCACATCGGTCCAACACCCATATCCCCAGCATCCCGGCCCATAAGTCGGCGGTGTGCAAGATGTGCAGGCCGAGCGGCGGAAAACCCCCTAAACACTTTCTCTGTGCTCAGAACTCAGCTGGGAAGGAGAAATTCGTGGGCTGCTGTGAATCCGATCAGATCAAGGATAATCAACACCAATTGTTGCCTACATGGTGCATCCATCGTGTTTCGATCACCCAGTGTTTCGAACCGGCATTTCACACCCATGTCCTTATTTTTCTTCTTCTCCCTCATCCGGCTCTTAGATCTTGGCGTTTGTCGATCACGGCTTTTGCCGTGGGTTTCAGATGTTTCACGTGGACTCATCCATACGATGTTGCTTTTCCCGCAGGGTTGCGGACGGCATGGTTGTAAATGAAAATGTACGGCCTTGATTAGATCGGATTTACTACTTCGGCTCTGCCCTCCTGGGTTCGCTGGCGACAAGTAACAGCTCGCAAGCACATCAGAAACCCGAATGAGCTTCTCACTGCTGAGACATAGTTAGCAAAGTAAACAGCTATGCCCAGAATATGCACCTGCCCCGTCAGCCCAGCTGGCCAACAGGTTCCGGCTAGGTAAATTCCATCTCGTGAATGCGCCGCCGGCCTCCCGCCGGCCGGAGCGGCCATTACGGGAGCAAGCTTTACACGGAGAGGCCGCGATAGGCGGCCGCACCCTCCTGGCTGCAGGAAAACATGGGCCGCCAGAACGGGCCGCGGTTTATTCGCGTGGCTGGGGGACACGCGAATAACAAACAACAGGGGGGAGGGTCACCAGGCTGTTGGGGCGCCACGAGGAAGGCCTGAAGGTATGCGCATCATCTTCACTGTCCTCGCACTCAGGTTTGAAGTTGTTACACAAGATCGAATTTCGCCTGTAAACTGCACGCCAGTTCCGACTTCCATCCGGGCCCATCCCTCCCAAAGACATCCGTCCCTAGAGGCTCCTCCAAAAACATGAAAAGATTCGATCGCTGGTCCACCGAGAATGCCCCTTCCCTCCCTTCAGTGGTATATCCAATCCAAGCTTTGATACAGTACTGTCAGGACGCCGCCAGCAACGCCAATTGCCGGGTGTTTGTGTGTTGTGTGCATGTGTGCATGTGTGGTGCATTCCCAAAATGACTCAATCCCTCCCGTCCATTTCCGTGTCTCCTCAAAAAACTCCGATTGCTGGCTTTTTGTGATCGTAAACGGCGATGCAGTTCATGTTCATCATTATTAGGTTTGTGCGGGTTGGTGAAGTGGATGAGGCACCCTAGGTAGGTAGGATTTGGTGCGTGCGGGGGCCACATGACGACTGTTGGCGACTCCAAGTTCGCAGATGTGGATGCGGTCGCTTTGACGACGACCAATGACCCACCCGCCATGGCGTGAGACGGCGGCGTTGATACCGTGGCTGTTTGTGTGCCAACAAAAGGAAAAATGGTCGAGCAGTGATGGCGTGTGTGGTGCATGTCGACTGAAGTAGTCGCACAGTGCGCTATTGATGCTCCTTGAACTCCTCGCTCGTGAAATATTCCGTCCTGCGCCACAACCCCTCATTCGACTTTCCGTCTTTTCCCCTTGGGCGCCGGATCCATCCTCGGCGTGTATGTGACGGTTCTTGTGACCACCTCCCTGATGTGCCTCACGCTCTTGCCCTTCTCGCACCGGCCCGAGTGTACTCCTCCAGTGCCCACAGCAGAGGTCGGGGGCTTCACATCTGCGTACCTCTTCGCTTTGAGGGCCGCGTCCCAGTCGAACGGGCTCTTAATGCTCCGTGCGCTGTATGGCGATCGCACAGGGCTGTCGACGGCCGGGCTTGGCGGTATGCGGAGGCTTGGAAAGGTGGCCGGCCCACTTGCAGGCGCCGAGAGGGGCATCGTCACCATCGGCGAAGCGGGCTGAGCAACCGAGATTGGCGCTGGCTTTGACGACTTGTGCACAAGCTCGCATGAGCAGCTGCAGTCTGTGGAGTCGCTGCTTGCTGTCGTGGGAGCGCTGTCCAGGTCAACCTCCCCAGCGCTCTCCGTTGCTGAATCTTCTGACTTGCACGTGACGGTGCTGGCCGTGCTCCCGCCCGTCGAAGTCCGGTTAAGTGGCGTCTTTCCCATCAGGGGCGCTGTTAGTGGCGGGCTTGCCACAGAGGGAGACGCGGCGCTGATCGTCTTGAGGAAGTCCATGTAGGCCAGCGGTGGGGTGATGGGAGTTGCCTCTGGCTTGTCCTCCTGCTTCCCTGACAACATGCTCGGCGTTGGCGGATACTCGAAAGGTGCTGAAGGTAGGCCTGCCGAAGGAAGGCCTGCAGAGTAGAGCCCTGCAGACTGCAAGCCCTTGATAGATGCCGAGTGCGGAGTCCGTACTGACGACGCAGACAGAAGCGCATCCGAGGGGAAGTTGCCGGAGGTAGGCGTGGCCAGGGCGGCCAGCTTAGGTCGTTTCGCAGGAGGCATTGTGACCGAGTGTGTGGTGAACGAATATGTGAGATGCGAAGCTACTACCCAAAGATTGTGTATGTATGCGAGAGCGTATGTGTGTGGGAGACGGGTTGGGCCGACGGCGGTGTGTGAGTGACGTGCGTCAGTCGGGTCCGAAGAGGTTTGTCAAGTCAAGCGAATGACTCGGGAGGTTCACCCGTTGAGCTGCGCTGACAGGAGATCAACTTGCCTAGGACAGGCAGGAAGAGTCGAGTCCGGCAGTTGGGAAAAGGGGGAAAAGAGAGAAAGAGTGGGTGATAGTAGGGCCCAGGTCGTTATATGATTTCCAACGAGTAGGCGCGGGCGGGTCAGAGACGGCGGCAAAGGGTTGCAGGGTGAAGGAGAAGGATGGAGTGGGATGGGATAGATACCACAGGATTGCGGCGGGATGTAAGGAAGGGCGGTTAGGGTGTGAGCGCAGAGAAACAAAGACGAAAGCTAAGCCGCTGGCGGGCTAGGTCCCCGCGTCTCGACGTCGACGGCGTGTAGGATGGTTGGATGGGTACCAATTCCACCGGGACAAGAAAAAAAAAGACACTTTGGGGGTGGGCCAGGGATCGCTTGGGCCTCGTGGCTTTCTGTCGACTAATAACAGCCAGTGTTATTGCCGTGGGCGGGCTGGCGCCTGTGTGGGCGTGAGAGCGAGCCTTGAGGGTGCGAGTGTGGGCGAAGGAGAGTGATGTGCTCCAAGGGTGGTCGCGGCTTTGGAGGCCAGGCCGGGGTACCGACGTCTTCCAATGGCCTGCCAGGGACGGAGAGACAAGCAGACGGCAGCGGCAGAGACACGCAGGCTGACAGGCAGAGTCGAGCGCTTCGGGCTCGCAGTGGGTGGTGGACACGGCTCCGGGGGGTGCTCGACTTGGTGGAATAGACGCCGGGTGGACGAGCGTGGCTCCAGAGCAGAGCAAGAGGCGGTAGACCAAGGTGGGCCGGCAGAGGACAAGCGTCTGCAGATCGAAGACAAGGCCCACGATCTGGAGGGGCTAAGGCCGGGGCAGGGAACAGGACCCCTCGCGCAGATGGGTCTCGACAGGTGGAAGAGGTGCGATTGGCCGGGGCGACTATGCGTGTGCTAGAAGCTGCCTTAGTGTAAGCTCGAAGTGCAGCCCACGACTGAGCAGACAAGAGAGGCGCAACGCAAGTGGATAAAGGCGCACGGGAGCGAGTGACACGACTGGAGGTGGGCGGGTCAGTGGGCAAGTGGATGAGTGGGCGACCAGAGTGGGATGGGGTTTTGTCGAGATGCATGTACCATGGGTGGATGGATATGGGGGCATGGGTATTGGGGGACATGGACATGGGAGGGGCATGGGAGAGAGGTACATGCTTATGTATGGATGTGGGTGCACAGACGCATGTATACATACTCCGTGGTATATGTATGCAGCACAGGAAGAGGAAAAGTGTCTGGCTGCTGATGCAGGACGACTGACACATGGACACATGGGAACTGACTTACAGCAAGTACTGTTGCAGCAGGATAGAGTGCGGCAAGCTGTGTGTGTCAGAAAGAGAATGTGTGTGTTTGAGTAAGCGCCAGGGGCCGGGTTGAGAGGCAGAGCAGAGGCAGAGCGAGATGGAGATCTGTCGAAAATCTCCGAGCCTTCCTTCCCTGACCCCAAGATCAAGATATTGGAAGGATTTGGCCCTGCCTGTGGTGGGCTGCGCGCTCGGCCTGGCCTGCCGTGCCGGAGCCGTTGCTCTGGGTTTCGCAGCCCTTCCAAGGAAGACGTGAACAAGTGACTTGACTGTGAGGTGACAGGCTGATGTTCCTTGGCGTGCCTGGGCAGCCTTTTGACTGGACCGCGACGGCTGTTGACTGCCGGCTTCCCTGCTGATGATTGCTGTCCTTTGCCCTGCCGGGCTTGGTCTCGTTTCTGTCTGTGCGCTTGGATGTACTGCAGGTCCTGTACAGGCGTGTCCCTTGTCCAGCTGATGGAGCTGGTTCTCGCGCAGTGAGTGGGGAGACGGGCGAGGACGGATGCAGCGGGAGAAGGGGCAGAGAAGAGCAAGAGAACAAAAACGCGATGGATGTGATGTGATTTGATCCGCTTAGGCTGCTGGCCAGGGAAACACCGGACGACGGACGCGGACGAGACGGGCGACGGGCAACAGGCGTCAGGCGAACGGCACTTCAGATTTCGTCAGCTGGGAAGGCCCCTGTCGTGACTTCCTGTAGCCGCTGTGATGGGCACCTGGGTCGACTTGGGCGGGCAGGAGCACCGTCTGATTGGGCAGGTGGGGATGCACGCTCTAATGACCCTGCACACAGCGCGCTTGCCTTTTTTAGCAACACTCCCATCTCAACTCCCTCATTGGACGGGGGCTGCTTACTCATCCACCTGGGGTTCGTCCAACCACGTCCCGTTCGCAAGCTCGCAACCTTCTTTCGGATGGGAAGTTGCGATCACGAACCCACGACTTCGCCCCAGCAAGGGACGGATCTTGCACTCCAGCTGAAGCTCGGGAGGCGAGAAAAGAAACGAAATCAGGGAAAAGTTCGACTGGAGATTATCGTGCAACCTGAAGATTTCTCCTGTGGCAAAATCAGGAGTAAGGCCGACAGTACTGCCGCACACAAGAGAGAGGGGTGAGAATATCAAGCCGGTTGCCTCAACTGGCTGATGAGATGGCGATGACAAGAAAAAAAATTGGAACGGTATGAGAAATGACCAAGCTCGATGACCTCGTCGTCCTCGAAAACCTGGCGTCCGATGCCAACATATTTGTACGCTTGCATGTTGGCAGCTTCCAACCGTCAGTCCAGTCTCGAGCGCGTTCCCTACGGCTTGGAATGCCTCATCCAAGCGCCCACCAACACGGCGCCAACTCGTCCATCCATGTCCATCAGAGTATTCAAGAACACGATGTCCAGCCACCTAGTATTTCGTGCTTCTTCTCTGCTTCATCCAGCGCGCGGGTACACTCGAGCCAGGGCATCATCGACGCGTCCCCCCCCCCCCCCCCCCCACAGCCTCGACCAGCCAAGTGGCTGTTTCCTACTTTCAAGGCATTATCCTTCTTCTCAGGCCTGGCGGCTCGCGACGTCTTGAAGGATTGTTGCCAGCTCAACATTCTGCCAGACCAGATCTCAAGGCCACGTTGCCAGGCCGGATTTCTAGGCCGTGGAAAGGGGCTTCTGAGCGCGCGCCACGTGCAACACGGCCACCCGGCCACTGAGCCAGTCGATTGTGCCTATGCAACTTCGGATGAAGACTCACTCGTCTGGTCATGCGCGTAATTCCTTGCCCGTATTCTACGCCGATGTTTACGCTCGTCATCCACACACAATTCAAGGAGGCAGGCGTGCGAGCGATGAGGTGTGGCCCGAGATCTGGTCCGCCCGTCGGCCTCAAGGCCCCACGTCATCCTTCGGCACAAGATCCAATGCATGGAAGCCACGAACATCTCGCCCGTCCGCCCGCACCCTCTCTTTGTCACACTACAGAAGTGCCTTGGGTTGCTCAGTGGCCGGACCTGCTAGACCGACCGAGTGGCTGAATCCTTCCGGGTCGCGTGTAGAGGATTAAAATGCCGGCCAAGGACGACCTCTTGCCTTCGGCCATGTGGTATCAAGGCGCCTCAGACGCGTTGGCTCGACTCAAACCCCAGACCAACAGCCATGCCAATGGCACTTGACGCCTTTGCCGCCCTACTACTCCATACTGAGCCACAGCCGCCGGGCAGGCGACGCGTCTATGGACCGCCTCACGATCCTTCTTCACATCTGCAAGCGCGAGGGATCAGTGTTGGCCAGATGTCGCACCAGGGCCGGCCACGTTGTCGATCGGGGCATCTGGATCTGACCGGGGGCTTCGTTTTTGTGGGGGGACGTCTCCCATTGACCGGATTACACGCCACCTGCCGCCATCTCCGCTCAATAGTTGCTACCTTGGCGGCCAATGATTGTTCGGACCGAACCTCCATCGCCGTATAGTGAGAACCGGTCTGGCCAATATCGAATCACCAATTCCACAATGTCGTCTGAGTTGACAGATCATGGCAATGTACTTGTGACCTGGCTGGGTTGAGCAAGGTGTTTGTATGTGTATTATCGGATCTGTGATGAGCGACTACATGCACTGGGGACGCCACACCGAAGCATGTAGAAAACAACGTTTGCATGGATTTCAAAACTCACAGCTCGAGACTAATGAATGTTCTCTGCCTCACAAACTCCGTGCAGTTCATTCATGGTGTCAAAAACCTCCCGCCTCCAAAACCCTCGGACACAAGCTGCCCCCCAAAAATGAACGCCCAAAACCCCAAAGCCGCACAAGTCATCATCCCCAGCACATCGGCCCAGTCTGCAGCTGTCAGAATCTCTGGTCACATTTGACTGACCGTCAGTCGGCATCACGGGGAGCCCTCGGCTCCACCGCCGTGAGCCGCCGCCTCCTCTCGCCGATCCTCATCGGTCCTCCTCAGAAGCTGCCACTTGAACGGCACGTCAGACACCCGCTCCGCCTGTCCGTCGTCGTGCAGCACGAGATTGAGGTTGCCGGTCGCGCTCAACTCTGGGAACTGGTCGAGGGCCGGGCCATTCTCCAGCAAGAGATTCAGGATATCGACGACAAGGTCGGCAGTGAATCTGTTTTGGCTCAGGAACCGTCAGCTGGATGACACGTGACACACTGGTGAGTTGGGTGGTAGTAGATTGGGTTGGCAGTCTTGGCCTAGTGGAATGAACTTGCATCATGGTGTTCTTCGAATCGTGAGCGATCACCAGCTTGAGCGATCTGAAGCTCAAGATCTTTTGTTCTCCTCCCTTGAGAAACCAGGACCCCGTGACGTGGGGCATCTCCTTCTCCAGCAGATCGGGCAACGTCGGCGCGATCGATTCCAGGGCGTACGAGGCTAAAGGTCGGCCCGCGAGTGCCATCGCCGTAGTCAGTCTCCTCAAGCACATCTTTATCCACGTTCTCGGGCGACTCGTCGTAGTTGTCCTTGTTGTGAAGACCGTAGAAAGGTTGACGAGGGACGAGAGCCAGCGGCTCTGTCGAGGGGCGTCGTGGATCCACGAGCTCATGAGACGGCTGTCCCATAGCTTCGCTCTCGACAGGGTCTTTGACCTTGTTCATGATGGTCTTGTGCAAAGATGGATAGGTTGCTTGCGATGTGAAAGGATCAAGGTCGCAGTTGATTTAGGCCTCTGTTCCTTAGGGAGGTTGTAGTTAGGAAGAAGTAGAGGGAGGGAAAGTGGCAGCTTGTTTATACCATGGATTCTGGATTGAAAATAATATCAAATTGGTCTTCAATGAACACTGCAAGCATATCCCAGTGAGGACTGAGTGAGCAGCTCAGAAACTATGCTGATAGATGGATCATTAGCTCCATTACTGATTCGATGGACGGATACCTTCAAATGGTCGCTCAATGTGAATAATTCCTGTGCATGAGGCATGTTTCCATGTCTGTGTCCGTATGAGAAAGCACTGGTGCGAAATTGACAGGTCTGTGGCAGTCAGTCTTGGTTATTCACTTCTTGCAAGACCTGTCACTGAGTTCAGTTACCTAATGCTTGACACATTTATGCCTGCTCCTTAAACACCACGAATGACTTGGGCACAGCCTTGATTCAATACTCTCTATGATAGTATGGGGTCGCCCACATACAAAACATGGTTCAACCCCTTTCCATGGGAACACTCTTCGAGGGAAAATAATTATTTTCTGCCTCAATCTCAACAACTCCAAGGATCAATCGTAAGTCGTCAAACACCCACCTCAGTCCCATACATCAGCTACTGGTGCATACCATCACAATGGCTGCATTTCTCCATCAGCTTCTCATGGTTTGCTGCATGTTCCTGATTGTCCACCCCGTGGTGACAATCAACCTGTCGGCCGAGTTCACAGAGTTCTATGAAGGTGCTGTTCTCAGGTCATACAACCACTACGCGGACGACCTGGCAGATCAAGTTGCCAGCTTCGACGGTTTCGGAAGCATGACCCCATGGAGCGTTCTCAATGGCCCTACCCACAAAGTCAAACGCTTGGATAGCGCCAGTCGATGTGGAGCAGAGTACGACTTGTCGGCCCAGGATGGGTCTTCGATCTCCAGCATCTACGGCTCCTGGGTTGTTCCCGAGTTGATACAGCGCAGTGACGGTATTCCCGACAACCCACCCCTGAACTGGCAGTGGATCGTTGAATGGGTGGGAGTCGACAATATCGGTGCCGATGGCCAGCCCAGCCAGGATTGCAGTCTCCTCGAGGTCGGAGTCTTGTCGTTGGTAAGTCGTGATGGAATCCTGGACCGGATCAGTGCCGACAGGAATGATATAAGTGACTAATTATGCAATTTCGCAGATTTACGGTAATCATGAATCCAGCCGGCAAAAGAACACCGCTTTTTGGGCAATGTTCCCTCAGCAACAGGTTCCTATCAACATGGAGAGTAAGTGGTATCAGGCGCGGCCGATTAGCATGCTCCATTGGAAAATATCCCCTAATGAAATTGGACTAGTTCGAAATGACGACTCTGTGGACGTCAACGTTACTGTGGTATCCGAAAAGAAAGCCGCAATGTAAGTCTCACCAACGCCAAGGCCACCAAGATGCGTCCTCACTGATATGCTCCAAAGAGCCATCGACAACCTTTCAACCAGGTACAGGATTGAAGGAGAACTCACCATCGGTCCGGAAGAGCGCGCAAAGTGGTGTGGACGTAACGCGGCCTGGATTGTCGAGGACACATGGGCACCAGCGGTCAACGTACAGGTCCCTGGACCGGTTCCTCCCTTTGCCAGTTGGATCCTGTTCAACTTCACGGATGTGCACGCAACCACTAGCAGCGGCAAGAAACTTGACCTCAATGAGGCGACTCTTCTTGACACAAAGCAGTCTGACCCAGACGGGCATAATATGTTGACTCTATGCACACCAGTGCAGATGGATAGCACTACACTGGAGTTTTATCCCTACTAAGATTAGTAGGGATTTGGAGAAGATTTGCGACGGCTGATTGCGATTCAAGATAGTGATTTTGGGGGAGACAATGGACCAAGGTCCTGTCGAGGACACCAATAAATCGATCTATTACTCTGACGGCCACTGATTGAATCGTCTCCGGTAAATGGATCCAAATGCCGTCGCTGATCAGGTTTTGACGTGGCATCAGGGGTAGTTACGACGCTGCATGCCTACACTGCGTGAAGGAGACCTCAAGTGCTCTGGAACCACAAGTTGACTGGCCCCGAGTTGTCACAATCCCAGAAGACCGGTCACAGGATGAGATTCAGAGAGACAGAGCGGAGCACTTTAGTCTGATGAACAAAGCTTCTGCTAGATAGACATTACAGGACCATAACCATCAGAGGGCACTTAAATACGGGCAACCATCTTTTTGCCACTAATCTTCCACTTTCGTAGGTCGTCCATCACTTCTAGTATCTTTTCCATGCCGTGTACAATCTCCGTTGGCGGTGGTCGTATCTTTCCGATCTTGAAAAGGTGCTCAGATAGCCGCAAGAAATCCTGATTGGCCCTGAACAGCTCCTCATCACCAGGGATGAATTCCCCTCGAACCTGGCGAGCCTCGCCGAGAACGGCCTCGCCTGGGGTAAATATCGACCTCACATCATCCCTAGGGAACGGTGTGAGGGACAAGGAGTCGTACAGGCAGCCCTCGCCATCGGAAGCCATTGCATCTGCGCATATCTGGGGCGAGTCAAACGCCCCCACGCAGTCGAACACCAATCTCAGCTGACCACCCGTGACTTTCCTGATTCCTTCGACGCAGCCCTTAGTGTCGTGGTAGTCGAAAGCATGGTCGGCCCCTCTTTCCTTTACTAGCACAAAGTTGGCCGCTGAGCATGTGGTGATGACCAACATGCCACTCAACTTGGCCAACTGAATGGCCATGAGCCCGGTCGTCGTGCTTCCACCATAGATCAAAATGGTTCTCTCAGGAGTTTCCGTAGCCTTATTCCCTACGTGTAATAGGTCCAGCCCTGACTCCACCGTTGGAAATGGCAGCCCCATCAGATGGTAGAATGCACAATACACGGTAGCCAATGCAACATTCACACCCGCAGCCTCAGCCTCACCGACAACTCCACCCATCTCGCCCAGCCGCAGCACCGCATCTCCCTTGACAAGGATATACTCAGCGAAAGTCCCGGCGTTCGGCATGGGCCCAGCGCTGGGTATCGCGAGGCCGGCGATCTTGTCCCCTTTTTTGAGACCGCTGGTCACCGCGGACCCGATCTCGATGACCTCGCCGGCGTACTCGCAGCCCAGGGTGATGCCGGGCGCGAACATGCCCTCGTAGTCGGCGAAGAGGTAGTCACAGGGGTTGATGCCGGCGTACCACGGCTTGACAAGGACGTAGGCCGGGTGCTGAGCTAGGGCGGTGAGGGGCGAGGGGATGGGTACGTCTTCTACCTCGGCGTGCCCGGGGGTTGTCCCTGTTCGGATGGCGCGCATGGTGGTTTTCGTCTCCATGCTGAGCCTGGTCGCATCAGAGGAGCGAGGATGTCAGAGTTATGGGCTTGTCAAAGTAAAAGTTTCTTCCCATTCACTCTGTGAGACCATATCAGCCCGGGGATGAGACGTCCAATTGCGGGGTTCATATAGATCGAGTGATTCAAAGAGGTGGTCGAGACTAAAAAGAGGAGGATTCATCAGCATCCCTCGGTCGGCTCAAAGCTAATGCGGTCAGCAGGCCTGGATCAAGTGAAGATTGCAATTTGAAAAGATTTTAGCGTTGTTTTCATATTTGAATCGACAAAACCCAGACTTTTAGGATGAGCCTCCCGGAGATCATGAGGACGAGTGAGGCTGGCTTGTGATCGAAGCCAGCAAACTGCTCAAAGGACTTCAAGAACCGCCAGAGCTATCTCAACTGAAAAGTTCCAAAAGTGTAATTGAATGCTATCCGCTTTTCTTCTAATATATCCAAGCAACCCCAAACAAATCGATGACTACAGTCAGAAAATGACGAACTTGAAACGTTGTTTCTCTGCTTGTTATCCTCTACTAATACGACCGAAACCATCGCATTGGATTGAGTCTAATTCAAAACGGCTTTACTCCTCGAGAAACTCATCCTAAGAAGGAGGAAGGACTGATAATGTGGAAACTGGGCCAACACCACTCTCATCCAAGCTATCGAGTTCCTTTCAACTACTCTGAAAATTTAAGTTACGGGCAACACCAATCCGATCCTCCCCGAATGGTCTCCCTAGTCCTTGAAATACCCCTTCTTCACAATATCGGCCCACCAGTCCCAAAGGCTCCTCCTCGCCATCTCGATCCCAAAGTTCGTAAGGCCCTCGACATCAACAAATCGCTGACCAGGTGGCCGAACCGGTCGATCCTCGGGGATCGGCGCCTTCATCGTCGGCACGATTGTGACGAATCTCTGCTTGTAATTTGTCATGCCTCGGACATCCTTCTCGAAGCGCTGCAGTGCCACCTTGTCCCCCGACTCCGCGTAGACGAGGCCGCTGCTCGTGGTGGGTCCGCGGCTTGTCTTGGAGACCATGGACGGGATCTTGTGTCGTTTCGCGAGTTTCTTGATTTCCCTCAGCGTCGTGCCTCGCGAAACGCTGACTGCCAGTGGCGGCGTCTTCAAGAGCAGGTGACAGAGGGGTGCGATGTGTGTCGTCATGGCGAACAGTTTCGGCCTGTGTGGGATCGGGATGGACCGTGTAGGTTACTCAAGTTCAGGTAACACGAGTGCAGAATCTGTTCACTTCGTGGCCCCCGGCATGACCAAACTTGGCTTCTGTTACTTCTAGTGAGTCGGGTGGGATGAAATATTAATGATTATCTTCGCGGCAGGAGTCGATTTTCTCTGTCCCAGTCTCCTGCGCGAGCCATTTCCCTGTGAAACACAAAACAGGCTGCCAACCGTCCGTCCCGTCCCGACCTGCAGCAACCCCTCATCTCCTCACGTCGGTGTGCGTTAACAAGCGCCAACCGCTTGGCCAAGTGGCGCTCACTCTGGCCCGATGCGAGATTAATGTTGCTTCTTGGATTTGAGCATGGTGTTTTGGGTTCTTCAGAAGTAAGTATGGCAATTGTCGACCTGTACTGTCGCCATCCGATTCGAGACTTCAGCTCCACGGAGTTGGATAGCAAAGGGAAGTGGACGGCATACCACTCCACGAAAAATGTTTACGACAAATCGATGCCGACACAGGTTAAAAGGATCTGCTCCGCTATCGACCAACTGCTGTCGAAGCCGGGTTTTGATGTCCCCGCGCTCTCGGAGTCGATCGGCGCGCGGTTAACAATCAACTTAAGAACTGGTACGGACAAGGGCAATTTGACTGCCTAATTAAAATATAGTCTTTCCAGCAGCTATTCTACTGCACGGCTTCTTGGAATATTAGCGCCGGTCTTGAATAGGGAAGCGACAGCCACTTCCAGAAATCCACCCTTGACAGCTCATTACCAACAGAAGATTCGATGGAACTACACATTCCGGCTAGAATCTTGCCAGGGCTGGTGTGTGTTCGCGAACGAAGAATCGTCCCGCGATTCCTCGGTAACAATGCTAATGGACTGGGTCTTTAGTATGTGCTGGCGGCCACTGTCGTCGGAAATGCGGTCGCCCATGACGGTCTGTTCGAGGACGCTGTCCCCTTGATGTCTATCCTTTTTGACCCCACTGCGCTGGCTGGAATTCCAATGTTTGTTGTCGCGATTTTCGAGTCGATAAGATGGCGCAAACTGGTTGCTCTTATAACTCGAATCTCCTTTGCTTGACAACAGCACACCGATTCTGGAAAGCAGAGGCCGGAGTCCCGTCAATGACCCGGCCACCAAGCCAAGGTTGTACTCGATGGCCATCCAATACAAGGATTCCGCACCCGCGTCTACAGAACAGCTTTGTTAGCTACTGGTTGAATTTGACCGGAAATAAAATGGCTCCCAACTTACAAGTTGTGTCTGGGGATCCAGACTTGTAGAACTGTATGCTTTCAAATCTGACGGCGGGCGCAATGCAGGCTACGGCGCCGCTGCCGAAGACCAACAGAAGCGCCGTCTTCTTGGCAGAGCCCATGTTGAGTTGTATCAACGCAGGGAATGGCAGAAGGAAGATGATGATGTCGCAAACAAAGAGCAGGACGGCTTGGTACATAAAGATTCCATAGGCAACATCTGACGAGTAGCAGTATTTCGACCTGTCAGGCGACATGAGGAACTCTAGTTCAAACGCATATTTGGGCGGATTGCACTGGAATGCGGCAACTAGTGTGCCCGATATCGTAAAGAGCACAAGGAATATGAGCAGGCCCATTGTCGTGTACTGAATATACGCTAGAAAGAGCAGACTAGGTTAGATGGATATGGGAAGAGAGGTGGCAATAGAGTGCAGAACCTACGGGTTGGAAACACTCGTCGCAATAACAAAAGGATGCTGGACTTGACGGCTAGAGAAATGAACAAGTATATGCATATACAGATGTAGTATAACTAAATTCAGTATTAGCAGCAGCCCTGGTCGAAAATTCAAGAAGTGGAGAATGTACCAAGAACCACATCGCCAAATGCTCTTGTGAAACATTTTGGATATGTTTCCCGACGCCGTAGTATACGACACTCAGCCCAATGCCATTGAATGCAGTTACAGAGATCTAGCCCTGCCATTAGTACTGGCAGTCTTGAGGGACGGCAGTCGTGTTGCATAACTCACCAAACCAAAGAGACAAGCCCAGTCATCGAGTCCAAACGACTTGATCAAGAACTTACGAACCCAAAGCTTTCATTGCCTCATCTGTCAGCAGTTTTCATGATTCCTAGCCAGCTTTCGAATACGTACCCTCGTGCTGCAAACCAAGATTGCCAAAACACCTGTAGATATGATGGTCCCGTACGACACGGCGATCTGATACTTCTCATCAGCGCCAAGCACTGGAGCTTCAGTACTAGACATCTCTATGACATGGGAATCGATGTTCGAGATGGACCAGCTGGGGATAGTGTGTTCAGTCGAAGAGAAGCAAGTGTCAGGAAGGATTCGAAAACGCGATACCTTCACAGCTTCGGGCCTTCGGTTAACTCCGAGGTCCGTCTACATATACTAGGAGGATGGCGACAATGCTCGCAAGGACTCAGGAGTGCTCCTACTTCAAGGGCTCCATCGTCTGCAAATGCCGAACGTGGAGCAGCTTCCTGGGGCCCCTGTAACAAATTAGCCCGACGATCGATCGCGGGGAGAGGAAATTGTCGCTGCCCGCGATGAAATTGTTGGTCCAGCCCTGGAGACTGACGGGACCGCCGGTATCTTACCTGACTCGCCTCTACTGCATCCAGAAGAATCTGGCAGGATTGGCTTACCACTAATGTGCGCAAGAGGGGTGCCATGCGTCTCGGTTACACTCCTTGCCTTCGGTTACGAAGAAATCATGTCTCCGGAAACGCCTTCCGGCCTGATCCTTGGCAGCAGAGACCTCAGCAACGGCTACCGCAACGAAGGATCCCAAAGCGCTTCAACGGTCGTACCGATGCGCCCAATGGGGCTAGTGGGGACTCATCCAGCGCTGCATCAGGGTTTTTGGACTCGTGGGGAAAGGCCTCATTGGCCGGCCCCGACCTGTCAACGCATTGCCTGCCTAAATCAGACCATGACAGTTTTAACTCGCAGATTTGCTATCAGCACTAAGCCTTATCACCCCTAGTGTCAGGGTCCCAAGGCGTGAGCGTCGACGACGCACGGGCGAGTCTCACAATTGAGGTAATTTGCGCCCCAGATAGCTTTTTCCCGGGTTCATGAGTCCCCATGGCGTGAGCCAACGCCCGACATAGCGACTCCACTGCGGCCCCTGACACACCACGTGTCGATCTCTTCCTTGTGTTGATGCGCCACACCGGAGCTTTTCTGTCTGGGTAGACCGAGCAGCTAGAGCAGATACAGAACCTTCTTCCGTCCTAACGCCTGTTGGTCAGGCGGCGTGTACCGCCTACTAGTAAGTACGTACCTCACTAGGGCTAAAAGTCTGCAGCAGTACATATAAGTGTGTTAAACTATAGCTCAAGAAAACACCATGAATGTCTCTCATAAACCATTTACCGACACCATGGCACAATCAGCACAGACGTTTCAGGTTATCATTGCTGGTGGTAGCCTGGTAGGCCTGACGACAGCACTGGCTTTGGAGAAGGCTGGAGTCGATTATGTCCTGTTGGAGAAGCGTGAGATCGCCCCACATATGGGGGCATCCATCTCCATTCACCCTCACACCCAGCGGGTGATGGAACAGCTGGGGGTGTGGCCTGAGATCAGGGCAGGCGTGCTCCCACTCGAGGACAGGCAACACTATGATGAGAACGGTACCTTGTTTGAGGACTCTGCGATACTTCGGGAGATATCCAAACTGTAAGTAACTCAAACTCAGTTACGATTAGGGTTACGTGGCTGAAGCAGACCAATCACAGGTGTCACAACCGGCACACTGCATTTATGGAACGCAAGTTCTGGTTGAGTTGCCTCTATAATACCATCGAGGACAAGTCTCGCATTCGCGCCAACACTGGAGTGGCCTCGTTCGTCGAGTCCTCAGAAGGCGTAGAAGTGACGACGGAGAGCGGTGAGGTGCTCAAGGGGGACATCCTGATAGGCGCCGACGGCGTCCACAGCCACATCCGAAATCTCTTAGCAGACAAGATCGACGCCACGGATGCCGCTGCCGCGCAAAAGATGCGGGAATGCTATGTAAGCACCTACCACGCCATCTTTGCCACCTCGAGGAATCTCAACACAAAGGGAGAGCTGTTCCTTCCGGAGCGCATGGTGCACAACGTCTACTACCAAGGCGCATCTGGCGTTGCTGCCGCCGGTGTCACCGGTCTTGTCTTTTGGTTTCTATTCGTCAAAAGTGACCAGGTGACCAAGACCCCCAACACACCCCGCTTCACCGAAGAGCAGACACTAGCCACAATCGCCAAATATGGAGACCACGCCCTCGGCCCTGGATACACCTGCAAGGACCTATGGGACAGCCGAGTCAAAGCAAACATGGTGCCACTCGAAGAGGGGGTGCTTCAGACGAAATGGAACTCCGGCGGCAGGGTCGTCCTGATGGGAGACGCCGTGCACAAGGCGACGGTCAACCCGGGGCTGGGGGGCAACCTCGCAGTGGAGGGCGTCGTGCACTTGATGAACGAGCTCGTGCCCCTCCTGCGCAGGTGCGGGGAGGACGGCGCGCGGAAACCGACGGGCACTGAGCTGGCGGCCGCGTTCGACGAGTACGAGAGGAAACAGCGGCCGCATGCCGGTATGATCGTGAATGCGTCTGGCTACATCACGCGCTACGAGGCTATGGAGACGTGGTGGCTCAGGGTGGCCCGTCGTGTCTCCCCTTGGCTTAGTGACTTCACCAAGG
The DNA here is from genome assembly GCF_014595645.1 of Diaporthe citri. Lineage (NCBI taxonomy): Eukaryota > Fungi > Ascomycota > Sordariomycetes > Diaporthales > Diaporthaceae > Diaporthe > Diaporthe citri. Next base: position 5,544,351 of record NW_025064849.1, read on the forward strand.
CGAGTGGTTTTGCTCGGTACATAAATGAGGGGCCGTGGTTGAATTTCTTGCCTAACCCAGATGAGGAGGTGAAAGCTGGTGAGGAGGGTCTGTGAGTTGTGAGTTACGGAGGATGTAATTAGGGAGGCTTAGGATTTGGCGGAGGATCACTGGCATGCTTGGCGTTGTCGAGATGGTTGAAGTTTAATTGGTATCAAACTTTTGTTGAGTCCATAGACGGGTTCCCTTTAATAAGCGTGAAATTGAATTTCATTTCACGATTGATCCTTCGCGCCTGTCGCAGTATGCTGTGGTATCACCAATCGAGAACTTGTATTTTGAAGTGGACCCTCGCTGGAGAGAAACCAAGAGCAGCACCAACGACGTTGACAGCTTCTCACTTCTGGGAATCATCACCAAACAGTCAATCTCGTCTACCGTAGTACGTTCGCGTGCTGAGTCGAGACCATTGAAATGCCCGTCACCCCGTAGATTCCCATCTTGCCTCCTGATGAACTCGCAAGCAGAGTGCATGGACCACTGGTGGGACTTTTCGCTATGGTGCCATTGTGGGTAATAGGGCCGCTCCGCTGAGCTGAATCGCCCGCGGGTCCAGCCACAGGCTGCTGATCAGGGTTTTGCTGATCAACGTCGTGCGACCCAGTGCCGCGGGTTTCCACGGAGCCTCGCCGCGGTGTTGAGGAAACCGCCTCTTGATCGATTCGGCTACGAGGATACACAGGTCACGAGTAATGATACAGGTCGCGAGCAATGAGATAGAATGAAGTCGACGACAGGATCTCTACTGCTAGCCAAGCTGAGTTTAGCTGGGGACGGCCCGCTACACGCGACGTCAGAAACCTTGTCTGACAGCCTGGGGGTGCCCAGCTTGCACGGAACCGAAATTGGTCCGCGACTCATACCCTGCTGAACCCCTAGCCTGATTAGGTTTAGCGTAACGTTCAGCAGCACCTGCCGATATACAGAGCGGCCGGCCCGACCCAGCTCGCTCCCGACCAATTACCAGCCGGGAATACTGAATCATCAACAGACTTCATGGCCAGATTTTACCGCCGGACATTTTTTTGATCTCCAGATTGCACTAACAACAGCTACTATATTATTTATTTTAGCGAAACGGCTAACTAGTATGAGAAGCAATCGGCTATTTGTCCTTGCTAGCGCTGGTGGCCGCACTTTAGAGCTTGCTGTTGAGGAGAAGCCGTGTCCGCTTGCAACCACAAGAAATCCAGCCACGCGTCAGGTCAACTAATTTGTAGCCACCGGTAAAGGGGTTGGTATGCACATCGCAATTATCAGCACAACTATTACACTGTATTTGTCAGGCTACAGTTCGCACTGCCCGAAGCAGTGGCAAGTGAATACCCTCTTGGCAGGAATCTTGCGTGTTTATATACTATATGCTTCCAGCTATACCCTGCTGTAACGGCATCAATTCGCAACATCTTGCATTGTCACTCCTTGTCGCCTTATTATCCCTCTTAATAGTCACTCGTTTTGCTCCTAAAATCCGGAAAACAATGAAGACCCCAGCTGCTGCCAGCCTTCTACTCGGTTCCCTGACTCTCGTCAGTGGAAAACAGGGACATGGTCGGCCTAGACGGACCCCAGGACTCACTGAATATGCCTCTATCTCGCTTCTCGACACGGCCTGTGAGACCGAGTTCCACCCTGACCAGCTCGACGTTGCCTGGGTTGAACTCATTGCGTCAAACACGATCCTGCGGGTGAACCTGACGAGCGGCGAGCAAACAAGGTTCCCGCTCAACAACCCCGTGGGGCTCCCCAGCGGCATGGAGTTCCTGCCGGACGGCAACCTGTGGTTCTCCGAAGTGGTCGGCAACAGCATGGTGAAGCTGGATCCCAAGGATGGCAGCATGACCGAGTATCCATTCCCCTGGACCAACATCTCACTCCTCGACAATCTTCCCGCCGGCATCCGCGTCAACATCGACGTCGCCGGCGGCCGCGACCGCGGAGCGTGGTTCACGTCCGTCGGCCTCAACGCCATTGGCCGGTTCGACATTGACACCCACGAGTACGACCTTTACCCGCTGCCAAACCCGCTGTCGGCCCCTCTCATCATGCAGGCTGGCCCGGGCAACACCATGGTCTTCTCGGAGATCCTGGGCAACAGGGTCGGCACCATCGATGTCACCACCAAAGAGATCAAGGAGTACGAGATCCCAACACCGCTGTCCCTGGTTCAGGGTGTCGCGATCGACCCCGAGGGTCTCATCTGGTGGACCGGCACCGGCGGTGGCAACTTTGGCACCATCAACGTGACCACGGGCGAGGTGACCGAGATGTTCATCGCCGACATCCGCGCCGCGGGCAACTCCACCGTGGTCGATGAGGGTCTTGTCAGCATTGGTTCCTCCGGCGCACTGGCTCTCCCCGGCCCCATCCGTGTCGGCCACGATGGCAAGGTCTACTTTGTGGAGGGCAACCTGGTCTTCCTCGGAAACCGCGTTGCGCAGTACGACCCCAAGACGCAGCAGCTCGTGGAGTATGTCACCCCTACCAGCCTCAGCGCCCCGTGCGATCTCAACAACCAGCAGCCGGACGCCATCTTCTTTGCTGAGTTTACGGGTGCCCATCTCGGTCGCCTGGATTACTAAGGGCGGCAGCTAAACAAGCCAAGCAAGGCGCCACCAGCTAAGAGTAACGGATTTAGAGAGCTAAAATTTAGTTTAACTGGGAAAAGCCCCATCTTTATACTTCATGTAAATAGTAATTATTATTATAGCACCTACCTCTAGAGCATTCTAGATTATGTCTTGCTGATGTGGCGATGGTCCCTAACGTTGTCCCTGACGTGACTGTGTGTGTTGGTAAAGGCGCCACTCCGGAACCGCTCAAATATGTTCACGGCTCCGTAGTGTTCAACCCAACTGACGAACTGCAGACGACCATTCATAATAGAAAAGTCTTTCACAAACTCAATAAGAGGTGGCTACCTAGGAGGACTGAATATCGTCACATGAGTGACCATGGCGATTATGGCAGTCACTGGGGGGTCAGTGAATGGGGAGTCACGTAAGTAAGGGGGTCCATACGTCTTTAAAAGGGGTGCCCTCTGCCCATTCTGCACTCAGAACTTCGCCATTACGCCCCCTTCGAATACACTGCAAACAATCGCATTTTTGCCAGACCCGGTCTTTCCTGCCACACCGAATGCTTCCTCGAGCTCGAGCTCCAGCCTGTTAAGGGCTGTCCACACTTCAAACTCTCAAACAAGAGACAGCTCGGCCTATCGATTATTGAGGTGGACAGCCACACTGGCGCCTCCCAGCATTAAGGCGCCTTCACGCTTCGGGCTATCTTGGTACCTGGATGAAGATGGAAGACGAACGTCAGTGTCGGCAAGCCACGCTAAGCAATGTTGGGTGCACTGGTACGCTGCCTGTCGTCCGATGCCTCCCCTTTAGGCTTTTCGGATCGCCCTCGAGCCATTGGTGAAGCTCCAACACATAACCGTCCTGCCTGTAGATGCTCCCGCCTTCGATTTCTTCCAAAATCCTGATGGCCACCGTGTCTTCGAAGCGCTCTTACTCGATCGATAAGCCCCGGCATGTCTGGAAAACAGATTTTGGCCCGAACGAGCCTGCACGCCATTCCATGAATATTCAGAAAGCCGCCTTTGGAATACTTGCTCTCTATCCACTCAAACACCGCTCACAAGACGATTGCCGGCTGTCCAGACCAGGAGAGCTTGGGTCTAAGCATGAAGGCAGCCAGCGTCTCCATGTTCTTGAATGGTGCATAGCTCATGCTAGAATCTCCATCACAAGCGTGTAGTCAACTCATCTCGGGCAGCTTGTTTGCTGTCGGTGAGGCCAGAAGCGGGTCAGTCATCAGACCAGCCTCCTTGAGCTTGTCCAGCATAGAGCACCAGCTAATATTGTACTCAACCTTGACACGATGGCTCCCTTGAGGTATGGCAAGAATCACATATATGTAGTCATGCTGTACTGCTCTGAACCCATTACTCGTCATCGCGAATGCTTCTTCATCGTGAAAGCTTCGTCATCGCGAAAGTCTTTGTAAATGCCTCGTCATCATAAATGCCTCGTCAAGATACAACAAAACCCCACCAGTCATTGATTATAGCACCATGCATAGTTGCTCATATCTGGAAGGTGTCCTTGTGATGGTGAGTCGTCGCCTCCTGTCCCTCATCATGAATTGTGGGGAGCAACAGGCAATGTAGCACTTGCATTGCAATGATAAGAGCCATAGCCGCCTATCCATTCAGTGTCTTAGTCGGGCGCATATATATCAGGAAAGGTCGCAACGTATTCTGCTAGCTCCGAGATATAATCATCGTCTATGAGTTGATGCTCAATAGCGTAGACTAACTTGGGGAGCACCAAAGTAAGAGGCAGGGTACATATGCTCTAATGATATCCTAGTTCTAGGTGGCTCGCTTAGAGCAAAGGTTCCAATCTATTCCTATTTGGTCTCCATGCAGGTGGGCTGTACCACTTTGGTTTGCAGCCACGGCACTGCCATCATCCAATTACGGTCATTGGACTACCGACTACATGTAAAAACGGCATCGATGAGTTGAACATACCAGAGTCAAGTTTGCGTCAATTTCAACGCCGCCGTCGTCCATGCTTGCCAATCAAATGCATCCAACAAAGGGTCTGGACAGGCCCTATAAGTATGAACCACTGCCGGAACCGACATGCAGGTATCTAACTGCGTTCGAGCCCGGGGGGCTAGGGACAAGAGAGATCGAGGTGCCTCACACGACATACATCAGGCTCGCCACTCTAGAGCCCGCCACCCAGCCGCAGGACGATCTCGTGATCCGCCTTGACACCGTTCCCTTCAATGCCCCTTTCAGCGACTCCGATTACGACGACCCAACCCTGACGGTCTGGCATGACGTCCGCGCCATCCGCGGAGAGGACCAGCCGCCGCCTGAGTACGAGGCTCTGAGCTACGCCTGGGGCTCCGAGGCGGATCCCGCCCGTGTGCGAGTCCGGAGCCGAAGCCACAAACCTGGCTCCGACAGCTACTACCTGTCCATAACGCGCAATTTAGACGACGCCTTGCGCGCATTGCGGAATTATCATCTCGCTGCCGAGGACCCCGAGAGCGCTGTTGCATCCAATTTATCACGCGTCCTATGGATTGACGCCATCTGCATCGACCAGGCCAATGCTGCAGAGAAGGGCCCTCAGGTCGCGATGATGGGGAGTATCTACCAGTCCGCCAGCCGGGTTGTTGCGTGGCTGGGTCCCGCGGACGAGACCTCACACCGCGCCATGCGCTTTATGTGCTCCGTCGGCCTGCAGGTCAACGTGTCGTTCCGCGGGTCAGAGCTCTCGCCCGCCCCAGGCGCCGCCCATCCGGCCCTGGGGGACATCCAGGCGCCGCTTTTTGAGACCCATGACCACGACATGATCCCGTGCCTGACTGCCTTGTTCGAGCGTGCGTGGTTTTGCCGCCTTTGGGTGGTGCAAGAAATCCTCCTCGGAAATCCCTTGCGAACGATCGTGCTGTGTGGGCCTCATGACGCTGTGCCGTGGTCCTTATTTCGCAAGGCCATCGCTGTGGTAAGCTGGAAGGGGCTACGCTTGTCCACGCCTCAGCATAGCCATGCTGTGATCTCGCGGCTGTGTACATTTGTAACGGTGCAGGATAACACGGCATATCTGTCGCGTCTGCGCTACGACTTTGGCGGGCTCGCATGTAAGGACCCTCGCGACAGGATCTACGCCGTGATGAATTTGCTGGGGCCTCTCGAGCGGCGACATCTGTGTATCCGCCCAGACTACGCAAAGCCCGTCGCGAAGGTGTATAGGGAACTGGTGAGACGGGCGATCGGCGTTCTGGGTGATTTATCGATCCTGGAGGAGTGCGAGGCGAGTGCGGAGGGCGACAGGTCATTGCCAAGCTGGGTACCAAACTGGGCTTGCCAGCCTGCATCTCGCGGGCCAAAACAGGGAGTACCATTCGCCTCGGCACAGCTTGGGGGCTGGACCGCAAGCAAGGACAGTATTTTGGACGACAGCAGCGACATTCTGACTCTGGCCGGAGTCAGCGTCTCGACGATCCAGCATATTGGAACATGTTACCCTGATGATATCGACATCAGTGACGAGATTCGCGTCGCCCAGATGCTTTTCCAGGAAGGGCTGTGGGAGCACGACCCGCTGGGGGAGCACGACCGGCTGTGGGGCGTTCCTCTGTGCGAATGGGTGCGCACCTTGTTGACCGGGGAGGTCGCCGAGGCCTTGTCTCCTCCACCGCAATGGGCTCCCACGATGAAAGAGGGTATAGAGACACTCCGGGTCATGCTCGCTGCAGGAACCAAAACACCATCTGGATGTACTTTCGATAAAGCCAATTGGGCATCCAGGAGGAGTGTCAGGTTCCTCAAGAATGCTGGAAATCGAGCTGCTGGGCGGCGCATATGCAAAGACTCACGGGGATCACTCGTCTTGGCCCCACGACTGGTACGCCGTGGTGATTTGGTTTGTGTTCTTTTGGGGAGTGGAAATCATGTGCTCCTGCGACCGACCTCGCCAACAGGCAAGCAGTTCCGCTTGGTCGGAACGTGTTTTGCCCATTGCGCTCTGTGTAAGCCAGTACCCTCCTTGCTAATTTTAAATGTTGCGTTAAAGTCTTTTCTTGTGAGTCGTTTGTTCTAACTCACCTCCATCTTGCTCATGTAGATGGAACTGCATTTCTGGGTCCCGTGCCCCCTGGAATTCGAATCGTCCTCGACCCTCGAACATCCAAAATGACCTTTATATCCAGCAAAACGGGGCAAAGATCCTTTGTTGACCCGCGGCTGTCATACCTTTTCAGTGAACAAAGGCTTGCCGAGTTTGAAAGGTCACTATCTGACAATAACGACTCGCCGGTGAGCTTGCACGAGCAGATTGATCCTGATGTTTTATCCAAGTGTGGGAGAGGGTTAGACGGCAGGAAAGGGGTTGGCATACGGAAATTCGAGATCATATGAATATACGTAGCTTTGAGATATTATCTGCACACATTGTGTTGAGATCCATCATGATCAAACTCTTACAATGGGAGTCATCAAAGTTACCGTGTCTTGTCTGGGCTTCAAGGAGATACCGGGGCCTTGTCCTCATGATACGCTTGTTCGCCCAAACATCCTGGCAACAACCACCGGGCCTACAGCCGTATGTGCCAAGGTAATCGTCACTTCCAATCCTGGATTTGTTTCGTGCATTCAATCTGGACACAAGAATAACCCCCCAGCATGGTTCCATCCCATCTTCAGCGGGAAAGCCTCTTGTGGCAAAGAAGCAGAACTTCAGCCGCCACCAGCACGGTCTAAGATCGCACAAGTTCTGTCTGATCCGCCGTGTATGGCATTACACCCATCTCGATCGAACTTGACGCACGAGATCCAGATGTAGACTCAATCCGTTTTGCCATTCATAATCGTGTTACGCTTTTCGAGAATCCGACTTTCTGCACGCTTTGCCATATGGGTATGCAATCGAAGCCCCTGGGGGCGTGCTGCTGTTATTTGTGGCTGTCGCGCCTTCAACCACTATGTGAACCATCCAATCTACCATCATGCAATTCCTTCCGTTGGGTTAGTGCGTAAAGATCATCAACTGGTTGCCCACATCTCTTTTCACGTTGAGTAATTCATGGCTTGTTCTCGTAAAGCATAATCGAATTCCGAATTTTGGATTGATACCAGTCAATCAAATGTCCGATGCTCTTTGTGAACTGTAATAGTTATGGTGTATCGCACTGGGATGTATGCCTCGTATCTAAGCGTAGCCAGCTGTTCACCACGCTGCTTCCTCATCCTGGCCAACTGAAGGCCTCTTGCTGTGTATACTATTGGTGATCCCATACACCGAGTCTTGTGTAAGTGCCGTCCTGGAGCCCGCATTCCGTACGGGTCCCATCGCGTAGCTGTTGTTGCCACTGGATCTGCTCGGGTACTCTTTGCGATGGCATATAGGCCGAAGCATCGGGAGGCAAGCGCCAAGAATACCAAATGTGATCTCGATGGGGTACAATACTTCGAAAGCGTCTCTCCGAATGTAGGTGTCTGTGGGAGCCTGCCCAATGAAACCCGGCAGCTTCCAGGCCAGAATTCGCAGCAGGGACAGCACGCAGGCACTACACATAACCGTCAGTATTTGCGTAGCAGTTCAAGTAATGAGCGGGGTGTGACCAACATAAAGCCAACTGTAAAAGTAAATAACAGTCGTATCTTGCGTTTACGATTTCGCATTTGCAGTCCCCACAACGACTTCAAGGGGAGGGCAAAGACGACAATATCGCAAACACAGCTTAGAACATCGGGCAGGACACCATACACTACCCACTTCGGCCCCTCTTCCACCGCATCTGGGCCTTGATCGGCCATAACAAAGAGTACGTCTTGGATGCCGACGCCGAGCTGAACACCCATGGAGACCACGCCGCATATGATCACCCAGGCCCCTACAGCCATGATGATGTGGCTCATCCAGGGAATCTGCCGTAGAAGTTCATAGTATATGCAGAGGATTGAAACTCTGCACAGATAGCTTGACAGAAGGTAGAATGTCGAGGCAATGACGAGGCACTGCGTTAAGCTGGGTCAGGCCTTATTGTTCTCCCGTCGCAAGCCCATTCGGTCCTGCTTGTTGAAACGCCCGGGCTATGTGTGGACTTACCTCGACTCTCATTATCCAGAACCCTATACCTCTGTCTTTCAACTCCCAATTGGCGCCGCCTCCGCCTGCAAATACTGACAAACGCTAGATGTTAGTACTCTGCGGTGACTGCGATAGGACCTGAAAGTCTTCCCACATACAAAGAATTATTGGGAGCCAGACTCCCAACAGAGTTATCTGCCATCAGTCAGTTTTTATGCTGCAAAATGTACGACCAATGACCTATACATACGCAGGATAAAATGATCAAGTAATCGCCCCATTTCAGGCGGGAGCGGAGTATGGATTTTGACCATAGTCGCAGACCAACCAGCACAGGCGCTATCGGAGCGAGAACAGCGCATAGAACGACGATCCCCACCTGGAATGAGGAGTTGATGTGTGGTTCCCACGCCATTTTGGGACAGAAAACGGTCGTGTCATCTCAACGAGCGTGAGAAAACGAAAGACAATCAGCACGATGCAAGGAAAGCGAAACGGGGCAGGTGCGTTGGCCGAAGGTCATAGACAAATATCAGGACTAACTAAAGTCTTACGTGCCTGCGTATAGTCCCGAACCCAGGCAGCTAGAAAAGAAGAGTCATGCCACTGCGACGAGCATGTGGGCCGGGGGGGGGGTGTACATCGTGTACATCCCGACAAAAAGACTTCGGCCGCTCCAGCCCCGGAGCTGCAAACGTAACCCTGTGGGCGGGGTACGGGCTCAGCCCTATCGAACACGGTCCATTCACGACCGGCGGAGTGAGCTGACAAGCGAGAGGTTTCTGCGCATCGTGTGCCTACCAGCCCGGGCCTAACACAAGCCCGGCAGTTGGGAACCAACCGGAGGCCGTGGGGCTTCGTCTTACGTGCGTCTCTTGGCGAGGGCCCAGTAAGCCGGAGAGCACTCTGAGGCCACCCAAGAGCTGAACACGTCGCCCGCACCGCTCATTTGTGCAACTCCTGCGTTGATCATGCTTAGGTTCTGTCAGCGTCGCACTTGGCGGATGTCCCCAAATGAACGGGTGTGTGCCTTCCCGGTTCACCTGGGCTGTGTTGGTGCCACACCGAAGTGCTCACCGCCTTGGGGTGTAATGCGCCTCTTAAGAGTACACTTATACCCGTTGCAACAATGGAACTCGAACTTTAAAATCGACTTCTTAAAATATTCTCCGGCGATGGGACGAGCAAAGTTCAATTAAAAGGACAAAAAGACCATTGAATTGGTAATTCTCCCGTGTCAGAACCCTGTGCATGAAGTGTCAATGTCTCTTGGTCACTTCAGCTCTTTCATCCAGTCACTCACACTGCTGAGTCGAGGGAACAGTATGAGTACTAGCGATGTCCCACGAAGACGGGGCGATGAGAAGTTCTCCCAAGGTGATGTGGTCCAGGCCGTGACTCACCGCGGTTGGTGAGTTGGTTGCGCCAAAGGAAAAAGACACCCAAGGCCTGATGGAGAAATGTGAGTATTTGGTGTCAGTGAGGATACTGCAAATGGATTTGACTGCGATGAACGATGTCAATAAGCATTAGCCGGAACACTGGAACAATCGACCATAACTGCGGGCCAACTGGTGCCCTTCAGGTTTATCCTTTTCCTTTTTCCATTTTCGAAGCGGCTGGGAGTGGTCTTCGTTTGTTCTTCAATCAAGGATGCAATTCGATAAAAACCCAGCCAGAAACGGCAGTAATATATAATATATCACTGAGAATTGCGTTTCTCAGTGCGATTAGTGATCGTGATTTGTTCTGGAGAGTTGAAATAATGGGTTTCGTAGGGGCATTTCTCTGATGACAGGCTCTCATGTAATCCAATAGACCTGTCCGGAGAACCGTAACCAGCCTTGGAAGTTGTCGTATGTAAATTGCTTGTTGCCTCTCCATGTACTGGAAGGCCTCTGTGAGCATCTCTAATGTTGTGCTCTCGGTCATGCAATGCGTTGCATTGGAATAAGTGCTGCATCGACCACTCATAGGCTTGTATCCTACGCCTCGAAATGTTGATAGTGGCACCCGGTCATCGGATGTGGAAATTTTACTACATGAGATCGCATCTTTCATCGCTGCCCTGCTTCATGGCTTGGTACTGTCACCGTGTTGCCGAAGCCCCTTGTCACTTGAGACGTTTGATTTGTGTAGAACGAATCCATCTGGCATACATTGAATGAGGATACACCTTAGGCCCTTTGAATTCCCACACCCACACTGAGCTCTTGAGTGGCATGTGATTGAAAGGCGGTGGCTTCTCGAACTAAAGCTTATAGGCCGTCGTAATGGTGAAGAATCTGTCGCGTCAAGCATTCTTGCGGAACTCACACGTACACCTCAAGCTTTGACCCTTGAGCCTTTGAGTTAATGATTAAGATATTTCAATGGCTACTGGAGACACCGGAATCCCTCGAGTGCGTTTGTGCCAAAGCCTTGCATTTTCCAGGGCATGTCGACAAACTTCAATGCACACTCCAAACCTGGACGATGTTCGCCGCAAGACTTAGACTGGCTATTTTGACCACTGTGTGATTCAAATTTCTCATGACAAGGAAAAAGAGTCTACGAAAGACAGAAATTACTTAGCAATGGAGAAGTTGAATGTTCTGAACTACGTCTGACAGTGTATATGCCGGGATGGGGTGGGACGAGGCCGAGGAGGAGTTGTAAGGTATGTCCCTTGTGCAACCAGAACCAGTGAAACATTGACTGTTGGAGGTTGACACAACACCCACGCGATGCCTGGGGATCTCCCGAAGTCCCCAGCACTTGTATAGAGTGTCTCTCTATAAGACTGTCCACATCCCGGTTTGGATTTCTTCAGAGCAGTAAAGCTATGATGAAACCCGTATCGCGGAGATTAGCCATTACCGCCTTGATAAGAGCAACTTAGGAATATGTGGCAAAGAAGTATAGGGTACTTAGGAAGTGATTAAAGAGTTTAGGACCATTACAAAAGAATAATGACCCAGACACCAGTCAGTCTAGTTGAACTAGAATCGTCCTATTCGTCTACATACCATATACTTACACTAAATTACTGCAAATTGATTGCTCGTCGCTCTGACATTAACATTCGATGTAATTATTTCCTTCCAATAAGATATGGCGGAATGCGAATCTGGATACAACGAAAATTCCAGGTGCATGGTAGTCAAGCTGGTCCATACATCCCAATGATGAGTGTGGAAAGTTTCATGAATGACGTTGGTGTTTATGGATAGATAAATGTTCGTTTGATGATGATGTATGTACATGTGGAAAAATGAAGAATTCATTACTAGTAGTGTCTGTGAACATCATGACTGTGGCATGAGCTTTTTGAAGTTAACGGATAAATGTTTGCCTAGGAAAAAGATAGAAGTTGGATCGACTTCTTGATTTTATTTTCCGTTGGAAGTTTGAAAAGTGAAAAAGACATTGTTGTGGGACAATTTGACTGTCGTGCCCATTTGTAGAAACAGTCCCTCTCTTTGACGGAGGCGCGCACAGTGACTGGCATGATTGAGTTTGTCACTGACAATGCCTCTTCAGAGGGCTGGTGGGGGCATACAAGGATATTTCGACCTGTGTCCCTGGCATTCCTGAATGGCACCTTTCGGCCACGCTCTGTTCACATGAAAACGAGCTCGAGGAACTTTGGAAGATGGTGCAGGCTGCTCACAGAACCACAGACCAATCTCACCAAGCAAGACGTGGGCATGATGAAAATGACCACAAATTTACAAATGAGCAGAATTTCAAGAATCTTTGACATAAATGAGGTAGCATATGCCCCCCCCAAGGTTTGATTTGGGCATATTTGACATGGTAACGTGGTGGGAAAGAGGAAAGCAGATGCATGAGGATCATGGGCCCAAAATTTGATTGCAACTCAATCAATGCTAGACTATGGCCTCCCCACCCAAAATTCCATATTAAACCCAAGGCAACGCCTGAATGGTGCCATCTATGATTCCACCGACAAAAATTGACTATCCCCCACGTCCCTACACCAGGATTCATGCACATTCCAGAATCATTCATATTTATGGGACCACCGGCTCCAAGGCCCTTATCGACGGGGCGGCTTTTGTTGCACGTTTCCCGGAGCATGCGTGCCATTATTTGATGTTGGGTACTGTGACCCGTTAACTGAAGGTTGAGGTACAAGGGGAGCGAATTGTGGAGCCACATCCGGATTTTGGGGACCGTATGAACCCGGGGGAACAAGGTCTGGAGGAGCGCCTCCGCGCCGCTGGCGCTGCATGTCAATGGCTGCGGCTCGCGAATACGCATCAGCTGGCATCTTGTTCTTCGGCTGCTTGTGGCCTGAGGACGGAGGCCGCGCGTGGTCAGCCTTCGCATTTGAGCCTTAGGGCAGAGGTAGCTGACCTCTATCGTGCATGTTCGAGACTGTGCGCTGGACAGGCTGCCCTCCATGACGGTGTTGCACGACATCAAGCATCTCGTGCTCCTCGTGATTCAACTTATAGACCTTGCAACCTATGAACAGCACGAAGCCCCACTGGGCGGAAGCGAAGCCACCCAGCATCGCACTAGCTGCGATACCGATAGTGCATCCAGGTCTTCTGTTGTCTAAGCACTGGGCCTTGCGCAGCAAAACTGACCAGCCCTTTATCTGTTAGGTACTGATGGAAGTTTTGAGGCTAATGGAGAAGCTTACTGCGAGAATGCCGGTGGAAAACAGAGCGTGGGCCAGCTCCCAAACAAACAGGCGTTGCCTCGACCTGTACATGTGTGAATCCTTGGACCGGGTGAAGAAGTCGTACCGTTCCTGCATTATGGAGATGACGAAGTTCCAGAGCAGAAGTACAGTTGCCGTCCAGCCCACGGTCATCATTGGAGAGTTGAAGAGCGCGTCTTTGTCGACGCCCCAGTGGAACACGAGCGATGCCATGAGCATAGCACATATGAAAATTGCGACGGCCTGAGGTTCATCAGTCATAATCGTCCGTAGCATCGGTGGCAGTGCCGCAGCAATTCACCTGGCTGATAGTCGCGCCCGTTCTAAAACGCCAGTCGTATGGATGTTGGACAAGCCCGCCACAGATTCTCCGGCGGGACTCGTCAGGCCGATCGTTTTGGAGCGTGGAAGCCTGACCGTTCGACAGCATGCTGAACTGATCGTTCGCCGGCATGGTACCTTGTCTGCTGTATACGGACATGGCGGTAATGCGAGGCTGTTCTGTGGTAAGTCGCGTTACAAGCGATGTCGAAGTAGATGCCGAACTGGAGTTTTGAAAGCCCCGGCAGCGTCCTCAAAGGAGACTTTTGAGGCTTTCCGTTGTCGATCGTGTCACTGATGCCGATAATGTTGATAGCGCCCGTCCCTGTCGATGATGTCGATGGTGTATGGCTAGAAGGTGGACCAAAACGTACCCAGGCGATGCGTAGACGAGGCGCAGCTTTTGTGTTGGAAAGTGGAAGAGAGTGGGAGCTTGGGAAAGGAGGCGAGCTTTTATAATTTTGTCGCCAGGTGTAGGAAGTGACTCGCACGCCACAACCTCCGGAGGGCTCATGTGAGTCTGTGACTGGATTTTATCTGCGCTAGAGGATGTCGCTATGTACATGAGGGGCAGACAAGGAGGGGCAGTCAAATAGCCCCGGGATAAACATTGGACTGAAGACTGGTGATAAGAGACTGAAGAACTTTATGCCGACGCTTAGGCCAATGCCTGGACGTCGCTCAGGCTGCTCGCACCATCGGATGCTCTCGTCGAGATGCCACCCTGAGCCAGAGAGATCTCTTTCTTCGCATCATCCAAGACAACGACAGCAGCCGAAAAGAACGGAGCCCCGAGAGTGCAGCTCGACTCGCCGAGGAACGCACTCAGAACACAATACCCAGGCTCGACACCGTCGAGGTAGCCACGCACCAGGTTCCTGTACGGCAGGGAGATAGTGACGTTCTTGAAATCAAAGTTAAGCGTTGCCGAGGCCGGGATCGACTCGCAGGAGCCTTCGTACGCTAAGACGGATGTGAAAGGGACAACGGTGAGTCCGGTGATGTTTGCGATCTCTGTGCTGATGGGCAGCTCTAGGTTAGGGCTACCGCTGTCTAAGAGGCAGGTCGCAGGGGTAAACTCTAGGGGAATGACGGTCGTGGCGCCGGTGTTGTTTAGGGGTGCTGTCTTAAACCCTGGTGTCGTCGCGTAGTAGCTGCCTTCGGTCCAGTCCGACCCGACTGTGACGAGGCTGCCGCTGTACTTTGAGCTGGGCGGCAGGGCACCGATGAGTGCCGTGCCACTGTAGGTGCCCTTGAGGTCATCTGGTGCCTGGTCGAACCATGTGCTCAGGGTGTTTGATGATACCAGACCGTCGTCCAAGAGGTCCCTGCGGAGATCGGAGCCGGGACCCATGCCGAGGATGCTGTGGTCGGTGCTATATCCGGCGCACGTTGTGTCGTCCCATGTTGCGAGCAAGGTCTCGTTGGACACCGAGACCCTTCGGTTTGGCAGCTTGGGGTAAGTGGTCTGGGCGAAACCGATGGTGTCGTTCATGGTGTAGAAGGTCTCGACAATGTGCGCGTTTCCGGCGTAGGAATATGAGACGATAGAGTCTACTGCCGGAGTGTGTGTCGTTGAGACCGTCCAGTCATAGAACGGTGTGAGGGTCTCGTTGCACGGGCCCCTGCTGCCCTTGTATCGGGAGCCGTAAAAGGCGAGGTTGTCGGGCCCTGCGACCCAGAAACCATCACTGCCGGTGTCGAAAACGGTCTCCACTGAAGAGTTCTGCCCTGGTGTTCCCCAGACGATGTCTGCCGTGATCTTGGGCAGGCCTCCATACTTCCAAGTGAGTGGTATCGCAGCGTATCCATTCGAGGACCGCGGACTTGGCGCCGCTGTCGAGACAGCGACCACCGCTGCAGCCGACAAGAGTTGTGGGAACATGACGTCGGGCAATGTGTGCTAAGTCCAGGCACTCTCCTTCTCCTGGAGAAAGTAAATGATGATGCTGAGCTTTGGGCAGAGTGGACGTTTTGGTCGCGATGGATGGATGCCTGACCAACCGAGTCCAGCTTCCTGCGAGCCAAGCAGTATAAGACTTCGGCACATCGGCGATTTAAGCTTTAACAAGATTACACCCACATCTGCTGCACGGCCGGATACCACGATAGGCCAACGATCATGCATGGATGGTTCGTGGGGGTTCGGTTGAGAGTGGAGACCGATGGTGGGAAACAATGCGAAGCTTTCTGCCAAGCTTATTTTTAGAACCACTCGGGTTCTATTCACCATCCGTGGCAACGACGTGCGCACACGGACTTTGTCCGTCCCTCCTCTCTCATCGTTAGTTCAACGGTTGACAAGGGCAGTCAGTATTCGCACCACGAGTCGGCCTCTTTCAGAATCAAGAACCGATTAAGTTTCCCATGAAGCAGCAAGGTTAGAAAATGTGGTCCGACACGAGAGTGTTGTGCCATCGCGTGCAAGAAGAGGCAGCGATTCTCCTCCGAGCTATGCTGTTTGAGGCATGTGCTGGATGGAGACCTCGTATTGCTTCACATGTCCTAACATCCCCTCCAGAACGCGGCTAGGATTGCCCAGAGAACCCGTTCCAGGGGTACATTCGCCTGCCATTCTAGCTCCCGACGGAAATTACCTGCCATTATGCCGTATATGCACACCATCAGATCCACAAACAGGCGAAATCCCGATCCTGCTTGGCTACATCACTCATGATCCGACAAGAACTTCGTGGATCCATTACATAACAAAGTATCTAGTCATCACCCGACGCCTTACGGTCGGATCACGTCGACATCGTCTACCACGCATGAGTTTCGAGCACTCAAGCAGCAGATTGGCCGGGAATGAGAACCAGAACCAGAACTATTACCGGAGAAGCCGGATAAGAGCACCGAAACTTCTTTTCCTGAATCCATCCCGACACTTTGGGCAAGGCAAGAAGTTGCTCGCCTTCACAATGGTCAGCAGAACAGCACTTTGTCTTGTGGCAACGTTAAGCGCAAGCTTACAACCTGCCGACGCTTCAATTACCGGAAACTGCATTTCTGTTCCATTCGAAAGAATCTCGGGGCCGCCGTCTGGTTGGCAATACCACTCAACGCCTGAGAATACTACCAAAATACCTTTCAGAATCGCCTTGAGATACCCTCATCATGGCTATCTCCGAATCGCTCACGAGGTCAGCGATCCGGATTCCGCGCAATATGGCGTGCATTTGAGCAAGGAACACCTCCTCCAGGCTATGCCAGACGTCGAGTCCAGCGCCACAACTGTCCAGAGCTGGCTTCGTTCACAAGGCATCAGATCGACATATTCAGAGGCTGGAGGCTGGGTGACATTCGACACGTCAATAGCAGACGCAGAAGTTCTATTCGATGCGGAGTACGCGTTTTATAGCCACAACGGCTCAGCACCTGTACTGCGGACCTTGTCCTACAGCATCCCCGAATGCATAGCCGGAGACGTCGACTTTGTCTGGCCAACAACACAATTCCTGGTGTCCAGCCTTGCGGCCAAGAAGGAGCAGCGAGGCCTGAACTCTCGGCGGGTTGGCCCTCGAGACATCGTGGACTGCTCCTCGAACACTTGCCCCTCATACCTGCAGAAGCGATACAATGTCACATACTCTCCCCCGGATAAGACATCCGGGAGCAAACTCGCCCTTGCCGGCTTTCTTGGCGACCATCCCGATACCCAAGACCTCAAGTCATTCCTCAAATCCTACGGCCTCCGCAACGACTCGGACTACCAGAGCTACAACTTCGCAGTCGAAGCAGTCAGCGGTGGGAGCATCGATGACACTCCGTCCTCAGCTTCGGTTGAGGCGATGCTTGACACGGAGTATTCTTCCACCTTCATCAACCCCTTGGACACCATCTATTTCGCTACAGGCGGTCGCCCACCGACCTGGTCCCAGCCCGGAAACGTCACCGTCCCCGATTCTCAATCCGAGAACGAGCCGTACCTAGACCTCATCAACCACCTCCTCCAGCTCGACGACCCACCACAAGTCCTCTCCATGTCCTACGCAGACGACGAGCAGTCCGTTCCCCCAAGCTACGCAGAGCGGGTCTGCAACGGCTTCGGCGCCCTCGCTGCCCGGGGCATCACAGTCATCGCCTCGAGCGGCGACGGCGGCGGGGCGGGGACGTCATTCGGGACCTGCGTCGGCCCCAGCGGCGAAGAGCGCTTCATCCCGACCTTCCCCGCCTCCTGCCCATGGGTCACGTCCGTCGGCGCCCTCGCGGCGTGGGGCGGCTCCGCGACGTACTCGAGCGGGGGCTTCTCGAACTACTTCGCCGCGCCGGCGTGGCAGGCCGACAGCACGGCTGCCTACGTGGAGGGCGTGCTCGCCAACAGCAGCAAGATCCCGGCGGGGTTCTATAATGCCTCCGGGAGGGGGATCCCCGACGTCGCGCTGCTTGGGGACCGGTACCCTGTCATCACCAACGGGGAGACGAGCTTGCAGAAGGGGACGTCGGCCTCGGCGCCGTTCTTTGCGGCTTTGATTGTGTTGATTAATGATATTCGCCTTCGGCAGGGGAAGTCTGTTGTGGGGTTCATCAACCAGCTGCTTTATTCTGAACAGGGTCGTGCCTCGATCCGGGATGTTGCGGATGACACAAGTTCCATCGAGGGGTGTGAGCAGGGGGAAGTGTTTGTCAATGGCTACCAGGCTGCTCCGGGGTGGGATCCTGCTTCGGGGCTGGGCGAGCCTGGATTTGAAAGCTTGAGAGCGCTCTTCGTGTAGACTCTATCCTCAGTGACATTATTCAGGAGGTAATGGACGTTCTCGGGGGTAAATCAAGATCGTGGCAAATATTTTAGATGCCGGTAGGGAAACAAGACAGCAGCAAGTGGTCTACGCTTTTCTTGTTCCTGGAGACCAGGCGCTGTTTTCCTTCGTGTATGCTGTCAATTTGGCCAATGAGTCACGTCACAGGTCGAGAGAGGTTCATTCAATGGATGCCAGTGCGAAATGGGACACAGGGTCATTCATCAAAATCCATTTGATCATTGCTCCCTTCTGTATGTAGCTTCTTCCTTCCCAAATATCCTGAAATGATTCCACCTGGTGGCAAAGATATTCCTCGCTGTGAGCAGGAATGACTTCATAAGTGTAGCCACACCAGAAGGCCCCAAGAGTCTGAAATGTTCTGAACTATAGAAATGTTCAAGATTCCAAAATTAACAGGAAAAGAAAAATACCTGGGCCCGAAATCACCGGTACAGGCATCAGCAGCGATGTACTCGTGCGCACCTAGAAAGACTCTTTTCATTTCCTTTCCCTCGTCCTCATTGACCAGTCCCGCACATCCTCACCTGTCCCATGTGGAGGCTAGGGACGGTAAAACCTGGCTCTGAGTTCCGGAAAACTTGCGACATAATCTTCGTCCTAGTTAACCCTAGGTCCATGCCCGTCAGCCCAGAAGGCTGTATGAAAAGTGTTCTGAGATGTCAAGGATTCTCTGTCACTCTGATGCGCCGAATTACCATGATACTCCGTCCGATAAATGTTCGATCTGTGGTCAGAACCACAAGGCGTTATTGTGATATCAGGAACTCCCCGTTCCACCGGATGCTCGTGGCTACGGCGTCTGCTCCTTTGTGAGCTTGCACCAGTTGCGTGACGATAGATACTGGGCGCCGAGGATCCGCCTGGACGAGATAATATGCTTCCCCGTTCAGATCTTAGGAACGAAGCGGAGTTGACCAGTACTCTCTTCGGGCGCCTGATTTCTACCCGTCTCCTTTGGCTCGTGCCATTCATTCCTCGGCGAGACACTGTACTGTGCCCACTGAGGTCGCTGTCAGTTGAGCTTGGGCTGGCCCGCCCACTGCTTGAAAACATGGTTTCGATTTCCCGTTCCGCTTGTCCATTTCTCGCCTGATGATGTTGGGAACCAGGTCCTGCAGCCCCATGTGGTTGCTCATATTGCATACCCGCATTCGCTGTATGATACAACGCGTGTTGACCTCGAGACCGTGGTTCTTGGGTGACCTGATGATCATTATATTAGCGTTGAACCACCAGAATGAGATGGCCAAGTGGATATCCTCCGGCCTGTTCACGCTTGCTCTTCTTCATCCAAGGTCTTTCATGACATCCAGATTGCGTGATGTACTCACCTGCCTCTGTCGGCCTGATCTTGCGTCTTCCGCGGGCCTTGTTGGACATGCCTTTCTGACTTCAGATCTCCATCGGCTGACACCATTTCCTCCGTGGCGGTCGCTGGGCCCATGTCGTTGCTCCATATTCCTCCTTCCACCGTCGGGGTATCCTCGGGTTTGTGCCGCCTTCCTGCGGTCTTTGTCTTCCCTCTCCCAAGCTTCGGCTTGCTCGCGCTCCTTCTTGACCCTTTTCTTCTCCTGCTCCTCCTTCTGTTCCTGATCAAAGGCGTATCCGGGCATGAGTTCCATTTCCCACCTCGTACGCTCCAGCCCCTCTTTCAAATTATCACGGGCATGTCTCAGCCGTTGCATTGTCCGACTGTACGACCGAACCATTGAATAGATCTGAAAAACTTGCATCAAGACAGCCAGGCCAACAAAAGCGTCCATACCAAGAATTGCGAAGCACCCCTCGTTGCTAAGGGGGTTGCACGGCGCGCCCTTTCTTAAGAAGGCCACCGCGTAAGCCTTAAGATCATGTGAGTACAAGATCAGCATTTGGATTCGTAAAGGGGCAGTTGGGGTGCGATGAGGATCGATAGCTTACACAACCAATCCCAAAAGAAAAGACCAAGACAAGAACCTCCATCACGATGTAGGCAACGTAGCGGCCGTAGACCTGGCGGACCTTGCGATCCCCCCAAGATGTCCACAAGAAAAAATGCCAACAGCAGAGGATGCAACAAAACACAACCCCCAAAACTAAAAGCCAAGCAAATTTCGTGCGCACGTCCTTCACCACGGAGATGCCAGGGGTCGAGGGTATGTACAGGGATGCGGCAAGTGCGGCAGATGCCGCAGTGCATAGAAACTGCGATAGAGAGCGAGTCGTTATTTGATGTTATACATACATCGTCATCGTCCTGACGGTGGGGTTTGCATAACTTACTTGAAATCCTCTGGTCCATATTATCCACTCGTCCTTCCTTCTAGTCTTCTTCTCGAAACTCCGTTTTCGGTGACGGTATCTGAAGATAGTGTGGATCAGTTGAGTAATTTCGATGACTACCCAGAGGAGCAGAGCAGCAGTGATGGCCATCACATTGGAGCAGCCCGGCGTGGTTGTGACCTGGCAGCCCGCAGGGGTATTGAGAACGGAAGTGATGTATGCCTTTCACATTCACCGTCAGTCGAGGTGCAGTTCCTTGAGCTCGAATCGAGAATACTCACAATGCCGAAGACGCCGTTCGCCAGGATCATCAAAACACCGCTGACGAGGAAGTAGAAGCGGAACAAGATCGGTCGGCGTTCGAGCTTTGTAAGTATCCGCAACTTGAATATAGACAAAAAGCCCCAGATAAAGGACATTAGGTTTAATATCAGGAATAAAGTGATCCAATTGGCATTACTGGTTAAATCGGGCCCAGACAATGCCACTGGTCCCGCTGGTCTTAAGGTACCAGCCGACAACGCGACACCGATGATGGAACATACCACCTATGAGAATCGTTAGCTGATACTCCACAGGTTGGGAGCTACCAGTGTCCGTGCCTGGAATATCGCACCGCAGCGCACCAAAGAGCGGAACCAGTGGCAAACATCATCACGTCGGCGGTGGCGGTGGCGGTAGGTACTGCGGCGCGAGTACTCTGACGGAGTGAGAGGTGGTAGGGAGTGTCCCACAGACGAGCGCGATGATTGGAACGACTCTGAGCGAGAGGCCGAACGCTGGAGAGACTCCGAGGGATAGCGGGAACTCATGTTGACAACTTCTGGAAAAGCCTTTCCCGCCAAATGAGTCAAAACAAAACCAAAAAAGAAATGTGTGAAAAACAAAACGCGACAAACTGTCTTGGTTATGTTCATGCGCCCATATCTTGGACGTTCTGAGCATCTCAGAAAATTGCCGGGGCGAGGAAAGCCAAGTAGGTTTTATAGTTCCAGGTTCCAGCACGGACAGCCACTGACAAAATGCCGTAACTCACTCACAGCCACGAGAGAGTCAAATTGGCTACTGACTAGCATTTCCGTAGAATGGATGGCAGAACGGCGGGGCCTGGAAACCCCGCCGCCCTGTCATATGACTATCTGGGTTTCGTAGAGAGGGATTCAGTCTCCCGCTGCTGAAATCAGAAGAAGGGGAGACATCTCAGTTTTGGTCGGGAAGCCATACATTTAATTACGTCTTGAGGCGAGGAAACCAGTGTGCTCCTGCTTCGCACCCATGCCATCATCAACACTCAAAAGTAGTTACCATGGATGCTGACGTCTCGGCTCAATGATATCTCACAGTGGCGTCGAGTGCAAGAGTCTTATTGACGATATCCTGCCATACTTATCGATTTAGGATAAAAATGTTTACGAAAGATATCATTCTGGCACTTTACATGTATCGCTCCGTGGCCAAAGGGCCCGAATCAGGCTTTGCTCAATCCGAAAGAGCCAGAAATCCAGGCCGAGGCCGAAGACTGGGTCAAGGAAACGAGTGAAGTAGTTGGATTGCATAAGGATTTTAAGCTTGAAAAGAACTGGGTATCAATGCCAACATGCCTCGTTGGACCCAGGCAGATCCTGCTCAGTCTTGAAACCCCTTGGTCTTCCCAATCCAGCCCCACACCTTTGAATCGGTGTCGTTCTCATATGGAGGAGGAAAGGCTTCCTCAGTCAGACGAACATCTGGTAAAGGATGCTCTTCGTTGTCGTCCGTGGGATCAGGTGTGTTGGTTTTGCGAGCTCGTGATCCAGCTGCTTCAGTGTTGTCAGCATCGCCAGGGCCATACAGGCGATCATACTCCGCTTTCAAACTTTCCCGAGGTGATGTTGTCTCCCCGGACGAGTATGACGGAGGACGATCATTGTTCGCTTGTGAAGCTATTGAGTTGCGGCCCGAACTGCAAGGCGTGACTTTAACAGCAGGAAGCGGCGGATGATCCGACGAACAAATCGATGGTTCGGCCAACGCGCGCTGATGCGGGGTGAGGCGACTCAGGTCCTCATAGGAACTCATCGGAGACACCTCTGGAATGTGGTGCTCCTCGAGACGACGCCTGCTCCTGTGCGAACTGGTAACAGTTACGGTTCGCTGTATGCTGGGTGCCACGGTTGCGCGTGGGTGAGATGATGGGCTTCTATGCTGAGATCTTGGGAGCCAGGGGGGACTGCGATGGCCCAGGATCGTGTTGTTTTCCGGGTATGGTGTTGTTCTTGCCGCTGTTCTCGTTCCCGTCGTATCTCCGACGATTTGCTTCTTTCGACTCGCATTGCTTGGCGATCGGTGGTACTGCGTTCTGGGCGCACTCGGAGGGGTAAATGCTGGCCCTGGCAGGTGTCGAGCAGTGCTCATAAAAACGGTTCCTTGTACTGGCTGCCCATTCCTCTCTTGAAGCCATGAAGCATATCTATCATTGCTTCGCTTTCTTCGACTGCTGGTCTGGTGGCTGACCGTTGTGGACGTCCCTGTCTTCGACGCCCGACCATGGTGTCTTGCGGGGTGTTGTAGATCGGCGTGTGGATGTCGTTGATCCCAGCTCTCCATACGAGCCATTTCAATATCATATGATTGAGGGATGTGGGCCTTCTCTGGTTCCGCAAGATGCGGCAAATGCCGACGGGCTCGCCTCTTGGTCTCTCTCTTAGACATTGCTTCCTCCTGAGCCTTTTTCTGACGTCTCTTTGGATTCTTTTGATTTTTCTCTTTCGCCTTTCTCCGATGCTCTTCCCTGAGGGGTGGCATGATGTACCCGTATGAACACCAAATAACCCAAAGCTGATAGACCTGTAAAACACCGAGAAGAAGGGCGAAGCCGTCCGTGACGGCAATCAAATAGCACCACTGATTGCTAATTGGATAGCAAGGAGCGTCTTTGATAAGATATGCCGCA
This sequence comes from Diaporthe citri, assembly GCF_014595645.1. Classification (NCBI taxonomy): domain Eukaryota; kingdom Fungi; phylum Ascomycota; class Sordariomycetes; order Diaporthales; family Diaporthaceae; genus Diaporthe; species Diaporthe citri. The sequence goes on from NW_025064849.1 coordinate 5,567,961, forward strand.
AAAAAGCCCTTTGGGATTGTGTAAGCCAAACCTCGGGTGCAGACTGGAGGGCGTGCCATGAGGAGGGGGCAGCGTGTTGATTGTGGACGATTTTGAGACTCACGAAACAGATTCCAACGGGTGCCAACAGCGCAAGCCACTCCACCACAATGAAAAGAACATACGAGCCGTAAGACTTCTCAAATGGCGACCACGGCCATATGTTTATGAAATGCCAGCCACAGATTAAAGCACAAACCCCGCCTCCGCCGACCAACAACCCGCCATGGAACCCTGTGCGCATGCCTTCTGCCACATGTATTCCTGCGGGAATGAACGAAAATATTGCGACCACGGCAGATGCCCCAGCAAAGAAAATCTGCCGCATAAAATGTGAGCGATTGACAAATGAAAACGAAAACCATACTTGTGCGGGTATGTGCCAAATACCTGGTATCCCCTGATCCACGATTCGCTTCCGCTTTTTTCATCGTCCTGCATGCCTCTATATTTCAAAAGAGTGACAATGAATGCAAAAGTCTCCATGGCAGACCACGAGCACTCGAAGACAATCATTGAAGTAGCCGTACTGCAACCTTGCTTACTTGCCCGGCAGCCATTACTGCTCAACATAACCACCAAGACATATCCCTACCATTGTCAATACTGCAAGCCACGGTGGAATGGTCGATGATGAGTAAGGGTACACACAATGATAGTAGTGATCATGGCGAGAAGAATTATAGAATTTGTAAGGAGCCAGAAGCGAAACAGGGTCGGGTGACGTGGGAGCTTCTGCAGCAGGCCTTTCCTGACTACACCAGCCACGGACCAGACCAGGCAGACGGAATTCGCAAAGATGAATGTCAAGAGCCATATCTGGTTGTCGGCTGCAGGGAGTGGTGGTAATTTGATCGGGCCGCGCGGTCTCCAAATTCCAAGCGACAACGACAAGGCAATAAGAGAGAGAGTAAACTGCGCACGCCGTTAGTCGAATAGGAACCTGTGATTTTGATGGTGGCGGGATATCCTTGCCTGTATTATCCCGAATGAGCGCCACCACGTGCACCATCCGAATAGCTCACCGAAGTGGATGCAACCGCCTCCGCTTACGCTGTGGAGAGAAGCTGTGGACATTGAGGCGAAGCTCGTTGGACGGATTTCAGTGTCAGGTGACAGACAAACAAAGACTTATGTATCTGATGATGAAGGATCTCGTTGCGGCTGTTTTTTGTGTGCCGTGTGTTCATATGGATGTCGAAGTCGCTCGCGGACGAGGCGGGTCAAGAAGGTTTTATACCTGGGCAAGGAATCACTGACACACTCATATGCAGGATGCCACCAGTCATAACCAGCCACGAGAGAGCCAGAGTCACTACTAGCTGGCACGTTTGCAGATCCAGATGGCAGAGGTAAAAGGCTGGCAATTTCGGCGGGCCGGACCCCGCCATTAAGGCTCTTCGATCCTGGACACGGAAGATAATAGGGTGAGAGGGGATTGACCACTCAACAGTGGTAAGTACTGGAAGCCATACCATAACCGAGTGCTTGATGGGGAGTTCCAGGCAGCCATCCATCGGAGGGGCCATGTAAAAAAGGGAATCCCAGCATCCACGCTGATCTCAAATTTGCTTGTGGCCCATACTTTACTTCGCTAACAGTTCTGTCTTCCAAATCATAACAGGCTTTGCAAGGGCCGTGAAGGCCAGGGAAATGGCGAGCCATGGACAAGTGTTTTGAAAGATAGATGTTCTGGCAGCCGGATAAAGATGGCTTCGCGACAAATGAGCCTGCCCCACCGAGGACCATCACACGCTCGTCCAATTGTTGATGGTGGCTTGATCAAGTCACTCACCTCCAGGCTTGTATACAACAGGGGTCCAACAAGACTCGTCCATGAGGTAGCCAAGCTTTGCCCTTTCCTCCTTTTCAACACGAGAAAACTTCCACAGAACAAAGTTTCATTGCTTAGCTCACCATGAAATTCTTCACGAAGACCTTCACGGTCCTCGCCGTGATCATGGCATATGCGCACAACGTGTTGGTAGCGTCGGACGACGAGATGGCAACACTCTGTTTTGACCAGTTGACGTGGTTGCCGTACATCAACGCCTGCTTCTTCAAGCCTGAGAAGAGCGACGCCGGTCAATGCAGTATGAACTCCATCTAGTGTGGCATTTGAAATGTCGTTCTGACTTGGCTCAAGAACCCTTGGATCACCTCTTCGACGGTATCGACTGCACCGGTCCTCCCGACGTCAAGTTCGAACCGACCAAGATTCTGGTGGGCGAACCTTACACCTGCTACCTTTTCAAGTAATTCAGCGGGTTCGATGCCACCCGCCTCACACTGTTGGATATTTCCGTATCACGCATTTCACGGGTTGGTTGAGTGTTGACATGGCACCCTTCTGCAGGTCAGCGGATTGCTCAGGTGATTACGAGCAGTTCAAGGGCCGATCCGACATATACGAAGTCACCTCTGACTACTGGGGACTTCGCTGCGATCAATCTTCCTAGCCGAAATTTCAGAAGCATTGGAGATTTCAAAGGCATTATCATGGCTGTAGGAAATCTGGCAACGAGCACACCGAGGGTTGGGCTCGGACGCGTTGGCAGTGAGATCCAGCATACAGCTTTGCCCACATCCATAGGCGGCGAATGGGACCACCCCACGGTAGTTTTGGAAGCGATCAATTGGAAGGCTATGATTTCCTGAACAAATAATGCCGATACATGACACGTTATTGTGTGTCCCGTGGGGCACGGCGTGACCAACAGCGGCCTGGCCGTCTCCAGCGTCGAATGACACCCTGGTCTTGCATAATGGATTCGGAAAGTGCCCTTAGTCCGCGAGAGATGCGGTGCTCGCATGTCTTCGAGCCTGTTGATTCTACCACTCGAGTTAACCGTCCTCTTGACAGCACCAGCAACTCTACACACGTTACCATACTTTGAAGCAACAGATGCGGAGTCTCAGGTATATGGCACAAGCATTCATGGATTGACAACTTTCTAGGCACAGAGTAAGAAGAATTTGGGATAGAGGTTGAACAGGTGGGGTCGATGAAAGTTAAAATTGGCTCCTCTAGCAACAGGTCTTGGCCTGATCCCAAGCTCGGTTATCTCATTCTGCACCAGTTTTCCCTTCCATGCTGAAGAACTATGAATCTATTTATAACAGATGTTGCAAAGGATACACCACCCTTGCATCACCCCTCACGGCATGTCTACCGACTCATCGCTCAGGCTAATAGCCGCATGGATCGAGCATGGTTGATCCCCTCATCAAACTCAATCCCACCGCGATCGCCACGGAACATCTAGAACATAGGCTTAAGCTAAACAAAGTTTCCAAACCCACTGGCACAAACCGGAAAAGCTAATGCCAAGGCGTTTTCGACGACTCGGGCCCGCGGGCCAGCGTCGTTTGTCGAATCAACGGCACTTCCTTGGCAAAGAGAGGAGCCTCACGAAGCGGAGTCCGGAATCTGAATAGCTTCGCCCCTTGTGTACTTATACTCACTGCATCGCCATGAAGACAATTCTGCCATTTCTCAATCCCACCCTGCCCAGTTGATCTTGTCTCAAGTGATTCATTAATCTGAAACCTCTCCCGCCCAGTCACTCTTTTTGGTCCCGCCTTTCTGAGCCCCTTCCACCATGTGGAGAGTCCTAGGGTCGACGGCTGCACTCGCTGGGGCAGCTGCCGCGATTCGCAGTGCTTCGTTAACAACTGCGGCGCCCAAGTGCCGCGTCCCTTACTCGTTGACCCGCAACGACTCCGACCCCATCGGGGCATGCTCCAGCGACCTACAGGTCATCGGGGGTGTGCCAGAGGTTATCCATGAGAGTGCCATAACTCCCACTGGCATCGCGGTGGACCCCGAGCACAACATCTTCATTACGTACGCCCGCAACATGGACATGAAGAATGACACCATGACGAAGGCCACGTCTTTCACAGAAGAGATCCCATGGCCCTCTGAGCAGTGGCAGAACTGTGCAGAGGGCCAGAACGCCTCCACCTGTTTTATCAATGTGCAGAACGTCGTGCTTGACTCCGTTGGTGGCTGGTGGGTGATCGATTCTGGTGTTCCAAACGGCGCGTGAGTATTGTTCCCCTTCCACTTGTAGCCAGGGAATATCTCCGGCGGCACCTTATAATACTGACGCGTTTGCATAGTGCAGTGCCAGTACCCGACGGGCCGAAAGTCATCAACTTCAACTACACCACCGGCGAGGTCATCCGGACCTACATCTACCCGGTGGACCAGTGGTTCGCCAAGCTGCAGCTGAACGACATGAGGGTCAACAACACCCTCGGACCCAGTGGCTACGCCTTCATCACAGAGGATACCCAGTACGGTTCCATCAGCACCCTGGACCTGGGAACAGGCGAGTTTATCCGCCACCTTTACAACACGACATTCACCCGCCCCGACGAGAGGTTCACCTCCATGTACAACGGCGAGCCGATCCGCAACTGGAACGGCACCAAGCCGTCGTACATGAACTCTGGTACGAACGGTATCGCCCTGGCCTCCGGAAACGCCTACTGGGGGGTCAAGTCCTCCCACCGCTGGTACTTCGTCTCCCAGGAGGCACTGATCAGCGGCCTCACCGACGAGGAGCTGGCCGCGAGGGTCCAAGTCCCCGGCAACATACCCTCGGAGCAGGCGGGCTTCACCGCCGACGACAGGGGCCGTGTCTACACCATGGCATCCGAGGTCAGTGCTTGCTTCCATTCAACCAAAAGTCCTGCATGATCGAGAAACAACTCTAACGCCACCTTTGATAGCAAAACGCCATCCTGTACGTCGACACCCTCGAGTCCGAGGTCACAGACCCGGCCACCGCCGTCCCCGCCGACGGCTCCGGCGTCGTGCCCGCGGAGAACCTCGCCCACAAGACTCTCATCCGCAGCGGGCTGGTTCAGGCCGCAGACACGGCATGTATCCTTGACGGGTGGCTGTACTTCAGCACCAACCAGCAGGGCCTGGCCCCGATGAGGCAGTACAACAACGTCGACCGACGGAGGGGGCCGTTCAGGAGCTACCGGTACTGGATCGGCAGGGGTCCGGCTGTTTAGAGCTTGTACCCACCCTTGTTCGAGAATGTCTTTATATACTTCTAAGCGCATGTAACACAAAGTCACTGCAGGATAACGCCTACGGTTCAGCTATTGGCAGTGTGAAAAACGGCCGAATCAGCCGGATATGTGTCTCTTGCGCGCCAGCAAGCAGCTTTGTGGTTTCGAGCAGCTGCAGAAGAGCCACTCGTATCAGCAGCTCCGCCACCGCCCGCTTCGTGTATGCGCGTGACCTGGACTTGCATAATGGTGGTTCATGTCGCCATATCATTGGTCGTATTCACGTGAAACGTTGTAGTTGCCGCCGAATACGTATTGAAGCGAAGACTTGACAAAATAAGGCTCTTGCGCAAGTCCACATTCACGACCCCCTCCCCTTCCGTCGACAACTCATTTTTCGGCCTCTGCTGCGCGTTCACTTTGTTAAAGAATCTGAAATTGGACGTCCCTGTTTCCTTTGCCTATCAGCCAAGATGGCGGAAGTTCTGGGTCTCGTCGCCTCCGGCCTCAGCGTTGCGCAGATCGCAGGATCCATCGTGATCACCAGCCTCAAAGTCAAAGCCCTGCTGGACGAGGTCAAGGATGCACCGGAAGGCTTGAGGAACATGCTTGACCACATCGAGCTCCTCGCTCCTATCCTCTGCGAAGCGACCGCAGGGGGTGACGAGGGCGCAGGCACGAACCTGGCGCTGTTACCTGCGACCTCACACCTGCAGCAAGCAATGCAGAGAGCACTCGCGGCATGCCAGGCAGCGGGCGAGCAGCTCGAGCTTTTGGCTAGAAGCCTCATGTCTCAGATCGAGGCGGCTCGTGGCGGTGTGAGGCGAAAGCGTGCCGCGGTCAAGATCGTGCTCAAGAGGGGCACGCTGGCGCAATACGAGACACGCCTTCAGAGGACCGTCCAGCTTTTGAGCTTGGCCCAGAGCACCTACATGATGTAAGAACGAGCCTACGAGTTGCCCGTTTCGTTATGTATCCACGACGAACACTCATACTGACATGATTTACCTCTTATCCTCAGCGCGTTGCAACAATCACAGCCCGAGACCATCGTTTCCCAGCTCATGTCCGCACTTGCTCTTTCACGTCGAAGCGCTCACGACCCCACGATGATACCCCACGACGGGAGCCCGACCCAGATCAACCGTCCTCTTACGGTGACAGAACGCCGAACATCGACTCACCAAAATGCCAGCGCCTTTCACGAGTGTTGGCAGCTGGGCCTCGCCAAGGTGACAGGACTCGTCCGGATCCATACACCGCCAAGAGACAAGGATTGTCAGACAACCAGCTCAGCACAGGACCGAGTTCTGCGGATCCAGGTGCAGATGCCTACATGGCTTTGTGCCTCCGTTTTCGACGTGGTGTTCTCTCGAAGTTATGCTGGCTGGGACTGTTCCTTGAACGTGTACGGCCGTCTGAGGGAGGGTTCAATGGAGTTTGATCACGTTACGGATGCTATAATTGATGACGACGTCGAGGCAATCCACCATCTATTTCAGGAGAGACGGTGTGGCCCACGCGACCTTTTGGTGTGGCACGAAGACGGTGAAGAGAGTCTGCTTTCGGTAAGTGATCTAGGACCGTCGCGTGTGCACATGGCCATTCCCTGCGATCCTGCAGTAGCCGCGGCTTTTCGCTGATGAGAATGCAGTATGCAGTGGGAGCTGGGGCGTGGCAAGCATCCGTGTACCTGCTCAACTACGGTGCATCCCAGCCCGACAACTTTAATGAGTGCCTTGGTTGGTGGACGCGTCACAGCGAAAAAGGTGCATCTTACGTCGCAGCCTTGCTCGAACACGATCTAAACGATGCGGTGCGAGTGAATTGCTTGGTTCCTTGTTGGAATGATTTGGATTCTTTCACCGATCTGGTCGGTCGACTCTGGCCCAACAACGAGTTCTACACTGAAGATTTTGAGATAACACGATTGCGTCTAGCGGTGTACAGCGAAACAAGAATAGGGGGAATCTGGTGTTCACCTTCTCCTGCAATTTTTCAACATCTTTGCGGATCGCCATCTCCCACACAAGCAGGGATCATCACAACTATGAGAGTTCTATCTTGCATCACTTGGGCACTAGGTCATATAGTGTGGTGTGATTCAGATGTTGCAAACGAGTGGTATAGCGCCATCCGGGATACTGCACTTCGACTCGACAAATCCCTCGTGATGCCAAAACGACAGATCCTAGGGTATGGAATGGTTCGAATGGATTATATACAGCTCTTTCCAACGTACACGCCGTTCACGGATATGTTCCTGATCTCTATGATTGCCCTCCCGGGTTGGAACAGGCATCCGAAGTGCGCTAGACAGCACAGGATAAGGCAGCGGCTTGCTAGCTGTGAAAGGGCGGTCCAAATGTGGCTGAATATACTTCGAGAGTGTGGAATCGACCTGCTAGAGTATGGCAGACAGGAAAGGCAAAGACTGAAGGATGAAGAAAAAGGCTATGAATTTAAAATATTTCGGGATGTGTGGCATGAACCGTCGTTGAGTTGGAAGGATCTCGACAACGGTCAGTTCGAGGTAAGGTTGATCGGCTTCGAATACGGCAGTGAGACAGGAGACTGGAAGCTGTGGTGGTCGGAGCCAACAGACGGTCTGGTTGGTGACTTTTGGAGGGAAGTTGAGCCGGAGCCACTCTGCATTCCAGGAAGCTGGGGCGAAGACTTCTAGTTAAATATGGGGAACGACGCTCTCTTTGGCCCTCGGCCCCGCTGACTGATGAGCACCATGGCAAAGTCCCGTTGAATACATTTCTTGTCACAATGGCAGGCCACAGATTTATGCTTATGGACCTAGGAAGTCATTTGCTGACGCATCGGTATCCAATTTCATTAATAGATATTCAGCCTCCTTGCCAAATCAACTCTTCTTGATCCCATTATTACAAGGAGTTACACAGCAAACAACACTCATGAAAACTGTCAGAGAACGTACTTGGCCACAAATACGAACACATGCCAGCGCCGTGTCCAGGTCCATCACGACATTGCGAGGTTCGCAGAGTGGAAAGCATAGAGATTCATGGGGAAAAAAGGTTCAAATATTGTCAGCGACAGTATAGAATCTACAGCTCGAATGGTATCTCTCAAGTCCCCCTCCCCTCCCTCCTCTCCCATCGCCCTCGAAGAGCTCCTTTTTGAATTCGCTATTCACATACACACGAACAAATAGCCGTCCTGGATCCGCAAACCAGCCCACGCAATGACACCGTCCAAGAAAGCAGAGAGGAGAATCGACCCAGTCGTTCATACCCTCTCCCCAATCCGTCCAGCGCACCGCGGCAGCACCAGCCGCTCTCATCACTTCGTCCCATCGGTCCAGTCCCGTGACAGGGGTGTACAGTTTTGTGCCAAGCATCAACCAAGATCGGTCTTCATATATCAAGTGTGACCCGCGACACGACTCAGGCAAGCTGCTCAAGCAACAAACTCCCGCCTCGAACTCCCAGCCTTGGCTGCCTTGGCCGCTTTGCCTGTTCCGGCAGCACCGGTGGCTTGGGCCGCAGCAGCACCGGCGGCCGGGGCAGCTGCAGCAGGAGCAGCAGCAGGCGCAGCGGGAGCAGCGCCCGCCATCTGGATAGGGACGACACCACCGAAGGGGCCGGCACCGTTCTTGTTCGCAATCTTGACAAGGCAGACATTAGACTGGTCGCCAACGGTACCGCTGCAGGTCGTGCCGGCGGGGACAGTGAACGTCATGGGGAAGTCCTCATTGATGTTGGTGGCGCGCTTCTCAATGACGCCGACGCTCTCCGCGAACCGCCGCAGCACAGACTTCTTGTACTTGTTGTTCCCCCTGGGCGGGTTGCCGTTGTTGCCGGGGACGTCGAGCGTCGTGGTCAGCGGGACGCCGTTGGCGAAGTTGCCCGTGGCCGTGGGGTCCAGGACGGCAAAGACCTGGCCGAAGCCGTCGGACGTCACGACGTGCCAGGTGCCACTGAGCGACGAGTTGACCTGCGGGAGGGTCGTGCCCGCCTGCGCGGTCGCCTGGGTCATGAGCTGGTTCACGTCCGCGGCCTGGATCTTGCCCGTGTCGGTGGTCTTGCCCAGGCCGTCGCTGGCCGGGTTGCGCTGGTTGAAGACGGTGGTGTCTACCTCGGTCTGGGTGGTGGCGAAGATGGTCAGCTTGGTGCTTCTTATGTGTAGTGTAGGACTGTGTACTTACGACTTTGTTCTTGCCAGTGAGGGGCACAACGCCACCCTGGATGGCGAGGGCAGTGCCGTTGCCGCCCGCATCGCCAGTAACGACATCAACTCGGCCGTGGGCGGCGACGAGGGGAGAGGCGGCAAGGGCGAGGACGAGGACCTTGGAAAACATTGTGGCTGGTGTGATGTATTGACGGGTATGTGTGTATGAATCCTGTTCAAGCAGAAGCGAAGTATAGACAGTGGTGATTAGAAGCGAAGAAGGCCCTGCCTTGAGATGAACAAAAGAGCTGATTAGAGAAGAGGAGGATGGAGATGAGGATGATGATGATGAGAACGATATGATCGACAGAGGTGGGCAAGGCAGCTCATATTAATACTCGACTGCGTCAGGAGGTGACCGTCCAAATGTAGTGAGCCCAAATGCCGTGCGTCGGCGGGTAAGGCCGCAGGGGATACTAACACAAGCATCACCAAGCCTCGTTTGGTCCAAACACCAGGCCTCGATCAAGGGTCGCGCGCGGTAGCGCCGTCTGACTGGCTCGCGAGGACCATGGCGAGGAGGCATCGCGGCAAATGCCCGCTAGAGGCAAGATCATGAGGGGCACGAAACACTCGAATCATCGCTACCCTGTCGTGATGGCCCCGTTCCAACAGGTGGAGGAGGCCATCGACGCCCACGCCGACGTAAGTTTTCAGTGAAGGCATACGACCCGGGGTCAACCATTGGATCAATGTTCGTGATGTTGGGCCTGCGCCTGAGACGGCTTGGCAAAGAACGTCCAAGCCATGTCAGAAGGCTGCCACCTCAAGTCGCTGGCTTGGGGAATCATGCGACGAGGTAGAGACCAGACGAAACCCATAGCGAGGTGGAGACTAGTGAGGATTGATCACGAACACGTGCCCCAGGTGCGATGTGGCATTTCCGCCGACGACGATGGGGGAGATGGGATGAGACCTGGCGTGAAACTGGTGCCAGCCCAATACGGGCAGGATATGTGAGAAAGAGAAGTCATGACGCCTCGCGGTTGAGTCGACGACATGACACGCGAGGCGGGAAAACACAAGGGGGAGAAGGGGATGGGAGTGTGACGAGAGCTGCATGTGTTCGGAAGGTCCCAGTGAATCCCTGCTTTGATCCCCCGGGTTTCTTCGTTTTGAGGATCATGAAAATCATCGTTGATCTCCCAAGGCTTGGTTTCTTGTTCCCCAGGATGTTGCACAGCCTCGGTAGTTCCACCCGAACTTTCACCGCAGGTACGAGACGACACGTACCGTGCGTTCACCACACATTGAACGTCCGACATCTGACATCTGCCATCTCAGGTCTGCCAAGATAGACTGCTTGATCGAGCCTAGATGTCGAATATTCCCAGATATCAGAATCATAACATGGACTGATCATCGGACGTCCGGGAAGAGCTGCAGTGCTGTGCACGAAATAAAGTGTGGCCCAAGTTTTGAGGCTCCGAATGCTTAACCAGTTCGGCAATCAATGATGTGCACAAGCCTTTTGAGCCTCTTCGATGGGGCCTGGCACCCATTCGGTAAGAACCCGAGACGATCTCATTAGCGCCTCGACGCCTTGATCGACGTGCCCTGCTGTCAGGCACAGTCGCGCCGTCGAAGGGGGCGCAGTGTCAGCCCCTGTTTGCGAACAGGGGTGTGCTGGCATGCAGCGAGTCGGTCTCTTTTGGCGTGGAGATTGTTAAAGTGCCGAAGCCATCAGCCGCTGCAGTAGACGAAGGAGTCTGTAAGAGCAGTCTCTGATTTTTCAGTGAGCAAAGACCCCATGTTTGCTGAGTCAACGCCGTCTGAAAGGCCAGCCATGGTGGCGTTCGCTGTCAAGGTGAGGTCTGAAGTGAAGAAAAAAAGCTTAAACTACATGGTAGTTCTGAGGCTCTGCGCGACACCTTTGAGACGTCTCAGGGGTCCCGTGGTGGGGGAGCACAGGGGCGTGCCATTGGACAAGCAGCCACCGTCTCGGACTTTCTACTCTTCCAAAGTTGCCTAGCGCTCGTTCCTTGCTGTCTCTGATGGTGACTAGCATTGATTGTTGCGAGCCAGGCTGCGTGCTATTTGTCCCAACATCAAGGGGCCTAGGTTTGGCCTGATGAGTTCGCAATGCTACCGGACGGAGAAGCGTTCGAATGAAGTGACCGTCCATCCAGCCAGCCAGCCAGCCGCCAGCGACGGGTGGCCCCGACCACGATGTCTCTGGATTAGCTCGCGACGAATCTGCACGGTTGTCTTCTTTCTGGCTCTTCAATCAGGAGTATAATGCATGCCACCCACTGACAAGGGCATGTCTCATCGACCGCTCGCATCAGCTTTAGATTGGGTAGCAATGACGAGGGCCATCTGGAGGCGTCAGAATGTGTGGGCGGGAATCGAAAATCAACTCGTCTTGGTGGCTTGGTGGCTTGGTGGCTGCCGCCTTGGCCGCATGGCCCGCAAAAACGCCCAGAAAGCTTGTCAGTGCAGCCGCTGGTGATGGCCCTGGGCACGCTAACAGTCGCGCGCCAAGCCACCAAGGTCCAGACGACGAGGTCCGCCGGTTCGAACGTGCTTGGGAGCTTGGGGGCGTTCGGAAAGGGGAGTCTCGCCTACCCCATCGTCTTGTGCTGTGTTCGCGGCATTCATGCCTCTATTCCTCATCCTCAGGACGAATGCATCTTGAACATTCCAAAAACCGCTCTTCCAAAGCCACGCTTGGAAAGCCACGACAATTGTCCTGACAGCGCCTGAATACACCGACCACCGTCTCCATACCCAAGTACCATCCATTCTACGCCAGCGTCGAAATGCAGAAGACGAGCCATCCAAAAAGAAGTGAAACTAGATACAAGTCAAAGAGAGAAAGACATGAAGAGGTATATGCGTTCCCATACGAGATCGTCAGTTCACCTGCCAGATTTCGCTGCGCTCGCACGAAGGTCATTGCCGTACAGGAATGGTATCATCTCCCAGCCACACGTCTATATACCGCAAAACAAGGCAAGCCCCTTTAGTAAACTATATATACGCGAATGGCGCGTGTGGCCCCCCTATCTATATCACTGGAGGTGTCATGTCTCCATGGCCTCAAATGCAGACTCCTATATGTCCGCAAAGCGAGCACGTTTGACAGGACGGGCCGGAAGCGGAGACTGAGAGTCATCACGAACGTCCCCGGCAGGTCGTGACGAGGAGCTTCCCGCCAACTGGTCGCCGACTGTAGCGATTGACGGCTGGATGCTCTTCGACCTGTCCAGTGAAGTCTCCGTGCCCGGCTCTTCTCTGGCGTTGGCAGTGCCGCCGGGTAAGGCTGCATCAGTGTCTTCTGCATCAGCGAAACGAGCCCGCTTGACAGGTCGGAATCGAATACGCAGCTTCTTCTTTGAGCTGTTCGACCTCGCCACCGGCTCATCAAGGCCAGGCTCGGCATCCTCTGCCGGCCTCTTGCCCTTCGCCTTTTCTGACATCGCACCAGCGTGGGTCGGATCTTCCATCAGAATGTCCTCATCAGGGTCAACCACCTCGCGGCCAAACTCGCGGCCAAATATGTACTGCGGGACGGCCAGCGGCGCCATCTGTGCTGGGCCATCCTCGTTGTCGACATCCGGCAGAGGTATTATCTTCGCATTCAGGATCCAGTCGTAGATCGGGCGGTCGTCGAGTATGGTCTTGCACCTGCGGTGCTCCGCCTGCGTCATCTTCGTCTTGCGCTCCACGATGAGCTCCTCTATGCTGTCCTTGAGCACCAGCGTCTCGACCGTGACCCTCTTCTGCTGACTGATTCGCCTTACTCGCCCAATTGCCTGCGCCTCGACTTGCGGGTCCAACACAGGGCCGATAAAGTATATACGCGATGCTGATTTCATGTCCAGGCCGAAGGCGGCCTCGGCGATGTCCATGAGCAGGACGCGGAACTTGCTGCTGTGCGTGAAGGTGGAGACGTACTGGGCGCGACGGGCCACGGAGATGCCCTTGGCATAGATCAGGTGGTGGATCTGCAGCATCTCTAGAATGCCGGCCAGGTACCAGGCAATGTTGTCGTTGTCGTAGAACACAATTATTTGTTCCTCCTTCTGGTGCATGGCTATTGCGTCGATGAGATAGGATAGCTTCGCGGAGACCGTCGATATCAACTGGGTTTCTGCCAGTGGTGCTGCAATTTCAATGCCCTCTTCAGGTGTTTGCGGTGGAGTTGGAATTCCCGTGTCGTTCAGTCTAATGGCCGCCAAATGGCCTCGTCGTGGGTTGACATGGTCTTCACCCAGTTTCGTGTTGCCGGCTAGAGTCTTCTCGGCGTTTCGGGCAGTAGTGGAGGTCTGTGGTGGTTGGGCGTCATGAATAGCACGGCTTTGCTCTGATGTGCCCGTCGTAAGGAACCACCCACTGTTCAAGTACGTGTTCAGACCTTCGGTCGAGCCCAAGAAAGGACGCAGGGCCCTTTGGGCTGCGATCATCAACTTCCAGTTGGTGCACATCAGGCCAGTGCTGGTCATATAATCCACTGACCAAGCCTTGAGACATCCAGCTGGAAAGTGGTCGATGTAAATCGGCATTTCATGGAAGACATTCGCTGCACGCTTGACTCTGTTGCCCACGGCGATCTTTCCGAGATTTATTGCGGCATTGAGAAGCGACTGGTCAGCGTCGTTGATAGAAACATCCTTTTGCTCCAAAAAGCTCTCCGCTGTTTCAACCGACTTTTGAATCTCAGATGCAGAGAAGAATGAGCCACCGAAGAAAATTGCTTGTCTCAGGTTGTGGACCAACTCAACCATGGACTTGCGATTCTTTTGATGAAAGAAGTAGTCCTGGTCGGTCCGCTGAGATTGAACAGCATTGAAGATGATCATCATAGAGAAGAGATTCATGGAGAGCTTGTCCTGGTAGGATCCCTCAAGCTTGACCACCTTGGAGTCGACCGCTGGCAGCATGTGACTGATCTCTGAAAGTCGATGTCGGATGATCAAGGAGTTGAGTGTGGAAGTAAGGCATTCTTTGCGGCCTTGAATCACGTAGGTCTTCCAATCGCCAAGGGTATCGCGGTGGCTGTGGGTTGTGTTTGACCAAGGACGAGCCTTGAGATAGAAAGTTGCGATAGATCCAATGCGCTTAAGGTCCTCAATCTCCTGCATAGCGGATGACTGTGCCATGGAAGTGTTGGAATTGCTATTCTTCTCCATTCCGAATAGTCCCTTCGCTGGTGTTCCTGTCATGATCCAACGGGCGTTGATGTGAAGAGCTTCCAGAGCCTGTAGCAAATCCGTCTTGATGCTGCTGAGTTTGATGTGGCCAAGTTTGTGACCCTCGTCAACAATGCAACGCTTGAACTGGACTTTTCCAAGTGAGCAATTGAGTGAGTATGATCCATCGGCCTCGGATCGCTTGTAACGTGACCATATCTTCTCCAGCCGCGTCACGGTACAAATGACAACGTCGCAGTGCACCAGATCATCTATTGATGGGATCTCGTTGGAGGCTGCACCCCTGCTCTTCTTGGCTGCGATCTCAAGCACCCTGAGGCCCTGCATGTGTTTGGAGATTTCCTGTGTCCACTGCCTCAGGAGGTTGGGAGGAACTATTATCAGAGTCGTATGGCTGACATAGACCTTAGTCGGAGGAAGATTTGTATCGGCTTCAGACCGTCGAGAAGCCCTTGCACCAGTTGGCCTCGGCAGATAGTACCACGCGGGGTTCTCGATGGCCCGGATGCAATTCCCGTACCGTGAGTCGATGTAGCGCTTCCAAGATACGCCATTCTTTGTGGCAACCGCAGCTGCCATATCCATCAGAGAT
Source organism: Diaporthe citri (assembly GCF_014595645.1). NCBI lineage: Eukaryota > Fungi > Ascomycota > Sordariomycetes > Diaporthales > Diaporthaceae > Diaporthe > Diaporthe citri. Next base: position 5,582,979 of record NW_025064849.1, read on the forward strand.
CCAACTGTGGGACGGATGTTAAGGTTGTCAGAGCGGTAGAGCTCCGGTATGACAGCTGGTTGGTCTTTCGTCGCGGCGATGAGGGCGAGAGCGATCAATGTCTTGCCCGAGCCCATTTCCTCGGCCAGGATTCCGCCGCAAATTCGGTCGTAGTGACGAGGCTCAATGCGAGCTTCACCAGTGTTTGGGTCGTAGTACCAAGGCTTTCCATGTTGATCCATAACGTGTGCAAGACGAGGATCGAGGACGTCACCAGGTTCCTCCTCCCTCTGGAGCATCAGGGCGGCTGAGCGACACTGGTAGGGGTAAAGCTCGGTTTTCAAGCCTTCGACTGTGCTAGACAAAAGGTTGGCCATAGCCTCTCGGGATTCAAAGTGCCGGAGCAGCTTGATGTCAGGTTTTGGCGATGGAATAGTGTTGAACATGTCGAGTAGTGACATGTCCTTGTCGGAGCCACCACCTTGGGATGACAACGGAGGGAAGTCCTGGGATGCGCCGTGCTTGGTCAATCCTCGCCATGTGGAGGGCGAGTAATCGAGAGATGCTAGAAGGGCTTTCTTCTTGCCACGAAGTACAGGATCATCCCGAAGAATGAGGCTGTTGAAGGAGTCGTCGGGAAGTACATGAACTCGAACGACTGCAACACTCCCGTCGTCGTGGCCGGTAGTAGTCTCGAAACGGACCCATTTGCGGTCCAGAAGCTTCGAGTAGGGGCGGATGGTGTCGTTCACATGTTTGCAAACGAGACATCCAGCAGCGATATAACGGTTGCTGTCTGGCTCAAAGCCGTGACTCGTTGACGTGTTTGAAGCCATGCTCCATCGACGGCCTCGAGATGACGCCCGATGGTGGGGGCAGAGATGACTGCGTCGTGCTCGGATACGGGAACCCGGAACAAGCGGACAGCTCTGAAGCTTACTTGAAGTGCGACATGAAGACTTGGAAGATGGCCAAAGTGATGGCTTCGACGCACACGAGATTGGACATGCAAGTGAAGGCGGACGTTGATCTGGTTGATGTTTCGAATCCAAATCGAAGCAGGTGGATGCCTGCCTGCTAGCTTGAGGCTCAGGACAGGTGGGGGTGGAGTGAGTACCTGGCTAGGTACTTGGGTACCTTGATCGACGTACCCCAATACCAGGTAGGGCTAGTCTCCGCCCCACTCCCACTGTACCCATTTCCCCAAGAAGTGGAGGACCCTTACAGGCCCACATAGGGAACGACAGAGCCATATGTGCAATGCACTTCATCTCACGGCCACCCCACAAAACTCTCGACGAAAGCCCGAAATCTTCTGCCACAAGACATCACCGCAAGCACCTCAAAAAACTGCCGTGTCAAATTCAGCGTCCGTGACACTCGAGTCTCGAGTCTGGTTGACATTACGTCGAGCAGTCCGGTATCCGACAATTACTTCCAGAAGGACAGTGATTCCATAATTCAAAATGACAATAGCTACATTCCGACCACACACATGCCTCATGAAGTCCCATTCCCATCTAGCAGGCAATGGCAATGAGAATGGCACTTGGCGACTCTTCACATTATGCAAAGAAATTCTTGATCGATTTGTGACCTGAGAGCTCAACAGGTACGCAATCTTCGGATGGCACTCATCAACGCTGGTGTCTGTCTATCCACATCGTTTGTCTTCCAACAAAACGGCTCTCTCCAGGCTGCACGCACAGCTGAGCCGATGCATCCGAGTCAGTCTTGGAAGCAATGCAAGCCCAGTGGTGCATCCATGGAGGCCAATTCGCCGTCTTCAATGACGATACTCCGTCCAGACAGCCATTCTATGCCTCTACTCTACAGCCTGATACGGAGCGGCCCCTGCCAGTGCACAAATGTGGCCCTTCAGGGGCATCTTCATGATTCTGCAGTCACAGCATGCAAACGAAGACTTCTCCACAATAGCACTGACCCATCTCTACTGCATCACTCAAGTCTGCAACAAGACACCCAGCCACTGGTCTCACTGCCAGCTAGAGCAAGGCTGTCCTTTCCCACCACGGTGCTTTGGCAAGACCTCGGAGACTCTCTAGCTCCATCACGTCACTGTTTTCCAAATTTGATATTGATATGCGAAATTGGTGCTGGTTTCCGCTCGCCTGCCAACACATGCATCCGTCGGCGTTTGCCGTGGGAGCAACATCAAATTGTGCTGGTTTGTTTGCCGTTGGGTACACCTGCGTGCGAACGTTTGTGTGCTTCAGGCGAGATGATGAAGCACACATCTGCACACATCAAGAGTTATTTCGCGCAAACGGTACGATTAGCGGTGTGTCAACCACACGATCGACCACAATCAACACGGGAGCCAGCCTGTCTGGTCTGGTCAAACCCCGAAAAGTGATGTTTTCATGTTGCTTGCTACACCGAGCTAATGTGCTTCTGCTTGCCAACCTCGTAGTTTGTGGCTGTTGACCGCACACGTCGGGATTGACGCACTGTATTGCATCTAGATTTCTTCTGTGGATTTTCTTCACAAGCAAACTGCCTCTGTCGGCTGTCTCCGATCATGACGGTCGGAATCGTCCGCTTCAGACACTCATCCCACGAGCAAGGATCAAGCATATACAGACACATCTCGCCATGGACTGAAGTTGTGAAGATCATTCCTCTGCATCATTCTACTTTATATATGACACACTTTTTCCAGAAACCACATCCATCATGTAGGCAACCCAATCCACTTACCACAGATGCCAAGTCCCTCATCCCGAGCCATTTGATCCCATGACCTCTTTCGACATGGACATCTAGACCCAGCAAATATCCTGGGGCAGCATCATCACAAAGTCATACCGGCGCAAGTATTTGACACACAAGAGCTGTTGAGGTGTCCCCCAACTCTTCGCGTTGGCCCGCGATGAGGTGGAGTATGGTATCCTCAGGTGCAACCGAACCGCACAGAAAGCAGGGCTGGGGGAGCCTGACCTGGAGGTGAAGGAGAACTGGACGCGAGTGATCTTTCCCATCTTCCTCGAGAGCCTGGCAAACCTCAAACGTGTCAAGGAGGCCAGTTCTGGTGCGTATGGACTCACTCTGGTATCCCCCCCCCCTTCTAACGGCTAACTTCAACGAGCACAGACCCAACCCGTCCTCTGGCGACAGCTCGTCGGCAGGATTGCATCAATGCGTACCATGAATCCTACCTTGTCGGGTCAGCACTCACAGGAGAATACCCCTTACCGAACGAGACATGTGTTTCGCCTTTTCTCCAAGGTTCACACAAGCATACCACCGGCAAGATATCACATTGTTCCACGTTTTTTCGAAGTTCTTGTTGGCTAACGAAAGATCCATTGCGACAGAAACTCCATGAATTCCCTCGAGACGAGACGAGGGACAGCCGGACGACACCCACTTGTCGTTCTCCAGCTACGCTGTGAACCGAACCGAGGACAGGGAACATCCGTCCCTCTTCCCGGTCAACAAGGCACGCCTCCTCGGTGCTATCACTCGCGGGCCCTTGTGTGCGCTCGATCCTCCAAATCCCATGCAACAAGCAACATGGGTTCTTCGGATGACCTCCCGGTAGTTAGGTTCGAACCCTTCTCTCTTTCGTCCACATACTGCGTGTTGATATCAACGATTGACGGCCCAGCACGGAGCCCCAACGCAACCAGTGCTGTCTGCGATAGCCACCGCGTATTGCCAAGCCTGCTCCTTGGCCCTCGATTTCATCCTGGGCGACTTGGAGACTGGTTGAAGTCAGCTGAACAAGCTCCCAGAAAAGAAGACCAACTGCGAGGGACGCTTGAACACAATACAAAAGTCTTTGAGAGAGACCCATCATCTGTCTCCCGGCCCCACGAGACAGTCATGTGGTCTCTGTCCTCAGTCTTGTCGATGGTCCTAAAATCTGGTACAACGTCAATATGGCTGACAACGACGACCTCATCAACCAGCTGGCCCCCGGTAACCCAGTGAACCCAGCCACTCTCTGGACAGGTCCTATGCGCTGGCCAATTTATCCTCTGCGCAACTACTTCAGTGGTACCTGCCAGCCTTCAACATCCAGCACTCCAGGGCAACTCTGGGCTGTCTGTTGGCTGAGGCCACTCATTTATTTGCTCGGCGTATTTGGGTACCCATCGTCTTGTTCAGGATTGCCGAGCTTGAGGACTGACGAATTTTCTAGCTTGTTGTCCACCACAACGACACATGCAACGACATCTGCTACGACCCGAGCACACCATTTTACTTCAGTCATTCTTGTCTCGACTTCCACTTATTTCATCATTTTTCATTCCGCGATTCATCTATTCACTCCACTTGTGAGTTCAATTTCTATATATATTGAAACGATCATTTCAAAAGGGCTCCGCCACCTCTGCCCAAACTGTGGACGCCTCCATGACGCGAACGATGAGCTACGCACGTGGGCCGTCGCTACAGATCTCCCGTCGCCACTCTACCCCGGAATTTCCGGACAAGCTAGACAACATTGACGTTTGGGTCGTCTCGACCACCTCCCACCGGCACGTGCGAGATCCGCTCCTTGACAGTTCACGCTCGACTTCCACTCTGCTGAAGACGATGCGGCCGCCCCTCACCCATCACGGGCCTAGGCCAGAGGTGCAACCGAGCTCCTCCGCGTGAGGGTGATGTTTTCCAACCACGGAGACTGACCGACAGCAACACTTTCCGCTTCCCGGTGCCCTCGTCTGGATCAGTGGCCGCGGACAACATCGTGCGCCAGGCCTCGCCCCCACCCCCTCCAGGGGTCAGTCCCCTCGCAAAGCCCTTTCGCAACACCCCGAGGTGCGGTTGAAATGTGCACACCAAGCAACATGGAGAAAATTACCGATCTCCCCGGCGACATCATCGAGGTGGACCTGAGTACCTAGTAAGAAGGGGAAAATGAAGCTGTGGGCCAGACTTCGCCGACTCGTACAGCTGCCTCCGCATGGTTGCCACCCGCTACCAACCACCAGACGACTGCAACCCGTCAAACGACCAACGACAAGGCGGCAGCTGACGAGGCCTCGAACCCTACCACCGTCGGCCTGGACAAGTCTTGCTGATGCCATGTGCGGGAGTGTGTGTCCCCATCTGATATCTCGCCCTTTATCGCAGCCAACCAGGAACCCGGCCAGCCGGCGGGCGCAGAGATCGAAGCTGAAGGCTGTCCACGCCGCCGGAGCAGACCGAGAGGAGGAACAGCGGACCCATGCCGCCGGCGAGCAACGGCGTCCCCGGGCGATCGAGCTCTTCCACCTGCCAACTACCTGCGGGCACAAAGACGACGAAATGGAGAGCCAAAACCACGTGCCTCCCTCATCTCACCACATTGTGTCGACTGTGCTCGGACCCAGTCCTTCTGCTAGTAGGGCGAATTTGTACCGCTTGCTTTCATGGTCTTGGACGGCGAGATGGTGTGCTGGTATTTAGAGTCGGGTTCCATCCTGCCGCACTCTACCCACGGAAGGACAAAGACCACATGATAATGCTGAATTCATGACATTGATCAGCAGTTGGGAAGTTTCTCGAGAACACAACCATTCGACACTGCGATGGGAAAGCTGCACCCGCTCGCCGTCGACATCCTGGTCCGTCCAACATCCGACGGCAAGTCGAGACACTCCTCCACGCAGCCGGGTGGAGGAGATCCGACATATGGCGTCTGAACTCGATCCCACGTTATCGGAAGACTTGATTGCTGCCAAGACCCGCTCTGGTCCATTCCCGAATCGGTGCAGATGAAGTCCAAGATGCCGCACCCACCTAGTCCGTCGCGAAGCTCGTCAAGAAAGTCGGACGCAGGACCAAGGGCAAGGACAAGGGCGAGGCCAAGCCACAATCGATCGCGAGCATATCACGCATCGACAAATACCCACCTCTGCTATTGACTACGGCTGACGGCGTGCTTCAATACCGCTCCACTGCAAACACGGCAATCATGTTCAACTTTCTGAGTTATTCCAATGGAAGGACATCATTCTTGATCGATCTTGGGGCTACTAAAGCCATGCAGAAGCATATTGTTCGACAGCAACAAGTCCTTCTTCAGTCCATCAAGTGGCTGTAACAACACCATTTTGCCTCACCAAGACCTCGCAGCAGCGACCCTTTGGCTCCTGACGACTCCATGATCTGGACATCCCATCAGAATAACGGGAAAAGGAGCTCCTCTTCACGCTCAACTGTCTGGACAACCTCGCAGCAGCTCAGACCGTGGACCCATGCCACAGCAGCGACCATAGTGCCCGGCGCCATGTCGTCCACACACCCGGACACCTAGGCATCATCTCGAAGCTTGCCGACCGGCATGTCTCGCCCTTGAGCACCTCCATGCTGAACACGAAGGCCAACACCGCAGCCATGCCACGGCTTTCATCAGACCAGAATCGTTTCATCCGGCTCTCTCACCAAGCCCACACTGCATCCGGGCGCAACATTTATTTCGGTTGTTCTTGTTTCATATTCTACTTATTCATTTTCAATTTGCCATTGCACTCTGAATTCCCTTCGAGGCTTCATCTCATATATATATATATATTTGAAACACGAATATGAAAAAGGTCCCCGCGCCATCCCTTCAGCAGGCCAGACACCAGCCACAGCAACCCGTCACCCCGAGGACTGGGCCCAGCAATATAGCAGTCGCCTGTCCGCCATGGGCGCCCCAGGATCACCACGGCACAGAGCCGTATCATCAGGGCGGGGAGAAGTCGCAGGAAGATATCACGGACTTCTACAGCGCCGGGGGCGGTGACAAAAAGAACACCACGAGCAAGACAAATGTCGGCGGCCCCGTGATACCAAACACACAAAGCATCCGGGCGCGGCGCAAAGCCGGAGGAATGGGAGAAACTGGACAAAGAGGACCTTGAGATGCTCCTTGAGACGGCGCTCACAGGATGGAACACTCGCCTCCTACAGGAAAAGATCAGCAAGGCCAAGCAGGATGGCAGGCAGATTCTTCCATTGGTTGTTAAAAACGACAGGACTCAGATCAAGGTTCAGTCCAGCGACACGAAGCGAATCCAAGGAAACTGCCTGGATATCGCCAATGTGTGCATCGTTCCTTTCTTCGACGGTAGTAAGCCGCAAGCCAGCACGAGATCCGTATCTCCAAGGTTGCTGAGAGCCTTGAGAGTCAATCCAAAGGACACGAGACCCCAAAGGGAGACATGCTGAAGACCCGGTTCGACGCCTTTACAGGCTTCCTCAGCCAGATGTCCAGCAGGCCGCTCGGCCCATCTGCAGAGGCGATCGCTCCTGTTGCCTACTTCCTCGGCCTGCTCACTTACCACGCCGCAGCCGCGATGGTCATCATGTCCCTGGAGAATGGCACTGCAAAGCTTGTAGCTTCAGGACTGGTGACCAGGACAAGTGGACTAAAATCCAAGGCTTTTGTAACCACACGAACCGCGATTTTCGTCTTTGGCTGGACGATTCGCTCTTCGAAACCGTCACGGAAGAAAGCGCCTCTCACCAGAAGTCTGCCTCTCCGTGCAACCCTATTGGAAGAGATCTTGGAAAGGATCCTCGAGCGCTGCTGGCGACTTCTCCAGCCTGACTTTGTTCGACCCCGGCTGATCGACCGCCGCTTCGATTACGACTGGAGACAACGTCGATTCCATGTCGCGCTGTTCATCCACAACCGACACCATTTTGCCGTACGACCAGTCTGGTTCTCTCTCACCTCAAATTGATTGTTTATATCTCACCACCACTGCTCCATCCAGTGCTGATACACGACCGAGTCTGCGCGACAGAAAGGAGCAGGAGGCTGGTCCAGAGACCAGGTCCTCAGTCTTCGTCCTCGTACGTTCCTCATCCCTCCTTTGTATTAATTCTAACTCTGACATAGAGACGAAACAATGGACTGCTTCACATCAAGGCGATTGACCTATTCCAAAAGGAATCAAGGGAGCAAGTTCGAGATGGACGTCGCTGGCCAACAGCGGACCAGTCACCCACAGTAAGTGATGCCCATTGCTGTCGGAGACTACATACCGTACGATCACTTACGCAAGCTCCATCCAAAGAGGCCGAAGAGCCACGCTGGTGATCCGCTGGTACCAGAAGGTAGCCAAGCTGAGACAAGGCTATACCGGGCACGGCGAACACCAGCAGCAGAACCTCTATGCGTCCTGCCGACTACTCCTCTATATATATTCATCTTTCAAACATACGCAACCAAAACCAACCGCGAGACTGCTACCGCCGCAATGAACACCTTATGACAGACAGGAATGTCCTATGGACGTCTCGGGTCTGTCTGCCGAAGAGGAGGACCCGGAGCTCCCAGAGCTGGGCATCCTCTATGCCCTCCCCGAGAGACCGGAACTGAAGCTTGAGGACCTTCCGATGGTGGTCCAGGCAGGGTGTGGACTACACGTACGCCATGGGGACATTGGTATTGAGCGCAGAACCCAAAGGGCGCTGGACACCGGCATTAACCCTCAGGAGCCTTCCCTGAGGCACGTCATTGTCCACAGCGGGCTGTACATGATGAACATCCGCCCGGGAGGCGAGGTGCACGCGGAGCTCTCTCCACGCCTGGTGTCTGCTCTTGAGAAGGCGGACGAGAAGGACGGAACCCTCCAGGACAAGAACAAGGCCCTTGTGTTCCTCAAGGTCCCCACCGAGCACACCGCACACTGGAACCAGATGTCCTCGTCACATGGCCCAAAGTGACGAACGGCTGCAGCTTGCGAAACACAGAGGTTTCGGGATAACCTTCCAAGACCACTCAACCAAGCCGGTGCCAACCGATGAGCTTTTCCGTCTGTCACATTTTCCGGGGCGAAAGTTGAAACCGCCGACGAGCCGCAGTCCAACATCAGAGAAGCTGCCTCCGTCATGGGCGTCACCCGCTCCCGTCCGCCTGCGGTTGCACAGACGACATTGGGAAGTCGGTACCCGCGAGCCTCCTCCGCCTCGCCGCTCTGTATCAACTGTGCTCAAAAGGCCCCGTGTCAGAATGGCTGTCTTGACACAGACGGCAAGGCCAAGCCAGCCCAGGGCGTGAGCCTCTGTTGGGATTGTCTTCTGGAGCTGCCTTGTGCTAACGATGCAAACTGCGAAGGGGTACAGAAGAATGACTTGGTTGGGTCCGCGTGTCTCACTCGCCTCACCATACTGCACCAACTGTACCTCAACAGAGTCCCTGTGTCGGAAAGGCTGTCGTGATACAGACAACGAGGCCATACCAGCCCTGTCCAAGGGGCTCTGCAGGAAGTGTCTTGAAGACTTGCCTTGTGCTAACGGCGCAGACTGCGAAGGGGTGCAGAAGAATGGATCGGTCGGTTTGCGCTCGAGGTTTAATCTTGCCGAATGCGATGGTTGTCTTCTAAAGAAACCCTGCACGAGAAACAGAGTCACTGTGTCGGAAAGGCTGTCGTGACGCAGACAACAAGCGAATAGTAACCTTGTACATCGGGCCCTGCGAGGAGTGTCTTCTCGAGTTGAATCCCTCCGCGGCCCGACAGGCGGACCAAGACTGCACCAAGTGCATTCCTTGGCCAGCTTACCGTCGACGACGAGAGAAGGCCCAGGCTGGATTACGACCCGCTCGAGGGCGCCAGAGCGACATTCGCCGGAGCGCTGAAGAAGCCGCTGGACCTCCTCGACAAGACATGACGCCGCTCCTCGTCGAGCTTGAACAGATCTGCTTGGAGAAGGCCACCACGTGGCCTTATTTCGCATAATCAGATGCATACTATCGCGTTCGCTTGCTACGGCGGCAACCTGGGACGCTGCTGCCACAGTTACACTGACCAAATCTTCACGATCCTCCAGTTAACTGGTTGAAAGGCAGCAAGCTCACGCACTCGGACCTTGCTGCATAGTAAAAAGAACACAGGAACAGCATCTGCCGCCAGCTCGGTGGAGCTGGGACATCCCGCAGGATAACGGCAGCCGACCTGACCGTTTCGCGGGGTGTGCACGATTCGGGCACAGGAATATCCTGGAGGAGAGACCGCTCACCCCCTTCGAGATGATCACCGTCTCCAAGGGCAGGTCCCTCGCCAATCTCCGGCGCATCTTGAGCGGGTCATGCTGGAGGGTGGCGAGGGCCTCATCATCAAGAACCCGTACTGCCAGCACTGCAGCCAGAACAGAAAAAGAAGACAGCCAGTCATCGACTAACACAAATCCATACCGGATGCAATTGCACGGTGCGACGACGATTTATGTATACTTAACTTCGAACAGCGACACGAAGATCTTCAGGACGCACGTCGCTGGTCCCATCTTCAACAAGCGGGCTCTTCCCTTGGGTACGCGCCAGTTGATGACAGACATGGCCAGCTTGTGAAGAGGGTTGCACTATTTACACGAAGGGCTTTTTTTTTTTTTTTTTTTTTTTTTTGGGGAGGGGTTTCTTTTTTTTAAAAAAAAACAAGAGCCCTGGTGAAGGCGTCGCGGTGCTCAGCTGGGCCCAGCAACATCTTGCCAGGGGGGAGACGGGCGACGCCCTCTTTTACTACGACGCCGCTGTAGCCAGAGACCCCAGCGACTACCTGGTCCCACTTCAAACGCGCGACCACCCAGCTCTCCCTCGGCCGCACCTCGCAGGCCGCCGACGACTTCCAGGAGTGCCTCCAGCCCGGCGATAAATCTACAGCACGCTGGCGAGCTCTCCTGGAGGGCAATGCTACCCAGTCGGTGACAATCTACTCATCGGCACGTCTGATCCAGAGGAGGCAAGAGCCTTTCGACACAGCATGTCCGAAAAGTTCCAGATGGTTGATGAGGGTCCTTGCACTTTCTACCTTGGGATGAACATGGAACAGACTGATGACGGAATCGTACAGCGGCTCCATGACTTCGGACGCAGCCGGTGTCGTCTTCCACCTTTTTCGGCCTGGCTATACTGGTGTCTACTTCCCATTTCATACCAGCGCACACAATCACTTGAAAAAAGTGAGCGAAGAGATCCTCGATCAACAATCCCGCACCTTTAAGCGATTATTCCTGATGCAAGAATCAATGGTACCGCCCAACTTCATGGTCGAGCCGAGTAGAGACAGTCGACCTTGCCGACTTGTACCCGCCACGACCAAACAACCTTTCTAATGGGACCTTGTTCCCTACTAAATGCACCTACCTAGGTATATATAGTTAAACCCTACCTATTCGAGTTTTACACATGCTCCGTCAAGAGACGTTGAGGCTCTTTTGACACACCGGCAGCAGCTGACACAGTCAACACTGAAGTATCTGGACAACCTCGCAGCAATTCGATCTGTGGAACTCAGTTTCGACACAAGGCCTCTCCTCGAGCATCACTTTGAGAAAAAGTGGCGAGAAGCCTGGTGTTTTGAGCAGAGGTCTGGACCAAGACTTCAACCCACACCTAGGTTCCAAATCTGAGTGTGGGCTCGCAGGAGAGTGATGCAGGCGTCGGCGGCTCCTTTGACACCTCTGCGATTTGCGTCGCCATGTCGCGCGATGTGAACGTCGAGACGCCTCCTCAGGCACAAGGTGGTCCTATCGGTATGTTTCCTCTGCATCTTTCCAGCCCCGTTACACCGACTTACGGTTGCTAGACGACGATGCCGCAGAGACCGCCTCGTCCTACACTTTTGACATCACACAGCCTGTCCGCCGCATGAACGTAAACCCAAGTCTTGACCACCAGCGGATGCAGCGATCCCAGAGACTGGGCGCCAGCACCAGGCCGCATCGTGGATGTCGCCCGCAGACACGTCAAGGAGCTCATCCGTGACGGCAAGATCGGCTGCTTGACCTCATTTGCCGTTTTGCAATCGAGAGCAAGACTGAAGGCTGCTGCACTCGGACTCAGCGTTGGCAAATCTTGCCCAGAACGACTTGTTCGACCAACGGACGTTCTTCATTGGACCCGACTGTGATGCCCCAGCCTTGTCCAATATCGAGACGGTGGTCCTTGTCAAGAAGAAAGGCGGCAAGATCATCTACGATATCATTTGCGAGAGCCACCATCTATATATCGCAATTTGTCATCTGCTCTTCATCGAGAGAAACACCATGCCTGTCTTCGTTCCGGCAGCTAGAGGCGCCAACCTTGGCACCCTGTCTGGCCCTTTTACCCCCGAAGACAAGGAATGTCTTGCAATTTTCTTGCAGATATTCCAAGTCGACATCACCGACCCTAACGTTCATGATATGCTGATATGCACGAGGCTCGATTTTACCTTCAGCCGCTATCTCATTAGCACCCACAACAACTCTGTGCTACTCTGAGACGAACCAGAGTGGGAAAGACATACGTCGCCTAGTAGGACGATCTCGTCAGATTTCAGAGTGCTGTCATACAGGTGCCAGACACGAACACATTTCCATCGGGGTCTACCACAACAAACTCATCAACACCATCAGCACTATCATCTCAACACCGAACACACACACCCGCTCCTTCTCGACATGGGTAGTCTTTCACTTGAGGTCTTGGGACGGATCCTTGAGCACTGCGTATCAGGCACTTTCCCGTCTGGGTATCGACGAGCCAGAGTGGAAAATACGTGCCCTCCAGCAGGACTATCTCGTCAGACTCCAGAGCGCTGTCAAACGGGTGCCGCGAGTTTGAAGGCCGCGTGCGATGCTGAGGACACTCAGGGCAACATCCAGGCTCAAGATGATGATGAGGTGCGCCGCAGAGGAAAAGCAGAACAAGACAGACAACAGCGGTACAGCTGCAAAATCAAGATTGCGATATCATTGCTAGCCAGGCGTGCTGGCAACCCCGTCAACATGGATGCTGCGCAGGATGCTCGAGGACTCCCGCTTCCACAAGCAGTGCAACAAGACGGACTTAGGTCTCGGTATCCACGAGGTCGACATCGACCACCACTGGGATCGGCTTCTAACTATGCCCAATTGTTCATGAGCTGTGCCAGCGGGTCAATACAGCCATCTCGGAGGTCAGGCGCCGGCGACCAGGCCTGCAACCGGGAGATCGATTGACCTGGCGCCCACTGATAGCCACAGGTGGGCCTGTGTTGTTTTAATTACCACATGTCGATTCTATATATATCCACACCTTTCGGAATCCGTGTGCCCACGGGGCACACTACCAACACAACTTGCTCAATAGCATACCGGCAACATGACCAGGCCAACCTCAACCATCTGTTGAGGGCCTACCTAACAAGACACCCTCGGCATTTCTCTTCACTCCTCAAGGATGTGTATTGTTGTCGATAACCATGACAAGCAACGAAGACACTCTTAGAGACGTCGCCGCTGGGTCTCGAGAGGGAGCTCGGCAGTGACAAAACTCAGCCGTCACACGCCAGCCAACGTGTTCCCGATAACCCAGTTCATAAACTGGCTGAACGGCTCCGAATTCTCCTGCGCGGAGCTTGCAGCAGCGGCCCTTCTCGACCGCACGCTCAGTGAGCATGATACTGAGTTTGAGGAGCGGAGGCCGCTGATCAATTTCGCACTCAACGTTTTGGACAACATCGCAGCAGCTGCAGCATGAAGTCCTGCCTTCGACTGATGCACCCACCGCTTTCATGACTACGCTACATCTTCGATGTCGATGACATGCTGTCCATCGCAATCATGGTATGCTACTTCTCGCCACACCCCGGATACAATGTTAACTTTTACCAGACGAAGCTCACCAAGCAAGGGCGTCGAGATTACACCCACGCGACGGTCGAAAAGGGCAAGGCCTTACTCGAGGAGGAGGCCTATTTACCTACCCAAAACTCACCTAAGGGCCCTAGCAGACTTCCTAAGACAAAGAATGCTCAGGAAACTTCCAAACGAATCTCTTAAAAGCGAATGGGTCGCCAGAAGATGCCAAACAAAACGGCACGGGAGGGTATATTTCAACCGCGCAAGGCATCCGAGTCAAGCTTGGGAATCTCAACCCCAGATCTAGGCTCATCCCCGATGGGCTGGAGTCCCCCAGCTCGTCTGGAAATATTACGCCAGCCAATGGTGGGTCTTGGTTGAGCTCAAAAGTTCCAACATGGTCCTGGAATATCTCCTCTTTTGGCCACTTCTGGGGCAAGAATAGGAGCCGCCACGCCTTCTCGACTAAAAAACTGCATTATTTTCCTACTTCCTACTAATTTCACCACTCTCTTGGTGTTCTTTCTAAGTCTCATCACAACCAACGAGCGCGCCTATATATACCACCAATCATTGAAATATTTGTCATTATGGGCATCAACGCGCTCTCACCACGCTTGTCAAATCGACGGCTATGTCATCCGCACAGCACAAGAATGGCATGAGATACTTTCTCAGGCACAGATCCAAAGGCGGAGGCCCATCGCATCGAAACGAGGGCAAGGAGGACAACAAGGGCGAGGACGGCAGCGATGCTGACCCACATCACATTCTTAGCGTTCCTTTTCTTGGATGAGAGCTGGTAGCAGGAGTTTCGCACCAGTACACCAAGGCAGGCCCTGCCAGGAAACCCATAGCATGCCCAAGACCGTTTGAACACAACATGCAAACCGCGCGTGAAAAGATCCACAAGAGATGGGCACAGCCAGCCCTCCCGGCAACAAATCCCGGAAAACCACCCCGGGCAGCCGACAACGACAACTTCATCGATGAAGACGGAGGCGTCCCGGGGCCATCCACCTCACGAGGCAGGACCAAGCGGCAGTGCGAGGACGACACGGAGCCCACGGAGCGCCCCACAAGTCGACGGCGCGTGGGCAGGCATATCGGGTCACGACCATGGATCTTGACAGCGACAGCGGCGAGACCGATCCTCAGCTGAAGAAGAAACCCTGCACCACCTGCGGGAAGAAGACGCGCTATAGAACCCACTGTAGCGATTGCTTAGTCTTCTTGGAGAAGAAACCAATGGAGATTGGGGAGGATTGTGTGGGTTTTGACCAACAGACCGGCCATTCCCACCCTGGAGAAGATGGCAGATCCTGGTCGCGCCTGGAGGGTCTTGACGCGCAACAAGGGAGTCTCCGTATCCTCGTCGCATATGAAAGGGAGTCCTCTTTTCCCAAGACATGAAATGAGAGAGAAGTATCCCAGAATGCCAGCGACACAGTCGGCGGAAGAAAAATCCGCCTTCGAACGGCGAGAGAGTGACGACGCAGAAGACAAGCCAGTCGGAGACGCAGCAGGGGATGAGCAATCGATTGGGCTCGACATGGTGGGCATGGGATGCGCGAGGCGTATAAAAGATAGAGAGGTAGTTCAGCGTGTCAGGTCAGCCTCAAAACCAAGAGGTCAGCGATCAGTTGACGGAATGGCACGACACACACCTGTCCACCCTGCCGCTTGGATCCAGCCGCCAGCGCTGGAGCTCCCTGGCCGGCCGGATAGCCTTCCAGCAGCAAGCACATGCTCGCCGGCGCGAGCACTGCCTCCGCTTATAGACCCGAGCCAGATAGGAGCCTTGGCGTACCGCACGGCTTACCCGTGGGACTCGTCGAGTGGACGACCTCGCCATGATCCAACCCAGTCGCAACATTCAGGTCGACATTCGTCAGCCCAACACACCCTGCATTCTTCCCCTCTACACCCTAGTGCGAATAACCACCACAACACCCATTGCGTCTTCGAATACTTGACCCAGCCAACAGTTCCGTGAATATATTTCCTAACGTGCCTTGCGGAAAGAATTCATGGGTATGACTGGATACACAGGAACAAATGTTTTTC
Source organism: Diaporthe citri (assembly GCF_014595645.1). NCBI lineage: Eukaryota > Fungi > Ascomycota > Sordariomycetes > Diaporthales > Diaporthaceae > Diaporthe > Diaporthe citri. The sequence goes on from NW_025064849.1 coordinate 5,598,576, forward strand.
AGCAGCTGAACGCCGTTGGCCCAGCTAATGGAAACCCGCATTCGTCGGGCTGAGACAAAGTATCTGGACATGATGGGTTGGGCAGGAGAACCGCTGCCACTATTGAGTCTCCAATTTCATCCTGTGCCTGAGTTCAAAACACCATTCAACTCGTGTCTAAATATGAGTCTTCATTACTCTTGAATTAAACGTGATCTAGCCACAGTGAAATATTTTCCGCCGCTGCGTTTCGATTTCCAAACAGCTACCCAGGTATCAACGTCCACCTAGGTAGTGTGCTGCAGTTATCGTAAGATTTTCAATAACCCACGTTTACCAATGGCAACCTAGTACAGCTATGAAAGGCTCTCGGCTTTCCGGTCCGCTGACCTTACCACATCATCTGCGTGTTGTACACCCACTGGGGGCCTGGGGATGTAGCCAAGAATATGCATGACCCTTGCAAGCAATTGCAAGAGTACAAGCACCGCAGGAAGTTTCAGCAACTCTGCTGAATCCAGACCATCATGCCTGATACCATCGCGGCCAGATACATCCTGTCCGCGTGACGTAGGCTCCGCCCGGTCCCGTACTTGTCGGCCAGTCGGATTTGCCGGTTCTTGTGGCTGCTTCTCGTCCGGACGATCTGGTTCCCCCACCTCTGTTGACTTTTCATCCGCGTCGACCAAGGTTCGCCCGGTGCTTGTTGTTGCCACAGATTCAAGTCCCGGGATGCGAGTGCCTTGTACCTCCCGCTGTGCTGACAAACCCTCTATGATTTCTCTGAACTCCTCGATGGTTGGCAGGCCCGATACATCGGGCACCGCCCCTGCCCCAGGGACCAACAAACCTTGTTCTGCACCATCCTGGGCTGGGTTTTCAAGTAGTTGTCTGCTTCCAGGGCTCTGCACAGTCTGTAAAGCTTCAGCCGCGCTTGTTGATGCACCATCAGGCGCGTCAGATGTTGGCGCTGGGTAGAATCTGGTCCCTGGAATTTCGTCAGGTATTTGCACAGGTATTTCCTGCATGTTTTCCATTTCCATTGCCCTCGCTAACACCGTTGCTGCCTTGTAGAGGTTCTTGGTGTAGAGTTTGTAGTCTTTGAAATCAAGGAGTGTTACAACGCTGTGCTCTCTGTCCCTGCTGCTGCCGAATTTTAACTTGGACTTTACGCGGTCGTTCCAACTTTCCAACTTCCCATCTATCTGGACCCTCATCAGGAAAGGCTGTCCGGAATGTTCGAAGGCGAATGCGGTTCGGAATGTGCTACTATGGAAGGCCTGCCGCTCAAGTTTGTTCTCGTTCAAATCCCACCGTAGCGTTTTGTAGGCCCAGGTGTCCTTGCCAGGGAGGATCTGGCTGTTGAACGACCAGCAGGCTTCGCGCTTGGACAGCTTTTTGGACTCATAGCCGAGTCCGCCAGCGCTGTTTCCAAGTGCGTTCACTTCTGGTACGAACTTCTTGGTGGCCTCCACATGGGCTGTCTTGATCTGACCTTTCAGCTCCTTTGGGCCATACCAAGCCGTGACTTGCACAGGACATCCAGAAGGATGCAATTTCCTAGTCGTCTTGTGCCTCTCCAACGCAGGGTCGTTCTCATCCAAGGTAATGCTTATCGTGGCGCTTTTCACTCGGCACCCCTGGGGAGGCCCAAAGTTTAAATTCAAGTAGATGATACCGGCGGGAAACTGCTTGTTTCCCAGAACACCCCACCGTGACTTTTCAAAGAGAAACTCGCAGTCGATGGTTATTTTCCCAAGGTTCTTGGATCCCACGCTGGCATGGCCCGACGACTGGGTCGCAAAGTCACTGAAGTCGCCGTATCTTCCATAATGCTTAGTTGAGGCACTGAGAAGCCGAGGCACTGGATTACTCGAGGTGGACATCATGGGGCCGGTGGGCAGAACAGGGAGTTCTAGCAGTTGCGAGAGGAGTGTCCGAGGGAATGTAAAGATGACGGCCTTCTTATCTCTCTAATGACGTATAGACTAATAATCAATGCGAAGTCTCCGTTTTAGTGTGCAGGCTATACGATTCGGGGGACCGAATCTTAACCGAATGTTTGCCGATATTCGTCTATGTAGAGGGCCCTTCTCGCCTGCCCTCGAATAGCCAGAATTGACCTTTGTTATCACCCTGAATTCTTACAGGGAGCAACCCACGAGTGGGTGGGACATGACTCAACGTAGATGTATTTGAGGCTTAGCAACTGCTCCGCACGTATTCGGGTGCAAGTCCTTTACGGCTGTCTCAAGCTTCAATAGCACGGATTGGACTTTTGTGTGGTTTCGCGAAGCCTCATGCGGTGATTACTTGAGGGATATTCCGATTTGCCAAGTTACTCAGCACTGCTACATTGCATGCTGAATCTAATACGGGGCTTACCGGTACTGTTCCGCAAGAAACAATAACATAATTTCAGATGGCCACCCCGTCAGTACCTAGCCCAATCCGTCGGTTACCTTACCACAACAGGCTAGGAAGCTAGCTGCGCTGCTAATTATGCCACAGTAATATTGCATGTGTTTCCGCTCAGGTGCAGTTACGTATGTAACCGCGTCGCCGGGCATCCTTTGTTGAGATAAGTACATGAGTAGTTCACCCTCTTCTGACATAATTGGCAGCACTGCTTCAACTGTTCTGTTCTCAATCTCGAGGTGCCATCCACATACAGTGTCCGTGGAATCAAACTCACAGTAGTCCTTCCAAAATGGCATACCATTCCGACGCAGTAGACTACATTGAGTCTCGTATGTCACCAGATATCATCGTTGACACAAGACCCCGCGGCCAAGTCTCACGCACGGATACCAGAACAAGATCACCTCCTCTCAGGACGATTCCTCGAGTCTCGCGCAGGTTTTGGGAACAGGGCTCAATGGACAACAAAGGAAAAACAATCGTCAGACATCCATCGTCTAGAATATACGAGCCAGTAACTTCGGCGGAACATGACAATGCCCCTAGTGGGGTTGCACTTGATGAACAAGAACGCCCGGCCGATAAAATACCTAGGTATCGTCTATCGCCGTACAAGGAGCCTTGCAGGCCACAAGCGGGCATAGAGTCAGGCAACTCTGGAGATGCCAAGCTTCAGTCCAGTCCAGTTCTTGGTGGAGACGAATTCGATTTTACGTACACGTCAGCCGATATTGAGACAACAGATCGCGTCATGGCCAGCCTCAAATACACGCTTGTGGAAGACCTCGACGACGAGCTCGAAGAACTTGGGCGGCTAACGAGAGCGGGAGATTTCCGTGCCGCCAAGGCGTTCTTCTTGCAACATCTGAAGCAGCACATTGAGAATCCGCTCGTGTTCACCCTCTACGCCGAATTACTGTTGGAGATTGGCGACTACCAGTCTGTTATCCAGCTTGAGGATATTGCACATACGGCAGTCCCGCAGCACTGGCGCTCTTCGAGTGCTCTGCTGGAAGACGACGACAACACCGCTAGCTCTCCATACACTAATTTGTATGTGAATTGGAAGCTGATTCATCTGATGGCGCGTAGTCGCAACACGCAAGATATGAGCAGATTCTATGTCGATCTCGATGAGTCTTGGCTGCGTTCTGAGACCTTTGATAGCACGCAGGTAATAATACGTCATGCACCATCAACCGCTACTGATCAACATATTTTTACATTGTTCCTTTATTCCTCTATCCCCCAGCCCCATTCGCGATCACCATTTGTCATGCATGCCAGTGTTCCCGGTTCTGATGCTAGTCTAGGTACGAATATTTTTTCTACTCGCGAGATTATGGAATATCATGCGATTTGGTGCCCAAGACTTGAAATACGACCTATTGTCCGGTCGTGACTGGAAAGCTACGTACTCATTATTGGTTGATGAGCAGAGAGCTTGGGACTTTCGGGACATGTTCCTGGCTTTCATCAATCTCATTAACCCCGACGTTCTGTTCAAAATGAACTTCTTCTTCGACAGCGAGACACCAAAGGACTTCTACGATCGTCTTAAAGAAGACTGGTTAACCGGAAACCCTGACGTTTCAGTGTACTTGGCTTTGATAGACCTATTGTCGTCGATGGTGATGACGATGGTTTCTTACGAGACGGCTGGGAAATTGGCCAGAGAAGCGCTTGAGTTCGCAGACGAGCTCGGGGAAAAGTTGATGGCGTGCTGGCCAGAGCATACTGGTACACGCCCGTATCTTATATGGCCAGTCGCGAAGGCGGCTACAGGCGTGTTCCAGAAAGGAAGCACCTCTGATGGTAACTACAAAGGAGCTCCGTGTTCTGCTTCGGAGCCGGGTCTGGTGGTTCTCCCCATATCGAACACCATAATTCCCGCTCTTCCTTTTTACATTCCCATCAAAGCAGAGAATCCGGGATGGAGCGTCCCTGCAATGATACCTTCCACGAAAAGAGCGCTTCGTGTTGTTTGCGGAATAGCAAAAGGGCTTGAGAACTACGCATTACAAGCGGCATGCATCTGTGAGCTCGCAATACGATCAGATGAGCCAATCACTCTGATGAATGAGCTTGCAGAAGTTCAGAGGGATCAAGGTGACCTCTACGGGAGACTGGAGACATGCCTCGCGAAGTATTTGGTCTGCCAAAGTGAAGAATCTAAACAGGCTCTACGTCACGAACTTGCCAGCTTTGGGTACTGGGAGGATATGACAAATCTTTCAGAATTCCAGGCTATGCTGGTGGCCACCCGAGATGTGCAACTCCGTGCACTCTCTCCCACCGACATGATGGCCTTCAAGTCGTCTATTTCCGCCGCACTTCCTTACTACTCTCGTCTTCCTCTCGGTCTTCAGCAAGACCTCAACCATGATTCTTATGCGGGAGATCCGCGAGAGCAGCGCCTGCCCACAAGCCCCCCAGCACGGCCACACGGAGAACCTCACAACGTCGAAACTACCCGCAGAGCGGTGCAAAGACGAGGAAGTTTGAGAATGCGCCATACGCCAAAGGAGAAAGATGGATTGCAAAAGGAATCGTCCCGGAGTAGGCTTGCATATTTTAGATCTCCCCCTTAAATTCGCCTCAAGTTCATAGGCAGTGCTAATTTCCCATTGCATTCAGGCCCCACACGCCATGAAAAAAGCATACCACGGCCGCAAGGCCAGGTCACAGAACACCAAGACATCAGAATCGTGGACGTCCCATACGAGTATACGTCCACGGGAACGCCGATACCCGTTGAACATCCAGAGCAGAGTGAGAGACGACGACCAGCCACCTTCGCCACGGTCCAGTCTGTGAATTCCAGCTCGTCGTCATCATCATTCAATCACGGCCCAGAAGTCACGGAATGGGTGGAGGGTCGGAGCAGCGACTCAGCCAAAGGGAAACATACTAGCGAACAGGAGGAGCTTTTCCCTCGGGAAGACTCCAGAATTGCCGACCATGTTGGACATGAACGAGGCCCAGGAAGGGAATTCCCAAGCGTGGCAAGCCGCCCTAAACGTTCAACCAGTGTCGACTTGGGAGAGTTCAGTCGACGGTCACAAAGTGAGCTAGGAGAGATTGCTGAAAAGAATGTGTGGGAACAATTCTTCGGACATGGGTCATACAATGTTGATTGAAATGATTATCCGTTTTTATAATATAAATAAAAGAGTTATATTTTGACGTTATCAAGTAAAATAAGGGAAACTTGTATTTGCTAGGGTAAGATAAAGTGTGTATATGAGTTCCTTAGTAGGGATCTTAACACTCTTGAAATGTAATTGTGACGTTTTAATACATTTGACTGGTTTTGAAACAATTTTAATTGAAACAGCAGGAACAATAAAGGCTGGTAGGGGGGGAGTGTGTGAAGCAACGATATTCAGCTATCATAATACTCATCAGCGGTAGACTTTCACGTTTGAGGCACACAAATTTGTGGTCCTCATGCATATTGAAGTCTAATATCTTGCCATGAGATTTAGAATCACTCTTTGCCTTCAAGCTACACCAGCTCGAACATCTGTGTCTCGCAGTGTCCTTCCTGAAGGAGCGTCTTCGCCTCCCCGTCCATAAGACCCAGTCCCCAATTGAAAAGCACCGTCATGGTAGGGTCCTTCATGGAACCGCACAGCCTCGTCTCGTTGTCCACGCCGCCTTGAAGGCGCTGCCTGTCCTCACGGAGACACTCCCACAAGCCTGGAAACCGCTGCACATTCGGAACCTACCCAAGATTGTGCTCTCCAGTCATAGCACCTTTGCGGAAATAGACCAGAAACGGACTCGTATCCGCGTCGCCGTTCGTCTTGCAAAGCACGGTCGGCCGGAGGGCACGCGGCGTCGAGCACCCGGTGTGGTAAGCTGCGCGGCCGCCACTGGCGAACTCTTCGAGGGGATCGCACAGCGACTTCCCTTCGGCGCGCCAGGGCATATTGTTATCCGGGATCTCGACGACGCGCTTGATTCGTTGGATCCTGGAGCCTCCTGCGGAGAGGCTGCGCCCGTGTGCTTCCGGCTCTGGGAAGTCATACCCGTGGAACACGCCGCGCGTGGCGTGGCACGGGCGGTCTGCGCGGCAGTGGTCATAGCTGAACCGAGATGGTGTCCAAGATGGTAGATCTAGGTTGTCTGTGTCACTGTGCGGGGCCTGGGGTGCGGTGTCGAGGAAGCACAGCTCAGAATCGGTCCCGCGGTTGGAACTGATTATAGCCCGCACGTAGTCGAGAAGCACTTGTCGTGTTGTCTTGGAATAGTCGGGAATGATGTTCAAGCCAGTCAAGCTCAGAAGTCCATAAACATGATCTCTTGCATCAGTGGCGTCGTGCTGGAACCCTTTCAGGGATAGTAATGCCGAATAGTAGTTGGAGTGGCCGGAAGAGTCGGCCTCGGGAGAGGACAAACTCTCGAACTGTTTATCTAGTATCCTGTCGAAATTCGGCTTCTGAGGCAGGTACTTGTATTGTCCCATGTAGAACAAAGCGTCCAATAACTCTGACTTCTTGGCGTCCTCGTTAGGCTTCTTTGTCGCGAGTCCTTTGCCCCAGCTTTTGCTCGACAAGTGGAGCAGATATCGAAGACCTCGCTCGAACGTTGGGCGATGTATACTCGCGGACGGTGTGGTATAGATGAGATCCCGCGATAGAGCTACCTCCTGGATGATCCACATCCTTTGCCAGTAGGGAAGCCGAAGTAAACCGCATATAGCTGTAGCGAGGGGTCCCCTGCTCTCTCCTTCGGGTCTCTCTGAAATTGAACCAGGCGGAACAAGTCATTATCGTGATCTTCCATCCACGTGACACCATGCAAGGCATCAACATGCCCGGCATTCACGAGCTTCACCTCCCGGCAGAGAGTTTCAAGAGCGGAAAACACCAGCGGTAACCCTTTGTCCTCATTGCTCAGCCAGGCGACCACTAGTGAGGCCGAAGAGTAAATGCGGCCCATCATGCCCACCTGGTGGCTTTTTTCCTCAACATTCTCCTGGTTGATGCAAATAGCGTCTGCCCACAAGCCAGAAGGCTGGCCGCTTGCAGTTCTCGTCTCCTCTTTGATTCATGTGAGGAACTGCGTGTTTTGCGACATGCCTCAGAGCTTCGGAGAGGCTTTTTGTCACCTTGCGCGGGGACCCGTTGACGATGATCTCTGCCGTCTCCGTCGGGTCGCCCCAGACATAAGACAGAGCTGCAAATGGGGGCCTATCTTGCAGGGAAACTGTGTGCATTTTGACCACCACCGGGCCATCCTCGTTGTCGTCGTCAGGTTCCGCAATCTCCAGGAGCCAGAATTGTAGGCGGAACTCGTCGAGCGGCTCATAGACTGTTCTGGCAATGCGGCAGTTCATATTCAGCAGCGTGAGGTCACAAGTACGTAAGAATGTGAGAGACCTGTTTTCAAACCAGATGAGAAATCAAGGACCTAGGTAGGCATGAAGGTATTGGATTCACACCATGGCGAGGTCGGTGGGTGGGCACCTCGTTAAGTAGGGGGAGCCTCTACTTATTTAAAAAAATTATGCCATGCCGCTGGTCTCTGCCGCTCGAGCAAGCAGACATCAACTCTCACAGGCCAAAGCGCAGACGTGTTACACGTCTGAATCGAACCTCGGCTCTCGCAGAGGCCGTGGTTCTCACCTCGGGTCGGATTGTTTGATTGTCCATTCAAGGTTCGCCAGGGTGCCATGGGTGAAGATCTCATCCTCCTAACCCGATGGCACTGCCCTCCCCGGCGGACCCGAACTGCCAGTTTGAGAACGTGACCCTACCTGTACCTACCTGAGTGGTCTCGTTTTTAATCTGTATACATATGCTTCTTAAGAAATATGCATCCAGTCCCTTTATATAGTAACAAATGCTTAAACACTTAGCATTAAAAAGATTTAATATTAAAAATTCATAAGTTTTAAATATAATTATCTATAGCTAATAGCCAACAAACTAATAATAGCCTTATAATAACTATATAAATAAAGCTAATAAGAATTGCTTTTAATGACGCTATAAATTAAAATTATTAATATAAGTAGCTTAAGATTAATAATTAAGCAATTAATTATATAGCGAAAATTAACATAATATTTATAAAATGTAATAATCTTATAAATATAATCTTAATTTAAAACTTAATTTCGTTTTACTTATATTAATAAATATCTTTTAAGGGAACTTTAAAGAAATTATAAGATTATATAACCTTTTAAGAAAACCTTTATTAAATAAGTAATTATTATAATTAATATTTAACCTTAAAGCTGCTAACTTTAATAAAAATTAAATTAAAGAAATGCTTTACTTTAAAATGCTTAAGTATTTTTCATATTTATATTATAAAACTTTTTAAGAAAAAGAAAAAGAATATTTATAATAAAATAAATAATAATATAAAATATAATAATATTATATTTTATTAAATTTATTATTTTATTATTAATAATTAAATCACCTTTAAAAGGATTAAAAGGAAGTTAAAAACTAAGAATACAAAGAAGTATTATAATGTTCCTTTAAAGGAGGGAAATAAAGGCATATATTAAGTTGTTTGCAACTTTATATATAAGCTTAGGGCCAAGGGATAATTGAAAAGCTAAGCAAACAGCAGACAAACCAATGGATAGTTGATTTAAAAAATATAGTGTGGCCGAAGCCGTACCTACCTGAGTAATCACAAAAAGACCCCACGGCTGAACTTTTTGGGGCGAATGTCTGTGGCCATTGACAGAGATCAGCGCACCCAATCGCCGTTACGGCACACAGCATGCAAGTGGGGGCGGGAATGCTCATGGAGGGTTACACTGAGAAGGATCACACCGACAAGAACGAGACCTTTTTCTAAGGCGTCATCGACATCGACTAAACAGAAGAAGACTTCAGGTGGATATTGACGTAGTGGAAAGGTGTTGTTAGGGGAGATACGGAGCTTAAATGATTTATATAATGTTTGACTACGGGACCTGGAAAGAATTTCGCTGAGAACAGAATTACAAGTCACGAAGGGAACTGATAACAGGAACAAATAAAACGGCAAGTGGATATAGGAGCTTATATGTCCAAGTCATCTTGCAAGACAAGAAACTTCTTCTCCTTGCGAAGCTCTTCTCTCCTCTCCTCTCCTCTCCTCGTTTGCCCCAGATGTTAATTTCAATGACCTCCTTGAACGCCTGAATGTGTGCCTGAACCATGAAGTTTAGAAGTTGTCACCAGGGAAAAAGCTGATCTTGAGATACTTTCGAACCCCGTCAACACAAAGCGATTGACTGACGTGGCCATGACTCTTGCCAATTTCTAGGAGCAGAAATATCAGCCACGCCCACCCGTTCATAGGCTTCGCCCGTAGCATTGGGAGGCCTCCGGATGACCAAGCATAAAAGGCGAGGCCTATCGCTATGGCCGGTTCCTGTCTCCATTATGGCCATTAGAAGATAATCCCCTGGCACCCAGTCCTCGATCCTATTCACGACGATGGTGTGGGTTTCTGGTTGCCCCTCATTTATGAATACCGCGCGCAAAATCTGCGTTGACTCCTCAAAGATATCGAAGTCAAGACACCATATATCTCCGCTTCGAAGATCCCATGGATCTGCGTTTTGAAGACATCTCGTTGGTCGCGACGGGTAAGAAGAGACAATTTGAAGCCTTTTCGTCCAGACTTTCAGGTCGAGCTGCGCCGATTGTATTGCACCATAGGGGTTGGTGCTGTCAACCAGATTTATCTTCCATGATGCGCACAAGGGCAAGGCGGTGTAGAGATAGACGCTGTCAGATGGTGTGAACGAGACGAGATGGTTTGATCTGGCCCACGACCAGCTGGGCGCTTGATAGCGAGTCGGCAAAGGCTGATGTCGTGTGTGACACCAAGCCAGACCTCGATTCAGGTCTGCAGTCCAAATTCCGGCGATATAGTCGGCCCCAATCGCAGAATGAGCGCTTTGAGCTATCGCCGGGAAAGCAGGAAGTCTGTCAGAGCTTTTTGTCAGCTCTCGAGTCACATACAACTCGACCAAATCATAGTAGTCTTTCCGGAGTTCTTGGCCTCTCGGTTTCAATCGCAGAGAGTGAGGATGAACTTGCGACCTAAGACTGCTGAATTTGAAGCCTGAGTACCGGGTACCCTTCAATGTGAAACCATCCATTGTTTGTGTTCCGCGTAAACACTCCCAATGTACTCTGCTCTTGCCGAATACGAGCCGTCTTGGCGCAAGTACATATTCTTGGAGTGTCCAGCCTCGGCTTGCCAAGATGCTATCCGTAGCCAGACTGACAGAGTCCTCTGTCGTGTCATCTTCAGCATAGACCAATTCCAGCTGGGCTTCGGAATCGGTGGACGCTCTTGCTTTGTAAGCAGTTACGCATACAGGCCGGGCCAAGGGAATTTCTTCGATAGTGGAGGAGTTTTTTCGTGTCAAGATCCCTTCTCGACTTGTCGCAGATTCCATTGCGTAGTAGATAGTCAAGGTTGCGTGTGAATATACACTCGCCATTTTCTTGGACTGTTTCAGCCAATCTGTGGTCGAATCCTGGATGATACACAGGCAATCTATCCACAGGTATCGAATTCCGAGCCCGCGCGTAATTTGGATGGCGTGTTGAAAGTTTTCGGCCAGTTTCGAGATGGCGAGACCGTCGCGAAACTCGTCAATGGTGTTCTCCTCCAGCTTGAAGTCGACCTGGCCGCCCCAGCAATGACTGAGAGCTACGTACTGGGCTCTTATTCCCTCGGGATGGATCAAGCGACACGTTTCAATATTTTGAACATCGATTACTCGGTCGGGAAGGGCGGGTATGTCGTGCTAGTGGCAGTCCTCGTGTGATGCCAGGCATTCTTCCAGCCGCATGCTTGCTAGATTGTGATTGCGTGGCTCAGCAGCTTCTCGAAATTGGCCTACTCGAGCATCCCCAATCTTGAAAAGTTCTTCTATCAAGTCGTCAGCTACTACATCTTAATTTGCTCAATTAGCGACTAGGAGATGCGATGGCACACGTCGAGAGGTGGCTAGCCGGAATTTGAGGTCTACAAAGTCAAGTATGCCTTTCAATCGCAATTCCTCGAAGAGCGGATGTGATCCGAATCCGCCCCGGAACTCAAGACGAAGTTCGAAACGCGCATGTTGAAATGTGGGAAACTGTTCCTGTCGCAGTAAATACGAGTAGAGACAAGATGGTCCGTAGTGTTTCTCATCATCGAGAAGCCGTTGTTTCTTGAGGCTGGCAACCATCAATCGACACAGCTCGCATCCTGACGTGGCGCTCTCACAGAGATGGCTTATCTTCTTATAGTGAGGGTAGGAGTGGTAACAGGAGGGCTCTGTGCTGTAGTGTCTCGGGAGCTCAAGAACGAGCTCAACGCTGAACGCTGCGCAATGCTGACAGCGGCTGGCCATGTTGAGAGCATGTCAGAATTGTGTGTCCTTGGAAAATATTATTGGAAAATTCGGGGAGTCATCTGGAGCGTAGAAGACATTATTAATTTTCTATCCACTCCAAGACGCTATCTCAGCCGTTTCCTGGCAAATTGGCCACGTGGTTGCCTAACTCAGCCATGCTCGGCTGCGAGTTGGCCCACTTCAACTTGGCCAGCAGTTATCATGCATTGTCCCTCCCATGATTAGGTAAACATCATTCCTCATCGAAGTTCATGCTGCGTCATGCTATGGGGTATTGACTGGTTAGAGAATGATTGGCTATAGCCACCACACAGATAGTTTCCCATTAACTTGTGCCTACGTAGGTATGTCATCGTACGAGTGCTTACTCTTGCCGTGTTGCATGTGTGCCGAGCGCCTTTGATTTCCGTAACAAGATTTTTTGAGGCTTATCGCATGCATATCGGGTTATACAACAGAATGCCGAGAACACTGCCATGTTCTAGTGGTTGTGAGCCTGCACCTGCACCCTAGTTCTTTTCGAAGCATCCCAACCTCCTTGGTCGATTTCCCCTCTCACTTCACTTCGTCCTCTCCATATGTATCCGGCACATTTTCGAATCGCATGTTCTTTTGCAAACAACAGAATAGTCAACGAGACTCACGAACCCGTCTTTTTGAACTTCACTTTTTCTGGTACGCCGCACACGGAACGTACAACTCGGTTGAACAGCTCCAACCTTCTCCGTTCCACCATAAGCCGCACAGGCAGCTGTTCAGATTGAGACACAGACAACACCTACAGGTGTATTGTACAACGTAATTTCATCATTTATGCGACTACATCGTTTCTGAACGCAAGCTAATGTATCAAGAATGCACACAGGTCCCGAGAAGCCTCATGATGGTCAAGCCAGTTCGAACGAAACGCATAAGATACCGGATGCTCAATTTAAAGCCCAACCTCGGCAAGCTCAAAGATGAACACTCTTCCATGCGGGTGGCTACTCCGCAGCTACTCCCCGATGACAGTATCTGCGCCAAGTGTGCCGATCTTGACCTTCGAGGAGCCCTCCAAGAGGCTGTTCGGATTCGAGAGCGCAGCAACGATATATTCGGTACTGCGCTCTGGCACGGACTTCGTATCGCCAATGTCGGCCGTGAGTTTCGAAAGCTGCAGTCGACGGATTGTCCACTGTGCCCCATCCTATTTACTTCCCGCATCGGTTCAGAGCAAGGCCTCGTCGACAGCGACAATGGTGACGAAATACGACTGTTTGGCTTTCTAGACAATTCCGATTCGGTCCGATCTACGACAAGCTTTCATAATTATGACTCTGCACTCCTTGCTGTTGTGCCCGAACACTTCGGATCTAAAAAGGGAGGCCAGGGTGATTTGCGCATACTCAAGAATCATATTCAAAACCAAGGGGCTGCAGTACTTCTCCAGGATGGGACTCACCCGGAAATCTTTTCTGCGCGTGAAGTTCCAGCCTTCTTCGACGTCGATAGAGCCCTTCGTTGGCTGGAGTACTGCAGATGCAACCACTCGAGTCCGTGTGGCGACTCAACAAATTCCTTGGTTCCTGGTCTCCGCCTCATCGATTGTTGGACAATGACCATCAAAGAGGCTGGTAAAAGCAGTCCTTATGCAGCATTGAGCTATGTATGGGGCGACCCGGCCATCGTCGACAGCAGTTTGCGACGAACAGGCAACAGACTTCTACTACCGGCAAGGCTATCCCCGGTCATCTCCGACGCAATCAGTGTTACAAGAGATCTAGGGTTTCAGTACCTCTGGGTCGATAAATTTTGCATTGATCAGGGCGATGCGGGCGCAAAACACAAACAGATCGAGCAGATGAATACCATCTATGAGAAAGCTGTTCTGACTATCATAGCTGCGGCTGGCGAAGACGAGACCTACGGACTACCAGGAGTTGGCCAAAGGCTGCGAGAACCTCAGAATATTGCTAGTTTCAGTGGACTGAGAGTCATATCGACGATGAAACACCCCCATTCTTCAATCCGATCCTCACGCTGGGCTTCCCGAGGTTGGACCTACCAAGAAGCGGCACTCAGTCGTCGACGTTTGGTCTTTACGGACCAGCAAACGTACTTCGAGTGTGACTCTATGAACTGTTTCGAGAGTGTGTACAGCCCAATGGACAATCTTCATCCAAGAGTCAGTTCAGAGTCGCTCTTAGATTCCAATAATCTAAGAGCCGGGATGTTTGGCAGAGATACAACTCGAAAATTTGGGACATCCCAGTTTGACAGATCCTTCTTCAGTGTGTTCCAAGAGTATCTATCGGCCGTACAGGACTACTCGGCGAGAGATTTGAGCTACGATGCGGACTCTCTGAACGCATTCCGAGGCATTATTCAACGGTATTCGAATCTCGAAGAGCCTGTTCTTTCAATCTGGGGCCTGCCTTATCCCGCTCGGGGAGACAAGTATCGATATTTCTATTTGGGTCTGACATGGGCCCACACCGAAAACAATTGGGAGAATTCAAGACGACCAAAGCGCCGACAAGAATTTCCCTCCTGGACGTGGGCCGGTTGGTCCGGTACAGTCCGGTTCGGGAAGATAGGAAGCTTTCGCAAGATTAGGAGTTCCATGCGAACAGTACAGTTCGGAGATCAAAGAGACGACACTATGAGCCTGTACTCGTTAAGCTTCAAGACTCCAGAGACCATGTGCCGCGTGCTCCGAATACTCGCCCCGACCCTACCTCTGAGCCTGTTCTCCTGCCAGTCCGCAGGTGACGGCAAGATGCGCTGGGCTTTCGCTGAATACGAGGCAAAATTCTTGCCGTCTCAGGAATACATGCTCCAAGCACAATTTGTCCAAGAAATGATGGATCCCACACGGTGGCGGTGTATCTGGGTATGCTCTGTGGATAGGGAAAGTTCCGTGTTGCTGCTGGAACTGAACCAACAAACTGATACATGGACACGGGCCGGAATATTTCGTATCGAGTGTTCTGACACACACATGAAGCTGGTGCTGAAGGTTCTAGATGAGAGATTGTTGAGGATAGAGTAAGCAAGACAAGATTGAGAACCCACGCTAGGCACTGAGGGCGACAGCAGTATCCCCTAATGTGAGCCCCCAACACTACTTGCAGAATTTACTGCAGCCAAAACTTGTCCAAACTGCATCCTTTTGAGTAAATCTCCAATATTAGATAGGCACCAACGCTCCACGAGGCAGTTGGGCAGGCAGATTCTGCTATAATAGCGAGGCTTAGACTTCATCCTCTTGCCGCTGTCTTTCTTTCTCTTCCTTCTTCTCAGCGGAGGCATGCGCCGCCTCCCCGCCGGCCCCATGACCCCTCGCCAAGCCATCTGATCCCTTTTACATTTCAGTCAGAGGTCCTGGGTGGGGACTATGTGTTCAGGCCTGACAAACTTACCGGAGCCCCTGCTGAGACTTGAACAAAAAAAGCGAACCTCTGTAGACGCTACAATGAGTATTGACAAAAGGTGCGGGCGCCTGTGCCGGGACTCCAGAGATGACCATATTCCGCTAGATTTGATGGTGAGAGTTCGCACACCTCCTGTAGCTATAACATGACACAGCCAAGAAGTTCGGACGCTATCTAGCACCATTTACTTTGCATCTGGCCACCATTCATGGAGGCCACGGTGCGCAACGTCTCCAACATTGAACCAATTTATTGATTGCGGTTACATTAGAATAGCCCCCACCCTTGCTATTCCCAGGTCAGCTTACTGTGGTATTGAAATCTAGTAACGCAAGGCTGAATAGTTTATCAGTTAGCCTTGGCACTTCTTGTCTTGCTCCTACTCTAGTCTTTTCCTATCCTAGGAAGCCATTTAGCTTCAGTTTTGTCTTCTGTTATAGGATCCGTGAATAAAATGTATAGCACATGCATGTTACTTAAAAGTCAGCCCTAGTCGCAACTATTACCTACCTACATAGTAGTTGGACCTTGGAAGCCTTGCTGTACATCACTCAGCCTATATCCTATATGATGACCTCCTGTAGGATTTTCTTAGAGATGCACTGTCTTCGAGAAATCTAACCTCTTTGAGCATTGCGAAGACCCCAGATGGCAGGTAGTATTGACGCTTCCTGTGGATGTGATGCATGTAAGCGAGGAAGAGAGAAACGAGGCATCTTGGCATCAGCTGGTCTACAGCATAGCAGTAACGGGTATTGTTCCAACATGATATTCAACTTTCCAATGCGGCGTAAATGAGCCTTGGGGGCGGTTTGTCGGTGATACTCAGCTTTCCCCAGGTGGCAGAAGTGTCCTTCGAATTGAGAATTATATAGATGGGCGTCTCCTCTTGGGATTAATTCTGGTTTTTCATTCTTATCACTCTCATCCACTTCCTGATCCTCGTCTTTAGCGTTTAAACCCATCATATTCCAAGCCAAACATGCACTTCACTCCCATCCTCCTAGGCCTAGTCGCCTCCGCCTCCGCAATCGACATCGGCTTCCACGTCGGATGGGACTGCTCCGGCGCCGCCTCCGTCGTAAGATTTCCCAAAACGATCTTCCAAGACGCTCCCAAAGGACTTCAGCATTAGACCTCAGGTAATTAGCTGACAAAAAAGTGTAAAGTGCACCGCCATCAACCCCAACATCTGCTGCGTCGCCAGCCTCGCCTCGAGCGCGCGCGTCAGCTGGGTCCCGGTCGAATGGAACATTAACGCCCAGGGCTTCGGCGGCGGTGGCTGCTCGTGGAACAAGTACCTGGCTGAAATCCGGGGGAGGACTGACTACTGTATGGGTCCTAACTCAAGGGACGACTATACAGGGGTATATTACTGGTTTGTCGGCCGCAAGCGTGGGGAGCTAGAGGAGGATAGGAACTGCACGGGGTCGGTCAAGCCTGACACGCTGGTGCTTGCAGATGGGACTACGAAATATAATATTGTTGGCTTGGACGATGCCAAAGTTGAGGAATTAGTGAGTATTCTTTTTTTTTTTTTTTTTTTTTTTAACTTGCCTCAATTTGCTAGCTAGAGCCACTCACTGGCGTACTCGGCGCTGTTCAAGCTCAGCGAAGACGTGAAGGGCAACGTCGCCGCGTGCTACTTCTGCGTCCACCTCTCCACCGTGGGCACGTACCCCATCGCCCCCGGCGCCAACGCCTGGACGCTTAACAACCTCGCCGGCCCTGCCAGGAGGGCGTTGGGCGTCGCCTTCTCGATCGCGATGGGTAATGTTTGGCGGTATCATCGGCAACCTGATCTTCCAGGAGAGGGAGAGGCCCAGGTACCCGTCGGGCTTGGGGGACCTGTCTCGCCTTTGTGCTCTCTGGCATGGCTGCGGCGTTGGCTCTTGAGGTTACGTACTTTTCCGTCAATAAGAGGAGGGCACGTCTGGGCGAGGAGGAAACCAGGGAGAAGTACAGTGAAGATGTGCTCGAGAGTATGGGGGATCGTAGTCCGTTGTTCAGATACTCTCTGTAGTTCTGGTAATTGAATGCCAGAGCATGACATTGCATTACCACTTGTGGCTCCAAGAATTGATAGCTGGCTGCAATTCATACTGTCTCCAGGGTTGAAATTAGTTTAGTTTAGTTTAGTTAATCGGTCTAACTAAAAACTAAAAACTAAAAAAAAAATTAGTTTAGTTAATAGGTTTAACTAAAAAATCATTAAGTTTTTCAAAGTTAAACTTAAAGCCTTTTATAAAATATAAGAAATTTTACCACTTAATTAAAAACCTACTTAATCCATTTAAGTTCCCTAAATAATCCATTATTACTTAATTTATTACTTTGCCCCATTATATATAGTTTTTAAGTTAAACTTATGTAAGTTTTTAAAAAAATATTAACTTAAAACTAAAACTAAAAACTTAATTAAGTTTAACTAAAACTCAAAACTAATTTTACAACCCTGACTGTCTCAAAGATAGTTACAATAGGCCTAAGACCAGCCGACTCAATATCTATAAGCACAGCTCTATACAAACGCCCGCGGCACCATTACTACGTCTCAGCATAAATCTATTATCATCTTCTTCTTGAGTTTTCAAATATCCACAGAGTTTTGAGAGCAATTAAATAACAAAGGTCATAATGCGTCTATTCAGCAAGACTTTGTAACTCAACTTTGGTTTACGAGCCCCCTTGGAAATTATGAATGAGGTATTCTGTTCTTATTTCATGAGATGAGTGGTTCCTACATCGGGTGCAATCGGTAGACCCTTAGCTACACATGTATCATGCTTTGATATGTACAATGCGTTGTAATGCTCTTGTGATGATGTTTCTCTGTTGTGGGGAGTGGCTTATAATTCTACAAGCTAGTATATATTTCACTCGGGCATGCGGTCCCGTTGAAGTTCTCTATGCAAAACCCGGTAATATTACCTCGTCTTTCCTAGGTAATCCAAGGCGAACCTCACGAAGCTTTCTCCATCCGCCTTTGCAGGTACATGACCATGCATTAAGGCTCTTGCCCATTTCCCGGCCATACTTGGAGCGTCAAGCAATCGCCCAGTGGTATCCCAGAGCACCAACACCGGTCCATAACTGAACACGGCCCTAGTGGTGCAAAAGCCCCCCGCCAACCCCCTTCTCCCACCCCCTAATCCCCTCCTTGATGCTCTCCCAATACCTCAGCCTCACCGCCTCCCCGACGGCACCATCAATATCCCCCTCCGAGAACGCCCGCCGCAGGCCCTCGAGACACCGGCCGATCCGCTCCTCGTTCTCGGCCATCGGGCCCTCCAGGTCGGACTCAGACTCGGCCTCGTCGACGGCCTCGCGCGCCTCCAGGACCTCGGCCAGCAGGGCCGGGTCGGCCGCCGCCCCGCCGGCGCCGGCGCTGTGGCTGCCCGCCTCGTCGCCCGCGAGGTCGACGCCGTACCGCTCGGCGAGGATGTACTGCGCGCGCAGGAGCGGGTGCGACAGCGTCTTGTAGGCGGCGTTGATGTGGCTCGACGTCGCCTCGGCCTGCCGGCGGCGCTTCGCTGCTGCGGTGTTGTCTGTGTCGGGTGCGGAGGAGGAGGACGAAGTCGAGGCGGAGTGGAAGTAGTCCGGGTGGCTCGCGGCCTGCAGGCGCAGGAACTCGCGGCGGAGGGCGCGCACGTCGATGTCGAAGGGCCCCTGGGGCGGCGGGCCCTGGGGCAGGGACTCGGGGAAGAGGTCGTAGTATGGCAGGCGCTTTGTGTGGTCCCAGTTCTTGTCGGCCGGCTGGCTTTGGTCTCGTTCTTGTTGGGCTTCCTCGGCGGCTTCGGGTTGGGACTGCGAGGACAGCCACCTGTGCTGTGCGCTGCGGTGCTGCTGCTGCCTCGCCTGCTTGTGCGGTGGGACTCGTGGCGTCGACCTCGTCGTCGAGTACGTCCTCGTGGCTGCCGTGGCCAGCGGCGCGCATGTCCTTTGCTGCGCGCAGCAGCTGGCGCAGAGGCTGCGGCTTTTCGAGGTGAGAGATCTTCGCATGGTTACTTTGCAATGAGGGTCATCTAATGTGTGCGGTGTCCAATCGAGCCGTGCCAGGACTCAGACTCGTCGGGGAGAATAAAGATGCAAGTGAGTAAAGAGAATAACGTGGAGGTGGGATGTGCTGTTGGTCTCTGCTGGACCGCCGAAATATCTCTCTCGGCCTTTCCGGCCTCGGCTCGGCTTGATGACGTCTCGAAATTCCATAGAGCAGGGTTGTGTCAGGGTTGACAAAGGGACCCTCCCCCGTGGAAACCCTTCCCAAGTTGCTCGCATCCAGCATCTAGACTACAGACCATGGCAGAATGCTCATCGTCGACACTTCAGTCTGCTCGTTTAATGGACAATATCTCAGTCCTCAGTCACCAGTGCATTTCGTGTGTTCAGTTTCAGATTGACTTTGAGCATTATTCATTATGACTACCTTGTCCATCTGGTCTCTTCGACTGTGGATTTCTACAAATTACAAGGAAAACCGTCCTCGCATGTTGGGTATCTTTCCGTCCCTCGCCTTCTCTCTGACTGTGCATCAAGACAGCTCGACTCGGCCCCTCCACCGGCCCCGTTCGACGTGCCACCAGCGATCTCCAGAGGCGCTCTTCTTGTCGACCAGTCCCTCGGATTTGTACGAGTTCCACCGGCCTGTACATCCTTCCCTGGCCCTGCCCACGTCCTCGGCTTCTCTCTCTTTCTCCCTCTCCCTTTCCTTCTCTTTCTCCTTGCTGCTCTTCCCTCCGCTGTCTCGTTTGATGAGCCTTCCTCTGGTGGGCACGTTCTCTTGCTGCTGACCCGGGACAACACAACAGGGCGCGATGCCCGTGCCAAACCCACCACCAGCATTGCTGCTAATATCCCCTTTTCGAAGCAGGTCCTCGCCGCCGTCGCCGAGCAGGTCGTCCATAACAGCTAGCCCGCCCCGGGAGTCCGTGCCGCCCTCGTCCGGAACAAGGCAGTACTGTATCCGGCTGCCCGGTTCGCCGATGAAACCAGCCAGCCCCTCGCTCGACACCACCTCTCCGAGCTCGTCCACAACATTGGCCTCGAAGCGCGGGAGCCGCCGCGCGGCTTCTAGCCGGCCCTGCGCCGCCAGCCGTGCCGCGTGCAGGTCGCTGCCATACTCGCGCGTCGGCAGCAGGCGGAGCTCCTTGCCGCTGTCCTTGGTGTCGGATGAAGAACGCGCGCTCGGGTCGTCGATGTTGGCCAGGTTGGTGGTGGATTTGCTGTAGTTGTTGTTGGTGATGGCAGTGGTTGCCTGGCTCACGAGCCCCGCGTTGCGGTACCTGTCGCCGGGGAGGTCTGCCCGCTCCTTGGGCTTGCACAGCCCCTGGAAGAGCCCGTCCGGGTCGTTGGGCACGCGGACGGACCGCAGCTGCGGGAACCCACCGGCCGCGATGCTGCGCGACAGGATGTCATCCGCCCTCGTCGCTGCAATGCCGCTCTCCTGGATGTCCCAGTGCAGCTTCCTCAGCGACCGCGACGCGACGTACGGCATGAACAGGAAGGTGTCGTCGCCCACCGCTGGTGCCATCGCCTGCACAATGTTGAGGGTTGTGAGCTCGTCCAGCTTCGCCAGGATGCGCACTAGCGCGTCCACGCTGTCGATGCCCTGGTGGATTAGCGTCAGCGTCTCGAGCGAGCTGGCCGCGCGGGAGCGGGTCGCGAACGCCACCAGTCCGGCCGTCGTCACTCCGGCGCAGTGCGCAATGCCGAGCTTCTTGAGGGCCCGCGGCAGCCGCAGTAGGGATTCGTCGCTGAAGGAGCTCGCCGGCAGGTGGGACAGGTACAGCGAGTCGATGCCCGGGAGGAGGGCCAGGATTGCTCCGATCGTGGCGCCGTCCGGTGACACGCCTGCGCCGGGCAGGCAGTGGATGGTCAGATGCGTCAGCTCTTTCCAGTTGTCGTGCCGCATCACGAAGCGGTTGGCCTGCGCTGCTGCCAGCTGCTGTTGAAGGTCGGGGGTGCTGTCGTTCGTGGCCGCTGGTGGCGCCGCCCCCCACCTGGATTGCCTCTTCCTGGACTGCGATGTCTTCTTCCCTGAGCGGCCGCTCTCCACCGACGATGGTCCCTCGGGTGTCGCCTCGATGATCCAGGTCATCTCCTTCAGCCTCCGCCTCGTCTCTAGGGCGTGCAGGAGGTGGCTCTCATTGCCATGTCGATAGCTCGCGTAGAAACCGTCCAGCCTCTCCAGATTAGGGCAAGCCATAACCACCGACCCCACGATATCATGGTACTTAGTCGCCTCGATGGAAGCACCGTCCGGGAGCGCAGGCACCTTGAGCGAGCGCACCACGGCCCCGAGGCTCCTGTTGGCCCGGAGCGTGCGCCGCAGCAGCACCAGCCTGGGCGCCTGCAGCCCCTTATTCCTCTTGCCCATCTGCGCCCCGTCCTTCCCGACCAGCTGGATGTCGCTGTACAGCGCCTCCCTCGCCACCGCCAGCAGCCTCCTGTTGCACAGCGCCACCGCGCAGCAGTCCCGCATCCAGCACGTCGCGCAGCTGTTGCCGCCGCTGCTCCTGTCGTCCAGGTGCTGCGCCCGGACGTACTCGAGCACCAGCCTCAGCACCTCGACGGGCAGCTTCTTGAACAGCTCGTCCGGCCCGGGCCTGCGGGGCTGCCGCGCCGCCTGCTTGATCGGCTCCGGCCGCCGCTGCCACATGGGCGCCGAGTTGCGGTACTGCTGGGAGGAAGGGTTGTAGTGCGCGGGCGGGAACGTCTCGAAGGCGTGCGCCTCCTCGATGACGGGCATCCCGCCCCAGCTGTTGGCGCGCATCCGGCCCTGGCTGTCCACGGTGCCGTCGAACGAGTGGAAGCTGCCCGGCCTGGGCGCTGCCATGCCTCCTCCTCCGCCCCCGCCGCCGGACAGGCGCCGCGGCCGCGCGTACATGCCGGGCCGCTGCGGCGTCTGCATCTGCGGCTGCTGCGGCAGGGGGTAGGTCTGG
This sequence comes from Diaporthe citri, assembly GCF_014595645.1. Lineage (NCBI taxonomy): Eukaryota > Fungi > Ascomycota > Sordariomycetes > Diaporthales > Diaporthaceae > Diaporthe > Diaporthe citri. The sequence continues at coordinate 5,620,709 of NW_025064849.1, forward strand.
GAGCGCCGGTTCTTGTTGTTGTTGAGGCTGTAGTGGTTAATCTCCGGGGGCATGATGCCGTAGTCCGGGGAGCCGGCGTCGAACTCGGGCCCGAGCGTGAGCTCCTTGGACAGCGGCGACGGGTTCCCGTTGAGGGCGGCGACGTGGGCGGCAAAGGCCTGCGACGACCGCTGGTTGGGGTGGTGCAGCTCCATGCGCGCGCGCAGGGGCTGCTGCTGCTGCTGCTGTGGTGGTGGTTGCTGTTGTTGCTGGTTCGCATTGTTGTTGTTGATGCCCGTGGGCCTCCAGTCCACGCCGCTGCTGTAGGGCCGCCTCGACGACGGCGTGTTGCTGTCGTTGCTCCGGGCGGCCCGCGCCCGCGCCTGCTGCATCTTGTCCTGGCCCTTGTTGCGCAGCAGGTCGTCCCACGAGCCGCTGGCCCGTGGTTTGTGCTGCTGGCCCGCCGCCGCCGGCAGGGGTGGCCGGGCGACGACGTTGGCGGCTGCCATGGTTCGTCGTCGTTTCGGAGAAGCTGAGTCTGTCTGTCTGCCTGCCTGCCTTGCTGGAGGGGATGCAGGTTGCTGGTCTCCGGGGTGGGTAGACTAGAATGTAACGATCGTCTTGTGTCTGCTGCTGGCAGGAGAATGGGAAAACTAAAAATAAAAATATGAGAAATAAGAAATAGTGATTATTGCGCGCTTCTCGAAAGGTTCAGCCTGGGTGTCGACACTCTGTCGTCATCCTCCACATGCGCGTGTCGTCCGGGACATCCGAGCATATAATATCCCCGGTCGAACGAACGTCTGATGTCTTTTCTCTCGGAGATTTGTTGTGCACCTTTCTCAGGTAGCAAGCTAGTAGCGGGCGCCAGCGGCGATGTGTTCCCACCCTGGTGTAAGAAAGAGCGGGTCTCTGGAGAACACAGGGGAAAAAAGCAGGGCTGGCTCTCAAGAAGCTCTCGCTCCTGTCCCCGTGCGGACAAGCGGCGCTGGGTGAGTGAGGCTGAGGGCGGGGTTTTTCGACTCCACGGTCAGCAGCAACTGCGGCAGCGCGGCAAAAAAAAGCTGAAAATATGCTTTCGGGGTCCAGAATATGGCAATTTTTTGTTTGGGGGGTTGGTTGTAGGGGGGGGGCTCAGCCTCGGGTTATTGGGCGGTGGTTTATTAGCCGGTTCATCGACAGGTGTTGTGTCGCGGCCGCACGGGGTTTGCGCGGCGTCAGCTGCAGCCACGATTTCGCTTCCCTGGGGGGCTTGCCCGGGCGGTGGTAAAATGGTGGTTGGCCTGTTTTGTGGTGGTGGCTATGTACTGATTGACTGATCGGTCCTTGTCCCCTGGCAACGCAGACTCGGCCGAGTCCCGAAAGCCCTTGGTTTTTGGTGGTAGGGATATTGAATGCAGCTGGCAAGCCAGGCAGACGGTACGGGCGGACGAACGTACAGGAGGGTTCACAACAAACGAGCGTCTTGGGTCAGGAATGGCGTGCAGGATGAGGCAGGGCCAAAGCGACCGACAGAAGAGTAATGGAAAGGAAATTCACCAGAAGAGAGAAGAGCGAGCGAGAGAGATGAACAGGCCAGGGCGAGAGGAGCCAACCATGAATAAGTCGCCCGGCGCAGAACCGTCGACGCAAGGAGGATGTAGGTGGAGCTTTACGAGCACGCCGGGGGGGGGCTGCTGCTCTGGGGCGGGCACAAGTCGTGTTTTGAATGAGCAGCGGCGAATGGGCACATTCATTTTCATCAACGAGCAGCAGGCAAGTCTCCACACCTGACCGCCGTCCGTGATCGCCGGCGCACGTCTTTCTTGGGGCTATGCCCCATCCGGCGTGGTGTGGGTGTTGGGAACGGATGGTTAATTGTGCCCGGTGACGGGTATCGAGATATGTTGATATACACACGCACAATTTTAAAAACACGCACATGGCTTGCGTTGCCCCGTGTTGCATCAGCATCTACTTCCTACATTGCGATTCTTGTTTGTCGTTCGAATCTCAGACAGCTAGGGCGGCGAGGCAGGGTGCTGCCAGCCTGAGCTTCGGGGGTTCCAGGGCGCCTGACGGGCTTCCCTTGCCTAGACTACTAGTACGGCTTCAGGTTTATTTATGTAGCAGACACCACACTGTTAGATCGGTTCCCGGCAGTTCGGGGAGATTGTTGCTGGCAGTTAGCGCCACGGGGGCAGCTTGGCACCGCTCACTCTGGTCTTTTGGATGATGAAACCGATGTGGGCTTTTTACTTCTTGATTCCTTCGTTTTCCTGATCCGTCGCTCTGCGTCGGTGAATTTGATTGCCGCCAAGTGCCCCAAGTGTCGCAAGTGCGGGAATGGGCCTATGGGACGCAGCGTTGTATGGGACGTCGGCTGGTGTAGCGCTGGTTGCTGGGCAGGGCATGGCAGGCTGGCAGGGCGGAGGATGAAATGGGCTTGGGCTCCACAGACAGCGTGTGTGACGGAGCCGTGCCATGACATGGCCCTGAGGACGGGTCGAATTGAATTGGCTTGAACGGATGGGGCCTACGGCGAGACGCCACGAGCCAGCCCACCCCCAAATCGCGCCAGCCCACAGAGCCCACAACCAGCCCCAGGCAGCCAGCTGATGGCCGATGACTTGGTGACGAGACACAAGCCTAGAGCCGACACAGCAGCGAGAGTGTGGAAATTGGCCCTGCGGGAATCCCACGCTACCCCAGGGGGCCCTGCCAGCTGCTGTGCTGTAGATGACGAGCGGCCGTGCGTATCGAGCCCGGCCTTGTCTGGAAGGAAGTCAGGGCTGTCGAGGGGCGCACTTCAGTCGGCGGGAGAAAAGGCACAGAGGCAGGGCTGGTGCTAGTGATGCTAGTCAGGGGGGGGGGGAGATAATTAGATATCATCTCGATGAGCAGCAGCAGCAGGAGCAGCAAGGCTGTAAAAGATTGCAAAGATTGCAAGACCCGGACCACGGGAGATGATGACTTGATGACTGACCAAGACAGAGGAAAAGGCCCCAAGCTGAGGGGAAAGACTGATGAGCCCTGGGCAGCCAGCCCTGGAAGGCCTGGGTGATTGAATCAGGGAGTGAAGATTGCAATGTTGTACCGGTAGCATATCGATACCGTATCAAGGCGCGGTTTTGCATCTGACACAGCAGCACTCGCTTCGTTGGTTGCCAGGCGCCGTTATCAGCCAGGGCCCTGTTCATGTTCTTGTCCCTGTTCCTGTTCCTATCGCTGGGGGGGGGGTGCCGAGCTATGCTCAAAGGGCGGTCCTGGCTGTCGATCCGAGGGCCTGGGAGCAGAGACTCTGCACCAGTCAGGCCAGCAGCTGCACTCGACTGGAGCAGAAACGCATGCAGGCTGCACGCACATGCACAGCACACCTTGCGCAAGCCGGCCCGTTTGGTTGGCTGGCCGTCCGTGTTTTATGTTTGATGTAGTAGCACCAGTCGTAGCCTATCTCGATCCCTCACCGCGTATACGTATACGTGCAGGGCGTGGGGGGGGGGGGGGGACAGAGAGGGGCCGCACACCTACACTACCCGGACCTTCGCTACCCGGGCATTGATGATTGTGATAGACGCACGTACCCTCATCGTTTTTCCTCCTTTTCCTGCAGGGAGGAGAGAAGGGAAATGAGCGTGGCCAAGTCGCAATGCGCCGGACCACAGTAGTGGCAGAATGGGAACACATAGCACAACTTCGGAAACGTACGATGCACGACACATTTTGGTCCCGCCGAGGAGAGTTGCCGAGACCCTCTTCATCCACCACCACCAAGATTTTTTGTTTCGTTTCGCGCTGCCGCGATGCACGCCTGCCTTGGTATTATCCACCCCGATCCTCTCCAGCTAATCCACCCTGCTGCCTCTCTCTATCTCCTTCTCCGCCTCACCTATCTATCTTTCCCCAGCCTCCCCTCCAGCTCTCGGCCCGTTTCCTCTCAGATGCTGACGCGCAGAAACCCTGTCCGAGAGAACCTTGGAAGGCCCCGCCAGGGGCCGAGTCAACCGAGTGTGGATGCGACCGGGCTCCCTCGTCGCTGGGACGGTCGGCCTGGGTGGGTCATCTGAGGAGGAGGAACACGGTTCTGATCGAGGAAACTCGGAACGTCGAAGCGAACAAACTCATGGGCCGTCACAATGCCATGCTGGAATGCCATGCATGGGTCGCATCGTCTCGGGAGATACTCCGCCATGCCTTCTATCTGCCAAGTGAGGGAACAAGTAGTTCTGGGACAGACTCGTCGCTGTCGTCACTAATTTGAAGTGCCACGCAGCCCGGGCGCGTCGTTGCTGCTCGGAGTTGACCTATGTGCATGTTGGCAGTGATGGGCGTGGTTGTGGTTCAGTCGCCTCTACTCTGCCGATGCCGACCACATGTTCAGAAATTGGCAGCACATCTCCACGACGGCTACTGTCTTCATAGGCCGCCTGAGTACTGCAATGATGGCCGCACTCGGCGTTGTCAGCCTCGGGCCTAATAGCTCCGGGTCTAACTCGCCCAGGATGCCGTACTCTGTCGAAAGATGCGCCTTTTCGCATGGCCTGTAGAGCGAAGACAACCTGGCTGTCGCGTGCATTCCCGCGTGCGCCCCCATTGGGAGCAGCATCTGCTGCTCACGTGCGTAGACGACTGAGTCCTGGTTTCTTGAAGGCTTGCCGGGCTTGGGCATGCCGTTACAACCAGAGCATTCCGTTTTCGAGATCAGTCCGGCCCGACAAACTCGCAATCAATACGCATCCTCGCCCTGCATGCAGCACATGTCTAAAGCGAAGAGCGTATGAGATTATCCGTAGTCCAGACATGAGACATCTTCAGGGACATTGCTAGGTATTATCCACGCCACCTAGCTCGGTTGAAGCGCTCTGGTAAGCATCTTGATGGCGTCACGAATGACTGTTTCACAGTCCTAGTTTTAAACAAGTCAGTCCACAGTACTTTGGAAGAGAGGCCTACAATGCTCGCCCTGGTGACCGCCGAGATGTCGTGGATCCACAAGCTTGTGTCCCCTGCTTGCTGAAAGAAAGTGCCAGATGACAGCCACATAACTTACGCATGGAGCGAGTGTGTTACTCGAATACTGCCTCCAGTTGTTCAGCGTCCAGACCCGGGGCATAACGAAGCAGGAAACGGGGCATGCGGTGCCCCCCGCTCAAACTGGCTTCCAATCCAGCGGCCTTGTGTTCTCGGTTTGATCGTGTCGAGACCTGAAAGATCCGACTGGGAGGCAACGATTTGGGACCGATGGTCACGTACCGAGGCAGAGCCGGTGGGTGTCAGGTGTCAGCACTCTGTCGGATGGAATAGGGTATGCTGGCGATGGCTTTAGCGCTTCGATCCAGCTGTCCTACTCGAGGAGCACCCGAGCACTAGATACACAGGACTGTCTGATTGCTCAGGATATTCCTCAGCAGACAAGCAACGGTGTGTCTGGCTGTTGCCCTCGCACCTGTTTAGGACAAATGTAACTCGACCGTCGGGTTTTGTAGCACGATCGGCAACACCGCCGTGACTGGTGGGAAGAGATACAATACAAAACATTTCCGCACTATATGGGTTTGTCTTCTCAGAGGATTCTGCGGAGGAGGTGGACGCTGTCTTAGATCCGCGTTGGCACTGCTCTGCATTGGGGTCGAGACAGACATCTAAATGGAAGATTTGGGGCGGAGCAGTGCAAGGTCGACTGGAATCACCATCTAGTGTCAGCTCTGCCTCATTCACACACACACTTAGGGCAAGGCGGAACAATTTTTCCGTATGTTCCGGTTGCCAGCGCTGTCCGCTAGTCCTTCGTCATGTCTCGACCCAGTCTAAGCTCGAGAGCAGTTTTTAACTTCGACTCGAATCTTACATGTCTTGCAGGGTTGAGCACGTTGCTGGATCAAGGAAAAGCCTTGCAAAGTACAGTGGTATCGACATTCTGTGCCATCATGCTTCTGCCACAATCAAAGCGCTCCCGCTATGGAGCTGGCCACGAGCTGGCCTTCAGAACAGCTCCAGCATGACCTCTGAGCCGAACATAGACCACATCTAGAAAGCCTATCTCTTTCCTTTCGAGTCAGGCGTCAGCTGCCCTCCTCGTCTTTGTCTTCAAATACTCCTGAAGGGGACCGATGTCCTTCCCAACGCCACCCGGGTGCTACTCTTGCCGCCCTTGCAGCTGACATGACAAGACCCGAAATTCAATGACTCCGCCCGCGATCTTCGTGGTTCCGCGAGGAGGGCATGCCGGAAAGCCCTCCAGGCCCCACTCGTAGTCGAAAATGCCTTCTCCTTGTTCACTAACACACCTGCGCGACGCGCAAAACCCCTTGAACAGGGTCTTTAGAAACGAATGGTGGGAGAGTGGAGAAAGGCTCTCGCCGAAATCCGACGCACAAGCCTCGTATAGTGTGATGCCGTTGCCCTCGAAACAGCGTGAAGGGCCGTCACTTCCAATATCCTCAGTTGTCTCAACACCTAGAACAGGATAAAGTCAGCGAGTCGATCGCCAAAAAGAATTCTCTCCGAGGGAGGATCCGAAACGACTAACCGCGCAAATTGGTGTCTGCCTTGTCTTCCTTGTCCGTAGGGAAGCAATCATCCCTAGAGGTGTATTTCGTGGCTTTGAGGATGTCCTCGACGATTTCCTTGTCTCCGAATCGGTACACGAGGACCTCGTCACCGGGCTCGGCCTTGTCCAGGCCGGGCACGATGAGGAAGACCTGCTCGAGGTTGGGGAAGTAGGTCACCCAGTCTCCCACGCATACCGAACAGTAGTGAGGGGGATGAGCCCTCCACTCAAGGTCGTCGTGGGTTTCGTTCACGGGATCCTTGCAGTCCTCGCAATCGAAGACGTACCCTGCCCGGGTGAGCGGCGGCAGGCCGAGGCCGAGGCGTCGCGCGAGGTCCGCCAGCGGTCCCTGCCTGGACGCGTTGCCGCCCGAGAAGGTATCGTTTGGGTACCAGTCATCGCCGAAGCTGGAGCAGCAGATCAGGTCTCTGTCCGGGTCCACCATCACATGGGGAGTTCCGGCCTCGAGCACCAGTGGCGGCTCCGGTCGGTCGCTGTCGGGAGACTCACGCTCCTCACGGTTTGCCGGCTTGGGCCCTTGGATGCCGTTTATTTTGATGGGGACCTCTATATAATAGGATCAGCTGCGAGGCTCCCCAACTTACTTATGGGCTTGCGGTCACAAGGTCAGGGGCGGGGAGGGCTCTATCTTCTGGGGCTCACGTAACAACGGCGACTTACTGTTTGCGTGAACTTCGACCACAGCTTCCGTACTTACTTGCGCTCCCGAAAGGGGGGAGACGCTATAGACACCCTCATCCGAGTGATACTCAATCTTGTCTCGCTGAATGCAGCCGTTGTACGAGCGGGATGCTTGGAAGAAGTGGACGGCTGGCTTCTTGAGGGGCTCCATGGCCTGGATTCGGTGTGTTCAGTGGCTGTGGTGGCAGAAGAGGAACGGAGGAGAGGATACGACACTTACCTCGCCGTTTTGCTCTTCCGGCCCGAAGAGAGGCATCGAGGGTGTGGGATCCATCTTGTGTGGTGCCTGCTCGAACAATTCGGTGGGCGATTGTGGAAGAAAGACGCTGCAACTTCAAATCCAGTGTAGCAGGCAGGTTTTCACACAGGCTGGAGCCGGCTGACTGGAAAGGCGGAGGGGCAGGACTCGGCCTCGCGCCTTGCTGGCCAAAGCTCAGTCTGGTGGTTTGTTTAGTGGAGCGTCCTTGGAGATATTCGCCAGCCTGACGCGTCCTGTGAATGGTGCTGGTGCTTGGGTACACGCGAGGATCACGGTAGACCAAGCCCACACCAAAGTCAGACAATGCAGGCTGAAAAACCCTGCCTCGCAAAGAATCAAGCTGGCCTGCCTTTACTCCTCAACCCATCAGAATCTGGCCCGCTTGGTTGGCAACTCTGTCAATGACCACACCCGCCTACTACTCGCTCTTTATTTCAGCTACACAGGTGAACCCCCTTCAAGCTCTTTGCAGACATCATGGCAACTCTTTTTGAAGCCTTTGGCTGGATTGCTGCCGAGATTCGGGAGATGGTATGGCGTTCAGCTCTACTCACCCCAGGTGTCCATTTTCTCAAGCCGAATGGCAACCACAATGGCACATACCGGTTTCCTGCCGGAGCAGCCCACCAGTTTGTCCAGGGCCCTGGCGTTTCAGAGGTATCATCTATGTCAGCAGCATGTGAGCATGCAAGATTGAATAGCACCTCGTTTGAGGCAAGGGGTAAGTTAATTACTGTTTCCTCCTCGGTAGGAGCCCATCGCCTATTCCTGTTTGTCTGCCACATTAGCAGCTTCACATTCATTCATGGGCACTCCCATAAGCAGAAAACGCTATGTATAATACTTGAAAGACTACTAAGGGCTGATCGCTAATCTTTGAGCCCTACTCCAGCAGCAGTGGACTGGATGACGCGCGTGCGTGGAATGACACGCATTATTTTGAGCTCCAGCATGATGCTCGCCACTCTGAACTCGAACCTCGCCTCGAACGCTCTGGTCAACGCTCTCAACCGGTCGCACATCATCGTGGACAAGATAAACGATCTTTTCTGTCTCTCCAGCTTTTTCAGCCCATGGTTTCCCGACTACTACTTCTCGGGTGGCACTGCCTTCGATCACTCGGCATTGGCGGTAAGCAGATACTCGTACAGAAGCTCCAGGTGTATGATCTTCAGCCTGACGAGATACGCAGGACATCAGGCTCCTTGCCGTCAGCATGCCAATGTGCAACCGCGGGCCGTGGGACTTCATCTGCAGTGATTGTCACAATGACTTAGCCAACGATCCGGGCTCGTTCTCGGTACAGGTCGAGATCTGCAGACAGTGCATTGCATCCTGGGTTTCCAAGTTTCGGGACATCGAACGGGTATACCTCATTGTTCCAGGAGTACGCCGGGCTCAGATTGGTGACGAGGAGGCTGTGTACCGATGGGGAGAGCCTGCCACGATCCAGGCGGCCATCGATTCGTTGCCTAAGCCCTTCTTGCACACGCAGGTTGCTGACGACGTGGTTCTTCCGGCTACGGGTACAAGGCCAGCCATCACTCTCCAAAGTAAGTATAGACACTGTTCCACAGATTTCGCCTGACAGAGCGGCTAAAGGCATGCCTTCCCCATTCCCAGGCACCGAGACTATTGCGCCATTCGGCCCCGAACGCCCGCGGTGTTTCTACGGCTGTGGGATCACGCTCTTCGAGGTGCCCGCTGCCGAGGTCCCTGACAATGCTGTTGAGATCCTTGAATGCATGGTGAAGGATGCACGCAACTTGCGCCAAGAAGACGTTGAGGAGGGCCACAGCGACTCGCCATACCCACGCAACCCTATCCACTGTGGCGGCGCCGTTGAGTTCAAGTTTTTGTCTTTCTAGGCAACGTTCCAGCGGCTGAGGATCGCGGGCGTCATCGGGGTTGGAGAGGACCTCTATTTGGAATGAAGCACGAACGTTGGAGGTCTTCATCACATGTTGGCGAGTTCCTGCGAGATGGTAGGGGAGAAATCCCCCTATCTTGGACGTAGGTCTTTCGATGACCGCTTGGCGGCCCTGTCAACTACGCCGACGCTCAGCCCGAGGCTCCATTAGGGGCGACTTCAACACAAAATCAACGATGAAAGACTGCGAGCTTCTATTTCTGGGAAACGGAGTTGTGGGGTCAATGGGCTATTCCAGGACATGTCTCGGCCCATCGCTTATGTCCTCAGCAACAACCTGAATTTGGGCAAAGGATTGCGTTTAGCAACCACAGTTACTTTGGGACGCTTGCTAGTTCCAGTAATCGAATGATGACTACCGAATTCAGGTACGAAAGCGTTGAGGCTCGAGTCTTTCGGCAGGGTCCATCTATAGATTTTCAGATGCAATAATGATAGACCAAATGCATTCTGACTACGGAGATGAGCCACTGAGTTGTGTGCTCCTGTCCTACTATGCATCATGTCTCGTAATGTATCGGACTTCGACACAGGAACGAACACTCACGCGCATGAAATGCGGGTTTGGAATGGGGAGGATGACTGTTTGGTTGCAGGTTGCTACCTGCCCCAAGTCCCCTGTTTGGGTTGCGTTCGCGTCAGCTACGGGCCTCTTCAGCACAAAGCGCGAGGCTGCTGTGTGTGGAAAACAAAACGTTACCCCCCCCCTGTCGTTTTGACTCATGCTCCCCCCTCGGCGCTCAAAATCCCAAATTTTAAATCCATCTTTATTCTATTATATCTTTATAACATAATTAAATATAATTATAAAAAATATATATTTAAAGTCCTTATATAATAAAGTATAATATAAGATATTAATAATAATTATACTTATAATATATATTATAATATATTAATAAAATTATTTTATTTAATATATATTATTATATTTATAATATTATTATTTTTATTTTATAAATTATAATTATAATTTTATTATATATAAGTTTTATTTTATTAAATTTTTTTTTAAAATATTAATATAATAAATAAAATATATAAAATAAATAATTTTATTTTTATATATTTAATAAAGTTTAATTTTATTAACGTGGTTTACTAGGTAGTAGCCGATATTAAATAGTGGCCGATTTTTTTAACTTTAACTAACTTTTATTAACCTTAGCACCCACTTAATGCAAAAGAATTAATTAAATTTAGTATTAATTAATGCTAATTGCTTTTAATTACTTATTTTTAATTAATTTTATTAATTTAAAGGGGTTAGCGTGATTGCAATATAATTAAAAGTTATTAAGGTTTATATAGGATAGCTTCTTCTTAATATTAATTGCATCTTAGTTTTTCGCGTTAATCTTGCTTTAATCTACTTATTTAAACCTTTAATGCATTATAAATTAATATTATATTATATATTTTTTATTAAAAAAAATAAAATCCTTTTAGCTATTTAAGCAATTAATAAGTTTAAAAAACCTTATTAAAAACCCTTAAGTATTCCTTAAGTAATATAAATCTTTTATATCTTAAAATAAACTTTATATTACAAGATAAAGTAATAATTATTTTACAAGGAATTATATATTAATAAGCATAAACTTAATTAAATTAAAAAGTAAATGCTTATTTAATATATTATTAAGTAAAATGCTTAAGAGTTCCCCTTATAACTTTTTAAGGTAAAAGATATAGCTAACCTTTTATTAGCATTATATAATATTAAATTTATTAATAAGCATTAAGTTTAATGCTTTATAAACTTATAACTTAGCCTTAAAACTAAATTTAATTATCCCTATAATTATTAAAGGGCTTTTTATAAAGATTTAAAGATTATTAAAAATTAATTTAGGCTGCTTTATAATATAATAACTAAGTATTAAATCCTTAATAATAACCTTTATAACTTTAATAAAACTAGCTTTATAATAAGCATAATTACCTTAATAATAATTATTATATATATTAATAAATATAAAAAAGCTAAATTAATTTAACTTAAAAATTAAAAATAAGCAATAGCTATTAAATGCATTAATATAAGTAAGTTATGGATTTTATTATTTATAATTATTTAAGGCGTTTATTATTTTGCTAGCTAGGTAATAAAGTTAAGTTTTTTAAATAACTAAGTTATTAAGCCTATTCTTAATAAATAAATAAATAATAAAATTAATTTAAAATAAATTTAATATTTTAATAAACATATTAAGCTAAAGAAAGATGTTAATTATTAAATATTAATTATAAATAATTATAAAAGCTATATATTAGCTAAGTTTAATTAATATTATAAGAATAATAAGATTATTATTATTAGCATATTGCTATATTTATTTTACTTATTTTAGCTATTAAATATTGCATTATATTTGCCTTTAAAGCATATATATAGCAATGAAATTAACTTTTTTATTTAAGCCTTTATTAATTATATTACTAAGTTTAAGTTCTTTCTTATATTTAAGACAGCCTATAATAAGACTTTTATAAAGAATAATATTAAGTTTGCATTTAAAGAAGCTGGAATTTTTCCTTAAAATCTTAACTTTATAATTTTTAAGCTTAATATTTACCTATAAATATTAATATAATTCCTTTTTATTTCTTTATAAAAATAAAAGTTTTAAACTTTATTAAATGCTTAATAAATTATTTAATAATTAAGTTTTATTAAAGGTAAGATTTCCGCCTATTAAAAAAGCTTCTTTATTTTAATTATAAATGCTATTAATTAAATGATAAAGAGTATATAGGTAATGATGCATAAGCTTATTATCTTAAAGGATTAGGTTTATACTCTTAAGGAGGCTAATATAATACTTATAAAACATTAAAGGGCTAAAAGAACTTAAATATAACTTAAAGGAGCATTTATTATTAAGAAATTTTAAGCTTTTATTTAAAAAAAATAAAAGGGGAAATGGTTAGGTAGTAAAATAAATAGTGGTGCTAAGGAGTTGATTTGCGGTGAATTAATTAAAAAACGATATAGTAATTATGGCGAAATTAAGCATAATATAAGAACTTATGAAAAAGATAAAGAAAGGTTTAATTAATTAAATTTTAACTATATTATAGCAAATTTAGCTTAATTAGCATTAATTAATATAAATATATTTATTTTCGCGATTTATGGTGAATTATGTTTTTAATAATAAAGTTGGCATTATTTAATGCAAAGTATGTATTTTTTATTAAAAGTTAGCTTATTTAAACCAGCATTATAACCATGCTAACTCCTTTAAATTAATAAAATTAATTAAAAATAAGCAATTAAAAGCAATTAACACCAATTAGTGCTAAATTTAATTAATTCTTTTATATTAAGCGGGTGCTAAGGTTAATGAAAGTTAGTTAAAGTTGAAAAAATCGGCTATTATTTAATATTAGCCACCACTTAATAAACTACGTTATATATTTTATATAATATAATATAATATATATATATATATATATATATATATATAATATAAAAATTATTTAATATATATATATATTTAATTTAATATTAAAATATTTTAAATTATAATATATTATATATTTTATAAAATATATTTAAATAGAAAATATATTTATTATATATATAAAAATATTTATTTATATTCTTTATATAATAAGGATTATAAAAATATATAGGTTTATATTATTAATAATTATATTTATATAGTTATATAAGAAATTGCTTATATTAAGAGGATTTGAGATGTTGGAGCGGAGGGGGGGAGCATGAGTCAAAACGACAGGGGGGGGTAACGTTTTGTTTTCCACACACAGTGGCATGTTCAGCTCCGCTTTGCCCGGTCTTTTTTAGAAAATTCAGGAGCGGGCCACGATCCCCATGGTTCAAGGATGATTGGGTGAATCAGGAATTGGAGATCTTGTACACAAGTAGCCCAAATAGGAGGAAAGGGTCGAGATCAATTAATTTGGCTACCATAAAGTGCATCTAGAGGGTGCCTTTGGCTATTATTGTGCACTCAGGTGATTTGTCGCCAACCTTCAAAGGCCCAAAAAATTCAGCTTGTCAACCCCGCTCTCCACATGCAGTCGACCTAAACACAGAGCCGTGCCTCCAGCCTCGTGCCCGCAGCCGCAGCCTCGAGCATACGCTGTGCATTGGTTTTCTTGAGCCATCGCTTCTGGCTAGTTGCCTCGTTTTTCTCGAGTATGGCTTGCAATTCTGTGTATCTGGTGAATATCCTCCTAGGCATGCCTTTGAGCCAGACGCTGCACTGCACGTCTTCTTTCTGAATCTGGATCCCAACTGGGGTAGAATGGATTATTCTCAAGCGCAATCCCACGAGAGTTGGCTAGAGATCTCATGCTGTCCCGCGACTCTTTTCTGCCGCTGGCCAGCCACCTAGAAGCCCTGAGAGAAGGACAGAAACTTGAACTCGACCATTCCATCACAGACTTTGGGATCCTCTGGGACGGGTGGTGGGCTTGTGCCCGAGGTCAAATATGTCCATCTTACACGCTTTCTCGCGTACGAACGCACCAAGGTGTCCATGAACCGCACAGCCCGGTCGGGGACGTCCGAGGCGGCCACCTCGTACAGGGTGATTCCGTTGCCTTCGAAGCTGCAGGGCCCGCCGTTTCCGAATCCCTCGACGGTGTGGCTGGCTGTGAGAAGTATTTGGGTGTTAGCAATCCTTCCCTGCTGGTGAGGTCGTACTTTACAGCATGGGGATCAGCTAACCTATCACTGGGCCGGCAACGAAACCGGTGTTCACGTGGAAAGGGTACGACCCCACAACCTGGCAGGTAGGGTCTTTCTGTACAGCTTCTGCGAAGGCTCCGTCGACTGTGGCCAGCTCACCGTAGCGGGAGATGTATTGCTGGTCGGTCGTCTGGGCTTTGGGCAGACCTGGGACGATGATGTAGACCTGCTCGAGCTTGATGAGGCGGGCAAACCAGAGTCCAATGCATCTATTGCAGAACTCGATGTTGTCTCCAGGGAACTTCTGAGGCACGACCTGATGGTTTCTGTCGCAGTCTTGACAGTAGTAGTTGTGTGCGGCTAGGTCAAAGCTTGGAAGACCCATGCAGACTCGGTGCATGTTCTGTGGTTGTCAGCTTAGACTCGTAGGCCGGTATTGTGTCGCAGGTATCTTACCTTGAGCTCCTTGTGCCACACAGAGACGCCTCCACAGAATCTCTCTCCGGAAAAGAATGGGTACTGCCCATTGCTCGAGACACAGAAGACGTCGTTGACCATGTCGACCTTGATATGCGGCACTCCTGGCTTGACCGTGTTGATGGGAAACATGGAAGGGTTCAGGGCGATGGACGTCAAATGCTTATTGTAGTTCTTCTTGGCAGCTAGATCAAAGTTAATTGCTCGTGGCTCCAATCAAGCTTTGTATGATTGAGGAACCATGGATAGGACCAAACGCAAGAGGATGCCCCCCGCCACCCATGCCGCTGGGGAAAGAAGACTTACCGACGTTGATCTCCATGAACAACTTGGCAAGCTTGCTAGCTCCTGACTGCGGACTCACTTCCTCCACGCCGGGCTCTCCGTTATTGAAAAACATTCCAGGAAAACCATGCGGCTGATTTACCAAACCGCCGTTGTAGTTCTTGAACGGTTTCAAGAAATGGACTTTCGGGGCGTGTACCGTTTGCACGAGGACGATCAGCTGGAGCTCCACAGGCAGTTTGCGTACGCGCTCTGCAACATCCATGGCGACTGTTGCTTCGTCTGCTTTGCAGCTGCCAGAGGGGAGCAGGAGAAGAGGGTGTCTTGAGTGGTGGTTGGTGGTCCAGCTGCGCAGATGGAGGTTGTGGTGGGAAAGGAAGATTAAGTTCGGAACCCTCAAAACTTACCTGGATTAGGATTGTGGCCCACGATCTATTTTTTTCAAATTGGCCCATGTGTGGGCTCAGTAAACAATGATCCTCGCAATGTACCTAAGTCGCTCTGGCTAGGGCGATACGCGAAGTTGGGGAAAAACTCGAGGCAAGTGAAGCGCAAGGCGCTGGGCAAGGCGCTGGGCAAGGCACAAGCGGGTGCACTGGCCACAAGCTCAGCCCGGTCACTCAGCTTGGGCATCTAACAAGGGTGAAGTGTTTAATCAAGCCAAACGCAACAATCACAGCCTGAAAACAAGTCCGCTACCGCCTCTGGAAACACTCACACTGGCAAGGAACAGTCGCCATGCTGTGCTGGTATACCAGTACTAAACTCAAGCATACCAGGACACATATTTATGCTATCAGTTACCGACCTTGGTGATCCAGTCCCTTTCATCATACTGCATGCTCTCAACTTAGCATTCTCTTGGCGTAGACGCGTCTGTTGATCTGTATTGACCAGTCATGTGCGTTAGGCCACCATCTCTTGCCTCCCGCGGTGCCCCTTCATCGTGCCACCAACACCTGGCTGATGCCTGGCTACATCTATTATCTGTGGGGCCTGTCAGCAATACTGCATATTATGGAAGTATGGCTTGATGTCCTGATCAGACGAAAGGGCACTTGCCTGTATCTTAAGATGGAATCTCTTTGTACTCAATATGCGAGTTCCAAAGGAGTGTCAATGATATACAAAATGTATGAGCCTCCTCCCCATAGTCCTTTCGGTACCACCAGAGGATGAGACTGGTTTACACCATGTATTGGTTTGCACATGTCAACCTTAAACTGATAATGCGGCCCCAAGATGACCTTCAGCATTCTTGTGCTGCTCTTCTCAGGATCAGTACTTTTAGTTCATTTCAAATGCTCCTTCCTGGTAGGCACACTGGCATCGTTGAGAGTCCAAGCCCCCTATATTGATGTTGTATTACAACTGTCGTGGGCAAATGTTCTCAGGATTGGCTGGTAACAACGCTCAGCAGAGTGAGCATCTGCAGTTCAAATCTTGCCTGATACCCTTTTCTCCCGATAATTGATAATATATTCACTTATAATGCACATTCGTAGCACGTTCCATGAAATGAAGCGCTAAAATTTGCAACAGGAATGAGCAAGAGCGCACCCGTCCAAGCATTGCATGATGCTAACCACGTGTATGAGGGCAACAATCCACCCTAAGCCACATTGCAGAAGCCATCAACGTTTACAAAAGAAGGTGGGCAATTGTACTTGGCTTTGGAGAAAAAAGGCCAAAGATGAATATATTCCTCAGATAGACGTTTCAGACATCCCGATTCAAGTATCAAGAGATGCTCCGCAAGCCCTGGGAATGTGTGAGCTCACTTCCCCCCAGACCAGAACCTCATCCCTCCGCTGAAACTCATGAAGTACTTGAACTGTCAGTATCGTTGGACCATTGCTGTGGATTGAAGTCGTTGGGATGTGGCAATGTTGCATCATTATGTATGGTATATTTACTTAGTGGCATTGGGAGACTGGTGTCTGAATGGAATTGTACTAATTGACTACTTTGTCTGTCTGGTCTTGTAATGCGTCTTACTATGCACTATGAGCAAAGGCTGGTCCACAGAGAAGAGTAACTGAGACAGCTTGGCCCCCATGGCCTCTCACTGATGATCTTTACGGCAAGAGGGCACGAGATCAGTAGCATATTTCATAAGGAGTACAATCTACGAATGGTTACACGACATCACCAAGCGGAAGCCACGATTAAGTTGAGTCTAGCGTTATGCATGCGAGATTCTCACTTCCACTTCAGCCCCAAGCCCAACCCCAAGCCCAACCCCACTCTGGGGATATAAAGCCTCGCGTTCAGACTGGTGTGGAAATCTTGATCCGTGGAAGAATTTTCTTCCTCTCTTCTCTAAGTGACTGGCATTCGAATAACGCACCCGCGCGAGACATAGCACAGGTATCAGGCTAGCAAATCACGAAGAATCCTCAAATGGCTGAAGAGCATCCTGATCAAACAGTCCAACACGAAGAGGGCACCAATGAGGAGATATTGAACAGGAATGAGCGGTTGCAGGCAGATAACGAAGGGCAAGGAGACCAAGGAGAAGCCTCATCTAGCTCTCAATACGAGAGATCAAGACCACACGAAGATGAAGCCGACCGTACAAGACCGCCTTGCTCTCCTCAAATCCACCACGCTTCACCAGAAACTTTCAGATGTTGGCATGAAAGTAGTCAAAGCTCCGAAATTGAGGACTTCATCTACGGTAAGTCAGCGTGTCCCACGTTTGGTAGCCCATGAGCTTATGAATTCTTAGAGCCAGGGCAACCATCTGCACTGCAATCGCAGCTTTTCATGCCAGAAGATGCAGACTGCGGGGCTTGGTTCTCCCCATCTAGCCCTAAGTGCCCTGCATCATTCGGTGATCATGGGACAACCGCCACCGCTGGGGCCTTTGGACAACTCGTACAATTCAGCGACTACCTCGGCGCTGGGAATTCCGGCATGTTTTCTGCAGGCCACTGCTATACCACGGAGCCCGACTGGGTTACTCGGAGAGTACGGCAGATTCACTCCTTTGCGTTGGAGTCTTTCGAGAATGCCCAAAGGCATGAATTTACCAATCTCTTCGGGCTGAAGCTGAAATTGGAGCTATCAGACGATGCTCCACCAAGGCTGAATTGGTTGCAGTACCAGTGGCCATGCTACAAATACAAAATAGGATGTTTCAAGGGTATAGAGGATGTCGGGCTGACGATTCAATTTATTGCTCGGAACAGAACTGTGTTTCAACAGTGCATCCTGGAGAACCGGGGGGATACCGACGTTGACCTTGAATTAGCGTTTTGTAAAGGACTGATCATACGGGACCTGGACTACGTGACAGATGATTATGAATTCAACAAGACAACTCCGGACCACCAGAA
Source organism: Diaporthe citri (assembly GCF_014595645.1). Lineage (NCBI taxonomy): Eukaryota > Fungi > Ascomycota > Sordariomycetes > Diaporthales > Diaporthaceae > Diaporthe > Diaporthe citri. The sequence continues at coordinate 5,638,877 of NW_025064849.1, forward strand.
CGCAGGCCCGGGCCCCGGAGGGTTTGGCTGGGTTCATGTGAACCGATTCCGCGAGGGATCGCCGGGCGCTCGAATGGACTCCCAGCATTTAGTTCATGAGCCAAAGTCGAACAGCAGCCATGTAAATTGCAACAAAAAAGGTCAACCAAATTACGGGGTCGCACTGGTCGTTTCCATGGCTGTGGGTGGGGAGATGATCAGGTTCAGCCCGGGACAGTCTCCACACGTCTGGAAGCAAACACTCAAGGCTAACTCGAGCACTCCGGGATCCAAAAGTCAGAAGTTGGAGATAGTCACAGCTTACAAGTTGGTCTTACTCGAGAAGCCTTTATCAGACTGGAAAACGTTCGTTGTCCCCCTAAAGGAGATGAACCCGAGCAGGTTCCTAAGGGAGGCAACAGCGGTCTCGTTATCCCGCACCTCGATAACCAGGATTAACGTCAGAGACGATCCGCCAGTGGACTACAGTCACGATAAGCGGAAATCAGAAACGCCGAAAGACGAGGACAACGAACGCGACGCGGGCATGTTGAATGTCTCACAAGATGTGATCCCCACCGTTGATAGCCAACCACAGACTGAGCCCTCGCCAGCTATGCATCACGAAAAAACGCCAGAAAAGACCTCGCCAATAATGGACCACATTGAGTTTGCGGCTCGGCGGAACCTGGAGCACATCCTTGGCGTCTGCGCGATCCCAGTCAGTGTCCACGTGTCCGAAGAGACCGCCAAGGGAGTAATTTGGCAGAAGCTATGCGACGTGGAACCTATTGCTTTAAGTTGCGGTGACTTGTCTGGTCATAGGATCTGCACAAGGTCCAGTTTGTATGTATTGAGCCTGCGGCATACCTAGATATGCTTCATAACTACGCGGAATGCTGACACAAAGACCACAGTTTCGCGTTTCAATTTTTGGCAGAGGTTGCCAAGCGCCTCAGGCTCGGCCGTCTTCCTTGTCCTGGTACAGATGACACTCACGTCCAGGCCCTTCTTTCTCGAATAAGAGACGTCTGTTTGGGTCATCTCAAGTGGCTGTATGCTGCAGAGAAGACCGACGAGGATGTAGCATTTAGGCCGCGATATTGGGTGAGCGGCGAGGCAGTAACCATATCGGATTCGGATAAGGCTTTGGCGTCACATGAACATGTTCGAAATACGGCGCTCCAAATACTCAAGGCCATGGTATTCGCAAATTCTTTCAATGACGATGAGGATGGCGACTCGTCGCTGGTCGGCGAAATGATCAGTCATTGGGGACAGGGTTGGGTGCGATGGCTCGAAAGATCCGACAGGCGCGAAAGCCTTACGTGGTATCACAAGGAGGACGAAGGGCTCAAGATATTCAGGCTGGATGATCACGTCTGGATCTGGATGGCGTTGAAGGCAATGGAAGACAAGAGATTTGGTGTTTGGGCAACTCTGCATGACAGGGCTCAGCGCAAGGACAGAAGCTCGTCAACGGGTTCGGAAGAATCCCACGCGGACGAGGTATTACGACGCAGCCGGAAGTTTGCCTCTCGGACCGTTCAGCGGGAGATTCTGCGAAAATTCACAATGAAACACGAGATGCTGCGGAAAGAGATGGTCGCCCTCACCAGGTCACCACGGGAGTCACGATTCTTGTTTCACGCCCGCGATACCGCACTCTTCTACGGTCAAGACATGGGATTCTTCCCTAGAGATGAATTATTTCAAGAGGTCTGGAAGAACACTATTGATGTCCAGCGTCTCCATGAAAACAATCAGGAGGCCCGGTGGGACAACGCTCTTCGATACGCCTTGTCATTGATGCTTGGCATCCGAGGCCATCAAATCAACAATAGGAAACCAGGAGATATGGTGCGAAACTCCATTGAAATACTACTTCGGAGTAGCAGTGAGAATGGACTATTTCCTGGAAAGCTTGACATCATGACGAAGGGCCCGCTAGAAGACGTTTTCCACGTGGAGGACGATGCCGACTCCTATTACGACGCTGGCTTCGAGATTCCGTATATTTTTCTCATTCATGCCAAGGCAATCGGGGCTATCATTGATAATACCACAGAGCCGGCGCTGGAGACGGCATTAGGTGATGTGCATTTGAGACATCATCCGACTAGTCAAAATCCCAAATCAACCGAAGCGCTGCCTGCACATCACGACAGCAACTCTCAGGGGCAGGTTCACCAACGAGAAGAAGATGAAGAGCTGCGGAGACTGTTATCAAAACTGTCCGACATTTTATCTGCGCAGCCTTATATTCCAAACTCGGCTTCAGCCTCCGATCGCATAGGAACCAGAGAGCTGGCGGTGGATGGTCGGCATGCTCTCAAGAAATGCATCCCTTTAAGCAACACCATCGACTCTCATAGTATTTTCGAGATCGAAGATGAGTGGCTTTTCAATTATCCGGATTTCTTTGGATCTAAGGAGGACAAGAATATCTCTATAGACACGGCCTTGGACTCCTTGAAAGAATTGGAAGTAACCTGGCTCACAAGCATCAATGTCGCAGAAATGAGGGAGAATTACTCTTCTCACAACAACGAAGACAGTGTGGCAGAGAATCAAAGTGAAGCCTCCAGTGATCACGGTTCGTCCGTTGTCAGCGAAAGTTTGATATCCTTGGGAGCGCCCGGGGACTCCAGACTCAGTGTTATGGATATCCCCAGCCGTAAGCGACTCCAGGGGAAAGGCCTCCGGGGGCCCACGGATGAATTCGATATGCACATAGGCTCTTTTGAATTCATGTGGGAGACCATCAGCAGGCCCAGGACCGCAGCCAAAGCGAAGAAGCGTATTGTCTACTGGATCCGCCGGGGCACGGATCCGGGGCTGGAGGCGGCGCTGCTGTGCTACGCTGCGAGCAAGGGCGACGAGAGGGCGTACATGCTCGAGTTCTTTGAGCGGCACTTCCAACACCAGAACTTCATGTTCGACCACTGCAACCTGGCATACAACACCTGGGAGACCGAGGTCCACCTGAGCTTCTTTGTTCTGGGGGACGCCTCTGGGCTCCTGTCAGGTGACACGGCTCACACCGTCGAGGGGTTTCCCGGGGTTCAAGGGAAGCATATATCCCGCGGCTCTGTAGGATTCCGTTTCCAGGGCGATGCTTTTGATCGGTACTGGACGTTTCATTTTTTTTCCAACTTGGATCTCGAAACGCTGGAGGCCACGAAGGATTACTATGGCCGCGCTATGACAACAAGTGAGATCTTGTTGTTTCAAAGGAAGGACCTTGAACTGCGCTTTTTCTCCGATATGTTGAGGCTCGTCGAAAACAACACGGAACATATTCTTGCAGAGGTCAAGTCCAACCTGGGAATCAAATCAAGTGCGTTCTCGTGGTCGATCCCCAGCATGGACAGATACTCCTCCTGGAGCACGCTATGGGAAGGGTTCGCCCCACTTGTACAGGCCCTTGCCGATGATCTCGCCTCTACCCAGGACATAATCAGTCAATGGGATGCTCGCGAGGGTAGCCGCGGCCAGGAGAGGCCGCGCTGGACCCGCAACGACGAGAGGAAGTATCGCGACGCCATCACGAGGAGCCAGCGCGTACTAAACTGGCGCAAAAGGGGAATACAAAAGCTCCTGGACGACGTCAAATCGCTACAAGAGCTGTGCACCACCCGGCTCGCGAACGCCCGGGAGGAGCTGTCGTTCCGGAGAAACCAGAACATCGCCTCCTTCACGTACGTTACCATCGTCTTCCTCCCGCTCGGCTTCGCGGCCAGCGTATTCAGCATGAATGGCTACCCGGCGGCCGGCTGGGTGGCCAGCATGGTCGTGATCGCCGTCGTCACCCTGGCCATCACGGTCATCGCGCTCGCGAACGCGAAGCTACTCCTGGCGGTGGCCGAGCAGTTCTCCAAAGACGCCCTGAGGCTTACCGGGGACGTGTTCCAGTCCAGTCTGATAGGCCAGCACAAGCGTCAGCAGGACGAGCGAGCGCAGGCTTCACCGGTGCCCAATAAGCCCGCACATGGTGACCAAAATGGTGGCGACCCTCTGCACAGTCATGCAATACGCCATGTGCTATTTTGGATGGCTTACCTCCTCATCGAGCTACCAGCCAGAAGAGTGGCGCTCGCCTGCCGAACCCTTCCTGCGTCTTTGATACAGAGTCTAGGTGTGCTACGTCCTGATGCCACACCAACTGCTTCAGTCGGCTCCACCGGCGGATCCTCTTGTCCGTCAGCTTCAGTCGGCTCGACCGACGGATCCTCTTGGCCATCAGCTTTAGTCGGCTCGACCGGCGGATCCTCTGGGACACGAGCCGTGGCCGTTGGCAGGAAAATCATTCGGATCGCAGGAGGCATATTGATTCTACCCCTGCTGCTCATCTCTTGGACTATACAGCTCTTGTTTTACAACGTTCTTGACATCCTGACCTTCCTCGGTCGGTTGACGAGGAAGACATTCTATGCTCTGGTGATACCCAGCGATGCCAATGGGGCGGCGACTGACAGAAAGATGGTGACATGGTTGATAGAGCCGCCGTCGTCACTACGACCGGTGCGGAAATACATGAGCCGAGATGAGAAGAGCGAGAAGCCAACTCCGCAAGCAGATACACCAGTGGCCGCCGACAGGAGCGATCCTGACCTACTCGGGGAGGTGTGAAGGATAGATGTTTTCTGGAAAGTATGGGGACCTGAACACCGTCTATTTGTTCATTGCGCACGCGCTCTTGAGTTGGCGAATCTGTGGTATAGTGAATAATGGCATTCACTGGTCCTTTGAGCCACTGTCTACTTCGTGGTTTGTTCAGAGCCTACACAGCAGCCATTCTAACCTTTTGTCTCTCTTAGATACTGGAACTATTGTCAAGTCTGATGAGATGAAGATATACGGCATTTTTTATCGGCTATTTCATGGAATTTCATTTTTAAGTACTTATGCTTCTGCTTTATCACCATAATTGCCGTTGTCGAAGTGGCTTATCCCGCTGTAGAGAAATCTCTGGGTTGGCTCATAATAGTAATTGTTGCGGACAAGACCCTGCAAGCCAGTCCTAACTGTTCTTTGGGGACCGAGGTACAGGCATTTGAAGTTCTCGCCGCAGGCATATGATTTTACTGGGCCATGCTATGTTTCTTACATATCTGTCGGTCTCGTAAGTAGTCTCGCCAGTTCTAAAGGCGGAACCAAGACCCCGTCCTACTATACACCACACACTTCTGCCGATCTTACCTGTCGTCTGAAACTGGGCCCACGGCCGAGATCCCCCAAAGGGTGTATCTCACGTCACGATCAGACTGTGCCAGTCATATGGCCACTCGTAGCCGGCAGATTGCCAAGTCCGGCGAGACCTGGGGCGAAAGCTCGGACTGAACACGAGTAGCAAGACCCGGCCGGGGCTCGGAGCCTGTGCCGTTTTGAAACTGGCGGCCGGCGCGAGCGAAAACATCACAAATGCATGAGTGGATGACAGCTGAGGCGGCACGCCTAGCTACTGGACCACCAGAGCTCGGGACGACCTCGCTCGAACCAAGCAGGAGGGCAGAAGCCGTTAGGGCTGTGGGTGGCGGCTCTGCTAAATCGTCTCGTGTAATCCTCCGTTTCGTTAATCAACGGGTGCGGCATGCCCGGTGGCTTGAACGAATCATCACTAGCAATAAGCTAAGTACGACGCAGGCACACTCATTGTCGACGCTAAGCAGATGCTTCTCTGAGTGAGTGATTTCATCGTCCCATCATGACTATTGCTTTCCGCGAGCCACAACTCCCAGTTCGGGAGCCGCAGCCGAGAGAGTTGAGGCTCCTCTGTCCGAGCAACAAAGGAATTGTAGACGTCAGAGTTTCGTTTCCCGACCATTGAGTTTGCTTCACCACTCGGCCGAATGAGCCTGTCGACACGGGAAAAGTATCAGCACCGTGAGCCACGATTGTTAGATCGTCGATTTCGCAACGGCATGTAAGGCAAGTCAATAAACCATAATCCCAAGCCTGGGCGTGATATATTTCGTGCATACTGGTAGTCCAGATCAGGCCAAATCGTCAAGCCAAGTTGAGTACATAGTAAAGAGGGAAGCTCACATGCTTTCCCCAAGCCCGCCTTCTCCAACACACGTGCCAAATTTTCACAAGCTGCCTCGGAGGTTCAGCCCCTCGCCAGGCTGGCCGTGGCCCAATAGAGTTTCATAACGAGTTCTTGTTCCAGGGCCAAGCACGGGCAAATTCGATAAAAGCTTTTGCGAGGGTGGAGAGAAATCCCCCGCCCATCCCTGCGGTGCGGGGAAGACGGGGACATTTCAGGCCCTGGGGCGACTGGGGGAGGACTGGGGACACTAGGGGACACTATGCGATTCTGCATGGGATCGGCCAGTAATTATTCTCGAAGCGGCACCTGTGCCCGTTCTCCACGGGGTAGCTGGGCCCTAATGCGGCCGATGACAGGCACCCTAAAATGATGCTTGTTGCGACCTGCACAAGGCCGGCCCTGGTCCAGCACTGGCAAAGCAGATCACGCGAGTCGACTCTGTACGAGGTGGCAGGCCGCGGAGCCGAAGCGTGAGGGAGTGACTTATGAGGGAGGAGGAGGAGGAGATGATGTGCAGGTAACAAGCAGCAGCAAGAAAGCCGAGAGGAGGCAGGAGGCGCAAGCGCGCACACATGGGAAAGCTGAGACGAACGGCAGGGAAGCCGGCATGAATTTGCCTCTGGGATATGACCTCAATCAGCTGATGTTGTGACCACCGAGAGAGGGGCATCGCCCTGAAAATGAAGGGGAGAGAGGGAGAGAGAGGCAGAGTGGGAGGAAAGAGAAAGGCGATCAGACTGCCGGGTGACATTTCATCTCAACTCTAACCTGTTGATATCATCAGCCCTGCAGTGCACGGCGCGGTACATGCGGCATGCGGGCACATTTACAGCTTCACATTCATGTGTATTTCACGCTCGTTTGTTTATCGTATCCTGAGGGATATATCTATCCACAAAAGAAGGCAGGAGAAAAGCAGCTGACCCTCGGCCGTCAGTCCGCCGGGGCCCTCATTCCATCATACCGTAGCATCCACCCTCCCGGCCTTTTTTCTGCCGTGTCACACGGGTCACACCTCGTCACCGTCACGTCCCGACAATAAGGTGCGGTGCACAGTTGTGGCTGTTGTGGGCACTCGGTGATTGGGAGTTTTGCGCAGCTTTTTGCAAATGCCTTCGAGCGGCCTCCCTGTCGTATCTCTTGTCGTGGCTCTTTCCGGGCCTTGTCATACGTCGATCCCGCCCTTCTCACTGGACAAGCTGTCGAGTGCCACAAATTGGTTTTCTCCCTCGCCTACCGTAAACGGCATGGTCTGGAATTCATGGCCACCATTCTCGTCGAGAAGCAGGACGTCCCCGGGAAGTCAATCAGTCGCTCGGTCGGGCCAGCGCTGCATTCTTCTTTGCTTTGCCTTGCCAATGCCTGAAGTCAATTCCTGCTGGGGGCATGTAGCGCCGACATGGGACACCCATACCGCCGGAGTATTAGACCGATCAGTAACATAAATGTAACCATCCCCGGCCACCTGCTCCCACTCCGGGCCCAGCCCTTGGATAGCGTACCGTCCCCCCGCGGGAATCAATGACTTGACCTACGCTGAACAAGTGCCATCGATAATAAAAAAGAGAGACAGGACGAGACGAGTACGGCAAAGGGGCGTACCCCGATGCAAATTACAAAAAAAAAAAGGTTGCCGCCTCAATCTATCTCTTGGGTCCCCACCCGCCATTCGGGCAATTCTCCGCCTCGGGACGCCCCAAGACTGCTCTCGTCCAAGGATTCGCCTACCTACTTGATACCCTGTGATGCCCCGAGGGGAAATTGGAAGCCTGCCGTTGCGACTCCTCGACTCTCTTATAAGCCCCAGCCCGACGCCCAGCAGCAGGAGGGACACCCGTAGCCCTGATGCTCTTATGAGGGAACAGTCCTCATCGCCTGCAAATTATATACAGCGTCCAGACCCACACTCACCAAGACACTCGATACGTCCGCAGCCGTCTTATACATCAGTCTTTCAGAACCTCGGAAACGGACCGTCACGACACGATATTTTGCAGGGCCCGTTGATAGAAGGATTTCCTCATCACAACGCCACGCCCAAGGACATTGGGACAGGGAGACGCAGGAACAGGAACACTCTCACGAAGCATACAGCCGCGGTCGAACGACGGGACTCATCACGCCAGCAGAAGCAGCAGCAGCAGCAGCCGCCGAGGCCAATTGTAGGTCTCCAGAGGCAGCCCACAGGAGGACTCTTCGTCGAGGCGCCGTCCCCGTCGCCCCCTCCACACCAGGGCCGCGACTCGCACTCGGAAGGGCTAGACTCGCTCGTCCAGTCGCTGCCGCCAGCAACAGACCCGGCCGACCTGCCGCCGCTCAGCGCCGGGGTGCCGCCTCGGGGGATATCCAGCAAGAGCAGGGGCCACTACGTCGTCGCCGAGAAGGAGGTCAAGGCGAAAAGCAAGAAGTGGACAAGGAGGGACTCATCCGCCGGAAACCAGAGCGAGGACAGGAACCAGATCCTGCCGGCCGTCACCATGTCGGACAAGGGAGACCGGGTTTATGAGCACGCCGAGAAGAGCGGGGCGCTCACGAGGCGCCAGAAGGTGAGGAGGCATTGTGCCAAGTGGTGGTGGGCGCACCTGATAGTACTTCTTGCCATCACGGCGCTGGTGGTATGCTTGATGTAAGTGCTCATCTCGTCTGATTTTTGGCCTCGCTGAGCGGCTCGGACGTTCCGACGGAGTGGGTGGGAACAGAGCAGAAAAACCCGCCCATGAAGCCCGATGGGATTGGAGGAGGCCCAGTTGGACAGACGCTGACCCCTTGACCCAGAATCTTCGTCGCCGTCCCCAGGATCGCCCAGCAGCGCGTCGACGGCGCCGACCTGACCATCCAGGGCATCATCCTCTCGCAGGCGCAGTCCGAGAACTTCACCATGTCCATCAACAGCACGCTGCGGGCCGACGACAGCATCCACGCCGTCATCGACCCCTTCGAGGGCGTCATGTTCCTCGAGGACTGGGAGCCGCAGACGCCCTTCGCGCGGCTGCAGTTCCCGCAGACGACGTCGGCGTCGCAGTCGGCCGTCAACCTGACGCAGTTCGTCGACATCCTCGACATGAACGCCTTCACCGTCTTCAACACCTGGGTCCTCATCAACGAGACCCTGCGCGTCAGCGTCGAGGGCGACACCCACCTCAAGGTCAACGGCATCTCGCGCAAGTACCCCGTCCACTTCAAGAAGGTCGTCGAGCTCAAGGGCCTCAACAACTTCAACGGCACCACCGTGCCCGAGTCGCGCGTCCAGCTGACACCGGACTCGAACGGCGACAACTTCTTCGGGACCGTGGCCATCCCAAATGTCTCAGTACTCACCTTTGACATCGTACGTTCCCTCCCACCTCCAACCATACCTACAGAAAATAGGAAGGGAAAAAAAGGGACGCGAAGGCTAACATCTGAACGCAGGGCAACACGACCTTCATCAACTACCTCCAAGGCCAGGACATCGGCCGCGTCTTCGTCGACAACATGGTCGTGAGGCCGGGCATCAACAACTTCACCATGCACGCCAACATCTCGCAGACGCCCATCCTGCAGGTGATCCAGCAGCGGCCCTTCTGCGAGGACGGCGTCCTGCCCATGCAGCTGCGCGGGGAGAACGTCGTCAACAACGGCCAGCTGCTCACCTACTACCGCGACTCGCTCGGCTCCACCAACCAGAGCGTCGACATCGACGTCGGCGCCGACCTGACCGAGCTGGGGCTCACCATCACCTGCTCCAACACGAGGAGGGCCGAGCTGCCGTTTATCTCGTGAGCGGGAGTGTGAGTTCAGCGAGTGGGACGAGGTTGGGTGCCTCTTAGCCGCGGAAAGAGAGGGGGTTTTAAAATGTGCTGTTCGGCACACGTCGCCTGACAGACATCGAGCTGTGCTCAGCGAATTGATTTTGCGTCGTTGGATCTGTGATGGAACTGGGTGGCTAAAGATATGACAAGATCGAGGGCGGCGGCAAATCGCCCTTTGATGACATGACAGGTTTTGAAAACCGTCTCGAAACGCTTCTCGCTGCATATATATTTTTTCTTTTTGGTGCCGCCACGCCACCGAGCGTAGGCTAGTGCACACATACCTGACGATACCTCAATTGAAGACTTGTTCAGTGTAAATTGAAGAGGTCTCCCAGTACCCGTGGAAATTGCTGACTTCTTTGTTGGCATCGATGTGCAACATGACAGCTTGGATCTCCTTGCGCCCACTCTGGACCATCTCCAGGGGTGAGGGCTCCCATCCTGCTCCTGAATTGTCATTTGAGCAGACTCATAGACTCTGTCTCAACGTGGACTTGTAGCCCCAGATATTGCTCATCTTCAGATTCTCTGGGGATGTCGCTCCAGTGTCTCGGTTCCGTAGCTCACTGACGACGTCGTTAGGGTTGATCCTCGGCGCCCATTAATACCAACATATTCTTCCATAATGCCTCAACAAGGCACTATTCCACCACCTTGATAATGTCTTCACGGCATGAGATGCGCCTTAGTTCGGACACTGTGCCGTGCTAACAGTTGGAAGCCGACCTTCCAGACTCCAGTGCTCTCCACTCGTCTGCGGGTATTCAAGAACCACGCGCCAGTCGCTTGAGTGCGCCCCTTATTCAGGCCACACACACACACACCACGTCCTAAGGATCCGCCGCCGGAACAAACTGCACCGCCTCCCCCTGAGCCCTCGCCCGCTCCTTGGACACCTTCTCCTGCGCCCGGCGCAGCTGGCCGCGATACGCCCAGGCAGGGAAGCCGGCAGGGTCCCAGAGGTCGGCGGGCAGCGTGGTGGCGTACTGGCCGGCCCCCGCACCGGAGTCCCTGTCGAACTTGGTGTCGATGCCGATGAAGCCCAGCAGCTTGTCGGTCTGCTCCGGGTTCCGGAAGGCGTGCGAGTCGGCGATGCGGGCGTTGAAGTGCACGCCCTTGGTGCGCTTGAGCTCGAGGAACTTGTCGAACTTCGAGGTGAGGGCTGCGTGCCTTGCGTCTGATGGCGGGGAGCCTGGGGGTGGTGATGGGGGGATGTCCATATCTGGGACTGTGGGGAGGGTGAGCTGGTGCAGCAGGGCACGGTTGGCTGAGTATGGCGATAATGGCGGTCGGGCTTGGTCTCCTTGGACATCCTCTTCCAGGTCCTCATCCATCTGCTCCGGGTAGGCTTCTGCTTGATCTTCTGGGGGTAGACTTGGGCCCATGGTGGCTGAGCCTGATGGCAATACTGGTTCTAGTTGTGGTGCTGGGACAGGCTGCTCTGCTTTGGGTTGTGACGGTTGTGGCGGTGGTGAGACTTGAGCCTCCTTCTCCGCCACGTTTTCCTCCTGTGACGGTTTTATTGTTGGATCGTTTGAAACTTCTTTTGTTTCCTACATCGTAGTCAGTCCAATTCTACAAGAAAAGGGGGTGAAGCACTCTTGCAAGCAGTGCATGTCCATACCAGAACTTCGGGTGACTGAACCTCATCCTCCTCCTCGTCACTGCTGCCGTAGCCCACCAGTGGTGCCATAATCACTGTACGTGGTATTCCAGGCTTATTTTAAATCAATCCAGCATAATTTTGGAAGGGAGGATTCAAAAGTACAGCGGAGTCGAAATTCCGGTGGTGAGAAAGGGCATGGTCAAGTTGTCGAATTCAGGCTCAGGAGCAAATACCCAAGAGTACGTACCAGGCTGGGATTAGATAAGCGGCCGAATTGGAGTGGGCCCCTTGCATCCAGCTCCCCATTGGCCAGGGAGCGGCAGGCTGCTGGGCTGGGGGCCTGCTACGTGTGGGAGGCAGCACCTGAACGCGACAGCTCCCCCAGTGCTGGAGGCTGAATGAAGCTCCCGAGCGTCCAGTGTCAACGTCCAGCCAGGTCCATCTCTCTGGCTCCATCTCCAATTCAACCACCACACCCTCTCACCACCACGATCCCGATCTGCTCTGCTCTGCCGCTGCTCAATCTCTCCGACCAGGTAAGTGCAGGCCTTAGTTTTGAACATCTCAACCGCAGCTCAATCCCCCAGATAGACCAAAGTCAGCTCCACTACAAGCTATCTAGTACCAACTGACGTCGTTCCTCCAAACAGACAAGCAGACCATCACCAACCACCCTCACTCCCACTTCCACGAAACTCTCCAGCCGAGCCTTCATCTCCGACCCATACAACCTCTCAGTCTCCCTCTTCTCTCTCTCTCTCCTCTACCACACAGACACCATGGATCACCGCCCACAAGCCTGGGGCCGCCCCCGCGACGACGTCTACGGCGCCTACGACCACAGCTACCTCAACAACTCGGCCCCCAAGACCCACACGCAGTCGCCCGCCGTGACGGGGACCTCGGTGCTGGGCCTCAAGTTCAAGGACGGCGTCGTGCTGGCCGCCGACAACCTCGCGTCGTACGGCTCGCTGGCGCGCTTCAGCGACATCAAGCGGCTGCGGCCCTTCGCCGGCACCTCGGTCGTCGGCTTCTCGGGCGACGTCAGCGACATGCAGTTCCTGGACCGGCACCTGGGCGAGCTGGAGATCGACGAGGCCTACGGCGGCAGCAACGCCACCACGGCGGGCGACGCCGCCCCGGGCGCCGACCCTGCCACCGACGAGGGCCACCCGCTCTCGGGCCTGTCGGCCGAGAACCTGCACAAGTACCTCGCCAAGCTCTTCTACCACCGCCGCAACAAGTTCGACCCCCTGTGGAACCAGGTCCTCGTCGCGGGCTTCAGCAGCGCCACCGGCAAGCCCTTCCTGGCCGCCGCCGACCTGCGCGGCACGGTGTTCTCGAGCCCCTCGCTCGCCACGGGCTTCGGCTCCATGCTCGCCCAGCCCATCATGCGCAAGCACGCCGCCACCGAGGAGGACGCCGCCAAGCTCACCCGCGAGCAGGCCGTCCAGATCATCCGCGACTGCATGAAGGTCCTGTACTACCGCGACGCCCGCTCCTGGGACGGCTACTCGCTCGCCGTCGTCACGCGCGACGGCGTCGACGTCAGCTACGACGAGAAGCTCGAGGACCAGAGCTGGGCCTTTGCCGACAGGATCAAGGGGTACGGCACGCAGGATGTGTAGATGTGGTCGATGCGGTCGGGAGGATTGTTGGTGGTGCTGGTTGATGGTATTGCTACGGGAGGGCAAACGGGCGATAAAGGGCTGCCGTGTATGTCTAGACTTATCCGAGGCGAAATGAATACATCCTCGGGTTGATGAGAGATCCAATGAATCAAAATGGCAACCACGAGACTGATTGGACATGTACGTGTCAATAACTGGCCAGCCAACCATGCCGGTCTGGCTCGGCCTGGCAAAGCAGGCCACGAATGTTCAAAACCGTGCACTACCCAGAGTCAGTCAATGCGCCCTGCTTTCACATACTAGGCCGGGTATTTAGCCACGCTGCCTCATTCGACATTGCCACCACAGTGAGCCAGTCCAGTCGGAAACCCAGAGGATGAGCTACTTGGACGCGCGGCACGGACGGGAAGACTAGAACCCCATCATCAGCGTGTGCAGTTTAGACATGCGTATTAGCAGACAAACCATGTTCGCAAGATTGTGTCGCGTTCCGGCCCTTGTATGACATGGTGAAGCCTGCTCAATTTGTGGGCACTCTTGAAAGAGTCTGGGTCTGTCTACTAAACTATCACGGATTCCGCTCGCCCTTCATTACTCAAGAAGAATGGCCATCCAGCAGAACGCACGCCGCAGCAGGCATCCTGGGCTGGCTTTGTTGTCATGCCCTATTGCCTTTTTTACTTTTGCTCTCCGTGTTTCCATCTGGTACTTAGCCTTACATGGTTGAATGCTTCCTTTCCTTTGATAATCCTCCACCACTGACAAAAACAAGCACGAACTCCGAATCACATGCCCGCCCATCTTCAGAGACCGATCAGGTATGCAAAAGCCCATCCCACAGAAACATCCAACGCATGCAAAAAGAGCCCGGGACCGAGCGGCTACTCCGGTACAGATGAATAGTAACAGAGATCCGCTTACTCGACAGTCACCGACTTGGCCAGGTTACGGGGGAAGTCAACGTTGAGACCCTCCATGACCGCCAACCAGTAGGCAATCAGCTGCAGAGGAATGACGTTGAGGAGACCCTGCAGGACGTCGACTGTCTTGGGGATCTCGATCGTCTGGGCCTGGCTGCTGCTGAATTCGCTATCGCCGTTGTTGCAGATAACAATAGGCTTGCCACCACGTGAGACAACTATTTGATTTCAGTTAGTACAGGAGTGATGTCTTGGAAGGGACATGTAACGAGCGGGGGATTCCTTTTACGTACCTTGCTGGTAGGCGTTCAAGCTCTTCTTGAAGATGTTGTCGCGCGTGAGGATCATGATGATGGGCAGGTTCTCGTCGACCAGGGCCAGCACTCCGTGCTTCAGCTCACCCGACATGACGGCCTCGCAATGGAGATAACTAATCTCCTTAATCTTGAGGGCGCCCTCGAGGGCTGTGCTGAACTGGGAGCCACGGCCAAGCAGGAGCAAGGACTTCTGATCCTTGAAGACCTTGCCGCAGAGCTCCTTGATGGTAGCATCCTGCTTCAGCACCTCGGAGATCTGCTCCGAGATCTTGCCGAGACCCTCCATAATCTCGACTCGCCGCTGCGCCTTGCTGGCGCGGTCCTCGCTGAGCGAGAGGGCGAACATGACCATGGCGATGAACTGGGAGGTGTAGGCCTTGGTGGAGGCGACACCGATCTCAGGGCCGGCGTTGACGTGCACACCGCAGTGGGTCAGCAGACTGATAGAGCTGCCGACCACGTTTACGATACCGACAGTCAACGCGCCGCGCTCCAGGCAGTATCGCAGGGCCATCAGAGAGTCGGCCGTCTCACCTGACTGTGAGACGAAGATGCATGTGTCGTCACGGAAGACAGGAGCCTCCCTATCCAGGAAATCGGACGCCAGCTCGACCGAGATGGGGATCTCTGCCAGCTCCTCAAACACACCACGGACGGCCATGCAGCTGTGGTACGAGGTACCGCAGGCGATGAAGATGATACGTCGGCAGCGGCGGATAGTGCTTATGTATGAGCGCAGACCACCGAGCGTAACAGTCTTGTTCTCGACGTCCAGACGACCACGCATGGTGTTGACGACAGACTCGGGCTGCTCGAAGATCTCCTTCTGCATGAAGTGGTCGAACTTGCCCTTCATGATCTCCTGCAGCTCGAGCTCCAGGGTCTGGATGGTGCGCACGTTGCTGCTGCCATCGGCCTTCTTCAGGCGGTGGATGTTGAGGGAGCCCTCGTGGATGTGGGCAATGTCGTCATCCTCCAGGTACATAACCTTTTTGGTGTGCTCGACAATGGCCGAGGGGTCGGAGGAGAGGAAGAACTCGGCGGGCATGGGCATGCCGTCATCGGTCATGAAGGCCCGAGACTGCGAGCGGTGAAGCAGGGACTTGTCGGCGGCGCCGAGCAGGGTGGGAGCCAGGAGGCCATCGGAGGACTTGGAGCTCTTCTTCATGGCGGCATTCTGCGAGGCGGTCTCGGCCGGGAGGGCGGCGTGCTCGTCGGCGTACTCGACATCGACGAAGTCGACCTTCATGCGGCGCTGCGTCTTGACGCCGATCACGAGAGGGGAACCCTTGCGGGCGGCCACGACCTCGTGGGGGTAGTGGATGGACTTGATGAGCAGACCGTAGGCACCCTCGAGCTCCGAGATGACGGCCTTGGCCAGGTCAACGAAGCCCAGGTTAGGGTGCTTCTCGTAGATGTACTTTGCGAGCTTGGCGATGCACTCGGTGTCGGTCTCGGTCTCGAACTTGTGGCCCTTGGCCTGGAGGAGAGTCTTAAGCTCCTTGTAGTTTGTGATGATACCATTGTGGACGACGGAGAACTCCCAGGTGGGGTCAGACCTATGAGCGGTGCCGTTGGTCAGCTTTGCTTCACTTCTCGATTTCTTTGCAGGTGCTCCGGATTCCTAGGAACCCTGTGGCTACTGACCTGTGAGGGTGGCAGTTCAGGCGGGACGGAGGGCCGTGGGTTGCCCATCGAGTGTGGGCAATGCCGGCGTGTGAGTCGAAGATCTTTGTGGGGTCTGGCTTCTCCTGGTCAACGAGCTCCCTCAGCTTGGCGACCTTGCCGACCTCCTTGAAGGCGTAGACCTCGTTCTTCTTGTCGCCATCGACGGCCAGGCCAGCCGAGTCGTATCCTCGGTACTCGAGACGGGAGAGACCTGCAGAAGGGCGGGTTCGAGTCAGTCCTGGGCTGCGCAATTGCTACTGGTATTGATGCTGATGCTGGTGCTGCCGTGCGCGCGCAAACAGGTGTGAATGGCTTCCTCGCCCCGTCAAATCAGGGGGTAGTGTAACGCGGCGCGGGCTGCAGGGCAGGGGGGACAGCTGTTGGCCGGCGCGGGCTGGCGCTGGTTCCCGGTTGTTGGGCCAGAGAGCGGAGGCTGAGCGAGCTGGTCGCTAGCCTCGCTCACATGCCAGCCTAGCCAACAAGCGCCACCCAACTCCCGCAGCTAGCTGACTGGGGCGGGATTTGGAGAGGGCCACATACCATTGATGAGTGTGTCAACAATGAACTTCCTGTCCTTCTCCACCAGGTAGTTGACGTAGCCGAAGATGCCACTGTCGGGGAAAAGACACGGTCAGCAATTGATCACGAACGGCTCTTCCCATGCCTCAAAGGGGGCGCGTGGCCTCTGCAGGACAAGCTCCGCCATCCGATCCCAGAGCTCTGGCAAGCTTCGCCCGGTCCCTTGAACTGCCACCAGCGTCCGTTTGGCTCCCCAAACGGTCACCGGTTGGACAGTCGAGGTCGGGTCTGTCCAACAGCCAAAACTGGGACCAGAGCGCCGGGTGGACAGGGTGTCTGTACTCCTCCTCTTCCTCCAATCTGCCTCTGCTTTCTTGTGCTCTCTGAGCTTGATCTAGATTCATTGTTGTACTGTACATACCACATCTTGTCAAATTGATCAAACAAGTGTTCTGTCTGTCTTCGTAGTATATCGAAGCTGGTGGGTAGGCCGGCTGCGGGGTGTGCACAACGCTGCTTGAGCAGAGTCGCCGAGTCGAGATGGGTATCAAAGGCTAGAAAGAGAGAGGGACAGCAAGTTGTGGGAAGGACGAGCAGGAAGAAGATGGGAGAGGAGGAGAGAAGACAGAATAAAGGCCAGCTGGATGGGAAAGGGTGTTTAGCTCAGGGGGGATGGGATTGTTCTTTAATGGGGCTGAGAATTGGGGCCTTGCTTTTGGGACCTGGCCAGCAGTGACAACAAGCAGCAGCCTCTCCTTCACCCAGTCAGTCGGTCACTCCCAGCCAGACAGTCAATTCCAAGTGTCAATGTGCCCGCACGTGGATTGTCTGGAGGTCCTTCCCCCCAGCTGCCCAGTGAGATGGACAGGGATGGATGTCTGTGTGTATTTGGGGGGGGGGAAGCTGCACAGCTCCAGCCTCCTGCCCACTCCTTGCCGACCCCTCCCCTCCCCTGCCCTTCTGTCTGCGGGCCCTCACACTCCTTCCTACTGGACTGGCTGGCTCTCAAAGCAGAGAGACACGGGCCCAGGCTCAGGTTGCTCCGGGTTGTATCCTCCAGTCCTCCAGAGGTGAGTGGGAAGGTGGGAACATGGCTGGTTGGAGGGGACCCCTGCTGCGGATGACGCTGCCTTCCAGGGCTCCTTCCACCTTTCCAACACAACAGCTTGTCAGGCTTGTGCGGTTAACTCAGACTAGGGAAACCACCCCTGCCCGGCAACTGCTGCGTTGTCTACTCGTAACAGCCAGCAGAGCAGTAAGCAGCCATCATCAAAGCAGGCACGTCTCAATCCCATCCCATGTCATCTTTTCTTGTCCCTCATCTCCTGCCTGTCCCCAATCCGTCTCATCATCAGCTTCCTGTAGATGAACATTCCAGCCGGTCCAACATCTGGTCCGCTACCTCTGGAATTCTCCTGTCTCTGCTGCTGATAACCTTTCCTTTGTTCCCACGGTGATCAGAGCTGTCACAAGAAGCTAGATTCCCTGACAGGAGGGGCCCAAGCGACGACACCAGCCCAGCTCCAGGTAGAAACAGTGGCCAGGCACCCAGGCACGGGCCGACATCAGACGAGTAGACCCGTGGGGGTTGGTCTGTCTAGGATGAATTCGGAATATGGATGATCTGAGCCTCGAAGCTTACTTGCCCCATCTGAACTGGCAGCACTGGCCGGGCTGATCTGAGGGCCTGTCATCCTCCAATCCTCTTTTTCAACAGAAAGACCAACATTCTGTTGGCTCATGGTCTATCCGGTGCTGTCTCACAGGTTTGGCCATGACTGGGCCGGCTCTGTGTCCTCACTTTGCGACATCTACACCGAAAGATAACGGAAACAGCTGCAGTGTACGTGCACCACCGGTTGGTATCCAAACATTGATGCAGTTCGTTGCCTTACCGCCTCTTTGGACCCGTGTCGGCTCCGACTCGTACATTTGTGGGCCTCAGCCTCGCCCCAGCAACCGTTCCTCGTGTCAACACCATAGCTTCTGGCTTCGTGGTCGACACGCCCTCTGCTGAAAGAGCAACGGCTGTTACATCGATGTTGTCTAGGGCGGCTGCCCGGAACATACTGCCCCTGGCGCCTTAGCCGACTTCGTATGTGGCCCCTTGATCGACTACGTATCATATGCAAACCCCAGCCGATTTGGACAATGACGACACGCCCGTCCAACAACAACCAAGGCTCAAACAAAGCCAGCAACGGCAATCCGCATGCTGGGCGTCAAAACTCCCGACCAGACAACCAGAGCCTGCAGCCTGTCAGCCAATCGCTCCAGACGGGCAGAGAGGCCATACCGACGCACCAATCTCGATGCAACCCTCCAGCAGGTCTGCTCAGATGAAGGACAATGCAGGTCCGGGCCAGCCACTAGTTCTGGCCATCCCTGCTCAGGTTGACAGTCCCGTCTGATGGCGCCTCACAGCCTCAAGAAAAAGAGCAGGATTAAAAAGGGGCTGAACTGCTGAGATGGTGGGGTGAACAAGCTGCAACCCGGGCCTGGCTGGTCGATCCTCGGCTAAGAATAGCCCCTGGAGCTCCCCACGTTTCCCTAGTCGCTGGGCTGGGCACATGTCTTTACGAGATTGTCTGCATGTCTCAGCCGAATGCAGATGAGAAGAGAGAAGAAAACTCTTCTATCCGCGGGCTGTGCTGATCGAGCTAGCCCGTCGCCTGCTTCCGGACAGCCGATCAGCCCAGGCATAGCACGGCCTGCCTCTCGTCTATCTGGCTCCATGATCTATCTGGTCGGCCCTTGCCTGCCCAAGATGGCCCCGAGATCTGCGGATCAGGAACATGCAGCTCGGAATACCGGGGGCGCAATCCAGCAACCCCAGGGGTCTGTACGGGTAAGTCTACACCCAAGGAGCACCGTCAATCACCCCTGCCAAGGGACCGCCCAGTCAAGCTTTCGCTCGTATTTTTGCCGTTGCCTCTCGGGAGGCCTTCCATCCCGTTGGGTTTGCCGCCGACGAACTATCGCCTGTGATATTTTGGACGCGGGTTGAATAGCCTCATTGTGTACGAGGCTTCGGGAATTGCAGATGGTCTGGACACTTCTTTGAAGCTGTGTGCCCTCATGGAAGCTTTCCTTCTCCAATCCAACACGACCGCGACGCGACCCTGTAGTAAACACATCACAAGCTTTGGAAGTCCACAAGCTATGCACACCTACATCCGTTCCATCGCACTGCCAGCGCGATGTATGACGAAGTATTAGAGTTGTATTTGCATCTTTCCGTCTAGGTATACACATGCCCCGAGGCTTCGGGCGTCTTCACATCATCCAGTTCGGTACATGCAGCGTCACTGGATGTCGAAATTCCAGTTGCCAGATGTTATACCGCGTGAAACCATCGGCCTTGCTTCCACCATGACGTTCTCTCCATCATTAATTGAAACGGACATCACAAGCAGTGACCGACTTCTTTTATGTACTCGTCGACCTACATGAGTACCCAGCGGCGGAGCCCTTAGCTTGCTTGCTGGAGCTTCTTGAACCATGGAGAAGTACTACTGTGTCTGCAACATTTGCTGTGGTTGAACTTGGGGAGAAGAGACATTTGTGAGCCTTTGCACCTGTCGCAATTCTGAACAACTGAAGTTCGATGGGGGCTCAAGGAATTGCCAGACTCGGTCAAATTCAACCAACTTCTAGCCGTGAGTGGGACGACGTCTGCAGGATCCATGGCCCCGCATGCAGCGGACATGATCATCGAGCTCTGAATACACCCAACATTCGAACTTCTCACCGAGCCGACCTTCGCATTCTGCCACCAAACAACTGATTTGTCTCAACTGGCTTGTTGTGTGGGAGCAGAAGCTACACTGCTGCCGGGTCACCGATTCTCCGCCTTCAATATCTCCTCTCGGACGAGGTGCGTTTTTTCCATATCTGCGCATGGCATCCGTCGTGTCCTGTCCTCCACACGAGGCGGCGGCGGCGGAAGGGGCGCCGGTTTAACACATCGACATTCCTGATGATTGGCGAGGGGATATCGATAAACCACGTGAGGAATGGTGCCCGACCTGCCTCTGGGATGGGGTTTGGGAGAATTTGCTCGCCAGGTCCGAGGCCAGAACTAAACGCTTCGGACATATCTTCGCCAAATCCATGCTCTGCTCGTCCGCGTCCGAGGGTCATATATGCTGCGCTGTCCTATTAGGCGTCTTGCAGAAGGTGGGCGGTGGCAAGTATGATTGTTTCACCGTCGAATGGCGTCCCGCCAGAGGAGCATTGGTGGCATTCGAGTTTGAGCAAGAAAAGCCTGAGCCGACAATTAGAGACAAGTACTATAGTCGCTGGAAACTGCTCACGGTCGGTTCCGCGCCAGCACCACCAGGCATGTTTGGATGCGGACCTGATGAGCTCCCGTCACTAGAGACCGGTTCGGAAACCTCTGTGGCTTGGGCAAAAGACCGCGTCAATGAGTGTTGTCTCAATCATTCATACTGTCGTTCGCACCAGATGTCGAATGCACCTGGCTCTTACATCCCTTCCAGGCTGCTGTACATTCCACCCGATCCCGTCGGAGGGATCGTCTTGCGACTCAAGGAGAGCGTGCCTTCAGGTGCCAAGTACGCTGCCCTAAGTCATTGCTGGGGCAGTCGGGACAGGTGGCCTCGTTGTCTCACCACGAATGCGAACTACGAGTCACACCTTAGCCATATCCCATGGCATACCCCTCCCCAGACATTTCGTGACACTGCAGTCTTTGCCAGGAAACTCGGGCTGGAATACATATGGATCGATTCGATGTGTATCATTCAAGGTGATCAAAAAGACTGGTCAAAGGAATCTACGTACTCCGTGTACTCCAACGCGTACACCACCTTTGCCGCTGTCGTTGCGCATGACAGCCACGACGGCCTCTTTTCTCGGTGAGCTCCCGGCTCGCTTGTTCCCTTGCTTACCCTGGGCTTCCGGGGAAAGCGATATCGCGTTCAAGCGTACAGTATACCGGGTGAACGTCAAGAATTTGAAAGGCAGGTTGACGCGAATTCTGTCAATCCCAATCCCTCTTACCCGCTCTTGAACAGAGCTTGGGCTTTTCAGGAACGACTCATGCCGCCCAGAGTGCTGTTTTTCGGTTTAGAGGAATTGCTATGGGAATGCCCGACAGGCCGTTCGTGCGAGAAAAGACTCATACTCGCCGCCTTCATGGCACGAGACAGACGACGATGGCATTACAAGGTGGGAAACGTTTATGCACAGGTACAGCACCATCACGGACAAAGGTGAAAAGATGGCATCACCTTGGTTCGACGTCGTGAAACCTTACAACGATATGGAAGTCTCAGAACCGACCGACCGGCCACCCGCCATTGCTGCCATCGCTCAGCATTTTGCGCAACGCAACACGGACGACGAATATATCTGCGGCCTGTGGAAGAGCCTCATGCCGCTGGGCCTGCTCGCTAGATTCAGCGTGGATCAAAACCTCATAGGTCCACATATCGACTATGGTCCTTCCACCATGGTTCAGTCAGATTATATTGCACCCTCTTGGGCTTGGGCATCCGTCA
This sequence comes from Diaporthe citri, assembly GCF_014595645.1. Classification (NCBI taxonomy): domain Eukaryota; kingdom Fungi; phylum Ascomycota; class Sordariomycetes; order Diaporthales; family Diaporthaceae; genus Diaporthe; species Diaporthe citri. The sequence continues at coordinate 5,660,888 of NW_025064849.1, forward strand.
AAGGGAAGGTCCACGGAAACTCTGGTGTCGCCATGTCGACCTTCGCTGAATCAGTCAGTGTGAACCTACGTTATATTGACAACGACCCAATTTGGGCGCGTCGCCCCCGGATCATCCATCACGCTAAGGGCACCGGTTCTTGACTGCGTCTGGGGGGTGAAATATCTACCAGGTGGAACTCTGGAATTTTGGCAGAGCCTTTCTTTCCCGAGTCTGGAGGGCATCATATCCTTGCGCTTCCCCAGGGAATGTGCTCCTCTTGGAAAGGAGGGCACCGCATCTATGCGCTTCGAAAGGGAATATGCCACCTACAGTGGACTGGGGCGACGGGACGCGATCGAAGTATGTTCGTTGCTTATCGGGACCCATAGCGCGCCCCGAAGAAAATGAGGATGGGAAGCGTTGCTTTTGCGCAGGATTAGCGATGGTGGGCATTACTTCCGCGTGGCCAGAGTGAGCGAGTTCAGATTGGTTGGCGTCCCTGTTTCGGGACTCAAGCAAGCCCTGGAAGAAGCTCCTGTAGGGGAATGTGTCATTGAGTAGCAAGCATCTATATGCATGAAGTCTGGCGCGATGTGGTCTGGGTCGCGCTACAGCCATTTCTCCTATCAACGTGTTTGGCTATTCCATCAGTTTTGGATTTCCCTCTGAGCATTCATACCCGCTCCTATCTTGTTACGGAAGCCATTTTTTGAAGTACGCAGCGAAAGTGTGACTGGACAGGACAGGCTACACGTATCCTCAAGATCAGAAGCTATACTTAGTAGCGCCAGTCATCGAGCTTCTAGGCATCTGAGCGTAATTTCCCGTCCGTCCCTAGATATTATGGCCGGACTGGTGCTCGGCTCATATTCCAATAGGTACATCGCTGTTCACAGCGAGCCAGCAGGTGTGGCTCGGAAGAAGGTCAGTGAAGAAGAGCTGTGACCGAGTCCTTTAGTACAACAGAACTCCCTTGATTATGAACACATGGTAGACATAAAGACACGAAAGGGGTCGCCATTTTCCTCATTGAAACTGGCAGAAGTCATTGGTCATATCAGCCGTGGTTCCATTGGACTGCACGCACTTATCGCGTATAGGGTGAATAGGATTCGATAATTGCCGGGCTCCATTAAAGAATTTGCCACCTGCTTCACATGTCACTGATAGGGCACTTCGGTACCCTTACGAAAGAAGAACATCTTTTCTCGTCCCATGGTCGATGGCTAGTGGCGCAAAATAGGAGAGGACAAAGCTGAATTGGTAGGGAGGATCTAATGTTGTAGCGAGAGATCATAGCCTCGTGGCATAGAAGAGCCCCTAAGCGAGCTCAAGAATACTCTTGAAACAGTCTGGAATGAAAATACCAAAGCAGCTGGCAACAAGAACATGCCGTGCGCAATAAATAATGAATGAGTCCTTTTAATGTCACGTTGGCCCATGTTCAGTGATCCAGACACAAAATAAAGGCTCATGTTTCCAAAATCCAATCGCGTTTTGCGAGACTGACTGAATCCCAGCAGATATTTATTTCCGCCCCCTCTTCAGAAACCCCCAACCACTGAAGAATGGTTGATCCAGCCCAGCCGGACGAGGACAATCGGCCGCCGATGCAAGTTTCACTCCGGCAGCAACAAATACAATGAACGTTGCCGACCTAAAAAGGCGACATAGGGGGAAAAAGTGTGTTTAGATGTCTTCGTTTCGAAAGAGGTCGCACGGCCGACCAGACTGCCATTAAGCCATGAGGTGGCCCTCTAAGGTCTTCTCAGAAGCCTCTTGAGTAAAGGAGTGTGGGCCAGACTACTTCAGCCAGACACAGATCCAAATCGATGCTAGACGGAGAGCTTGGGCGGTTTTTGGATCGAATTTAAGGGAAGGGGACGTCATGGCATCTTCAAACATGGCAGCTGGTCAAATCGGAACATACAGCTCTGTTTTGACACAAGCGTACCCCAGCATCAATTTCATCACCTTGTGCCATTTTGGGTCTATGTTATTCATAAATGTACAGCTCCATCACCTTTATCATCTGGTGATTTATAATTGGGATTTCCCGGGTGGTTACAGTCGGGAGGGTGGCAGTGTCCACCCGCCATCCGCTTCTTGAACAACCATATGTGAGCCACCCCCCTCCCCCAAAACCAAAAATCACCACCACCACCACCATACCTCCTCAGCACTGCCAGACTACAAATTAAAGCTTTTGATACTCAAGTTTACTGAGGCTGTTCACAGGCCATATGATAATATCCATATAAATCTGAGAGTCCTTCTCAACCATTCCAGGCCTGATTGTCATTACGGTGGAGATGGGACATCCCCCCTCCCAAATGGTCAAGACGGCAAGTCGGCCACCGTGAATCGATATCCGAGAATGGACGCTTCCAAAATACGAATCCGGAGATCCAGTTCGATGCTAAACAGATATGCGAGAATGAGAGCCCCCAGAATACAAGTCTGGAGCGCGGACAAGGGAACGGAACTACGAGATAAGGGGCACCGAAGCTACGAAGCTTGAATGGCAGCTCTTCAAATCAATGACTGATTATATCTGCCGGCCGATCATGTCGTCTACATTTCCCATTCCTGCCATGGCTATCAAAATCGGAGTGCTGCTCATTCTCCAAATCAACGACTCATTTGTGAGGCCAAAGAGACGTCGGTTTCAGTGATTGAATTGTGTACCTGGGTACATGCTCCGGCCGAGTCCTTGTGTCAAGCAAAGGGACGTCACCCGCCAGACAACCTTGTACCTGTGTATCTCCTGTCCGCATAGCTGGGCTCCTTCCCAAATCACGACACCACACACGCGTTATTGCCTCGCACAACGCTGGCTGGATATGTCGTCTTTTACAAAACTAGCGTTGACTGACTGCACGATGGTGCTGCCCCTTCCCATGGTAGCTGCAGCAGCTCAGCCACTCTCGCCGTACCAGTTGGCGAAGGCCAGTGCTTTCAAGACCTTCAGTGCTCGAAGCCGACAGTGTCGGCCACGCATACGCGGGAACCAAAATCGCACACTCAAAATGAGCCTGCTATCTTCTCCGGGTCATGACACCAACAGGGTACCTTGGCGCAAGTGTCCAGAGCAAAGACGGAAGGAGCCATGCGTGCCTGCCTCTGGGTGACGCACCGGCTGACGTGCGTGCCGATCGAGGTGGCTACCTTCCAAGGTTCCTTCCTTGATGAACAGACAGAGGAAGGAGCACTGCATCTGCCTGAAGCCCAGTCACTGCGCAGACTGGTTTGACTGATACCAGCTTCTTCTCTCTCAGTTCCTGTCGCCTCCACCATCTTTCACACACTTCATCTCATGACACCGGGCTTCCCCACGCCGCTGCGCCAGTGACAACCGAGTCCCTCACTTTCAAACCCCTATTCAATCAAACTCTCGAAGTCTACGCCGTGGCATCGGCCTGCCTGACCCCGTCGCCTCTGTCCCGGCGTGGTCATCGTCGGACGTCGTCCAAGCAGATTTTGCAGCTACTCCAGGCATCGTGCGCCAGCGGAGAAATCCCAGCAGCAGGACCCCTTCCACCCCATCGAATGCAGGGCTCGTCAGTGTTGACTTCACTTCGTCGAACCTCGGGCGCTCCTGTCATTGCACCGATCAAAGGGATCGATCTTGACGGCTGCTTCCGCGGCCAATCGTCCTCGACGTCGTTGAGATTGTGCCATCCTTCAAGTGAGTGCCCAAGTTCAAGTCTGTTGTTGCCTCTTTCCTCATTGGCGCCAACAGAAACGCTGTCTGACCCCGGGGCATAGTCAAGGGCGTGACCACCGTGAGGTACCATTCCGAGTGGCAATCGGCTGCCTCATTTTCAGCTTCGTCGAGCAAATCAATCACTCATTCTCATTGTAAGCTATCCCCCGTCTTCATCAAGGCCGTCGTCCAAGACATGTCATTCATTTTCATCGTCTGGACCACGGTGTATCATCCTGAAAGTCATCCGGATCAAGTAGGTGCACCAAGTCAGAGACGGTCACCCACCATCCTATGCTTTGACAGGAGTGTGGTCTCATCTCTGACAGGAAGGAAGTACGGTCTATTTCCGAGGAGAGCCTTTCCCCTGGCACTCGAAACACTCACTCTCATCCTCATCCCTACGTCCTAGGCCGTGGATCAACGCAACCGGGTCTAGAGAGCCTTTGTCTTTGGCTGGCAGTCGGGGGCCACGATTTCAGCTTCCCTTTCGGCAACCTTCGTCTAGGGAATCAGTTACTCATTTTCACTGAAACACACACACTGACGACTCAGACGTCGTCCAAACCGGGCCACTCAAGTAGGTAACCCAAGTCCATGTTCCGTTCCTTGAATCATGTGCCCAAACGGAAACGTCTAACTCGGGCCAATTAGGGACGTGACCGCCGTGAGAGTCGGCCATCACTTCCGAGAGAGTCCTCGCCGTGGCAATTGGGTGCCTCAATTACAACCCCCCTGGTTGTAACCAGCACCAAACATCTCATTGTGGCGCTTGAGCCGTCTGAACCCATCGTCCCCGTCTCTGACGAAACCATGTCGGACATCGTCCAAAAAGGTCAGCGGCTCAGCATCGTGTGCCTGTGCCGCAGCCGCAACGATACCACTCAGGCTGGGGACGCCCCCCTTTTCTTTTCTCTTCGCGCCGTGGTCATCACCTTCATCCAGAGGAAGTCGCCACCATGGCTGCCAGTCTCGATATCGACTCCTCCGACTTCGAAGATGTCGTGGAAGAGCACGATCGAAGCCTCTTCGCATCGAATCCCAACATCGGAAAGCGGGTCTCGGCCCTTATTGTTGCAAACCAAGCCGTGGATCGACCCCTGAGCAAGAAAAACGCTCGCGAACTCACCTATGCCCATGGCGCCCCCAAGACTAGAGACGTCCAGCACAGTGTCATGGCGATCTGGGACACGTTCTGCACCACTATTAACCACGAGTAAGCTTCTATTTCTCTGGATATTCCCGAGTGGCATCTGTCGAACTAGTGACGTGCTCTGTTTATTCTGTACGTCGTCAGAGACTGACCGATATTTGATGCACATTGTCCAACTCAGTGCCCTTCCGGTGAACAGATCTTCCGCTTCATTGATACCAGGGTCCGGAGGTCGATCTCGGTCATCTCGGGCAAAACAGTCCCCTCTCTTTCGTTCATCCGCAAAGTTTGGCGCATTCTCATCGACCTGCTGACATTTCGACACGAGGACCTGCCGCAGCACTACACTCCCTATCACGAGAAAAGGATCAACGTTCACCTCAGTCAGCTGGTCAGTCAGAAACTCCTTGTCCGCGGCAGATGACAGAAGAAACAGTGGTTCGGCTTCAAGGTGATCCAGCAAATGGCACAGACGTGGCTCGAACGAGCCCTCAACGAGGGTTGCCTTTCATGGGACCGCACTTTGCTGAAGCTCCTTGGCATCCTGCTTCAGGCCAGCTGCTCGTCTAGGTCGGGTGACGTTGCCCGCTCGTCCTTGTACGAGGGTTTTGAGTGTCTATGTTACAAACACCTGGAGCTGTCAATCAAGGACCGCAAGAAGCCATTGGACAGCGTCCAAAACCTGACCCTCAAGGTTACACAGGAGTTCATGAAAAACTACAAGTAAGTTCCATGCCGTGGAATGGGCAAACCCAGAGGCACCGGTCCTCTGCCAGATAGCCCGTGGCACGTCGACCATCGCTTACGACAAACCCGCTCACCAGAGCCAGGTGCGGAACGCCGTCCAAGAGATAGCTCTAGCCGCAGGCATCCTTGACAAAGTGACCAGCATCGACATCCACAGAGGAGCGCTGCGTGATGCTGCGTACTTGAGGCAGCCCGTCTACGGATTTGCAGACCGTGCCGTGGCACTCGTCGCCAACCACACCCTGGATTCGCTCGATATCGGCGTTATTCAGGGCTATGTCGGGCCCTTGCAGTAGTCAATTTGGAACATGAGGGCCGAAGAGCAGTTCGAGGATCGCCTGGCTCCTCGTTTCGCCTCCACGCCTTTCACCAAGTCTTCGAATTTCTCGTCCCATGAGATCGATGCTTAGATGGACGAGCATGGCATGGACAAGGCTGACACGGATCAGCGCATGAAGGCGGGCAAGTCGTTGAAGCGCGCAGCCACTGACGCCTGGAAAGAGGAGCAGAACAACGCCAGAGAAGCCCCGGCCAAAGCAGCCCCAGCGAAGAAAGTCACCGCCTCGGCGAAACGGAAAGCCCAGCCTCTAGGTCAGTGAAGTGAAAGTCAGGGGAATGCCGATGCCGGACGCGTAGCTGTGTCCCGTCCCCGTGAGGGTAAAAGGTCCCACGCAACCAGTGACTCGTTGACTGCGGCACCCGTTCCAGCCAAACCTACGCCCAAGGGAGACCTCAGCAACGCCGATCCACGACTGCTGGCCTGGGATGACGTGGAATCTGCAAATGTAGACGAGCATGAGCTCGACTATGTTTGCGACTTGATCGATGGCCGTGCGACAGGGAAATCAAATGAGGGTCAGGCGGCCAAGGATTCAGGCCTTTTGGACGACGACCAAGACGAAGCGAATGACGAAGAGGTCGAGCAAGTGCTGGCAGATGAATTGCAGCCAGTTTCTGCCGACCAGACAACACCCACGCGCCTGACTGGCAATGCCCTCGTCACCAAGTGTGCGACTATCAATGTGTACAAGCTGAAAAGATCTTTCGACTCCTCCGACCCAGACGTTGTGTCAATGTATGTCCCAACCGGGAACAGCAGAGACCCTCCCGAGCCATTCCTGTATTTCTGCAGCAAATGTGGCTACTCCAACCGATGGGTGCATGTCGTAGAAATGCACGAAGCTGCCTGCACCGTGGATCCGGATGCTACGGCAAACGAGGAACGCTACCACTGCCACTATGAGGGATGCTCAAAGTCGTACCCGAAGGAAACGACGTTGAAGGCCCACATCCACAGCGCTCATCAGTTCGTCCCCAAGCCCTGTGTTCAGTGCCCGGACAAGCCCGACGTGATTTTCAACACGCAGTACGAGTTGACGAATGACCGTACCAAATTCCACAACGACCTGGACAACCCGACAATGTGCCTGTACCAGGACGAATGTGGAAAGCAGGAGGCCTACAACGACAAAAAAGCTTTCAAGTTGCACCTGTGCTTCTTTATGCACCTAACCCACTGAACAGCACTGCAACGATCACGAGGGACGCTGTAAACTATATAATATAAGTATATAGGTTGCTTAATTGCTAATTATGCTTAAAGGGCAGTGCCTCTAATATTTTAAGCTATAATGCTGCTTATGTAAGCAGCTATCTACCCGCTATTTATAGATTTATATTATCCCCTTCCCTAAATAAACTATCCTTAGTTTTATTATATAAATTATATCCTTTAATAAGGAAGAGTAGGATATATGCTTAATATTTAGTTTATGCCCTTATTAAATAATTATTCCTTCCTATTATTATAATAAATAGCAAGATAACGTAATAATAATGCACTTTTACTTATCTTAATAGTTTGCCTTTTAATTTAACTGCTTTTGCAAAAATTTACTAAAAAAACGGCAACCTTTAAAAGATAGCTCTTTAAATAAGAGAATTTTAGGTTTAACTCTTAATTTAGCTAATTTCCTTTTTTATTTTTCTTTTTAATTAATTAAGTAAAAAAGACGCAAATTGCTTAAAAACAAGGTATTTAGTTAAATTAATAAAATATTAACAAGCAGCTAATAATAATTAGCAAGCCGCTGCTTTTTATTCTTAGTTAAGTTATATTAATTAAGCAATTTAATTATAATTACGCTAAAGCATTATTTTATTAATATATTATAAGCTTTTAATAAGGTAATTATCCATAATATATGCTAAGAAAAGGTTTATGCCATTATATATATTCTTAAATATAATACCGTTAAGGCTGTAAAAAGTATAGGTATTGCTAATATAATAAATAATAATAGCCTAGGAATTATTATAATAAAGCTTATGCTTATAAGCATATTAACGTACTTATAAAACCTAATTACTAAAAGTAAATATATATAATAATGCCTTGCTTTCTTAAAGAAATGCCTAAATTTAATTATAAAAGGCTTTTAGCCTTATAACATAATTCTATACTAATAAGGCCTTATATTCCTTAATTAATTACTTTGCAAAGTTATTATTTTCTTACTTTATAAGTTTTTATATATAGGCAATATAAGGTTTACGCCTTAAAAGTAATAATATATTAAGGAAAAGGAAATAAGGGCTATACTTGCTTAACTTTAAAATTTAATTATATAGCATAACTGCTTGCTATATTAAAGCCTAAATATCTTAATTTAAGTTAGCTAACTATTCTTATAAGATTATATGCTTTAAGTCTTTATTAGCCTTTTTAACTTTATTATTGCCTCTTAGCTTAATTAATATAACTAAATATAGCTTTAATTTATATTAATAATATTAAGCTAAGGCAGCCTTATTAGCAAAGTAATTAATATTATTAAAAATTTATTTATTAAATATACTAAAAATATTAATAATCTTATTTAGCAATAGGAAAGTATTCTTAAATCATTAATTTAATATAACCTTTGCCTTAACTTATTTAATAATATATTTAATAGCTATTAAAATTAATACGCTATTAATTAATATAAAGTTAATAACATATCTTATTAATAAAGCTAATAGCATAATAAAGTTAAGGTTAAGCAATATTAAGTTAAGTATCTTTATTAGCTAATACTATGCATATTTAATAATAACTTACTAAATAGCGAAAGTAATCTTAAGGTATTAATACTCCTTTAATACCTTTTAAAGGGTATTGCTAATTATTAAATAACTATATGCTAAGTATAGCTTCTTTATAACTATAAGCAGGTTATTATACTTTAAAATTAATAAAAAGAGTATTGCCTTTAAAGCAATATTAATATTATAAAAAGGATTATTAAGTTATTATTTATATATATAAATCTTATATAATTATCTTTAAATAATTATAAAGTACTTTTTTACTTATTTTAGGTTAATAGCAAGGGGGAGATTAATTTCTTTTTAAAGGTATTTAAAAATTACTTATAAATTTATTTAATTAAGCTTATAAGGGTGCTAAATTTACTTAAGCAAATCCCTCCCCTTTTTTCGCTTAAAAATAAGCAAAGTAAATTTAAAGATTATATCTTTAGGTAGCTTAAAAAGGTAATTAATAAAAATATTGGTCTTATTAATATAATATATAATATAAATGCTATAATATTTAATAGCATTAAAAAAATGCATAATCCTTAGCAATTAATTAGCCTTTATATTAAGGGTTTTAAGGGATTTATAATTTATAAGGATAATAATCTTTATATCCTGAATTTAATAAAATTAATATTAAAGTATTAATAATATGCTAAGAAGTTCTTGCTTTTAAGTAAAGTATTAAGTTTATATATTTATTAACTTCTTTAAGAAGTATAAAACTAAGTGCAAAATAAACTTAATTTTATATAAATATAGCTGGAAAAAGGTAGCGCTTATAAAGCTTTAGCTAGTATTTATCTTTAATATAAAAGGAAGTCGCTAATTAAAAGTTTTAATAATTAAAAGAGTAGTAATAGCATTATAAATATCTTGCCATTACCGCTATGCCGTTTTTAATAGAGTAATTAGCTAACCTTTAAAACTATTAATATAATTAATTAAAGCGTTGATCTTCTTAAAGTATGCTTATATTAAGTTTTAAAAATACTTAGCGGCATTAATAAAGCCTTAAACTTTTATAATTATAATTAGCATAGGCTAATTATAAATAGCCATAATCTTTATTAAATTTATTATAATGCCTTCTTTTAAGATAAGAAAGCCTAGAAATATACCCTTATAAATAAAAAAGAAGGTTTTTTAAGTATTAAAAATAAGACTATAGCGATATAATTATTAAAAGATTATAAGCAGATATTTATGTAATTATAGTATAAAATCTGCCTATATAGCAATATTATTTAAAAGGCTATATATAATATTTTAAAGGTTTTAAAAGACTTTTTTAATAAAAGCTTGAAAAATGGCTAAAGCGTTATATAAGCTAAACGACATTATTAACTATTTATATAAGCTAAAGAGGGTAATAAATGCCGTTTTCTTAACGTTTATATAGTAAATGCTAATATATTAAAAATTATTCTTTAAGTTAATAAAAATATAATATTTATAACCCACTATATACTAAATTTAATTCATTATATTAAGCATAAAATATGCATGCTTTTTAATATGCTTATTAAGCTTTTAATAATTATAATAAAAACGTTAAATTATTTATTATAGTTTAAGTGTATTTTAGCTTAGGGGAATAGGTTTCTTTAGGATTAAATATAAGGTTAATGCTAAGAGGCTCTTGCTCTTCTTAATTAATATTCCTTTATATGCCTTAATAAAGTTATAAATAGCTTATTTCTATATTGGATTAAATCACTAAAGGGGCTAATACAATAATAGGTTATTGCTAATATTAATATAATACTTAGTTTTTGCCAAAAGGTTTACTTAATGCTTTTTTAAGTTAAATAGTTTGGGAAACTTAGCATAATATTCTTTAAGGTAGCGTTAAACTTAAGGGTTATTTATAGGAGTATTTAAATGCTATTTAAGGGCAGGAGGCTAAGTATTTATAGTTAGAAAGGCCGTTTCCTTTACTAAGTACGTTAAGTATTAATAAATAAATAAGATTAGTTTTAATTAATAAGGAAATGTAAATAAGCAAATAATATTTTGTAAAGTATAATAAATTATTTATTAATAAAAGATTATCTTCTTAAGCGTTAGCTTTGCTAAGAAGGTATTATTAGGAATAACTTTATAAGAAATAGTAAATTAACTTATAAGGCTAATTTTTATAATAAAATGGGTTATTATAAGAATTTCTTTAATAATGCAAAGGCTCCTGCTTTTAACGTTTCCTATATAAATAAAGCAAGAAGAATTATATAAGGCAAGCTATATTGCTAAAGATTTAAAATAATAATAAGCAGCGAAACCATAATTAAAGAAGGTATTAAACTTATAATTATTAAAAAGGCTAGCCTAAAAAACATTATAAGGGATATTAATACCCTTATAAGCTAGTTTATTATAAATAAATAGCGATTAATTATTAATATTTATTTTTATAAAGTAAGTACTTTAGCTATTTTAGTTCTTATAATTTAATTTATTAAAAATGCCATTAAGCAGCTTATTAATATTATTATTATTATTAAATTAAGCAGCTAAATTATAATGCTCCTTATCTTTATTATTTAAATCTTAATTAATAATATAAATATAAGTATTTTTATAGCTAAATAAAGGCTAAGAACGGAGCTTCTTATTATATTAAAAGGAAATTATATTATATAGGCAGGAAGCTAAGTTAATGCGCTTATTATCTTTATATAAAGTACCCTTAAGTATAATAGGGCGGCTATTATTAAGTGTTATAAAGGCCTTAAATTAATTAGGCTTAAAATAGCAATCTTTTGCTTAATAGCCTTGCTTGCCATAATTAAAGTATATATTATCTTTCTTATTAACTACATTAATATAAGCAGGGTTGCCATCTTGCTATTTAATTATATAAACTATACGCTTATTAATTTAAGGATTAGAAATAATAGTTTATATAATTATAACGTTAATAAGTTTAATTTAAGCTATTTTAAGCTTATTAGCTATAGCTAGGCTAACTTATAAATTATAAAAAAAAGTTAAATTGCTATGTAGCTAAATAATTATTTATAAGTTAGCATAAATGCTTTACTTTATTATCTTATTAATATATATCTTAGCTTGCTAAATAACTTCTTTAATTATTATAAGGATAATTATTATTTAAACCTTATTAAGAATTTTAATAAAAATGCTAGATTAATTAATAAAACTCTTATTTAATAGTATTAATTAAATTAAAAAAATATTTTATTAAATTTTTAATAGCTTATAATAAGTATTATAAACTCTTTAAACAAAGTTAATATATAACTTATTTTTAAAAGAAAGCAAAGTAAAAAATATTATTATTATTAAGTAAAAGGCATTATACTTATTAAAAATTTAAATAATAGCTTTAATAAGGAATAATTAAATTAATTAATTATTTATAATTTATTAAGTAATATTAAAAAAGTTGTTAAAAAGTTTCGTAATTACTTTAAATAATCATATTTTATAAGGTATTATTATTACTTATAATAGAATTTATATCTTCTTTAACTTATTAAGGATTATAATATTAATTATATTAAGGCAAAATTTCTTTAAAATAAAAACTTTTCTTTTTATAAAAGCTTTTAAGTAAAAATATTTATTAAGCAGGATAATTATTAAAAAAACTTTCTTAAGTTAAAAATTAATTAAAATATAAAAATAATTTATTTAAATATTATTAGCAAAGTAAAGATTAAGTTTATTATTATTATAATAATTTATAAGCTTAAAAGTAAAGATAATATTATTATTATAAAAATATAAGTTTAAGGATCTTATGCTCTTATTTTATCTTTAAGAATATAATTAACTTTTAATAATAAAGGTAAAAATACTTTAAAGCTAAGTATAAAAGATATTATTATATTAATTTACCTTATTATTAATAATCTTTAATTATTTTTAAAAATTCTTTAGCTATTTATTAAACTTATTATTAATAACTTTAAGGTTATTTATAAAAGCAGTAAAAGCAATTTATATATCATTTTACTTTATAATAACTTTCTTTATAAATTAATTAATATAATTATATATAAAAGTAATTATAATGCCATAATTACTTATATAAATAACCGTGATATTAAAAGAAGGAAAAGAAATTATATTAAAGCAAAGTAAAAATAATAGCAATTAAAGAAAAAAAAAATTAATAAAAACAATGCTAAACTAATAAATCTCTTATTATTAATACTTATTTAATAATTATTTACCTTATAGCTTATTTATTAATTGCTAATAAAAAGTATTATAATGTTTATTATTATAACTTTTAATTAACTTTATAAATATTTATTTATAAATAATAACTTTAGCATAAATGTTATTATTATATAAATTAATTAATAAAATTGCTTTTTAAAAGTAAATCGCTAATAAGAAATAAGGTTAGTAATGGTAGTTTAATGGGTTTTGATTGCTTAAAAGGTTATTACCTTTAAGAAAAGCTATTAATTAATAATGCAAAGGTTTATAATTATAATTTTTATTAAATAAATGCTTTAATAAGGTTTTTTTAATAAAAATAATTATTTTTATACTTCTTTATATACCTAACTTATTAAATAGCATTATAATAATTATAAGGGATGCTATAAATTATATAGTATAGGTGTATAGGTTGCTTAGTTGTTAATTACGCTTAAAGGGCAGTGCCTCTAGTGTTTTGAGCTGCAACGCTGCTTATGTAAGCAGCTGCCTGCCCGCTATCTACGGATCCACACACCTGAGGAGTGTACACAAGAAAACACTAAAAGAGATTGAGGCAATCATACCACGCAAGAAGGCAGTTCGCGCCAAGACAGAATTCCGCTGCCCGATGCCAACGTGCAAGGTGGGCGGCGTCTTCACCGCGGGGACACTTCGCAACATCTCCTCAGTGGTCACAGTTTCACAGCCAGCGAAGCCGACGTTCAGGTACCCCTGGGAAAAATTGAGCGGAAGAAGGCCTCACAAAGAAGCAGGTGGAGGTCTACAGCGACGAAGATGAAGATGAGGATGATGATTGCCTGAGCGGGGACAGTGATGCCAGTTACGGAAAGCCTAGACGCCTTTCCACAAAGCGTCGCCGTACGAAATAGTCACTGCTTTGAACGTCGTCCAAAATCAGCGGTTGGTTTTGAGGTGAATATGTTTGGGCTCCGGCACATTCGCTAGTCGTCTCACCATTCTACCGAGGTTTTGCTCCTGTAGCCTCGTGTCATTTTTGGTGTGCCAGATCAAGGGGCTCCTAGGGTCGGGGCTTGAAGTATTGCTGGGGCGATGTCGAGAATAAGGAACACGGCAGGTGTGGCTCGCTAGACAAATGTTGATGTAGTTCAGAAATGAAGTGCCTCAGAAATCAACGAGTGAACTGTTATGGCCACCCTCAATAAACACTTGCTCACTGTCGGATCGCAGACTTTGCACTTCAATATGAAAATGAGTGTGATGGTATGTGGGACGTGTCGTGATTCTCTAGCAATGCTCAGTACTTGGCTAGCTAGAAACAACCCGTCCAAATTGGGGGAGGAGCTCCCACGTGCCCCATCTCTATCAACACCATCCTTTCCATGGTTTCGATGCAGGTATAATCATGTCCCCAACCTCAAAATTAGAGCTTATTGTACTCCAATTTACCCTCTTTTTTTTTTGCGGCGTTAGCTGGTGTACCAAAAGCAGTAGAATAGAGGAAGATGACTGACCCAGCTTCTTGGACTCCGCGACCTTTCGAACGGCCTTGTTGAAGTCGTCCTGGTTCACGGCGTCTCGGTAGTCCTTGATCGCAAACAGACCTCTGGAACAGTGTTAGCCCTCACTCTTCATAGCAACGGGAAACGAAGAGTGTTCAAGGAATCTGGTACTTACGCCTCTGTAACCACGTTCCGCAGATCAGCACCGTTCAGCCCGTCGCTCATCTTGACCACGCTCTCAAAGTCAATTTCTCCCTCTGTGACCACGCTGCTGGCATGGATCTTCAAGACCTCGAGCCTGCCGGCCTCGTTGGGCAGGGGAATCTCGATCTTGCGGTCCAGACGTCCGGCACGCAGCAGCGCGGGGTCGAGTGTGTCGGGCCGGTTCGTCGCCATGATGATCTTTGTCTTGCCCAGGTAGTCGAAACCATCGAGCTGGTTCAGCAGCTCCATGAGCGTTCTCTGGATCTCTCGGTCTGCTGATGTGCCCTCTGAGAAACGACGTCCTCCGATGGCGTCGATCTCGTCCATGAAGATGATGCAGGGTTCGTGTTCCTTGGCGTACCCGAACATTTCGCGGATCAGTCGGGCGGATTCACCGATGTACTTGTCGACGATGGCGGAGGAGACAACTGTAGATCAGACATAGCCTTTGTTAGCTTCCAGTACGGGAACCAATATTGTCCGAGGTCTGACGACCGAGCGCACCTTTCAGGAAATTTGTCTCCAAGCTGCTCGCCACAGCCCTCGCAAGCAGCGTCTTCCCTGTTCCTGGTGGGCCGTACAGCAGCACGCCCTTCGGTGGCTTGATGCCGACACGCAGGAACAGTTCTGGATTCTTGAGGGGCAGCTCGATGACCTCACGCAGCTCTCTGATCTGGTCGTTGAGACCGCCGATACCCGCGAAGCTGACCTGGCCGGGGTCCTCGAGGGACATGTTGTAGACTAGGGGGTCGACTTCTCGGGGGAGCATGCGCATGATTGTGAGGGTTGTCATGTCGAGCGCGACACGGGTTCCTTGCTTCATCTTTGCCTTGTCGACCTTGGAACGGCAGCCGACAACGTATCGAGGGCCGGAGGAGGCCTTGACGATGACTAAATTGGGGGAGGCAAGGTCAGTTGGTGCTCGTTATCATAGGTGAGAGTGGGACGTGGTGGGATGTGGGCGGGCATACATCTCTCATCGTCGAGCTGCTTCAGAACCTCGCCGATGATCTGGCCGACGCTTTGTAATGCCTTGATGTTCTCCTCTGTGTTGTTGAACTCCTTCTCCAGATCCTTGATCTCCAGGCGCAGGTTCTTCAGCTTGACCTCCCAGTTCCGCGACTCGAGCAGCGAGTCGGTGTACTTGGTGATGGCGTCGGCCCTCTCTGGATCAGACATGTTGGGCAGGGCGTTTCGAGGAGGTGTAGGATAAGGGCGTTAGGCAGGCGTCCCTGATGGAGTTATCGTTGTCGCCGTGGTCGAAATCGAAGAGATACTGGGTCAAGGTCGGAGAGCGGAACAGCGAGATGGCGGTTGTGGACGTGGTGGTGGTGATGATGAGTTGATGGAGTCGTCAAGGCAGTTGGTTGCGTGCAGGCGGTTTGCCGCGTTGCAGAGCGACGGAGCTTACCCAAGCTTCTGTTGCCTTGCGTCAGGCTGAGGGTACCTGGGTACTTACGGATAGAGCCGATTGGCGAGCGACGGAGAGACAGGGGAGGTAGACTCTGGCAAGTTAGCAAGTCGCTCGGAGGACGGGCTCAGCAGCTCCGGTACCGCTGAGTCATCATCCAGCTCGCCCTGTCCTCCTCACCCTTTGCAGGCTCACGGACAGAAAGTGGTGGTACTGCATAGCGGCGACGATTCCGACTCCGCGATGCCCGCTTTCTCATGCCTCAGACTTTGTCCGACAGCCACGACATGATGATCGTATAAAGCCTGCCTCGTGTTCCAGGAGCCTCCCGCTGCATTAACTCCCAATTTACTTTCTAAACCAGCAGCATCTTACGTGTTCAGGCAAGCCAGTCCTCCAGAATGTGCCAATGCCTTGGCCCCCAACGCCGACGCAACTGGCCTGACCACCAGCCATCCGTATTTCTACCATGAGTCCCACCCTTTCCGACACCACCTGGACCGAGGCCTGGGCCCTCCAACCCTGGATCCGGACATGGACTGCACCCTGGCACCGAGACTCGACATCAAGTGCTGTCACTTTCCAGCCCACTGAGCCCGAGCCTAAGGCCAGGCCAGGCCGGGGCTGAGCCAGAGTTTTATTGAGCCACGGGAGCTCGAAATGCACGACTCCGAGCACACCAGTGGCTACTCCCGCCATCTGTGAAAACGGGCGTCTGATTCGGATCCGAGAAGCCAAGTTTAGTCAACCGCCCGCTCTAGGGCCGGAAGCTGAAATCCAACACTCTGGTACACAGAGCCACTCGTCGACATGTCACTTGAGCTTAAATCGAGCCAAGGCCAGTCTCTGTGCAAGGCGTCCTTTGGGTAGGCGCTGTGCTGCTGTCGATCAACTGCGAAAACGGGAATGGGCTGGCAAGTGAGGCTCACCCGTTGATCATCGCCCTGTTCGACCTCATCCCTCGATGTCGTCCCCGTGGCCTGGCCAGACCTGAGCGAGAAGCAATAGCCAACACGCATCGAGCAAGACTTCTGGTGCTGCGCGCTTACGGGTCCTCGGCCGTCCCGTTCCGCCTACCGAGTGAGCATCAGGCTGCACCAACTCTGCACGTGTTCACAAGCTCGCCGACTTTTATCTCTTGGACTGTGATGCGCATCCTGCCGCTCTCGACTTCCGACGGCTGTTTCCCCCCAGGGCCGTGCATTCGGATCTTGTTGGGCTCTGTCGCCATTGGACTGACCTGCTCGAGTGCCACAAGCCATCCACTGCTGTGGTAGCTCCAGAATCTGGCCTGGGGGCTCGTCATCGTTTGGCGCGACCCCCCTATCCCTATCTTCCCTTTTCATGAGTCTTCCTCGGCCAGTGCGCAATAATACTCCGACCCGCGTGCAGCAGCCTTATGACGTAGGTCCACACAGAAAGCAAGGAATTCAGGGATCACCTCCTCCGTCGCGCTGCACCCTCCACGCATGCCTACGTCGTCTGGAATACGGAATTTCAATTTACCCCTGTCTCTTGATGACCTCTTCCGCCTGTGCTACTCCTTTCCTGTCTGGACAATTGACTCTTATCTCGTGCATCATAAGGCATTGACCTGAGCTATGTGATCCGACTCCCGCTCCAACACACAACGCTCTGTACCGCCATCACTGGCTTCCTCAATTCCCACAGCGCTCGCAAATCGCGCATAAACTACGGGCCTCGACTAGACAACGCGATCCCGGCCTGCGACAGGCCGCACCCTTCTCTGCCTGGCCACAAGCTTACCGTCCAGCGGCCGGCTCGAGCCGTGAATCGTGCCTTGTCGATCTCGCGCCCAATCATTCTTACTCGCAGTACTTATCACCGGCGGCAGCGCGGATGTCTCACTCGCGCTCGATCAGCCCATCAGATATCTCGCGAATCTCAAGCAGCTGACCACTCAAGATACCCCGGGGATTGGTCCGGTGAGTGGCTGACGAGCCAGGTATGGAGGGGGAATCTCAAGCCGGGTCTGGCTCACGACCTCCAAGTCCCCAGGCCACGGGGACCAGTGGCGCATTGTCACGAACGCAGCGAGGAGCCATTGCCGCGCAAGCCTGCGATACCTGTCGGTCAAGGAAGCAAAAATGTGACGAACAGAGGCCCAAGTGTGGCACATGCGTCAAGTTCAAGTTGGACTGCCGCTACCGAGAGCCCCAGCCAACGAAAAAGGACAAAACTCTCGTTGAGATTCTGGAGCGCATCAAGTCCCTTGAGGGTAAGATAGACAACTTGACTGCCCAAGGCCTGGCAGCCAACTTTCAATCCTCGATTTCTGGCGATGCGTTTGTGCAGACACCAGCGCCCATGGGAAGCGTCCGTGGGAGCGTCGCAAGCGTCAGCAGCAGCAGCGCCTTTGTCCCTGCGCCGCCCTCAGACGCCATGCTGTCGTCCGGGAATGGCGCGAACTACAATTATGTCTCTTCAGTGCGCGCAATGCTTGGCTGGCCTGCCGTCCAGGAGTTACTCAAGGTTGTCCTCCCAAGTGTGCCGGGCCATGACCAAGGTTCCTTGATCGAGCAAGACGGCATTCCCATCCAGCAGAGAGTGGGACCGTCGTTACCACTGGCCACGAGCGGGCCAAGACGCGGTCGAGCTGCGTCGAATCTTGAGTCCCCATCTGTGGCCGGTTCTCCGTCTTCCACTCAGGTATTGAATAGCTTGACCTGGGACTCAGTTCAGGTCCTCACCAAAGCTTTCTTCGATACCTTCAACCTACTGCATCCTATTGTTGACCGCCAGGCATTCATATCCAAAACTCTGCCAGCAATGTTGACAAATGGTCTCGTCTTTGACGACAGTATCCAGTCAACATTGACATATCTCATCTTTGCTTTAGGCGAGGTTGCCATTGACGCCTACTCGCATCCCGGAGGCACAAAAGGACGCACCGCAGCACAGCATCCTGGTCTGGTGTTCTTCAACGAGGCACGGAGACGGATGGGCTTCAGTCTGACTGAGTGTAGCTTGGAAAATGTCCAAGTATTTGCTCTTGCAGGGTAAACTCCCTCCGGTTTCCGTAGAGCGAGCTGGACTCTCTCTAATTTTGAATAGGATCTACTATGAGACGTGCTCTCGACATATGGTGAGGGACCCGCTTTCCTCTGATATCCGTGGAGCGGTATATTGACGATGAGTAGGACTTTTGGCGAATGACAACTTCTGCTTCGTCAGCCTGTCTAGCTTTGATCTCAAGGTATGTCCCCCATTATGGTCGGGGCTGGGATAGCAGTCGTGATGGCTTACTGAGAGAACAGCAATCCCGGGGAACTCACGTCGACGCGCGGGGACATCATCAGGAGAGCGTTTTGGCACTGCTCGATAATGGAGACGTCAGTCCCTCTCACCCATCTAATTGCGCTCAATCGACTCACATTATGTAGCTGCTTCAACCTGGAGTTAGGAATGCCATTGAGTGGATTGGACAAGTACGAGACCTTGGTTCGAGTGCCAGACTTTGGAGGCCCAGTCTCGCAAGAGGACTATACCAGCCACTTCCAAGAGCACTTTGCATCACAAATCGTGCTGCGTCGACTCTCGGCGGACTTCAACAATGTCCTTAGCAGTGGTAAGAACGTCAAGCACTTTCTCTCGTCTTATGCCGGGAATACTTCGTTCTTTGATGGGGCTGACCTCCGTAGTATCGAGCTCGCCAGCGTCCTCCGTCTCGTCGTCCGCGTCCCCTGCGCCGGCCATCCCCGGCGCTATCAAGCCACTTGTCATGCAACTCGATCAATGGCGAGAGTTGCTGCCCCTGCACCTTCGCTGGGTTGAACGAGACCATGGGGCCTTTCTGCCATCCAGCCATGATGTGTACGGCACCCCAGTGTATCAAACGCCCACTCCCGTGACGGCGCCGTCGCCAGCTCTTCCCACTGCGACACCGCCTGTCACATCTGTTACGTCTGTCACATTTACACCCAACCTCAACAGCCACCCGGTGGCTTACCCCTACGCCATGGACACTCAGGTCGCTCTGCTCCGCACGCGCTACTATACCACGAGACTCCTACTCTACAGGCCGTTCCTGTACAAGGCGCTTCACCACCCGGACCAGATGAACAATGAGGATGCGGAAGGGGTTGCAAACTGCCTCAATACGTGCCTCATGTGGCCAATCACCATGTCCCCGGCCTGCACGCGGAAGCTGCTCATCCCGTGCCTGTTCTTCTGGACGCAGAACATCCTCGGGGCGCTTGTCATCTTGCACCTGAGCGAGAAAGTGCCCATCCTCGCGCGGATCAGGGCCAGCGGCATCTGCGGGCCGAGCTTCGAGGCCAACGCACGCGAGACGGTCAGGCTGGGCGTGGAATGGATTGACGACCTGAGGGAGGTGGACTCAGAGGCTGAGTGGGCCTGGGGCGTCGCCAAGGGACTTTTCGGCCTGGATAATTGAAGGCGGTGGAGACACTCGTCCAGCCTTGGTGTCAAGCAAGTGCATTTAGGGTGCCAAGTCAGACCTGAAATTCTGATTCTTCGTCCGCGACGCGGCTGTGCCTGTGGAGGTGATCGCGCTGCCAGGCTACAAGACCCGCGTACATGAACGCGTGGATACATGTGATGCCGACGTCAGCCATGCACGCAATCGCGGTGGACCTACGGTTTGGATGTCGCTGCTGCCCGCGAACAATCATCCCGCCGGCCCAAGTACATCTACTTCGCAGGTCACGAACGCTAGTTGGAAGGGGTAGGAGGCAGAGTATCCCTTGGAGGAACAGAAGGGAGGGCCAGGAATCGAGGACAAAAGGGTGGCCGTCGACACCACCGCCGTTGGCGCCCTCATCAATGGCTTACTCCTTGCTATGCTGCCCGCAGTTTTCCTTACAGGACCTTCCTGCGTTCAAACCTAGCAGCAGGCAGTTCCTTCCCCCTTGGTGGTTAAAGTGCGACGGGCGGAGGACTCGTGAGATCTTATCACGACATCTATGCTTTCCTCTCTAGCATTTCATAGAGCGACGATACCATAATCACTTCAAAGCGAGCGACAATTTAAATCTTCTTTTCACAAACTCAGACCATGCCTTGAGGAGCATCGAGTTGACTACACCAGTAACAAGTACCCTGCCAGCTCTGACCCGCCCAATGTCTTGGGAGAATCACGCCCTGGTTTCCCTGCGTTCGATTTTGGGACCGCCACCCTCTACCGCGTCCTCCAAAGCAGGACACACGCGACGAAGACACAGTTGCAGGCAGCGCACAAGCAATAGCCGTGCTGTTCGCATGGAATTACCCAGAATCCCCCCCTTCCCCTCCCTGATAACGGAAAAAGGGCACGTAGCCCCGAGGGAAAATACCCTGGGGCCGCGTTTGCCTCGCTCGCTGCCCCCAACACAGATTGCAACTGCCCGTCACATCGCGCGCGCGCCGCCCACAAGACGGCCGTTGGGGCTGACGACTGAAGCCCACCGGCTGGCGCACCGGGGTGATAGGTACCCTAGCGCGGGCAGTGGGGCGGGTTGAAGCCCACACGGACCCCACATGCTTGCCTACCGCACGCGCGGTGGTGGTTGAGGCACACTGCCAGATTCGTCATTCTGGGTGTGTGTGTGTGTGTGTGTGTGCGTGCCCGCCAGCGGGATTGGGGGGGGGGGGAAAGAGAGAAGGGCCGAAGAAGGCAGGTGGGTGCAAGTCAGTGCACGTGGGTGACAAGAAGCCACTGCATCATCGGTTGTGGACGGCTGGGTGTCGGGCCGGGCGTGCACGTCCGCCCTGTCACGGCTTATTTAAATTTGTTTATGTGTTTTTCTTTTTTCCTAAACCAGGCAAGAGAGGGGGAGATGGACAGAGATAGAAAAGAAAAAAAAAAAAAAAACCTCACAAGTGCTACGAGACGGCGACCACGTAACGTTGTGTGTGCGCGGCCACGTCGATGCCGCGTGGTACATCTCCGACAAGAAAGTTCGGCATCAGCCCGGGGATGAAGTTGAATCCCGAACGGGGCGCCGGTCACTGGAGGAATAAGTTTTTCTTTTTTTTTTTTCCCCTTTTTTGCTTTTTTCTTTCTTGATTGTAGCAGTTCCGACCGAGGGACGTCATTTAAGGTTTTGCGGGATGCGGCGGTCTAGACCAAGATCTGCCTCTGTGACATGATCTGATGAGCGCAGGCCGATACCCCGGTACGTACCCTAAGATAGTAGCATGTCCCCCTACTATGTACGTGCCGAGTTGCACTCGGCGGTCGGCATCGGCATCATGTTCGTCTCGCATCTCACTGCTGGGCGCCGTGATCTCAGGGGCGGGGCCGGGAGCGCGTGGTAGGGTGGGTGGCTAGGTCGGTAGCCAGGTAGGTTGGCTGGCGCGGCTGGCGAGTGGCTGGTGCGGCGCGGGAGAGGACTTTTAAGTAGAGTGTCACTGTGACAGTCGCGGTTGCGACTATATGTCTTTACATAGGATTATATACCGGACGATTCATTTACCAGATGGGGAAATTGGAAGCGTGAGCAAGTGACGTCGGAGACAGGAGGCACCCGGGCTGGGTTTTTTCCTTTTTTGGCTCATTAATTCTTGTCCATTAATTGTAGGGGGGGGGGGGCACTTGAGGATTCTGGATATGACTACGCGTGGCTCGCCGGGATGTCATGTGCAACTCCAGGGGCTAGTACCTTAAGCCGCCAAGCCGCCATGGCTATGACTGCTCAGGGCAATGTTAGCGATTGCGAGGAACACAGGAAGGGAACCCTATCCTGCAGCGGTCTGCGTCGCAGCCACTAATGAGGAGCTATGGGGACGGGCCTGGTCTAGTGCGGCCTATGGCAGTGTTGACAGCGCTTCCGGGGAGCCTAATAAGAAGAAACACACCACATAACGCACCAGGAGATACCCAGTTCGGCACGTGAACATCCCACGCCCGCGTCAGGCCGGTCGGTCAGTCGGCGGTTCGCTTGATCGCCGACGTCGACGGCGGCAGGGAAAGGAAAGAGGGGGGGACGTGTGTCTAATACAGAGCCCGGCAGCAGCAGAAAACAACAATGCACACACACAAGATCCCTTCTACCGTTCCTCCCGCCCTTCCAGCACTCCCGTTTGGATTCATCCCGTCCCTTCAGGTGGCCGTCGGCGCGGGGACTTCGTTGCCGCCTTCAACCACCACTGGGACGCACACATGGGCGTGCCTCGGGATCCAACGTGCCCAGCGTCAAAGCAACGGGCCAATGTGCCGGTTTAGGACGACCGGTGAGGAATTGGGGACAACGCTCCCTCGCCCTTTTCGTGTCTGGCGCGCTTCGGGGACAAGGAGGGGCAGCAGGAGGGGTGGAGGCCTGAGTGCCCCCCCGCCCCCCGCGTGGTGGTTTTGGTGGTCGTGGTTGTTATAATGACCACATTAAGAGGAGGTCCCTGGGTTGGAAGTGCGGGTGGAGTGGGTGATGATGGGATGACACGGGATGTGTCACTGCGTTACTGTTGCGTAGTAAAATCAAGTACGGTAGTAGGCCGGGAGGGCGCACGGCAGCGATGGGAAACCGTGGTACCTCGCGGCCGATCGCTGCAGGCTCGGGCTCGTATTGCGACTTTGCGCTTTGACGTGGCCCACGGAAGCATGGCTCCTGGCTCTGGCTGGCTCGGCTGGCTGTCAGGGCTTTTTTCGGAATGATGGGCGAGGGAGGGGAGGGAGCAGATCCGGTGCAGGTCCTGTCCGAGGAAAAAACCGTTGTCTACCAGTCTATGCGAGCAAACTACTGTGGTCTGGTTCTGCTAGGGGCAGCAAGCCGTACCGTGGTAAGGCCGGACGTGGGCAGCCAAGGGGGCGAACTACTGTACGCCGCGGTGCAGTAGCTGCATACAACGGTTTCCCTTTGGCCCTTTGGGCTGGTGGCCCCCCCCCCCCCTTGACAGCTGTCAGAATGACGGGCAGGCCAAGATTTCTGACGCTGTGTTGTACATACACGGTAGCATCAGTCTGTTGCTGGTGGGTGTGGGCGTGGGTGGATGGATGGGGGCTCCAAGCCGGGCTGAGACTGGGTTCCTCAAAACTCCAGTCTGGATGTCACTCTGCGTATTCGCGCCATTCAGGTGGAGCAGCAACATTCTCGGCGAGTGTGTCGTGCGTTGCGTGAGACGGTCCCAAACGTTGGTTGGCTCGGCTACCGCCTGTCAGTTACCATGAGATCCGCTTGGAATTCCTATTGTGTCAACATCCAAGCGGGCTGTGTCTGTGTGTGTGTGAGTGGCATCTCATCCAAAACCGCGTCAAAACCAGCCCTGCTGGAGACGGGCCACCACGAGATGAGAGGACCCCGGGAGGGGGTGGGCATGAGAGGGTCTGCCCGTGGGCTTGACACGTGGGGTTTTGCTGGCGATCCGGGATGTGAAACATTCTCGGCCTCCCGGGGTCTGGTTGGGATTTTCGGTTGCTGGGAGGAGTGTCCCGAGCGGGAGGTTTCTTTTGGCATCGATCATTTCATTCACACTGTTCGCACATGCTATGTACTGTGTACAGGGCTTCCTGAAAAGCATTGTCATGTCGCTACAAACTCCACAAGGAATGCAACAGTATCCAACCAATCACAACTTATAGTTTATACTTTTTTTCATTAAACCGACACTGTTACAGCGAATTCGGGATGTAATGCTACAATTTAGCTACTTTTTTTTCTTTATTTAGTTAAAAAGTTAGTACTATTATTGTTAATACGCACAGCTAAGACGAGAGGGAGAGTCAAGGGACCCTTCGCCACGGCCACGGAGGTCACGAGATAACCTTCTTTTTCAGGAAGCCCTGTAGAGTGCTCTCTGCGTGTACGTGGATGTGCACTGGGCTGGTGGTGATCTGCGCAATCGGTTGGGCTGGGCGTGGAGATGATGATAAATGCAAGGACTGGGCAGCAACAAGCCCGCTTGTAACTTGATCTATTCTAGTTTCCACGTCTGTGGTCTGCGGTTTGTGGTCCGTGGTCTGTGGCGCGTGCAGT
The DNA here is from genome assembly GCF_014595645.1 of Diaporthe citri. Taxonomy (NCBI): domain Eukaryota; kingdom Fungi; phylum Ascomycota; class Sordariomycetes; order Diaporthales; family Diaporthaceae; genus Diaporthe; species Diaporthe citri. Next base: position 5,685,762 of record NW_025064849.1, read on the forward strand.
CCAACCGTGCGAAGTCGTCCCCGTGCTGCCAATCACAAACCAAGAATCTCCATCCTCTCCTGTTGGGAGCATGTTTCACAACTGGTCCTCGTCTATGTTGAAATCATTACGTGCAGAGGGAGGGGGCCCTTCCCTGGGCATGTTATTGTGCCCCCGTGGGTGGAAATCGAACCCCCTTGGACTTAATGCATCTCCCATCTGCCAGATCATGCACCTTTGACAGCTGCAAAACCGGAGATCTTAATGCCCTTCGCAGATCCCCCAATCGGAGGCAGCATACGGCCCTGCCTCCCTGGCGGCAGTCAACAGGGGTAAGGCCGCCTTCTTATTTATTTTACTTTGCTGTCGTGAAAAAATCGTCGCGTGGTCCTGTTTTCTTCTCACATCCCTTTGTTTTTTGTTATTCACAGGAAATGGCCGGGATGAATCTAATGGCCGAACAATGAGAAAGCAAAAAACCCACAAGCTCAACTGTCAAGGCGGACGGTCCTAGCCTCCAGGGCTCAGACACGTCCGTCCCTAGACTACATTCCGCCACAGCGCCACAGTGCTTCGGAGAGGGCCGAGTGCACGATGCTTGCCGGGCGCAGTGTGTGTCCGCCCGTACGTGCCCCGTCCCCCGGGTCCTGGGCTCTACTTTTCCCCAACGCCTTCACAGCGGCGCCGCATTGTTGCGTCGTCCTACGTGATAGTTCGCGGACGAGGCGACGGCCGTGGGCCGCCACGACGCTGCAGCCTTCCGGGAAATTGTTCAGCCTGGCTGGCATGTATCACTTTTTTTGGCTGTGACAATGTCTCGGGTACAGTAACACTCGGTCGCACAAACTTGTGATGGTCACGCCCCGAGGTTCCCGAGGCCCACCGCCTGTCAATGTAGCCGCCCGAGACATGCATGCCGGAGAAAAAAAAAAAGAAAAAAGCAAAGAGAAAAAAAAAGCACATTGCCCTCACGCCGGTCCTCTCAGGATTCGTAAGCGTTGCGTCCGGTCTAACCTTGTGCAAAGCATGCAGTGTGCATGGGTAGGTGGGCGCACTGCGGCTGAGGGCCTCGCCTTGCGCTGAGGCACGCCCCTCAGCTTGGCTGAAGCCTATATTCGAGTCGTCGCCGTCACCAACTCTTCTTCCTCCCCCCCCCCCGGCAGGGTCTCAGGCTGCTTGGCCTGGAACCGGGCTGAGGCTGGACGGCCCTGCGAATACGGAGTAGGATCCCCTCAGGCGACCCCTATTATTCTCCGAGGGTGGCCGCCGCAGGTGTGGGCTGGGCTGGCCCACGCGGCTCCAAAGGCTTATCCCGTCGCGTCATGCGTCTGTGTCGTGCGTGGTGGTATGGATGGCGGCCACCAACAACCTAGGTCGCCCGTCCCATGGACAACTGCTACAATTACCCTTTTATTATGTGCTGATGCAGACATCAGACGAGGACACCCCAACGCTCGAACCATATGATGGTCAAGTAAATCAAGGGGGTGTATGGGTATCAATCAACACGCGCTCCTTTCCGGACGCGGTAATAACGGCGCCGCTGGCGGTTGGGTCGTCCAGCCACAACCGCCTTGATATCAGACTGTGGGACACTAGGAACCTGCTAGCACGGCGCCAGCGATGAGGGAAGCCCTGGGAGAACATCCAGACTTTTTCTTTTTTCGAAGCCGGTTCGTGACAGGAGGCCAGGAAGCGGCCCTAAGTGTGGGGCCCTTGTCTCCTGGCGCAGGGCCGGCCAGGGAGATTGGGGCCCAGTTGACGGGCTGGGGATATGCCGGGAGGAAGAGACACAGACGAGAGACCGGGAGCGAGCTTTCGGTGTGTTTTCTGTAAATGCGATAGTGCGGAGTAAAGTCTGCAGCACGTCCACGTCCCTACATGCATAGCAACGAGGAAGGACGAGACGACACACGCTCGTTAACACAGCAATCAAGACTTCGGCTCCGACCAAAGGTCATACCCACTCGGATTCGACCGAGCAGCAAGGGGGGGGGTTTGATCAGATGCGGACGTGGGCGTGTGTTTTGAAACGAAGCCCACACGTCGACGGTGAACCTTGCTGGCTGAAGACTCCAATGCATTGCGTTGGATGTGCTCTGCATTGCCATAATAAGAACAGTGTGTGTGTGTGTCCCGTGGCCCGCGCTTTGTCCTCCGGCGTCACCTTCGGGGGCGCTGGGCTCGCCGCGGTAACGGTCTGATGTTGAGATCTATAGATCGGGCCGTGGTATCCGAGAGGAGATGGTGTGCCACTGAAGAGCGAGGCGCGACGATGAATACTACACTGTCCTTCACTAGTACATCTCGATCGCGTATGTATTCGTCCACGCAGGAATCGCGCTATTGGGCTGCTCTCATTCTTCGAGCCGGGCGGGACGTCCTGGATACATCCGGCCCGGTGCCGTTAGTTCTGGGAAGTGAAGCCTCGAAGACCAGACTTGAGACCCACAAACCCTGTCCGTCGAAGGTCACCCGTGGCCTACTTCCAGGGAGCAGACTGCTTGTGCCTGAGATGCCCAAGGATATACCCTCACGCCCTAGCTTCCCCAGCTAAGCTCAGATGAGGTGGCACTGAGACAGCTCCCTACGGCGCTCCTCGCCATGTAACTTTTGCCTAATGCTAACCCGACCTGCGCCATCCAAGGGATCCGGTTGGCCGTCAGGCGTCAGCTATCCGGCCAGAAAAGACGTGGGCCAACAAAAACGACGGCCAGAAGGCTAAATAGTCTTTGAGTGTCCTCGGGGGGGCTGAGGGGGCCATCCGAGCCTAGTTGTGCCCTAGCGAGGGTGACGCGCATGTGCCGAAGGATTCCAGCTATGACTCCGGCATGCCGATCGAAAAGTATAATCGTCAATCCTCCGCTTGGTTGAGCGTGTTGGCGTCATATCGCCCGCCCCCTCCAGAGAGAAACTCAAGCCCTTCCCGAGCTGGGCCCATGCCCCCCCCCCCCCAACCAACTCATGAGGGTGCTCACAGCCGGGCACCCATTGGATCAGGCGCGAAGCAAATTCACACCGCCCCCTTTTTTTTGTGTGTCCCTTTTGACTTCCCGCGTAGACTTTTTTGACGCGTCTCATCATGCACTCAGCTTCATCTCGCGCGGCCTCGGTAGCCTGAGGTTTGTCCAAGGTCATAGCGATGGATGAATGTGTAGGTTGGCACCGAGCACCGAAAGGCACTCACTTGCCTCTGCGTCCCTTTCCTCCCCCCTCGCAATGGAACAGGGTCGGAAGATCATTCCGACCTGTCACCTTGTCGGATGTGGGGGCTTGTGACGCTGGAAGTCAGGGGAGTTGATGCCGGGTGACAGGGTGGTAGGGGCCGGCTGCGCAGCGTTGGATTACTGTGCATAGATACATTGTACTTCCTCTGCCCCGGGCGGCCCTTCCACGGAGATGGATCCTCTGGTCGGGACTCAGTGCGTAAAGGTAGTTAGTCAGTCAGTAGGTTCTCCAGGCGCCGCAGATTTGCCGAGCCGCGTCGAGCCGAGCTTGACGTCGTGGGCTCTTCTTTTATGCGCCGACGGCGAACGGTGGCTGTTGTTGGTCTTGTCGCAGGGTGAGGGGAATGCCAGGCTAGAGCTAGAGCTGTGGGAAATGAGGGACTTCTAGAAGGTTTCCGGACTGTTCCGACGACCTTGGTTGCTCTGGTGTCTGAGCCCGGCGGGACGCTGTCGCAGCCCAGCGGTCAAAGCTGAACGGCAGAGCCCGCCGTCCAAGATAGGTGAGCTTCTCCCGCAGCAGGAGCTTCTCCTGTCCGTACCTATGCACGTTCCTTTGGGACTGGTGGAGGAGGCCATCATGGGCTGGCCATCCTGGACTGGGGGGCGTTTTGATAATACGGTCCGCGGCTGCCACCCGCTGTAGCGCACCAAAGTCCTCCCAGCAGGCCATACGTCAACGTAATGGAATGGCCGAGAGACTGACATGTTCGTTGATGGCGTGTGTGCTGTGCGTATGTGCGTACGTGCGGGCGTGCCATAGAAATGCATTCTCTGGTAGCGCCCGTTGTATTGAGCAGTTCATCCCGACCCACGTCTCGGAGCCCGACGCAACGTAGAACCCCTCGCTGTGGGTTACTCGATCCGCGGACAAGACTGACGTGCAGATCACCCATGAGTGCCATAGATGAAAAAAAATAAAATAAAAAGTCTCCGCCAGACAGGCGTACTGCATCATCGCAGGTTACACCATCCCGAGGCAGGTAGGTGAGATGATGCACACGGCAGCTGAGCATCTGTCTCGCTGCGATGTAGTCTAATGTGTGGTACATGCAGGCCTGACCTGTCGGCCGCTGCTTGGTGGGTTCCGCGGCGCAGTACCGTGGTAGCAGCCGGACGATAGCCTGCCCTGCCTGCATGAACGAGTTGCGGGCCTGGCCTTTGCTCTCTGCAGCTGGCCCGATTTGAGCCTAGGGCCGGCCTTGACATTCCACTACACTCAGTAAACGGGACCACTGTAATATGAGCACCCCGGGCTTGGCCCCGGGGGGCTGGCTGGGCATGGGTGGTGCCCCATCATTTGCTCCTCCCTTCGCAGGCTTGCGAACGGGCCTCCGCCGCCCTCAGTGACCTGGCGCGACTTAGTCGCTGGCTGTCATATATCACCTGCCTGGGACACGCCCGCCCGAAGTTCCCCTTCATGACATATCAGCTGGGCCAAAACAGGACCCTCGCAGGCCTTCGAAACCGGCGCGACCAGCCTGCAAGAGTCGTGGCCACGAGATATGGCCCGGCTCGTCAGGAGCACGTCAGCAGAGCCGCAACCCCGTCCGGGCAGGGGTGTGGTTGGGTGATCGTCGCCCTGCCGCCCCTCTTTGCTGCCTCGCGCGCCTGCAGGACGGCGGTTGTTTCTGCCAAGCAGGGTAAACTCGGCTAAACCAGAGCGATATGTGTGCATGCATATCGGCATGGGTGGCCGAGACCTTGGAGGCGGCCCTCAGATGCGGCTCAACAGATGCAAAACATGCAAGGCATGGGCTCTCTTTTCCTGGACCCCGCGACTGACCACGAATTTGGGGTGAGGATTGTATAAATATCCATCTGAATATGTAGCCCGCCTAGTGCGTAGAGTTGGCGGTTGGTTCCGGGACCAAGTCCCGTTCTGGACTGGCCGGGCCTGTTGCCGAGGGCGCCGTAAGGCTCAACAGGGGACATGTGCGCGAGGGAAAGGTCGAGTCTGAGACTGACGGCATGCCATGTGTGTGCCAAGTTAGTACAAGCCTAGTAGGGAGGGGAAAGCGCACGATGGGAGGAGTGAAACAAGTGCGTTGGGAGGGGCCCAGAGTGGGTGGTGGGTTGCTGGTCGGACGTGTCAAAACGCCGTCGGGCTCAAGAATCCCAAACCAATCAATGCCATGAAGCACATTTTGAGGTCGGGCGTCTGAGCCTTGAAGGAGCGACAAGACGTTCAGGCCCAGGTCGTGTCGACTATGGGGGGCCGTCCGTGCGACTCAGGGGGTAGGGCAGGGTCGTAGGGCGCTTGGGTACTTGGGAGGCGCGAGCCGGGAGGTACTGGTGACTTGGCTGTCTTGCAGCCAGTCGAACGGCCTCTATCGTGTGTGCTGTACGTGCTGTACGTGCTGTATATTGACCACTGACTGTGCACTTGTAATCTGTTACAGTTCGCACTCCATGAGTAGAATACCGTGTCTTCGTTCTGCACATTGTAGGTAGATCTATATATCCAAGTAACGGTTTCTATGCCAAACGGGTGAGGCGTCACTGGTCTCGTGCCCGACCCGTATCCTCTTTTGTGGATGTCGATAGACACGCAAACAGCATCATTCGCGGTGGCGGAAGTGTACTATTTTTGAACGGGTTCTAGTTCAGTCTATACCAGATAGAGTTCGTCCTGAGAGGCCCAGCGATGGCTATTCTACGGGGGCGTGGGGAGCGATTCGCATGTCATCTTGGGTGGCACCTGGGAAGGCTCGGTCGACAACGGACCCAGGTCCGTTGTTGTTTTGTCTATAACAAGACATGTGCAACTGGCCTCGGTGAGGTCCGAATACGCATCATTTCCCAGCAGGACTGCTGGTGGTGTTTTGCGTGTTTCCACCGCGACGGCCTCTGCCCCATCTCGGTGAGCGAGGTGCAAGGTGCGAGAAGGTTGTCGCGGCTGGGTTTGGCTGGTCATGTACCCGGTACAAGAGGCAAAGTATACGATGTCCACCCCACCACCGTTGGACCGGCTCGTTCGCTCGAGCCTCCACTAGCTACTCGCAATGTCGGGCAGTGTCATCGACATCTTGCTCCTCTCCTTTCATCAACTGGGTGGTCCACCCCACTCACCTCCCACGGGCTTTGCTTGTATGTGCGCGTGTATCGATCGGTGTCTGTACCGATGCATGCACAGCCGTGTCCGGTACTTGATCATCCCCACGGAAATACAGTACCGTAGTCAGCCACAAAAAAGAGAAACCCAGTCGGCCAGGACGCGCCGTGGCTTCTCCCAGAATGGGCACGCGGGCGGGAGTGCTTGCGAGAAGGATCACCGACGACGCCCAAAGCCCACACACCTGAGCACCCTCCCCTCCATCCCTTGACCTGACCCCAGCCGGTGATCAACCCCCGTTCGAACATTCGAACATGCCGCAGCTTTGCTGTCAGTGCTGTCAAAGCTCGCACCGTCAGGCCCGGCAGTGGGTCGATGACCGTCCGTTTTTCCCGCTCCACCCTTTCCTGTCGTGGGCACTTCCGATAGCACGAGGGACAAACGTCACGACAGCCCCAAGGATATGACGGCCTTCCAAAAAGGAAAACAGAAATATTGGAAGGCAATATGCAGGCATCCCCCTCACCCTGCGCCCATCACCCATCACTCATCGCCCAGGACCAGGGAGCTGGGCGCTCCGGACCAGTGTCCCCGCGCACAGTCCTCATGACACTTTTGACAATCTTGTCGTTGCCCTCCCCTCCTCGCAAATCCGAGGGTGCTGCCCTGCCACTTTTTGGGGCCCGTTGCCCTGTCGCATCTTGCCTGTAGATTCAAGGTGGCCGAGGGCTCCTTGTCAACACCCGTTCGCGCGGCTCTCGGACATGGACAAGCTGCCCATGCCCACTGTAACTTTGCAATAACGCTCTTGCTGCTCAGTCCTCCCCGGCGGTTTCTTATCCTCCTCCTCCTCCCCCCTCCCCCCTTCCGCCCTCCCGCCGTGTGGCTCCTCGTGCTGCCCTTCCCGTACATGCTCCACGCCGTCACAGCTTCCTCTGCCCTTTTTCTCTGGGTACAATTTCCCCCATGTCACATCCTTCATACCGGACTAGGGCCCGTCTCGTCTTGGATATATCGGGACCATGCCATCAGGCATGGAACTGGCTCTACTAGTGTGAGTCGCAACGACTTCCGTGAACCGGGTGCCGCGATGCCGCCTACCACCTGCTCCTGGTAGACTGCCAACCTCATCGCCGCGCCATCCGCGCTTGAACATCGCAAATTGCAGCAGTCCCTTCTCCTTCATGCTGCCCAACGGGGCTGGACACCACCAGCAAGCATCGGCGCGCACGAGCGCGTGTCTTTCGGGCCAGCCTCTTGTCATCAAACACCCTTTCCGTCCGGGAAAAGCCTATTATTGTTGTTGTCCTGGTGGCTTTCTAAAAGACCCCGGGATCTGCGAGCCGGGCTGGGCCTGGGTCAAGCTTGAGCTTTCCCCTCCACTCCACCACCTCCCCCCCCCCTGCTGCGCGCCGTTCATCACCCCGGGAGATATATGTCGAGATCCATATAGACCGGGGAACATCGCTGTTGTACTTTTTTGTCTTCGTCCCATCAATCATCCAGCACCCCTACCGCGGCACCGCCCTATTTTATCCAGACGCCTCTGTGTCACAATACACACACACGCCCTCCTCACCTGGGGGGATCCACCCCAGTGTGGGCAGATACCAACCTCGTCCCGTCTTTGCCATTGTTTATAAGCCGTGGCTTGACCACACCTGCCTCACCTCTTCCGCTACATAAATCTTTCCCAACCGCGCCGTGGGTACGCACAGCCAGCCAGATATCACCAGCAACATTTAACACAGGACTGCCCTCCTCCTGCTCTCTCTGTCTCTTACTCTCTCACACACACGCGCACACATTGCCAACGCTTCTCCTCACACCCCGCCTACCTAGGCAGAGACAGTCCTTACTATCACTACGACAACTTCCCCCAACCACCAACATCCACACATCCACACACCCTCACCCACCCCAGGATGTGTGACTTCACCAAGAACTACTACATCTACTCGTCGTGCCTGGACCCCGGCGCACACTTCTTCCGCACATCAGTCGACGGCAACAGGAAACTGGCCTGCCCCAAGGGTCCTCACGAGAGGTATATCGTCCAGCCGGGCACGTGCCCCCTGTGCTCCGGATGAGAGAGGGGACGGACCACCAAGCACCGAATACCTCACGCACTGTTCACACATGAAGACTGCAGGCGGCGGGCCTCAACCGGCGACGACAGAAGTCCGGGAGGGAGGAAACCATGGCATGATGGGCGCCCGACACTCCGCCGTGGCTGCTGAGCGGGGAGGGAAGGCCCTCGCCTGGTCCGCCGAGGTCACCTGGTCCGACGACAGAACCGGCGGCGGGGGGCCGTCCACCGCGGAACGGTCTCCCAGCACCAGGGACGAGGAATGGTGCACGGGTTCTCTGGGTTCGGCCTCGGGGGCTGGCGCAGGGGGTGACGTTGTCCTGTCGTGGTCGTGGACATCTTCCTGGCGCTGACGCCGGGGGGGGGGGGGGGGACTCGGTGTGGAAAACGACTACGGATCACACCGCAAGGGCTAAAACGAGGCCTGCACTCGGGGCAACGGAACCTGCCGGTTCCTGCCCATCTCCTTCTTTCGGCTTCTACACCACGAATCGGGTCTCTCAGCCTCACGCCGCCACCGACATCACGGGTCGTGTCTCAGCCACCGGCAACTGGACTCGTAATAGTTTCGGCCAACCTGAACTCCTCAGATCCTCCCGCGGTGGCTTTTCTGTGTCTCGTCTTTTTCCTTTTACTTTTTTTTTCTTCTAGGCTTTCTTCTTTGGGTCATGTATTTACGGCATGGCGTTCTGGGGGGGTTTACAAAAAAGGGACTTTGGGGGTCAACTAAAAAAACATCTCTTTTTGTATAGCGGCTTGGGATCATTGGAGCTTTCATTAAGCGGGCGCGCAACATCTTTTTCTTTCAGTTTCATATTCTGTTCCACATTTAGATAGTGATCAAGAGGGTATATCCAAAAGGGCAACCAATGGTTTCTACTCATGGCGCTGTGCGACTTTGCCGCCTTGTTTGCTTTTCTCATTCCGCACGAGTAGAGAAATGTATCGGATGGAAAGAGAGGCCCATGGGTGGAGCAGAATAAGGCTAGTTTGAGAAACTAATGCATAGGTGAAAGTGCCGAAGATTTGACAGAGGTCCAAACATGAGCACACATCCGTTCAAGATGCGCAGTGACAGGCGAACCAGACTAGTATCACGTATTGAGACGACTCCTTCACTCGGTTTGTTCCGTTTTCAGTCTCTTCTGCACATTCATGCAACCTGCTTCAAAAAGCTGTGCAACCTAGTCGAGGACCGTATATCAGGCTGAAACCCGGCGATCCAACGGCACTCAGAGGCTACAACGCACCGATTTGAAAAAAAAAAAAAAAAAAAAAAAAAAAAAAAAAAACCATCATTCTGCCCAGGAAGAACCATTCTCCACCCGGCAACGATAACATCAGATTGTCCTCGGGTGCGCATCCGTGCGTACATGGCACCATACCTGCCGTATTTCCGACGACGCGGTAAACATGTAACGCAGGCACGGACGCGGCCACGAGGGCGGTGATGACTCGTGGCCGGGCAACGGCGGTCGCGGTCGGCCTCGCGGTTTACCACCATGCCGCCCTCCTTGCTTGGCCGTGTCATGTACGTTGTCCTACACGTGCGGAATACCAGGCCGGGGGGGGGGGGGGAGGGTGGTTAGGCAGTTGGGCAGTTGGGGGGAGTGGGTCGACGGCCGCCCGCGTGCCCGCCGCATTGACAGGACAAAAAAGGGCTCCGCAAAGAGCAGAGCCGGCGGCCGGTGAGCAGGGAAAAGTGTTTCCAGGTTGGCGGTGCCGGGGGTTCCGAGAGATTAACAAGATAAAACGCAGGTCCAGCCTCCCCCCCCCCTCCCCGGGCGTATTGACGGTGAGCGGTGGGAGGGCTCGAGTCAGAGCCTGCCCCCTCCCCCCCCCGGGTTTATTCTTAGAATAAGGCTGCGACGGAACAAAAAAGTTTTTTCCCCTGTGGCTCCGTCTGGTCTTCGGCGTGCCTTACCGTTGACGGGGAAGTTGGGGCTGGCTGTCCTTGGTGAGCCCTCCCCCAAAGTCGCTCAGACCTCGGCAGCCCGTTGGTAATCTCGAGACGGAGCTTTCCGAAGTATGGGTTTCCACAGTTGCTGCTTCTCTGATGGGGATACCTTGGTTGCCTTTCTGGGATGTTCCTACCTCAGATTCGCCTCGCTGGGGTTGGATGGGGCATTATCTTCCCCCTCGCGGTGACAGGAGGTGAAGCACCAATTGTGCATGCGTCGTGTTGTAGTATTGTGCACAAGTACACATTGGTACGCATTCTGTCCCACTCTGAGGAGCCATTTTGTTCATGGCTCACCTAAAAGCTACTAGTATGGTCCCGGTCGTCGAAGCGGCAACTGTTGCCAGTCAAGACTGGAAAGGTAAGCGTTGCTCTCTCACAGCACTCGGTACACTGCCGAGTTTCTTGATCCGCGCCCAGATGGGCCCAGATGACGCACGATAATACCAAGATGTGTGCCGCGCGCGGTGCAGTCGGATGGTTTGGCCAGCCCGATGCCACATATGCATGTCACGTCGGAGACATGCAGGTCACAGGCAGAAAGTGGTTCCGAAAACGACAACCAAATACCGGACGGAGCGAGGCTGCGTGGCTATTGTCAATTCTGGACTGTCATCGCCCTGCCTTTATGAAAGATTTTGCTGGAGGCTGTTGAGGTGACAGTGTTGAAATTGCGCAAGTGTATCGAGATCCTGGTGAGTAAAATTTGAATAGTAATATTCAGACTTGTGATATACTCAGGCATTACTAATAATGATGAGCGCAACAGAAACAATGATTAGCGCCGGCCTGATGCTTATCGTTACAGTGACTTCAGGCTGCTCCTGCAACATGGTAAACACATTTCCATGTAGTAGTCTAGTTGCTTTTTTCAAATCCTAAACACTTTTCCGCATAGCGACCAAGTTTCGGAACTTCTTACATGCAGGGAGACACACGCCCCATGAGACGAGTTCCAGACTCCTGCACAAATGAAAGTAATCCAAGAATGCAAACCTACAGCTATCGGACGCAATAGTAATGACGCCAACACCATATCAGCTAGCTGGTACAACCCGGGGCCGCCCACCTCCCGGTGCGGCGCATCACGGCTGCCGAGTGAAAACGGCATGGTATAGGCGCCTGTCGTCACGCACCCTCCTCGGGCGTGAGTTTTTAACTCATAATCGCAAGCTCCGTTGACGTGTCTTGGTACTTTAATCACGATACACCGCCACGGGCGATGCAACGAACAGGCAGGCCGCCGTGCAACAGCAACAGCGGTAACCATGGGACCCACGACCACGAACACCACCACCACCACCACCATCACTGACAGGTCAATCCGTTCTCGCCAGGCTCGAAGCCGGCCCCAGATGCATGCGCCCTCGCACTCGCGTCCAGACCTCCATGGGCGCGAGAAGTTTTTCGTAATCGCAACCTCGAACAAAACCAAAGTCCGGCTGGCCGACGCGACATCGCGCCGGCAGTGAACTGCGTCGACGGCGGCCTGGACGACTCGGCGTGGCTGAGGGGACCTGATCTATCTATGCTTGGACCACATCGAGGTGACATTATGTACATCGTGGGGTAAGTCAAACTTTCCCGCCCAAACCGTGGGCGGCGCTAGTCGGTGATTCGGCCGTCCATGAGGCTCCGCACAAGGGACACCTCGCCGTGGTTGCTCACCTAGGTAGTGCCCGGCTGAAGAGACGGCCATGAGGTGAGAGTGACAGCTCACGTTGGTGGGTCTCATCGCAACGATGGGTGCTGACTGTTGATGGTTCCCTCAGGCAGGCTACGTCTGCTTGGCTCCCGATGACAGGGCTGGCATGTGTAGCCTGCCAGTTTGGTGGCCTGATATTGCGACATCATACATGTCTAGTCAGGCTGGGAGCCCTGCAGGTTCGTCACCGTAGGCACGGCCCGCAGCCAGGCAGACCAAGTCTTGGTAACGTTGAATGACAGGTGGCCTGCCTTGGGCGGCACGCTGAGGTCCAGACTGCTACGCTCCGTGGCCCCCACCCGACACCTGTCGTGAATAAGCAAAGCGCAGAGGATTGGCAGGTGGTTCGATGGATGGCCGGACGTGGGATTGGGCAGCATTTCGCGTCGGCATGTGCCAAAGGACTCGCGAATCTGGTCCCACGTGCAGATTGTCAGACCGAAGGCAACCGTTGCGCGCCAAGGAAAACCCGCATCTATACGGTGCATGCATGATACCCGGCTCTTCTTTCCTCGTCATGGTGTGCGTACTGTAGCACATTTTCCCAGTGATTACTGTACATGCAGCCAAGTGCTGACCGGTAGCGAGTTCGGCGTGCATATGCAACATCAGAATCAAGCGTATCACTGATCTGCAGCTCCCGACGGCACGTAAGCACCCTAGCTTCAGCCTCTCAGAACGCGCCAAGGCATGTGTCCTGGTAGTTGGCTGGTGATACGTGTGCCCGCACTCCGGCATGTGTTTGCAAACATGTTGCCCGTCTTCCTTTTCCGAGGAAAGAACCCGCGCGTTCCGTCTGAAGTGCACAGACAAGGGCCACGTGATAGGCGCCAATGATTCCTGATAAGATCCACCTACCACGTTCCACGTCGCTGAAAATACCACGTATAGCTAGCGGTTCGCAGAGTTGATGGCAGGGGTGACGCATTGCGATTTTCGGTGACGAGGCAGGGGGGATCCCACAAAACCAGGCACCTACCTCCTCCGGACACGGAAATCCGGCTCTCCTAGCGGTAGCAGTCGATGTGCGGTAGGCTTGTTCCCGGGTGCGCCTCCGTACTGTGGAACTGGGCCGAACTTGGGTGGAGCTTTTCTGCGGATATCCGTGAATCCTTCGGAGTTCTGGTGCGATGGATATAACCAGCGTACACGGGCGAGTTTTGAAGTTGCACCCACCAACGAGTGGGGTTGTTGACACCGCGGCCTGGCTGCTGCGACGCTGTCAGCACCCATCTGCCTAGCCTGTCCCCGCGCATGTATTTCATTCGATGACAATCATCTGCCAATTTGGCAGCGCGTGAGATATGACGGGACAAGGCGCTTGGGTGCGTTAGCTGGTGGGACGGGCCAGTCGATTGACAGCTCCCACGGGGTTTGATGCCGTGGATATGAGTAAGAACCCGGCTTGCTTGAATCCGTGCCATCGTGACGTTCCATGAGTGAGTCGACTCGGCGGAGCGGGGAATGAAGCACAAGAGACAATTAATACCAAGTGCCCGTAGAGCCGAAGAATGTCCAAACCAGAGTGAAATCTCATCGTGACCTTCCCTTCTTGCTGAAGCAGCAGCATTTTGTCCTTGAAGCACTGGTGTCTTTTGAACACAGAATCGCCAGGATGACGCTGACGTCGCGTCTCTATACTCCGTGGCACAGTTCCAACCTGACTACGCTCCCCTACACGCCCATTCTCCCTGAATCCTTTGGCGGTCCCATTGCCACCCTCACCACCACTTTCATTCTCGTGTTGCTCGCCGCCGTCGTCTCAGCAAATCCCAAGACCTCCAAGACAAACGGAAAGCCCATCCCCCTCCTTAACCCCAAGCGTTGGTTCGAGCTGTCCACAGCCCGCGCCCGCCGCGAATATGACACGAACAGCTGGAACATGACGCTCAGGGGGATGGAGAAGTTCCGCGGCGAGCCCTTCCGCCTGCTGACGACGGAGCTCGAGGGCACCGAGGTTGTGGTCCTGCCGCCGCGGTACGCGGAGGAGCTCAAGAGCGACGAGCGTCTCAACTTCCCGGCGCTCAAGTCCATGGGCATGCACGGCACTCTTCCGGGCTTCCAGACCATTGGGACGCTGGCCCAGGACAACCGGATCATCCAGATGGTGACACAGCAGGACCTGACGCGGTCGCTACCGCGCCTGACTGCGGCGCTGTCGTCCGAGTGCGCGGCGGCGCTCGAGGACGCGATCGGCGGCGGGAGTAAATGGAAGGAAGTCATGGTACGGAGCGGTCTTAGCCTACCCGCGGTCGCACGCCTGAGCACCCTGGTCTTCATGGGGCCCGAGTCGTGCTACGACCGTGAGTGGATCGAGATTGTCATCGGGTTCACTGTAAACATTATGCTGGCGAACATTGCGCTCCAAGCCTACCCGCGCTGGCTGCGGCCCCTGGCGAACCACGTTGTACCGCAATGCCGGCTCTTGCGGGCCCAGGAGCGCCGGGCGCGGGAGATGATCGACGACAAGCTCGCGGCGCGGCGGGCTTTCAAAGAAAAAGAGGAAAACCTGGGCAGCGGCAGCGAGGCCCAGCCCAGCCACGCGCTGGACTGGTTCCAGAGCCAGCATCAGAGGCTGGGAGGCGAGTACAACCCAACGCTGACGCAGCTGATGCTTTCGTTCGCGGCGATCCACACGACGGCCGACCTGCTGACGCAGGTGATTCTGGACCTGGCGGTGCACCGGGACCTGATGGAGCCGCTGAGGAGGGAGATCGTGGAGGCTCTGGACGGGAAACCGATCGATAAGGCGGCGATGCAGAAGATGAAGCTTCTGGACAGTGTGATGAAGGAGAGTCAGAGGATGAAGCCCATGCAGATCGGTGAGTAGATCGCTGACTGGTTTTTTCATTTTTGGGAACTGCAAACCGGTCTGATCCCTGGTTGTGACCTTTCGGGTAGGCCGCAGAGAAGATGTCGAGAAGGAGCTGACCCTGCTTGTCTTTAGCGTTCATGGAGCGAATTGTCCTTGAGGATGTCACACTTTCGGGAAACATCGAGCTCAAACGCGGCACAGCAACCATGATCATGCCGAGGTTACGAGATCCCACGCTGTATGAGAAGCCCGACGAGTATGACGGGTACCGGTTCTACCAGCTGCGGCAAAAAGCTGGCAGGGAGAAGGTAAGTGCATGCTCTCAGCCCATGATGAAAACAATGCCTAAACCAAATTCCCTTGGCGCCGTGTTGATCCTGTGCGAGACCGATGGACTAACCAAGCACAACCCGCAGGCTGGCCAGCTCGTCGCGGCCACGGCAGACTTCCCGGCCTTCGGATACGGCCATCATGCTTGTCCCGGACGCTTCTTCGCCGCGCACGAGGTCATGATAGTGATGTGTCACCTGTTGCTCAAGTACGACTGGAAGGTTGCTGACGGGGCTGAGGAGCCGAGATGGCGGGCGCACGGGAACGGGCTCGAGTGTGATGGGCTGGCCAAGATTGCCATCCGCAGACGAGATACGGGAGAGGAGGTATCGCTGTGAGAGCTTGGGCTGTTGAAGATGCATCGTCCCCGATCCAGTCTTTCGCTGAGGCTCAGCCCCCTGTTTTGGCCGGTGTTGAGCATGACCAGTCGGAGGTCGTCACATCAGGAGTCGTCCCACACGAAAAGCAGCGCGTCTGAGCATTGCATTCATAGCTACAAGCGTTCATAGCTTCTAATTGGCGTTCTTGGGTAATAAAATTCGAAATGGTGTCCAGTTGGAATTGTATGTCTTTGTGTGAAATTGGAGTGAAGCATAGGAGGAGAGGTCATGGACGAGCAATGAGATCTGCATCCATATCCCACCGGCACCTAGGTGCTTCCTTATCTTATCAGATCCCATTACAGCTCCCCCATTGACCTCCCCGCTGCTGGGCTACATTTACTCCCCACGTACACAACAGACACATTGATGTATGAAAAGGTCGCTGGGGGAACAGGCGCGAAGCTTCTTTTTTCCATCTTCTGTTTCGAGAGAGCGTGAGAGAGTATTGCTCTGTTTCTGATCTCATCTGCAAGCAGGCAGCCCGCTGTGGCGCCGAGCTCCACTGCAGCTGCAGCTCTGCCTGCCCACTTCGGCTCTCCACCCCAGCGTTGCCTACGTCAGTCAAACGGCCCACACCAACAACACCACGACACAACACACCGCGACACGACAAGCCACGCCACTATGGCCTCACAGCAGATCCCCGAGGAGGCTGTGGCCATCCAGAGTGCCCTCTCCCAGGCACAGTCGGCGTCTGACTTCAACCAGACGGCGGACCAGATCTTCGCCTCGTCGCTGGGCATCGTGCACACGCGCACCCTGCTCAACTCGCTCATCGCCTCGCTCCGCCAGCGCGCCGACCACGACCTGTGGATCGAGGTTGGAACCCACCTGCTCGACACCCTGACCTCGTCGCCGACCTCGTCGTCCTCCTTCATCGAGCAGACCGCCACCCTGCGCGACCTGATCGCCGAGGCCCACGAGGCCAACGAGGACTTCCGCGACGCCGCCCTGGTGCTGGCCGAGATCCCGCTCGAGACGTCGCAGCGCCGCGTCAGCGACGAGGACAAGGCCCACGTGTGGATCCGCATCGTGCGCAACCACCTCGAGGTCGACGACCCCACCGCCGCCGAGGCCTACCTCAACAAGCTCAAGAACGTCATCTTCGCCATCGCCGACCCGGCCCTGCAGCTGCACTTCAAGCTCAGCCAGGCCCGCATCAACGACGCCAAGCGCCAGTTCCTCGCCGCCAGCCAGGCCTACCACGACATCTCCTTCAGCAGCGCCATCGCCGACGAGGAGCGCCTGCACACCCTCGCCATGGCCATCAAGTGCGCCATCCTCGCCCCCGCGGGTCCCCAGCGGTCGCGCGCCCTCGGGAGGCTGTACAAGGACGAGCGCGCCCCCTCGCTCGACGAGTTCGCCATCCTCGAGAAGATGTTCCTCGACCGCCTCGTCGCCCCCGCCGAGGTCGACGCCTTCGCCAAGGGCCTGCAGCCCCACCAGCTGGCCACCACCGCCGACGGCAGCACCGTGCTGGCCCGCGCCATGGTCGAGCACAACCTGCTGGCCGCCTCGCGCCTCTACGTCAACATCGACCTCGACGCCCTCGGCGTGCTGCTGGGGCTCGACGGCGAGAGGGCCGAGGACACCACCGCCCGCATGATCGAGCAGGGCCGCCTGGGCGGGCACATCGACCAGATCGACCGCTGCGTCTGGTTCGACGGCGCCCGCACCATCGCACAGTGGGACAGCCACGTGCTCGGCGTCGCCGAGGACGTCGAGAGCGTCGTCGGCCACATGCAGAAGGAGTTCCCCGACTTTGTGTCCCAGAACCTGGTGGTGTAGCGTGCTGCTTTTGAAACTAGTTCTGAGGTGCGTGTACAGGGGGATTGGAAAGACGAGGTGCTTGACGCTCTCGCCGACGTCCTCAAATCCTTGAGGTTTGAGACGGGGTCTTGGAACTTGACCATGCGCACCAACGGAGGTCAGAGCACTTTGGGGGAGAACGGTGCAGAGGAGGAAGATCGAGAGGAAGTCAGCGCAGAGACGACCAAGTCGGAGCAGGAGGCGTCAGGGGGACACAGCCCACCGAAGAGCATCCCGAAAAAGAGAAAAAGGCCACAGTAGATGGTATCAGGAAGAAATACCACTAGAGATTGGCGCATACATCTACTACCACCAGCCTCAGAGTCGTGAGCTGCGGCGAGAGTCTGTTGGCAAGAGAGTAGCTGGCCAAATGGCGAGACCGCCAGGTGTCTGCAAAAATAACAGTATTCACGAGAGCACGACATTCCAACGAAAATAGACAAATTCAATAATACCCAAGAACGCTAGCACACAGAAAGGGTGCCTGTGTGACCCTCTATCCAACGCCGTGCTGTGACGAACCAAGTGTGTGTGTATCCATCCCGACCATCCCAGGTAGTCGCTATATAAAACATTAAGATCCAATCAAGAGAGGTAACAGTGATACCCTGGCTCTCTACTCCAGGTCCTTCCTCCTGACGACGTAGTACCCGTGCTCTAGCCTGTGCTCGTCGCCGTCCTCCTCCTCGAAGACCTTGTCGTCGTCCTTGAACAGCTTCTTCCGCCTCGCGCCGGTTCCGTTCGCCTGCTGGGGCTGCAGCCGCCCGGGCGGCATGATGATCTCGACGAGGCGGGCGGCGATCTTCTCGCCCATCAGGTCGTAGCCCGCGGGCGTCATGTGGATGTGGTCGTCCCAGTAGGTCTTGCGCTCCTCCGGGGCCAGGGACCAGAACGGGATCGCGGTGTTGAGGTCGAACGTGAAGCTGGTGTCGCAAAAGTGTCAGTGTCGGGGGTTTCAATCAGGAGGGGCTGCTTGGGGGTGTGGGGAAAGGGGGATAGAAATCCAAGATAACAACGTACAAGTTCTCCTGCCGGTGGCTCAATATCAACTCGTTCAGCTCGTCCCGCCTCGCCTTGATCCTCTGCCCGATCTTGCCCTTGGCGCCCGCCTCGGGCACCGTGCACGCGAGGACCCGGCCCCCCTTGCTGAGCGCGACGTCCCACACGTCCCGCAGCGCCTTGTAGATGTCCTCGGCGGTGAACTGGAACGCGAGGTCGTTGGTGCCGCCCAGGACCACGGTCCAGTCGTAGGGGGTCCCTCCCCCTTTCGTCAGGAACTTGGGCTCGATGCGCCGCAGGAAGCGCGACCCGGCCGTGCACACGAGGTCCCCCGGCAGGCCGTCCGTGTGCGCGTCGATGTTGAGCGAGGGGAACGAGGCCGACAGGACGGATGTGAGGCGCTGCGAGTACGGGTGCGCTACGGCCCCCAGCTGTGCGTAGCCCGACGTCAGGGAGTCGCCGAAGCAGAGGATGCGGAGGGAGCGCTTTGGTTTCTGGGGCGAGGCGCGGGTGGGGGAAGCGAGGTCGGCCTGTGGCTTGGTTTTTGTGTCTGGGGAGAGCGAGGGGCTCGGGAGCCCGTTCGTCGTCGTCGCCGTCGTCGCCATCGTGGCGGATCGCTTGCGGTTGCGCCCCGGTACTAAGCCACGTGCGAGGAGTGCAAGGCTGGCGAGAGGGTTGGGCAACTTCAGGTTGGGCAAAAGTTCCGGGAGTGATTTAGTTCTGGGCGGAATTCCTAGTCAGAAGCGCGGTAACGACGAGAGGTAGTGCGTTGTGATTGTATAGAGCGGAGCCGAATGATGAGTATGTCACAAGGCCAGGCAGCATGCAGCATGTTGGTTACGGTCGGCCATTTATGGAGACGGTGACGGATCGGCGGATGACGCCTGCGGCCTTAGGGGCGCGGGGACGGTGGGGGGGCCGATAAAGAGATCGATAAGGAGCTCAAAGCTTGGCACGAGCGTCTAGGTATTTAGTCCCGTTTCGGTACCTAGGTACTTTGTGTACTTTGTTTCCCAGAGTGTTCTTGTGCTCATTCTTCTTTCTCTTCTATCCAACTATCTGGCCTATTGTGGTATTCAAGTCATTATAATCACATGCATAACTATCCATTGTTAGCCACCCGTATTTACTGTTAGAAACGCTTGTCCATGTGACTAATTGACAAGGACTCATTGTTGTCACGTGGACAAGACTACTCCGGCAGGACTTCTTCTCTTCTGAGTGACTGTTCACAGGGTCGCCGTGTTTGCCCCTTATTGCAAGCCAGCCTTGGGCATATCCAGGCCCCAGAACTACTAAGATATGGCATAATATGCATTCCCTAGTAGAGAACCCCGTTTGAGGTGAAATGCTCGAGCGACCGCATTACACACTGCTACGGGCACCAATAGCCCCGAGGGCAAACGGGCCCCGGGGCCCTTGTGTAACGCTCTATTTGCCATAAAAGTAGCCTAGGGAGACCTTTTCTTAGGAAATCTAATAGAAGCATTCTCTCCCCTTTACAATTCGCATCACACACACAGTCTTGTTCCATAACATGTGTTGTAACTTCCTTGTGATGGCCTATAGTAAGACATTTTGGCTATACATATTTTCAGTAGTGCACAAATTTAGAAGGAACTGCTCTTTGGCTGTTCGGACACGCCATAAGGGTTTAAAATACGTAGGCTTGGTTTTGAAGAATACCCATACTCGCCAAAATCGACAGAGATCCCCTCATTTTGCTGGATCCTTGATTGTTTTTGAGTATACACTTTCCTTGCAATTAAGCCCCTGAATCTCATCCTCCTGATAACGCTCAGTACTGATGGGGTTGTCTCAATCACAAGTTGATGTGGAAGCTACATGATCTCCGAAGCTATACTAAGTACTGGCATTTGATGTTTGAGACACAATTTCCCAATTTAGAAACAGAACTCCCTCTCTCCACATGAACATTAGGCCCGAACTCTATACATACACGTGACCTACGACGAGAAACTAGTACTAATATATATCGGCCCCTTACATACAAAGCAAATCCCTTCCAAGTCAACATCATCCTGTGCGCCGAACCCCTCCATCTTGCGCTGGACCAGCCGGCCATCACGGAATTTCTCACCGCGAGCCGGGGCCCCAGTGCCTTCCGCCTCATAGGGGAGCCAGCCGCCAAAGTCCCGCTCCTCATCCACGTAGAAGCCCACCGCCGGGCAAGGGTACGGCATGGTGTGGCCGGCGTCGACGCCGTGGTGGTCCCGGTGCGGCACCTCCGCCGACGGCCGGAGTTGCACACGGTCGCCGTACCCGCCGTAGCTGCCCATGAGCACTATCCCGCGCGCGTCCACGCCGGCGGTGGCGCTCGTGCCGTCGCTGGCGGCGGGTGGAGGGGGCAGGTAGTGCACCTGGCGGCCGGTGGCGGAGAGAGGCAGCATCACCGGCAGCCGGGGCGTGCACGCGGCGGGGTCGGCGGGCTCTTGTGGTGACGGGCTGGATCGGGAGAGGCGGATGCGGATTACGTTGAGGCGGTGGCCACTGAGGCTGAGGTATACGTGCTTCGGTGCCCAGCTGAAGGTGATGGGGAGATTGTCAAGAGACAGGGCTGCGTATCTTCCGAGTCCCACGATGGCCCTGTGGATCAGTCGCGGGGGGCTGCGCGTCGTTTTGGAACCGGACAGCCGATGGGTGGTGACGAATGCTGAGAGGACCAGTTCTTGGCTGCGCAGGTTGGGACCTGTGGCCCTTACAGTGGCTGACTGGTCCGAATTGCTTGCGAGGAGGCTGTTGCTGCCGGGCTCCTGGCCGGAACGGTTTGACTTTGGCTTGTGTTTCTCGACAATACGTGCTTCGATGCTGGCGATATGCAGGTATCTCCCACATGCTGAGAAATGGCTCTGCATTGTGATATGTCGACCTAGAAATGTGTTGATTAGCACCTACAATTCGAACAGGTGGTTGCTAGAGAAGTCCAGGGATAGCACTCACTGTCCTGGGTGTTGGGAACCGCGCCGCGGATGAAGTAAGTGTTAGCCATGTAATCGGCAAAGAGAACATCACCGCCTCCGAGGGGCCATGCTACCAGCGACTTGGAGGGGTGCAGAGCTGGTGGTGAGCTGTAGAGCATGACGGGTAAGTCCTGCTGGAAGTGGAACAGGCGAACTGGATCGCCTGACCGTATGTCGTATACGCTCAGAGAGACATGAATCATATCTTTGCGTTCCGACAGACGCGGCATGCGTCTTTCACGTGTCCGCGTCGTCTCCTCTACTTCCCATCTAAATGCAGAATCGCTTTCGATGACCCCGCTCGCAAATGTCCCTTTCCGCTTCTGGTCACTTGCTTTCCGGTCGGTCTTTGGGTACCCGTCCTCATCATAGCTACTGGAACTGTCGTAGGAGCCGTCACTCGAGTCCTCACTTGCAGTGTCTGGAGACGCAACATCTTCGCCCGAGGAGGATTCATCGCGCTCACCCGTTCCATCGTCTGAACTTTCCTCGGCCGAATCGAATTCTGTGGAACCTTCGCTGCATGTCTCTTCTGCTGCGTTGACGTCTTCGCGCTCAGATAATGAAGCATCAGAATCTGTGCTGCTGCAGTCCCCATGACTTTCGATAATTGCCCCTTTATCCCCATGGCGGTGTTGCGAGGGTCGCTGCGGGGCTGCCTTGGACTTGTACTTGCTCCTTCTGGCTGACACAACGATACGACCTCTCGTTCGAAAATCAAAGCTGATGCTTTCCAGATCGTGCTGGCGTTGTTTCTCATGCAGGAGTAGAGGTTTTGAATCTCCCTGGTTTGGGATAGCGAAATCGTCAAGCAAGATGTATGACTTCTTCAGGTCATCTTTGAGAGTGACGGCCATGCTCGCTGCTGGACCAAATGCGCCGCTCAAGTTAGCGGCAGAAATATTGCTGGTCGATATCAGGCTTGGTATAGCGGCCTCCCTCAGATCCCACGTTTCAATGCGGAAGGACAGGGGCAATGGGTCGTGATCGCTCGCAAAAGAGGCTCGAAGGTGTCTACGTTGCCTATTCATCATCATGTGTTACTAATGGAAACATAGAATGGGCATTATCCCGTTAGCCTGGGAGAACGTACCCTGGAACTGTGGAAATGACCAAGAATTGGTCGCCCGCAGTAGATAGCCTCTCTGTCAGGACACGCGGGCTTGACTCTAGACAGTCGAACGGCTCCTGGCTCAACATGAAACTTGGGTACTTCTCCTTCATGTCGGCCAGGAAGCTCGATGGTCCCATCATGCCAGAAAGACATCGCTCAACCTCGCCAGGGAAGTAGTCCTGGTCGGAAGGCGAGGTTGCCCGTGTAAGCAAGTAGCCCCATTCATTGACGAAATGTCGATATTGTCCGCGATAGGAGCTGTATCCCTCAATGACTCTGTTCTTCTCTCTAAAGAGCCAGGAGGGGAAAGACTGCCGATGGAGGTGATGATAGCCCTCCCGCTGCATCATCTCCATAACCTCATCTTCATCAATTCCGAATGGGAGCTGCTCAAATTGGTCATCAACACTGAGGCTCTGGACCTGTAGTAGGGTCTGGAAATTACTGGAGCTGACTAAAGTAGTCACTGCCTTCCTATGGTCGTCAGTGGCGTCAATATCCCCCAGGTGCTTCGTCCAGAATTTTGCAAAGTACAACAATAGACCGTCTATGTCTGGCGGCAAGCCTTCATTTATTGACAGCAGTTTGTTAAATCTCGGCTGAGACAAGTATTGTAGACACAGGTGCCCAAATTTCCGTGGCGAAATAAGGTGCTCACAAGATTCTGGACCACCACATCTGCTACGCTCAGAGCAGAGGATGTGAGGGTTTGAGGCCAGAAACCTTTGGATTGTTGAGTGACGAAGTCTACAGAGGGGATCCTCCGGCTTATTTGGGTCGTGTTGCATCTCAATAAGCGGCGGAAACAGCTGCTGCAGATGAGTGGGTCGGCGCAAGGGATTAGGTCCGTAAGAGGGATCTGAAAGAGCCAAGGTCATGGCATCTTGCAGTTCTGAGAGGCGAAGAGGACGACGTGCAAATGCCACCAAGGAGAACAACAAACTTTTTTCATATTGTTTTTCAGTCAGCATTGGAAATTTCAAATGCTATTCTCAGAATTCCAAGCAGATGCTCGGTGAAAAGCTTACCTGACGTATTTATGCTTGGCTTTCTGATATCGAAAGAATATGCGTTCGTACTTGTCTGTGAAAGCATCCGGAATTTCTGAGTCGAGGAAAGAAATCAAGTCATCCGGGCTGATGGTATCATCCAATAGATCCATCACCAATTTGGCATAGAGAAAGTTGCCCTTGGCCCTCGTTTGAAGCGTGTCGAGTACCCATGCGACCACTGATTAAAGTCTTGTTAGTAACAACTACCCATGTATTGACCGGAAATATGCCGATTTCCACATTTGATTTACTGACAGGGTTTTCCACGAATCTCATGGTCAATGAGCCCGAAATTGGTATCCATCGTCTTCGGAACCTCTCGAGCAAGGTGTTCACGAACGTCGGATTCAGCCTGGTCATCTAGGTTTATGACAGTGCACTCTGATAGGCACCTGGAGATGCCCGTATTGTCTTGTGAACTGACCCACAATCTCAGGCATACTTCGTCTTCAAGGCCGCGGAATAGATCCAAAGCCACATTCAGAAGATCCTGCCCAGTGAAAGAACCCTGGGTCTCATTCAGACCATCTAGAAGGAGATAGATCTTGCGACGCGGGGAGGGTGAGCCCTGACCCTGTTGTGGTACTGTACTTCCTTCTTGGGGCGGATTCTTCAAAAGAATTTGGACAACTTGGGCAAGTGTCTTCGTGTTCTTCGCTTCGACTTCAACGAAATTCCAGACGCGATTAGCAACGGATGGATCTTCTTTCCACATGATGCGCAACAGCTGGTCGATCAGGAGTGACGCCATCCGTAGCTTGCTTTCATTCGCTGCATTTTTGGGCTGAGGCGATGTTGAAAACTGATAGTCGAAGCTGTAGAAATAGTAAAGACACACATCCTGCGTTTTGGCCACAGTTTCGATCGCCTTGGAGCATACATGTGATTTCCCGGCACCTGGAGAGCCTTTCAGCCAGATGCCAGCCACTCTGTCTGAAGATGGCGGACTGTTTATCCAATGGGCGAAATCGACGTGCGAGTCGAGCCACTCGCAACTTTCAGGGTAACGCGAACGACCATGGTCCTGGTGGCGCTGGCTGTTCATGTCATTGTCGGCCTGCACACCGAGCCATGCCCTGACCATGGCATACGAACTGCCTGGGAGTGCCCAATGCTAGTTAGTACAGCTTTATGGCTGATAAATTGACATCATGAGCCAAGTCATATCAGTTCACTGAGGATTTCTCATCCCACCAGTTTGTGGACCTTGGATATAGCACTCACCGTTCTGTGCCTCCTCCTGGCCTATCTTGATCGTTTCAACATCCTTTCCAATCTCGTGGAGATATCTTCCCACGCCGAGCATAAGTGCTCTAGTAACATTTCAAGGTTAAAAATCGCTCCTGTGGGAATATTTGGGAAGAAGGGCGCGTGGCTGGGTGGTCCAGCAAGCCGTCGTGTGTAACTCACTGTTGGTCCGCCATGACCGCCAACTTGAAGAGCTTGCTGCTTTCTTCAACAGCAGTTATAACACTCTTGAAACTTTTGTCAAACTTTGCGCCCTTCCACATCTTGTCGAGTGTGCTCGTGCCCTGCATGAAGGCCTTGATTGACTGTAAAGCTTGTTGGCAGCGTTCCATGACAGGTCCCAGATGAACCAGTGTTTGTAAATGTCGGTCATCCTCTTCATGAAGCTCCATGTATGTTTGAAGGTTGGTCAGAATGCCGAGAGCTTCATACAGTGTCGTGGTGATGAGGGCCGGCTCCGCGGCTCCGAATTTGGAGGGCCCGACGTGTTTCCCTGCCAGCTTCAGGCATGATTTGACGGCCCCGATCAGGCTCAAGGTACCAACCGTTAGACTGAAGGGATCCATGGCTTTGATCAAAGGTGAGTATTTGCTGTATGATCATTCACAAAGACATGTTGAGGCGATAGGGTTGGAACTGGAGTGGGAAGGCCTTGAGCAAGTGGGGATCCTGCTCTGACCCTGATATGTGTGCAGTCAGCTGTCCTACGCGATGAGGTCTGCAGTTGAGGTCCGAACCAGTCAGAAACCAAGACCGACCTTATCGACTGCCTGCACAAGTGTGCCCGTGTGCCCGTGTGGCACCCGTGGCTGCGAAATGTCTGCCTAAAAAACAAAAACGCCTAACCTAAACGACGTGGTCAGTATTGGACCTACATGCACGATCGCCTCGACTCTGCTAGTCTTTTTACACCGCTCCACTGGCAGCCTTATTTCACCGACAGGATCCTCCGGAGGGTTACACGGTTAGGTCCCAGTAAGCAAAGTTCCGTGTCACCTGGCATGCGGTCTCCAGTAAAATGTCGAGTCTGCTTGCCAAGGTGGCCTGCTGAATTCCGGAGGGTGCCGACATGTACGCGCATTGGCAACACAAAGTTCCGAAAATATTAGTTCTGTGTCTACATAAGCCATCGGGAGTTCCTCATTACCGAACCGATTCCTCAGCGACGTTTCCACTTGCCGACACTCTGTGTCACACAAAGCGCACGCAATGGCACCAGAAATCCCAGCGGTCAAAGTGATAGCCTTAGGAACTGAGGGCGACAAGGAAATAACCGACGTTGATGGCGCAAAACCGAGAAGAAATCCTCTCCTCCGATACGACGAAATGTTTGTCCGCAACCTGACCATGCAAATTGAGAGAGGACTGCGACTAATACCATGTGAAGATATGATTTGTATGTGTTCGCGCAATCAGGCAGGCTACGGAATGGTAGTCTAATGTCACCTCTAGTCAAACAAGCCAGACACGTCTTGTGAAATCGGGGAAGTCAAACCTCGAGGCCAAGTTGGGTCGAAAGGCAACCGTGGTTGTGCTTAGATTGATCGACGGCAAGGGCTTCCACACCGCGACGAATGTCGAGATAAAATCTAGTCGCCTTGCCAAGGTGCTGCAAGAGTTCGACCCCGACGTCGAAGGAGTGTCTCTCATGGCAGTACCCTTAAAAGTGAGTATGCAGATGCATTGTCATTATCGCAGCGATACACCCCTAGACTTTTATAAATATGGTTTTAACAAGATGGGATTGATACTTAGGCACCAGCTGAGTTTTTCTACCACAACTGGTCCAGCCTCCAGCAGAGGCTGGAAGCGGAAGAGAAGGCAAATACTCCTGATAATGCTCTGATCGACGACCTCAAGGTATTGCTCAGATTCATAGTTGAGGACTACGAGTCGCTGAATCAGAGCGTCCAATCGTTATTATCGGCCGGAGAGATCACGTGGGAGCTGTTGTGGGCTCTGTTCCCACCCAACGTGCTCGTCTACCACTATCATGAGTTCACCGGGCAGCATCAGATTTTGCGCTTCCGCAGAATGGATATAGAAAAGGGACTACCATCCGAGCCACCAAAATGGATATTCAGCTGCGATATTATCGCCGATGATGGGGAGAAGTTCGGCGTGGCCAAAGAGCCCATTGAAATGGCAATCCCCGAGTTCAAAGGCGCCTGGTCCATCGAAGACATGTTGCTGTTTCCACTCGACCGGCACAAGGATGCCGAGAGGCTGCGGTGCGAGGCCATCGAACGCGGGAAGCGCTACGTGGCTATCAAGAAGGCACGTCTGATCCAGACGAGTGGTTTTGCCATGTTTGAGAATAGGCGCCAAAACTACTACCGCCCCTACTTGTATAAGTTCGCCACGCATGGGCGAGCCATAGTGGATGCCTCGGCCTTCCGACATTTCAATCCCAATGTCTCATTCATCCCCAGGGTGCACCGGAGCCTATCCCGGGAGGGACTCACGGATGAGCAGCTTATGATCTGCCACCCTGTAGCCCTGGGCTTCAGCTTTGGTGATAAGCAATGGGGTGAGAATTTGGCTGGAACAATCCGCATCTGGCCATGATGAAATTTGCTGACGTAATGATACAGGTGGTCTACCTATGGGGCATCTGATGGACTTTGAGTGGAATATTGAGGCCTTCGACAAGTTGGTCATGGACGACCAGGTGAAAACCCTGGTCCGCTCGCTGGTCCAGCAGCACTCCTCAGATCACAGAGACAGTTTCGACGACATCATCTCAGGAAAGGGCAAAGGCCTGATTGGCATGTTCAGCGGCCCACCAGGCTGCGGCAAGACACTCACGGCCGAGGCAGTGGCTGAGATAACCAACCGGCCGCTGTATAGCGTGTCCGCAGGCGAACTTGGCGTGGACCCAAGGAGCGTGGATGAGAATCTGACCAAGATCCTGGAGCTGTCCCACCGGTGGAACGCCGTGCTGCTGCTGGACGAGGCCGATGTCTTTCTGCAGCAGCGCGATATGTATGATGTCAACCGCAATGCTCTCGTCAGCATCTTTCTGCGCCAGCTCGAGTACTTCCAGGGCATTCTTATCCTGACGACAAACCGCATCGCCCACTGCGACCCGGCCTTCGCCAGCCGCATCCACATCTCGCTGGACTATCCCGAGCTCTCGGCCGGTGCGCGCAAGACGGTGTGGGAGAACTTCCTGGGTAAGGCCAAAGGTGCCGAAGGGGAGGTTATCGTGGATCTGTCGGACACGGAGATCCAAGATCTAGCAAAAATCGAACTCAATGGCAGGCAGGTAAGTCTTATCGTGAAAACCACTACGCGTTTTCAATTTACTCACCACATGTATCAGATCAAGAACGTTGTTGGCAGCGCCCGTGCTCTTGCGAGGGAAACGCAGCAAAAGATCACCTTCTCCGGGATCAACGTTGTTCTCGGGGTTCTTCGTGCTGTGCCCACGAGTTCAGAAGTCGAGACTTTAATTTAATGCAATCATTTGCAGGGGACATTCTCATCATCGAAGGACCGTGCCGCTGAATTGATGACAGCCTGCTTAGGCTTCCTGCATATGACCCCGCAATTTCTTGAAGTCAATAGCGCAGACGGCGTCAGGATTATAAAATCATCATGGAACATGCAGGACCATTCGTGTGATGTGCCATAAACATCAAAGCTAGGAATACACCTTAATATGGTCTCGGTCGTCTTATGACTGACGCTCATCCAAGCATTGATGGGGCTCAATTAGTCTACTAGTACTGAATACCATATAGAGCTGTGTTCTCATAAAATTCTAGTGTGGATGTATCCTATGTCTCAAGACACCTGTGGGATACTTATGTCCATAGACTACATGCTCCACTGCGTAGGGAAATAGCGGGTCAGCTGTTGTGTCCACTTATCGGGCAGTCGCTTGTCATGTGCGCACCCGATTTTCATCGTGGCACGGTAGTATCTGATTCGGACCCACACCACCTAATTGGGGCCCCTAGGCTCCTTCGAGAGGGGGCTGATGTTTCTCGAAAGGCCTTGTTTCCAACCTAAAACGCACTCAATCTCAAACTCTACCCTAATAAAAGTATCATAGCAGAATGTAATCCTGCCATTTGAGCTCAAGGAGTATATTCAGCCGCTGCACTCCTCCTATCGGGATTTGAAACTTCTCCGCAAGCAGCCATGTCCTCCAACCTCAAGGGATCATTAGGAGCGCCCCATGTCAGTCCGTGCCCCGAGCCTCTGCGTCTGCCAGTGGATGGAGCAGCGGAGCTACCACTATCAGATTTTGTTTGCGAAGTGTGCAACAGTGTCGACTGGGTCCGTGTTGCGAATTTGAAAGACATCTATCGAGGTCAGAGGTACCCCTGGCGCGTGGTGATGCCGTCGCTCAATTCGACTTCAGCCGAGCTCAGCGCGTCGCCCTGCAAGGTCTGCCGGATATTGTCCGCCGTCAAACCTGCGACTTACGACGGCCACCGATGTGTGCTCTACGCCTACACAGACTGGCATGGATACACGCAACTGCGCGTGATTTCTCAACAAGTCCACGGTCTGGAGACGCGGAGCCTACACATGTACTCAGACCAAGAGGTATTTCCCTGTCTTACCGTCATAGGATCGAGTGATGACCAAGACTTGAAGAGTATGGAGATTCAGCCGAACCGTATCGATACAAAGTGTTACGAAGACTTAAAGGGTGTAATGAAGAATTGCGCGCAAAGCCATGGTCAGACTTGCAGACCCATGTCCAAGTCTTCCATGATACCAGGATTCAGGGTGGTCGAAGTATCATCCAGGAGGGTCATCGAAGCCTCGGACCAGTGTGAATATCTCGCCTTGTCTTACGTTTGGGGTAATCGTGAGCATTCAGATGATCTGAGAGCCGCTCCTCCCGTGATCAAAGACACGTTTTCAGTTGCTGAGAACTTGGGGCTGAAATACGTGTGGATTGACAAATATGCAAGTACAAATGCAAACCATGGCACAATATAAAGTACCGAGGGACTAATACACTATTAAGTGCATTACTAGCGAGGGTCAAGAAAAGCAGGAGATGTTTAGCCGAATGGGCGAAATTTACTCCAATGCTTACTGTACGGTTATTGCAGCTGCGGGCGAGGACGCCCAATCAGGACTGCCCGGTGTCTCGAGGGCTCGTCGACAACAACGAGAAGTCAACGTCAAAGGTGTCACTTTGATCGAGCTGCCCTACAGTAAGGACCACGGCTCGGCGTTGTTAAGCTCGAGCAAGTGGGCGACGAGGGGCTGGACTTATCAGGAAGGATACTTATCAACGAGGCGTCTCATATTCACCGAGTATCGTCTTCTGTACCTGTGCAATAAAGACTTTGCCCCTGAACCGTTCAAGAAGCAAGAATCGACCACTGGGGTAGCCATGTGGTCCAAGGAACACTGGGCTAGAAAACACTCATTTGCGCGCTTCGTCCCCCACACCGCTTTCAGTGGCCACCGGGCGAGTGCTGCAAACCTCCGAGAACAGATCCAGGAGTACACTAGGAGAGATCTAAGCCACTCAGAAGATTCACTGAATGCCTTTCTCGGTGTTCTGGACTACAACTCCAGGACCGCGAGACCCATGGCCCATCTTTGGGGATTGCCATTGTACGAGGACCAGGCCACGGCACCGCAGCCAAGAGACGTTTTATTCGAGCTCTTCTGGTGGCACGAAGCACCAAGCACCCGGAGGCACAGGTTTCCAAGTTGGAGCTGGGTAGGCTGGGCCGGGCCTGTGAGGTTCCGCACGAGAAACAAGGTTCGGATGTTCCCCGAAGGACTACGCCTGCCGCCACCGAGCCACCCGGGAGGCACCAACATCTCTGTCGTGGGCAACGGAGATCAGACGCTATATGAACACGCCGACGCCCTCCTGAAAAAGACCGAGGCCCGCGATCTTCTACGATCCCAGCTAGGCCCACGGAGGCTGCTTGTGTCTTGCCACGTCCTGCCCCTGCGGGTGCAGCGCTTTCACCTCTCCCAGGATCGAATCAACGATGAGTATATGATGGCGACCCAGCACCCTTCGAGTGCAATTATCAACACGTGGAGCCGCAGACCTAACCACCCAAGTGGTGGTCACGTTGCAGTTGTGCAGGTCTGCAGTGGGATACACATGTGCATACAGCCCCGGCTGGACCAGGAGGTCCGCCAATGGGACGACTGCTTCGCTCTGCACTTTGGTACTGCTCAGAGCACCTCCCCCGGTCTGTTCACCCGTGATCGTAACCTTCTGGTTGTGAAGCGCATACGCGGTGAAGTCTATAAGCGTATAGGGCTGATACACTGGCATTTCCTCGACTTTGACCAGCCGATATTCTTCATAGACGAGGAGGCCGAATTCATGGAGGAGGTTATTTTGCCGGCCGAGGATGAATTATTCTGTACCGTAGCGGGGAAGAAGACCATCTGTCTAGCCTAGGAGGTCTTTAGGGCGTTGGCTGCACTGCACATTACATCCTCCTCGTTCGCGATGGCATCGAATGTACCTACTTTGACCGGACACTCGAACCGCACACAAATTCACTCCAGACCACATGGTAAATACAGAAGCATAAGTAGAATGCCTGAAATTGGATGCCCTCCCGCTTGCAGTCATGCAAGAATACCGACTCTGCTGTCTGACAAGTGAAAAAACGACGATGCACGTGATGAGTGCTGCACCTGCTTAGATGCCCAAGAGATGAAAATGTGATTGGAGATTTACGCCGACCGCCCCAAACCCGCCCCCGCCCCCCCTCGTGTCCCGCGTCCCGTGTTGTCCAAGTATCATAGCCCACAAAATCCGCTCACTCCTCGACCGGGGCCGACTTCCTCTCCGTCAGCTTCACCTTGAGCGGGCCCTTCTCCCAGACGATGATGACCTTGCTCTTGTCGACCCAGTCCTCCTGGCCCGGAAGAAGCTCATAGTCGAAGCGGAAGAGGAACCGCGCGATGGCGACGCGCAGCTCCGAGTAGGCCAGGTTCTTGCCCAGGCAGTCCCTGATGCCGAAGCTGAAGGGGTCTGTTTTTGCAGCGGGTTAGTGTCTGAACAGAGACTGTGGAGGATCAGAGAAACAGGATGGAGTGCTGCTCACGGAATGCCGCCTTGTTGTCGTTGGCAAAGGCCGGGTTGTATAGCTTGTGCGTCGTTGGGAGCCACCGCTCCGGGCGCATGGTGTCTGGGTCGTGGAAGTTGTTGGGGTTGCGGTTGGTTGCGTACTGGAAGATTGTGGTGAGGGTCTGTCATGGTGGAAGCGCACGGTTAGCAACTGGAGCCTTTGGCAACAGAAAAGGACATGACGCCATTCAGCGTGAGTGAGGAGGGACTTTGCAACTTACTCCCTTGGGAATATGCTCCCCCTCGAGCTCGGCACCAGGGCTGATACGGGGGGGCGTCTGGGCAGCAGGAGGGTACATCCTGAGCGTCTCCTCGATGCAAGCCATGAGGTACGGAAGGCGGGTGGTGGACTTCATGTCGATCTCGGACTCGCTCTTGAAGGCGCTGCGGACCTCATCGGTCACCGTGTCGTACACGTTGCGGTACTTCTTCAGCCCGACGTGGAAGGCAAAGCCCGCCATGGTGGTGGCGTTCGTCTCGCTGCCGGCCGTCACGATAAAGGGCGCGTTCAAGAGGATGTCGAGGTCATCAAACCCGGGCTGCCCGTCGCGCGTCTTCTGGAGCATGTAGGTGATGAAGTCCCTGCGGCCGCCGGGGCTCTCGCCCAGCGCCTTGCGGGACATGGCTTTCTCGTTGGCGAGGCGGCGGTTGTCCGACTCCATCTGCAGGTTCTTGGCCGAGGTGCCAAAGTACTTGAAGAAGGGCCGCATGAGGGGGTAGGCGTTGGTGATGCGCAGCAGCCCGGCGCCCAGCAAGGCCTTGAAGATGCCCAGCACCCAGGGGTGGTACTCGCCGCCGTCGAGGTTGTGGAAGCTGTCGGCGAAGGTGAGTTCGCCGATGATGTCGAAGGTGAGGAAGTTGAACCAGGGGACGATGTCGAAGGCCTCGCCCACCGCGGCCTTCTTGGCGAACTGGGACAGCAGGAGGTCGATGTACTTCTGCACCACGGGCTCCTGCTCGTACATGCTGTCGGTGCTGAAGGCGTGGTTGAGCTGGCGCCGCAGCCGCTTGTGGTTCTCGTGGTCGCCGCCGACCAGGCTTTTCGTGTCGCCCGCGAAGTAGAATCCGGGCTGCTTGGGCCACTCGGCCTTTCCCGGGCGGTGCTGGAAGATCTGTGGCCAGCCGATGGAACCGTCGACGGCGAGGTGGTCCGGTGCGATACGCACGATGGGCCCATATTTCTGGTGCAGGTCTCGGCTCTCACGCACGAAGGTTCCGGCCACGTTGATACCCCATTCGTGCGGCAGGTTTGTTGCTGCGTAGAGCTTGGGTCCAGGGTATTTGGCCAGGGGGTGGAGGGTCAGGCGGTAGACGACGACGGCAATGCGCCAGAGGACGAAAAGCTGGAGTTGGGCATGGTGGTCAGCTGTAATATTACCAGTGGCGGCAATATGTGATGATGAGTTGGGTGTGGCTTACAGCGCCCGCCCCCACAGCTAGAGCTGCGATGTTGTGGATTGGTACGGTCCCATTCCCGACGTCGTCGGGCAGGACCTTGCTGAGTGACGGTGCCATTTTTAGCCGTCAAAAGTGAGACGTTCAAGTTCGTCACGGGTCAGCACGTTTTCCATATGAGTAAGAATGAAGATGAATCCACGCGGATGAGTGGCGGTGATTTTGGACTGCTGGCCATGTCCTTTATATTCAATGTCACAAGCCCACCACTCCGACAAGTTCCCCCGTTACTTTGTAACCAAGACTGAAAAGCCTCCGCCCCCGATTGACGTCGTCCCTCACTCATTGCCCCCAGGGAGTGAGCCTGTCTGGGAGTGCCCGGCATCTTGAGCGGCCCCGAACATATGAGTGGGCCGTCTCTGGTCTCGATCTTTTCTGCACGACATCGAATCCACAACAAAGCACCTATCTCATTCCCTCACTCATCTCACGGTGTCGGCCAACAGCGGCCGCCCTGGTAGTAATTCATTCACACTTCTAGCTCCCGCTCTGCGGCAAGGCCGGAACCTTGAGGGGATTAGACTTGACTGGTCTGGCGGAGGAGGTGGTATCGGGTAATCTTTGAGTTTCATTGGCATGTGCTGCAGTACAACTCAACACACTCCGGTGTGCGTTGCTGGGGGAGTAGCTATGATCCCCCATTGTCGGCAGCTTGGAGTTTGTTTTTTAGTGCCACTCCACTACTGATCTCGACAGATCGGAGCAGCCAAGATAGCGGAGGGCACATCGTGTCTCTGCCTATCCTCCCCATGCACACGCTCGAGGGCGCAAGGCATTGGTTAGTCCCCTCATCTTCCAAGCATTCTATCGGCAAGCCTT
The DNA here is from genome assembly GCF_014595645.1 of Diaporthe citri. NCBI lineage: Eukaryota > Fungi > Ascomycota > Sordariomycetes > Diaporthales > Diaporthaceae > Diaporthe > Diaporthe citri. The sequence continues at coordinate 5,719,863 of NW_025064849.1, forward strand.
TCCCGCGAGACAGACCTGGCAGGGTCTTCGTATCCGTGGCGAGAAGGTGTCTCATCATCACTCATGTCTCTTTTCATCAGTCGGGCTGCGGTGTGATGTAACACATCGTCAAAAAGTCGCCAACGAGCGGTCATGATGGAGGAATCATTGCGCCCGACCGCCCGAGCTTCTTCGTCGCGAAACCCCTGACGCGGGAACGAAACGACGCTTCCCGCCTGTGGTGTAGCGCAACGGGTGTGGCGTTGGGAAGCTCCCCGGTTGCCACACAAGCATGGTTTGTCGTTCGAGGTAGGGCATTACGGCTGTTTACTCGCCGGCGACGAGCCAAGGCCCGGATATTTGTGGGACGGCCCGCACGGCCCCGATTCGGGGCCGGACGAGGGGCTGGCGCATGGGTGGGCTCGTTCGGCGCCTGCGCCCACGATCCGTCGTCATTCGCCTTTGTTTGCCATGCTTTTTGTGGGCTGTTTTGGTCGGCGGAGGGCTGAGGGCGGTCCCATCAACGCCAGCTCCCTGATTAGCGAATCTTGACGTGGGCAAGGTCTTTGCATGTCCATAAAAAATCAGGACTGAATCGTCAGACCTCCTGTTCGCTTGGCCTTAGGACGAACTGTGCCAAACCCTGTCAACTGACACAATTGAAGCGTACAATGTTTCTAGAAGTAGAGCTCGGGACAGCTCAAGGAGCGAGATCGAGTCAGTCGGTCGGTCATTTGCTTCCTCCCTGACGGCCGATATAGACCCAAGCTGCATATGCCGTTGGGCAATATCAGCTCGAGTCTCAGAGTCGCATCGATATTTCATGCAAGATGGGGTAGGTTTCTGACGCATTAGGGCGGCAGATAAAATGGGGTCACTCAAGCGATCAAAAGGCACAATGACGACTTGGCACATATGGGCGCACAAACAGACGAGACCAGCTGAAACCCGTCCGAAGACCTCGCGATCCCCAGAAAAAATGGCCCCTCGACTTTGTTCCCGTCCTCGTTCCCTCGGCCGTCCGCCCTCTCCCCAGGCGCACCCTTCAGAGCTTGCTCCGTGCACTGGTGGCTTGGAAAGACTGTATTGTGCGAGGTGACATTTTGACGATTCTGCACCCAAGACTCACATGTTAATCCACCACAATTTGCACTTGCACTAGTCTATGCTGCCCAGGCTGTCGGACAACAACGCAGGTGCGCGGCACAGCTATGTGGGCCTAGCTCACCCGGTGCATCTTGCTGACCACCATCTCGAATATGGTTTTGAGCTTGCAACAGGGGATAGGTCACAGACAAGTGCTAAGAGAAGTGAGATCCCCGGATGGAAATCTTCTTCTTACCCCAAGTCCTTACCATTGCTCTCTCACAACTCTTCCCCCGTATAGGACATATCATGTTTCCTATCGTGTTGTTGTGCTACAAGTGCTCTCGCGTACTGTAGTCATAAAAATAATAATCAACTGAGGCCTACTTCCTCAATTGAGCTGACATGTAATCTAAGACATCATCCTTGATCCGCCTCACCTGCATGCTCCATCCAATGCACTGTTGCTTTTCACTTGTCGCCGAGCAATCCTCCTGCATCGTTGCCAACAACACATGTCGATGGATTTGAAGGCTCGGATCCGACGACGACGTGATCACTGTCGCGCAAGTGATGCCACATTTATGGCACGAAATGGTTCCGGGTTGACAAGAGCAAGGGATGGCCGCCTCCCCGACCTCCAAGTTCCTGAACTTGCTGGCTGTGACGAAGAACCGCCGCGAATTGCAAGATGACATCCGAGTGGGCTGCTTTCTATATATGGACGGATGGCCCAGGTGCCAGCTCCCGTCTTGCGTCTTACAGCTTACGGATGGTGCCCCTACCAATTTTGGAGTGCACGTGTTTTGGTTGTTACGCAGGCAAGTAAGAGAGATTGAGTCGCTCGGCGCCTCGACAAACCTTTTCGGCAAGATGATGAAGAACGGGCTTCTGTGTCTCAATAATGAAGTCGTCCAGGGCAACTGTCACTGGAACCGACCAACACACCGGGTACTCGCACCTCGCTCAGCACAACCTTCGTTTTTACTGCCACCGTAACTGATATTTTGGATCAGAACAAAGTTGGCGGCCGCGGCTTCCCGGAGGGCACAATTTTCCTCACCAAGAATACCCATCTTGCGGGAGATAAGACTGACTGTGACATGGGACATTCATAACCAGTTGCTGCGAGACGCTAGAGACCCAAGCATAGGCGAGTCAAGTCCTATCATTGGATAGCCTTGTGGGAGACTCCTGGAACACTCTGACTCCCTGAGAGGAGGCTTGTCCCAATCAACGCAGTGCCGCTTTCATCTTTGATGTAGGTGCTTTTCGGGTGCAGGCAATATTCCCCCCGGCATCCTTTCCTAGTCCACAGCATCAAAAGGGTCCTGGAATTAATCGAAAATAACCCATACTTCTACGTATCCCCGGACAAAGTAACTTATTCGGGAGCTGCGGAGAAGCGAGCCCCCTTGCTATGCGCCGGTTGCAACAGGCCCTGCAGCAAATTGGAATCCGTCTAGGTGATGGAGAAAATATGGTGTGGCCTTGTATCTATTTTGGAGGCGTGAATATGCAGGCTCGTGCTCGTCGCCAATCAGCGCCGGATACTGTGACACCGGTCTGTGGCGAAGCCCTATGACAGATCATCGGTAAGCTGTGATGGCCCCCAAAGGATTTCAGTCAACCTGCAAGATGGATTGTTGTTGAGGATATTATACGCCAGGCCTTGGCGCTTGCATTCGTGGATGGAGATCCTAGTTTCGATGCTCCTCTATTAGACGTCAATTATCAAGGGCCCAACTAAGTGGAGAAGATCGTGTTCCTTGGTTACACAAGCCTCGGATCGACAACACTTTAAATAGAATCAACGACTAGAGTAGCCCAGTATTCGCATTTGAACACGTAGGCATTGCGGCGGCTGCTTGCTGCATCTGAGAGGATGTTAAATTCACACCATTTGCAATGCCGCCAACGGCGTTTAAAACTAAAATGTCACCGAGTGGTTTCTTGTGAATTCTGAAGAGAGTGTGGATTTCCATTCAGAGCTCCACATCTGTAGCAACCAATTCCAAATATCTAGGGGGACGTCTACGATCCACAACTTTTGTTCAAGAAGCCGGAAAATGTGACACCACCATGTATTGTCTTGGAACGCATTCTATAATGGACCCGCTGTCTATTGCAGCCAGCGCAATTGCTCTTGGACAGTGCGCGAGGGCAGTCCGAATTGGTATCGAGGTAATTCTGTCCCTTCGTAATGCGTCAGACGACTTTTTATCGTTGCTGAATGAACTTTTTCTCCCAGACGCTTTCCTGGAACGGTCGCGTCGAGCATTAGCTCAAGGAAACGACAATTTCGACAACTCCCAGGATTGTGGAACTCTGAGGCTGCTGGTGGAAGAGGTCGAGAACATTGTCAGAGACTTGGACGATCTTGCCAAAAGTCCAATGCATGGCAGCAACAACACCAGTCAGCATTATGGCTATGAAATCTCCAAGAGACAGTGGTTCCGGTCAAAAGACATCATTACAAAGCTCCGGGAAAGACCTCGACAGTTACGCCAGGATCTGGGCGTATGGTTCGCTATGAGCAGCGCTTCCTATGGGTGAGTCTTTTAGCCAACTTTCATACGTCGACGCTAAGTATGCTTCGGGCAGACAACACCAGGCTCAGCTGCTGATGGAGCTGCGGGATGTCACGCTTTCAGGCCTGACTGGAAAACCGCAAGAGAATTTCGACATCGAAGCCAGAACTGGAAGACTGGCCAAGAATGAGCTGTGCGTGCAGCCTCATCTGAAGCGTCGTCGCTTGGGTCAGACAGACAATTGTATGGTACGGGCATTTCAGCGCCTGTCAGCCCATGATCGCACGTATCTTCCAGAGTAAAAGAACCCTCCGTCAAGCTATATCTCAAATACCTCGGTTGAGAGTGAAATTACCTCCCTCAACCTGGCACTATTTCATCACTGCCCCTCGTCCTGCCAGTGCCAATGCCACATCGAACATCGTCTTCACACCCCGGCGTGGCTTCGACCTATGCTGGGGCAAATCCTGCTCCAGTACAATTTCAACCTCCTGATGCGTCGCCCGAATTGCGATCGGCCAGTTTGCGTATCCCGAGACAGCAACTCGATTTGCTTCCAATTCTGCTCTCAAAACGGCCTCGTTTGATTGTTCATGAATTTCTATCCCACCCACGCTTTAAAAATGGGCATGGAAATTTTAAAAAATTACTCTTGTTCCCTTCAAGTTGCAGATGATATTTTCTCAGGCACGTCCATTCAAGGCTGGCAGCTGTGGGCAGGTCTGTCAGGTATGGTGCGCGGTAACGCTGACTTTCCAAAAACCCCTTTTTGCCTATAACTACACCTTAAGATTAAGTACGCTGCAAGAGTCAGCGTATGCCTACCCAGCTTCCACAGTACGCCCACCTAGCTTTTAGCGTTAGCCCACCCAGTACTTCCTTTTCTTAGTATTATATTAATAAAATTAGGTACTTTTCTAAATTTACCCCGCATATAAAAAGCTAGGGTAGCTATTTTTTAATTTAAGCAATACTTTAAAAATATAAGCAGCCCCTAAAGCGCCTAAAGCGCCTAAAGCGCTTAGAGCCCCCAGAGTGCCCAAAGCCCCCAAAGCCCCCAAAAGGCCGTAAGGGCGCAAAGAGCCATAAGGGCGCAGAGGGCCGTAGAGGCCGCAAAGGGCTGCAAAGGGCGCAAAGGGCCGCAAAGAGCGCAGAGGGCGCAAAGGGCGCAAAGGGCGCAAAGGGCGCAAAGGGCGCTAAAGGGCGCAAAAAGCGCCAAAGGGCGTAGAGGGCGGCAGAGAATGCAAAGGGCGCAGAGGGCGTAAAGGGCGCAAAGGGGGTAGGGGGCGTAGAGGGCGGTAGAGGGCTTAAAGGGCGCAAAGGGCGCTAAAGGGCAAAAGTAATTTTTAAGTTATAAATAAAGAAATAGCTATAAAACCCCTTTAAGATAGCTATAGCTATACTTTATTAATAACCTTATAATATTAATATTTTATAATGCATATAATTAATTTCCTTATATTAAGTAAGTTAATATTAAAAGTTAAGTAAGCGTATTATAAAAGCTAAGTAAGCATATGCTAACTTATATTACAATACTTTAGCTATTTTTAACTTAATAACCTTTTTTAATATAATTTATTATAAAAATTGCTTTTAAATATAAATTCTTTATATAATAATTAAAAAATTTTAAATAATAATTTTATTAAATATTAATTTTTCTTTTTTTAAAAATTTTTTTTTTTCTTAAGGTATATTTATAGATTTCAAGGAAGCTTAGGAATATTAAAAATAGAAAAGAAAAGCAGGGATTTTAAAGAAATTAGCAAAAATACTTTATATGCTAACCTTTTAAAGCTTAAAGAAAAAATGGAATTATAAGAATTTTAAGCTAATCAAAACATCCCACCCCTTCCATAGGGTTAATTTATTAATAGAAAATAAGCTAACAAGGGGTTTTTGGAAAGTCGGCCCTGTCGCGCACCATATCAGGCCCGTGCACAACCCTGCAAGTGCCCCCTTGTCGATAAGCCCCTGCTGCTGTGCCTCACAGCTGCAGCCTAGAGGGCCCCTCCAGAGACCTTCCTTCTTTCCTTTGTTTTCTTCTTTAGGCCAGCCTACTCTATAAATCCACACAATTTGGTGCACATTTTGAGCCTTCGTACCGTGAAGCCCAAGTGACCTCTCACGTCCAAATGAAAGCTCATTGGTTATTTCCGTGCAATTGATCGCTGCGTATGATCCCAGCCTTCCGTTGGACAGGAACTGGCATTCCATGACAATAACACCTACTCCTTCACCCTCCTGATTAGTCGTCAGCTGAAAGTCGAGATGTCTCATCCACCTTCTAAGTGGCATCGGCTTGCAAACACGGTCAAACACCCCCGTGCGATAATGTCGCGCAGGCTTGACGGATGCTCGGTTTGCAGGCGCGAGGTCAGCGGTACCAGAGAGATGCTCAGGACGCGCACACTCGAGGAATGGGCAGAAGCGGCCAAGACCTGCTTCTTTTGTGGGCTTGTTGTTGCTCTGCTGCAGGATGCAAAGGAAAAGCACGGGATTGACCCTTCTGATGGCGGTCGGTATAAAGTCTGTTTCATGCCTGATGACAACATCATGCTTGGGAGGTATTATCTCGCGGGTGACACCGTCGGCTGGGTGACCGATAAGAAGATCAAGGCCCGAATCACCTTCTATAACCCCATGAGTAAGTTTGGCTCATTCATATTGCCTGCATCTCATGATCACTGATTTGATTGGCAGATTCTAAGTCCCCATGGGATGGGATTCCTTTTGATCAAGATATCTCCTCTAATTCTGGGTCAAAGGAGTGTTTTTCTTTGCTTAAACACTGGATGACAACATGTCAGGATTCACATGCTCAGTGTTCAAACAAGGATGACGGTACTCTGCCGACCAGAGTGCTTGATGTCACTGGCAGTGCAATAAAACTCGTCGTCTCAGACACTTCGCGGCAGGGAAAGTATGTTGCGCTGAGCCATTGCTGGGGAGCATCGCAGCCTCTGAAGACCCTGAAAGAGAACATTACATCGCATCAACAAGGGATTGATCCGCGCGCTCTGCCGCAAACCTTTCAAGATGCCATTACAGTAACACGGTATCTGGAGATTCAGTACCTTTGGATCGACTCGCTCTGTATCATTCAAGATGACAGCCTTGACTGGGAGCGCGAGGCTGCAAAAATGGTCGACGTCTACGGCTTGGCACATCTCGTCTTGGCCGCATCATCTGCAGCCGGCGGCAGCGAAGGCTTCCTCGGCCGTCGTGCCGATCACTGGGAAGGCAGCCTCAAGGTGCCTTGCCCAAGCTCTCATTGGATGGCTCCCATTCGTTACCGAGAAGTGGTGAATCATGCGATGCCGAACTCAACAAGCAGAACCCAGGGGCCTCTCGAGACACGGGGATGGACTTTCCAAGAGAGAGCCATGGCCAAGCGCTTCGTATCCTTTGGAAAGCGTGAGCTCTTTTGGAATTGCAGCGCCTTGTGGGACTGCGAATGCGACTGGACACACGTCCGCCGGGGAAATCCCAACGACGACTTCTACGACATGCAGAAACATGGAGTTGTCTTGTTTCCGAGGATCAGTCAGCTCTCGGAAGAAGACTTGTACCACGAGTGGAGGTTTGCAATCGTCTATCCTTATTCCAGCCGCGATCTCACCTTCTCGAAAGACAGACTGTTTGCGCTGTCCGCCATAACCACAACATTCCATGAGAGGCTAGATGATCAGTTCCTCGCCGGGTTGTGGAGGAAACAGCTGCATCGCGACCTGTGTTGGTACAGACATGAACTGCTTTGTGAGGGCTTCGAGACCAACAGCTATACTGGGCCTTCCTGGAGCTGGGTCTCTCTCAATCCCGGCGTAACCGTAACATGGAACATGCTAATCAAGGGCCTTCGGTTGGCTTCGACCTGCCGTATCATTGAGGCCGATTGCACACCGTCATCGGACATTAGTCCGTTTGGTTCCGTGTCCGCTGGCCATATCACGCTAGAAGGGTTGTTTGTGTCGGCCACAGCCACACTTCAGCCAACACAGGCCAGGCTGCTTGATGAAAACAACTGCTTTTACCAATTGAAGGAGTGGCCCAATGACGTATTTCATGCTGATATGTTCCTGGGAATTTCAGAAGTTGAGTGGGAAGGCAGTCTTGTGCAGACCGCCACACGTCAGGTTTCTATGAATCGGGCCGTTGAGACCGAGTCAGTGGACTTTCCAGTCTGGTGTCTTGTACTGTATACGTTCAAGTCTGGTCATTTAAGTAATGCTGACGTCCTTGTTCTCGGGCGATCGGTGTCTCAACCTGGAAAATTTGAAAGGGTTGGATACCTGGGTCTGGACTTGGGCTACACGTCAGCTGAAGAGTTCTTTGCCGACTGGTCCATAGAAAGGGTAACTATCGTGTGATTGAGCACAGCATTATAAGAGCGAACACCTGGTCTTTAGCATCTAACCTGTTAGTGAAAGTATTTCAATGGGCATAATCAGCCCAAAACGACGTGGTTGGCTCTCGGAATTCCGGTCAGCTTATCTAAATCAATGAGCTGAGGCAGTTTTGGTGTTGTTTTGCAGATGCAATTGATGCAGCTTCTATTACTCCTGATAATCCACATGAATTTTTCTTTACATGTGTTTTTAGTGGTGAAGAAACGGGAATTATATATCGTAGATGTAGTCTGGTCGGAACAAGGGTGGTGTTTGCATCGGGGCCGGAAAGGCGGATGGAGTTGTGATCTACGTCAGGCAGTTCAGACACAAAACGAGCTCAACAACGGAGCACCTAATTCGGTCTGAATGGACTCCTTCCAATTTGCCCCCGAGGAAGACCTCGGACCCAGGCCTATCTACATATTAGCTTCGCAAGAATCTTCTCATCAAGCTCGTAGTGCGGCGACCTCCGACGGGTTTCACCATCGAAAGCTCTACTATAGCCTTCATCCCCCGTCAAGCCCGCACCACCCCTTATGCAATCAGCAAATAGTGCCTAGCCTGTTCTTATTCATCCTAATCCCATGGCTCCGGCTGTTGTCTTAAAGAGGTCACCGCGCATTATGAGAACTGCACCTCGCTCTTTTCCCGTGTGTCCCCACGGTGCCTCTTCCGCAGGTCACCGGCGCACATGATCCTCGAGTGGAGCTACCAAAACGAGGAAAGAGGACACACATTGCATGCGTGTGCCGCCGACACACTACGGCGGAACATGCCTCCCAGCATCGCTCCTGTGCAACGAAGGCTAGACTACCTGGGTAGATATAAGAGTGATCTCCACCGAAGGATGGGAGGCGTTTTCCAAGTTCCTGGGTAAACCGGTCATCGATGAGCCCGTCCTTTTGCGCGCTTATGCGGCTGACAGATGGTGTGGCAGGTGGCCTGGCCAGCGGTCAGCAGTCGAGAAGAGATGCGTCACGAACGCATCTCAGAGTGTGACGATTTCTTAGCTCAAGCGCAGCGGGACCTTGGGCTCTGGTAGCGACACCGCTAGGCTCTGGGTCGGAAGCAGGCTGGTGGAACTTGTCTCTGGTCGAGAAAGTCTCCAGGCTATCTATTCTTCCGACCTGAAAGTCACCCCATGAGATTGACACGTGCCCCGTTAGCCTCCAGAATGTCACGTTGACGTGGCCGACGGTGCTGGGGCCGACAGCACCAAAAGGCAGGGTTGGTAAGCAGTTCCAGAATCCACTGAGCAGTCACTGATTCCGTAGAAAATCTTACGGTTTTGTTCCATGAACGGTGGGAGGCACGATAGAAGTTTCCCGAGAGTCTCAATCTCTCTGGCTGAGAACCCCAAAGCGCACCCGACGCGCCTGCTGCTTGCCGTCCGCTGAGGAAAGAGATTGCGATGCGTCACGAGCGACCGCATTGGGTTCAGTCGCAGGCTGCGATTGACTCACCAAGAGCCCAGTTTCGTCATACAGTTTCTGATTTCGACCTAATTGATAATCCTGAAGACTCTTACACTGTTTCGGAAAGTAAGATAAGCTAAGGGCTTGGCCAAGCAATGTGGTTGGTAAAATTACTTCTTCTGCCAAATTGATTGGCTGCCTTGCCCCCTTACGTTTTCTGCGTCGGTCGCTTACTGTAGACCCACGCAGAGATAGTTTTCCGGTACAAGACAAAATTTTGAATCCCTTTGAAGTGTTCTCACGAAGAGGTATCACACTCACTAACCAATTCCGAAAGTGCACTGCAAGGCTCTACAGCATGGGCCGGCAGATTTGCCACTCTTTGCGGGTTTCAACAAGTAGGAGTTCACCGCAAGTAACGTGGAAGACCGAGGGAAGCAGAGTTTCCTGTCCGTGGATCGCGAATATATAAGTCTGGGTTCAGCCTTCGCATTCCTGCTTTCATTAAGTCAAGCGATAGGCTTCTCGAACTTCGAACTCATGCTGCACACTGATCCAAAATTATCAGGCAAACTTTACAAATTTCTGAATAGCTTCTTGATAAATACCCTGCTCACCCCTAAACTATCACTATGAAGCTCGCGGGATTTCTTCTGTCCTTGACTACTACTGTGACCCAGGTGATTATTGAGATCCCCGTCCCCAAATCAATGGCACCGGGAATAGAGACACCAGGCTAACCTCAATATCATCTTGAATCCACCAGGTCCAAAGTCTCGAGGCGCCTCTAGAAGGCTACGAAGTAGCCGAGTTCGGATGGGAAGTCCAGTCCAGCCCCGAAGGACCTCTGCACCATATCAACGGTACGATCCAAGACGTCGTCGAGTACCTCAAAGAGGTCAACCCTGCGTACGAAGTGCCGGAAGTGCCGGTCGCAGAGCTGGACAGCCGCCAGAGCTTGGTCGAGCCACGTCAGCTAAAAGTTGGCTGCTACGGCTGGGCCCTCGCGAACGCCAACGACATTCAACATGGCATCAATTACCTCAAGCGCGTTGCTGGGAAGCCATCGAACGGGCCTGGCCCGGGGGCCTGCGGCAGAGTCAGCTGCTCGTACGACGCAGCCATCTGGTGGTGCAACGACGTGAGTACACCCTGCCCTTGCCCACGGAGAAAGACCAAGCACACGGGCTCACGGTTGTGATAACCCATAGAACCGAGTCACCTACACCCTTCCCAGCTTCAAGAACATCGCCGATGGCGCCCAAAACGTCAAGAATAAGTGCACAAGCAACGGCAGAACCTCTGGCCAGGGGTTCTTCGATGGAAATTGGAATGTGATTGTCCGGAAGGACAAGTGTTAAGTGCGTGAGGACACTAATCGAGCAGTCCGCCTCCACATAGTTGAGGCATGTAGGAAGTTGAAGGCTGATGTTGGAGAATGGGTTTAGCTAAACCCAGCTTGAAGTACCACCGTTCATCGGGAGAGGGCAAATATTTCGAATGCCTTAGTTCATCACAGGGCATTCTCCACTTGAAATCCAACAATTCAAGTGCCAGCTTATACACTCAATTCAAACCTGAAGCACTCCCATTGAGATCGTGTGGAACCCAAAGCAAACTCTTTCATCGAGGGGTGGAGGGGAGTGGAGGCATTCCTCGTGGCTTTGTGGCTCTTATAGACAGCTAGAGCTCCCAACTCTATATGTGGTTTCGAAAGACAGCTGCTCGAGTATAAGCATTTTTGACGAAAAGAGAGTGAGGATGAAACGGATGTTAAAAATTTCTCACAGTCCTCCGATGATATAGAGCGTCGCACGGGCAGACCATGTGAATAAGACCGCTTGCATTTGGTCTCGTTCAATTCGAGGTTCGAATACGCTGCGCAAAATGTTAAGAATAAATGACAGCATCTGACCCCTGTGACCTTCATTTTACATTCCGGCCCATGATGTCTATATCCGGTCGCTGCCGGACAGAATTACCCGGTCTATCTCCCCTTCTGTCTCCCACAGAGACCGCAGCCACATTCAAACCCCCAAGTCGCCATCAACGCTTCCTGCCTCGCCTTGTAGCTGCCCTTCTCGTCAATGTAGCTGTGCAGGATCTCCTCCCCGGCAGAGATGGCCCGCTTGGCGCGGACGAGCATCATGTCCCCGATGAACTCCTTCTCCGTGTTCGGCACGCACGAGTGATTTATCCGCGCGGCGCGGACCCAGAGCCCCGTACTCATACCCATCCCACCAACCTCAGTGTCGGGTTTCCCAGCGTTTCGAGGGGGCGGGCCGAGCCCGAAGGCGTTCCGGGAGACGATGTCGTGGACGCGGAAGACGTCGACCACCGGGCTGCCGTCTTCTGAGTGTACCTCCTCATGATCAAGAACATCTTCACTTCCTCGATAGTCCCCGTAGAGCTCCATCACCCGCCCGATATACGACGGCGTCCCGCGGAGCTTCTGCACCACCGCCTTGACCAGCCCAACGGGTGAAACCCTGATCCGGCCATCGCGCACATCGTACGTGACCGCCGTCGCGGACGCCTGGCCGTCCCCCCACGCCACGCAGAAAGCCTTCTCGCACAGCACCAGGCCACCACGTGGTATGTCACACGTCGCAAACAAGCCGCGACCTCGGCCGGGGCTATCTCCCACGCCAGTTCTGCCCACAAAACTCGCCGCGTCGACCTCGCGGAGTCGGGAGAGGGCGGCGGAAGCTCTCATCTTGGGCCAGTCGTAGACTCCAGTGTCTCGCTCGCCGATGCGCTGGTACGTCGTCCGGACCGCGGCGTCGCCCACCTCGGGCGTGAGCTGTTGCCGCCTCGAGAAAAATCCCCTTGCTTCATCGTAGCCGCCTAGATTGTATGCTGCACAACCCGCCCGGTAGTAGGCTTTGCTGTTCAAGGCTGAGGATTCCGGGTCTGATGCGGATGGATCCCCGGTGAGAGAGGATAGGGCGTCTCTCTTCGCGGCATCGAGGTGGTTGAGGAGGAGGTCGGTGTGGGCGCGGTTGCGGTGGAGGTCGCGGGTGAGTGCCTCCATCTGGACGCCATTGGGGTCGGATGAGCCCTTTGCCTGACGCTGGGCGAGTTGTGACAAGCCGCGGGTGTAATGTGTGCAGGCGAGGGCGGGATCCCGCGCCGCGAGTGCGGTGTTTCCTCGCTCCTTGCAGCGCCGTGCTTCTCGGACCGCTGTTTCTGCACTCTCAAGCCCGTTCTTGAGCATCTGGCCAGGGGACTCGTCCTCGTTATCCAGCCACTCCAGATCGGAAAGGTGATCCACCCTGATCGTCGCCTCCCCTTGCTCAGTAACCGTGAAGTACGGCTCCCTCACCACAAACGTCTTTCCTCCCGAGCACTCGAGCACATCTTTGCCGTACTGATGTGTATGCAAACACACCTCCAACCTCTCCACGCCCCCCTCACCGCCCACGCCCTGCACCAAAGCCCACGACCGCGCCGCGAGCTGCACGACCGCGCTCACCCCCCTGCCCCGGACCCCAGCCGCCCTCTTCAGCACCAGCTTGCGGCCGCGGTGATGCGTCCCCACGCGCAACTCCGCGAGCGCCATGGGAGCTAGGTCCGAAGTTGGGGTGGTACAAGGTGGGTAGGGCTGGCCGACCGTGAGGACGGGGAGGGACTCGCCCCGGCCCTGGCTGCGGGAGGAGACGGCCATGTCCGCCACCAGCGAGGCGGCCGTCGCCTCGCGTATCGAGGATGCGGCATCGCGAGGCTGGCGGGGCGTGCCCCTGAGCTGGGAGGCCTGTTGGAGAGTGGTTGTGGCGGTGGTGCGGATGCGGTTGATTTCTTCAGGGGTGAAGAACACGGTGCTTGCGTTGTTCAGACGTATGGTCATCCTGAAATCTGGATGAGACGGTTGGAGTTGACGTTTATAAGGCTATCACCTCTATACGACTATTGTGTCTGTGCTGAGTGATAACTTCTCGTGGTAAATGTTATCCGCGACAAACGGCTTGCTTGGACGATCGCTGGTAAGCAGAGAAGGAGGTCGGTCTCACCACGCTGCACATGGGCGATCGAGCTCCCACTTTATCAGTTGAACTATGGATTCTTCTTTGAAAAAGAAATTGCGCAAGTAGATAAATCCGAGGTGCATTTTGCTATTGGGCGAGATATGTGCTGTGGCATTGACAATAAGCAGTATCCCTGACCCGCCCGTTCATCCTCTCTCCGTCTCTGTCAGCATGATTGTGTGGGCGGCTGGTCAGCAATTTCCATTTCCAGCACGCCGATAGAAGTCACACCGACGGACACTACTTTAGTCTCACGGAGCCAGCGTGATATCCCGGCGAGACTGTAGCGGTTAAATAGTCTGTGGCACCCAGTGTCAAATAATAGCGTTGGATGCTTAGTCTATTAGGCTAGCTAACGTCTATTCAACGGGAGGGAAGGCCCCTATTTATAGTTATTATCCTCCATACAGTGGCAAACATATGGGGAAAAGGATATCCCGTATTAATAATAGCCTAAATATTTAGAATATTTTAATAGCCCCCCTTAAACTAATTCCCTTTTATTTATTTTATTTTATATATAAAGGATTTAGTTTATAAAAAAGGAATATTTAATTATATAATAAGAAAACCTTATAAAAAGGGAAAAACTTACTTATTAAGTGTTTATATATTTAGGCAAAAAACTTAAAAATTTACTATTACTTAAACTTACACTTATAGCTAATAAGGTATTATATATTAAATTATAGTTTTATATAGGATTTACTAGTTATTTTATAATAGCTACGATATATCACGGCCATTTTATATATTAAAGTTATATATTATTTTATTTATATTATATATATTATAAAAATATATTTTCTATATAAAATTAAATATATATAAATGCAATATAGGTATATTATGTTTATATATATATATGGTATATATATAGGCTGTATAAGTAATGCTTATTTTTTAAGGAAAACCTTTATTATTTTAATTATTTCTTTTAAGGGAAAACCTTTAATATTTAGGGTAATATTATATATATATATAATTAAGTCCGCTTTATTTATTTATATATTTTATAAATAAAGGAAAAAATCTTAACTTTAGTTATTAAAAAGTAAATACCTTAATTTATTTTGCATACATTATAATATAAGTAGAAAATCTCTTTATTCTTTAGTTTAATATTTTTATATTATTTTTCTATTAAACTATACTTTTCTTTAAACTCTTTATAGTATAGTTTATTTATTAGTTTTATAAGCCAATTTGCTAAATTTTACTTAAAATTTATATATTTTAATATTACTTTATTATTTTTTATTACTTTTCTTATATAATAATATATAATATTTATATATTTAGTTTTTTTATAAAATAAGGTATTTTTAGCTAATTTCTTAACCCTATTATTATTTATATATATAATAAAGAGCTTAAGATTAAAGCTAATATTTAAATTATTATTAAAATATTTAAGTAAATTATATAAATATTTAACTTCTTTTATAGCTTCTCTTAAAGTCATATATTCTGCTTTTATAAAGGAAAGTATTAATATTTTTTATAGCTAAGAATTTTAGCTTATAGGATTTATTTTATTATTATTATTATTATTATTATTAATATTATATAAGCTAAATATATAATTAAAGGTACTTTTTTTAATAAATATATCATTACCTTAGTTTAAATTTATATAACCTATTAATTATAAATTATTTCCAAAGTAATTATATACTTTAAATATATATAGAAATTTATATATATATCCTTATATTTTATTTAATTCTTTTATATACTTTAATCCTAGGTTTACCATATATCTAGCTAACTTATTTATAAAATAAGTTAAATTTAGCCTTGTTTTTAAGCTAGTATATAATATAAACCCTATTTATTACTAATATAATTTTATAGTATTTTTATTAGCTTAATTAATATATTTTTTTAATTTTTTATTAAAAGTATATGGTTTAAATTAAGGAATTATTTCCTTTTTCTTAACCTTTTCTTTTATATTAAATCTTTTTAATATTTTATCCATATATCTATTTTAATTTATAATTATTTATTTATCTTCTTTATTTATATATATATTGCTTTTAAAGAAATTTATTAAATCTCCTTAAAAATTTAATTTTATATTTTTATATAATTTATTAATTATTAAATTTATATCATTATTATTAAGTTTTATAACAATAATATTGTTTATATAATATATAAATATAATTTATTTATTAAGGTATATAAATACCCCTTCGTTATATAGGTAAATAATAAATCCTAGCTTAATTAATATATTTTTTAAGTATTTATATCAAAGCATAAGTAATTATTTTAGCCTATATAAAGCTTTATTTAATTTTACAACTTTATTTTTATATTTTAGTTTATTATATATATACATAAGTAATTTTATATATATTTTAAAATTAATATTAAAGTATAAAAACGCGTTTTTAACGTTATAATTATATATATAATATTCTTTATTTATTATTATTATTAATAATATAATATAAATCTTAAGGCGGCAAACTATAGAAAAAGTTTTTAAATAATTTATGCTTAATTTTTAGTTATATCTCTAAATAACCTATTTAAATTTAAATTTAATATTATTCTTATTATTTACTACTTAATTAAGCTTTATAATAGCTAGGTTATTTATAAATTTCTTTTTATATACCCATTTCCCCCTTAAAGCCATATAGCTAGGTAATAAATTCATTATTATATAAGTATTTTATTCTTATAACTTATATATTTTATTTAGTATAAATTTAACTTATAAGGGTTTTTTTAAGTTATTTAATACTTCTTTTAAAGAAGAAGGTTTATTAATATTAATTGCAATTAAGCAGTATTTTAATAAATTTTCTTAAGTATTTAATATAAATATTTAATTATTTAATAATATATCTTATATAGTATATATATAGTTTTTTGGATTCCCTTAAACTATTATTTCGTTTAAAATAAAAAGGGAATTTTCTTCCCTTTATTTTTATAATTCTAAAAATATATATATATTATTATTATTATTATTATTATTATTATTATTATTATTATTATTATTATTATTATTATTATTATTATTATTATTATTATTATTATTATTATTATTATTATTATTTATTATTATATTACCCTTTTAATATTTAAATATCCTAAATTAATATATATTTAATTTTAAAATTATATTTAATAATATACCCTTTTTATTTTTAAGTTTTAATTTAATTTTATAATTATTATTTTAAAAATATATAATAAATCCCTATAATTTTAAGTTATTTATATAGGGCGTTTTTTATTTATTACCTTATAAGGGGACTTATACCTTAGGCTTTTATAGGGTATAATATTATATAAATATATAGGCAGATTTACTATATATAAAAGGCTTTTAACTTTATTTATTATGGTTAGATTTAATCTTTTTATTAAGCCATTTAATTATTTTATATATAGGGGCGTTATATAATAAGTTATAGAGTATTTATTTAATAAGATTTTAAATCTTTTATTTATATATTCACCTTTATTATTAGTAAAGAATTCTTTTATTTTTTTATTATATTTATTTTTTGCCTTATTTTTATAATTATTAAAAGCTTTTAATGCTTTATCTTTATTTTTAAATAAAGAAATTTTTAAATATTAAGTTTTTTTATTAAGGAATAATATATAATATTTATATTTATTATATATAAATTTTAAGAAACCGCTTATATTATTATATACTTTTTTAAGTATATTATATTCTTAGTTATTTAGGCTAATCTTATTTATTTTAATTATATACTTAGCTTTTAAGCATACTTTATAATTACTTATATATTCTTAAATAGGTTTATTTATTAATATATTTATTTTATATTTTTAAAGAAATATTTTTAAAGCTTAAATATTTATATAACCTAGTTTATAATGCTATTTATATATTTCTTCTTTATTTTTATTATTTATATTTAAATTTTATTAAGTTATATATATTTTTTAAAAGGTATATTTAAGCTTATTTATTTATTTTATTATATTAATTCTTATAAAATATAAGCTGTCTTTTTAATATCTTTAAGTTATTAGCTTATTTATTTTTTAAAAGTATAATTTAATAATATTTCCTTTTAATTTTAATTTAATTTTATTATTTATATACTTATAACTAAGTATATTTAAACTTAAAGAAGATATATAATATATATTAAAGAATTTCTTTATAATATTTATTTTTAGAAACTTAATTATTAAGTCCCCTATTTTATTTATAAATATAATACTTGCATTACCTCATTTTATAGTTTTATTAATTATATATATAATATTAAAGAAATAAATATTTTAAAAACTTATTATATTTATAGCAATATTTATAGTTATTTTTATAAAATCTATATATTATTAATTTCTTATAAATTTATTATTAGCTGCTATAATTATTATATATATATATAAGGTATATAAGGGGTTATTTACCTTAATTTTTATTAAGTTATTAAAAGAAAGTTATAAGAAATTTCATAAATTCTTATTATATTTAGTATTTTCCATTAAATTATTTATAGCTATATAGGTTATAGGTTTTTCCTAAGCGCCTTTTAAAGCCATAGGAAACTTTATGCTAGCTAATAAAGCTAAAAGTTGCTCTTATATTTTCTCCCGTTTTTTTTAGCTTATATTCTTCCTTAAAAAAGTAGTTTTTTCCTTTTCTTTTCTTTATTTATTTATTTTTTAATTAGCAAATGCCTTATTTAAATAAAGAAAATAGTAATTTTCTTAAGTATAACCCTTTATTTTATAATTAAGATATATAATAATCTTTTTCTTATTTTTCTTACCCTTTATATATAAAGCTTTTTTAAATAATTTAAAGGACTTTTCTTTACTTTTATTTAATAGGCTAGAAAAGAAAGATTTAATTATATAAGCATTTAAATCTTTTTTAAAACTTTAAGTTATATTTTAAATAAAGCTAATATATTTATTATTTAAGCTATAAAAAATTTAGTTAATTATAATTTATTTAAAAAGAATTATATTATTAGCCTTTAAATCCTTTAAAAAAAGCTTTAGCTTATTAATATATTCTTTTATAATCTTAAAATTATTAAAATTAATATTAAAGAATTCTTTATAAAGTAAATATTAACTTATAAACTTAAAGAATTTATAATAAAATTTAAGTATATTTTATATTTCTTAAGCATTATTTATATCTTTTATAAATATAATAAGCCCTTATTTATATATAAGTTTAATATTAATATAGGCTTTCTTATTTTAAGCTAAAAATAAGCCTTAAAAAAGATTCTTAAGATTATTCTTAATAACGTTTTCTTTTTTAAGCTAAGTTTAAATTTTAATGCTTTAATATATATAGTTTTTTATTTTATTAAGAAATAAAACATTATACTTATTAAGGGATATTATTTTAAGGTAAATAAATAAAATATTTATTAAAATAATTAAGAGAATAAAAAGAAAGATATAATAAGTTTTAAATAAGTTTAATAAATTAAAGAATAAAAATATAAGTTTTAAAATAATATAATTATAAAGAGAAAAAGAAGGGCTTTTAAATAATATATTTTTAAGGTATTATGGATTAAAGATAGCTAAGATATAGTTAAATGTTTTTAAGGGAGTTTTAAAAATTATTATAATTTTATTAAAATTTACGTTTTTAGTATTAATTTAATATAATTTTTAAAATTTAAAAAAATGCTTTTATTATTCTTAATAAGGGCTTTTAAATAATATATAAATTATATAAATAGGTTAAGTATTAATAAAGAAATAGTTAAATATTTAGGTAAATAAGGTATAGTTTTTATATATAGGCTTTAGGTTAAAAAATAAGGTTAATTTATAATGTTAAATAAGGTGATTTAATTAATTAAGAGCTTATTAATTAATTTAATTAAGTAATTAATTAAAAGGTATATCTTTAAATATGGAGCTTATTTTATTTAAAAGGTTTGAAAAATAGTGGCGATTAGGGGTGTTATATAATATATGTTTTCTATATTAAGTTAGCTGTTTTCTATATTAAGTTAGCATTATTGCTTTAAGTAAGCTTTGAGCCTTATAATTTATTAAATAATAGCGTTAAATGCTTAGTTTATTAGGCTAGCTAATGTTTATTTAACGGGAGGGAAGGCCCTTATTTATAGTTATTATCCTTTATACAGTGGTAAACGTATGGGGAAAAGGATATCCCGTATTAATAATAGCCTAGATATCTAGAATATTCCAACACCCAGCTCCTTCAGGATTTGAATCACAGGCTGGCTAAGCTTTTTAGCAATTGGAGGGACTGTTTCCACGACATGTTCTCTCCTAGCCGCTCATGGATCTTGTTCATTCAAGTATTATATTAGTAAGCTGGTTGATGATCACCTGTTTTTCTCACTACTATATCCTCCTTCCTTGATATTTAGCTTTGTACATTTCAATAAGAGCTCAAGTTTGAGGCATGCCTCAATGTTTAAGTCATCAAAAGACTTTAATCATACAAGTCCCATGACTACAGTTTTCCCTTGTCCTTGAACTTTATATTACAGACAGCATGACAGGATCAAAGCTGCGCCAGGAACAAGTTTGCAGCATTTCCTGCATCCGGAGGCGGAGAACGAGCATCCTGCATCCGGAGGCGGAGAACGAGCAGCCTCCATCTCGAGAAGCCGATGCCTGATCCAGTTGTACACCTCAGGAGCACAGTCCCAACTGCATTGCTCATGACCTCGATATTGCCCAGGTGCCGGGTGTCAGGCACACCAGCAGATTCCGGCCTTGCACAAAATCCGTCTATCATCTCGGGTCACGCAGCCGTAGCCCAGGGCATTACGACATGCGTCGCCACGTGGGTAGTCCCTGGGCTTGTTATGCATGGGCTCTCTCCCGGGGGCCAAGTCGACCCACACGTCGTCCATAACGCACAGTAGGCTCGCTATCGTCGGTAAGCGTCTCGAGCTCACCGAGAGGACTGCGATGTCTCGTCTTCCATGTTGAGATGAGCATAATTTTCCACGAGGTTCTTCAGAACGTATTCCTCCACGTCCTCGTCTTTCCTGACGATGCTGACCGGCCAGTGGCTCCGCACTGTCTGCGTCATGGCCTGCCTCCCAGCCACCATGTCGTCGTCGTCATCGCCGAGGTCCACCATCTCCTTCAGCAGGGCGACTTCTTGGGGCCGCATCCGTCCCCGGACGACGCGGTACAGCGCCTCCGCCAGGTAGTGGTTCCGGCGCTGGTTGT
Source organism: Diaporthe citri (assembly GCF_014595645.1). NCBI lineage: Eukaryota > Fungi > Ascomycota > Sordariomycetes > Diaporthales > Diaporthaceae > Diaporthe > Diaporthe citri. The sequence continues at coordinate 5,740,499 of NW_025064849.1, forward strand.
ACAGCCCCTTGACAACCAGGACGAGGGTGGACCGTAGGTCTCGGAGCTTAGGCTCGGGTATTTGGTCGCTAATGGCGTCAATGCACTTGAAGCCAGCGAGAACGAGCGGTATGACGATAAAAAGATCCATGGCGTCGAATCCGTGCCGGAGGTAATACAGTCGGACGAGGGTTTGGAGACCTTTGCTGGAATCACTGATAATCTGCTGCAGGGACTCTTGTTGATTCTGGTTCTTTCTCAAGTCGAGCAACGGTTCATAAATGGATAGTATGAGATTGTGGTAGTACATGCTGTCAGGGTGATGCTTGTTAGCAGAATTTGGACGATATCCCATGGGCACCGAGCCCCTTCGTTCATATTTTGCCCGGATTCATGCACGGGAAGTATGGGTGGGAGGATGCTCACTGAAGTTGCAAGTGTCCAGGAAGGACGATCGTCTTTGGCTGGAGTGGTCCTGGCAAGCCCTCGTACCAGCTTCTCAACCGCGAGTAAAGTCCGCTGGCTTGTTCAAGCGTCATTTTCGAGCCTTTTGTGTACGCGATATGACAGGCTTCATTCATGATAACCCGGAATTGAGACCTCGCCTTGAACATGTGACCAAAGTACGACGGTGACAGGTTTTGATTTCCCGGATAATTGACCCATATCTCACCATACCATTCTGCATTTTCCGATGGATCTGGCAGGGGCTGATCGGGAGGCTTCCTGAGCAAAGGTGGGAACATAAAGGAGAAGCCGACAAGGCTAAGGCATTCAGCTGCTGATCAAGCTCTCAGATTGGGGTGCTTACGTTTCCCAGTTGTACAATGCCCACGCGGCGTACGCCCTGCCGTTCCGCATTCTTTCGCTTTGCTCAAATTGATCTATGGTGCCGTCGAAGAGCTGAAGTTCATGAGCCAGGGCAAGGCCATGGATTCGATATGCCTGGCCAATCTCGTCCAAGCCACAGAGGTTGTGGATAACACTGAAGATGATGCCAGCTTGTATCGTAGTGATGCGTGGCTTGGGAGCCTCGAGTTCCCAGAGTCGTTTGGCCTCGGCAAGGAAACGATACATGAGCGTTTGCGGATTCCAGTACTCGGCGCGGTTCTTAAATCGGTGGTAGCAGGCCTAAGTAGTACTGGATTAGACGGACGGTCACTTTGAGAAATGTGGGAATACTGTACGCAAGAATACGCCAGAGTGACGTTGACGAGTAGCGATGAGCAGAAGTCGTCTCGTTGTGCAATCATGTCCTCTAGGAGGTAGTCTTTCTGGAATGCCGCGGTGAAGTGGTATTCGCAGCGGAAAAACACGCCGAGGAGATCTCGCATGAGCACGTCGTCGTCGCAGACGGTGGTCCACAACGATGGTCGCGCGTTAGAAAGCCGAGGCTCAATGACTTGTGCCGCGTGGAATGGCTTTAGGTAGAGGCTCCGGTATTCAACGGATCTCCAACCGCGTGCTCGGCTCGTGCTGGTGTTTTCTGAAGATTTTGGCTGCTGAGTTGGGGAGTAGAGTGATGCGGCCTCGTAGACCAACGAGTCTAGGTAAGGGTTGTCTATGATCACGTCTTGGGGCATTTCCGATCTGTATGGGAATTCGTATCGAAATTGGGTCTCGGGAGAAACAGCCAGCTGAAGTAGGAGGTCCCCCGCCTTGACTTGGTTGAGAATCGCCTTGACGCCAGACCCGGATCGCAGCCTGTGCAGGACGTACTGGGCCTCCTGGTCTGGCAGGTTCCTGAGAAGCTCAATCAACTCCTCATGAGCTTCTGATCGATGTTTCAGATCCCGGTAACCTCGCCTGAGGGCTTGTGAGGACATCTCCCCTGGTTGGAGTGTGTACTCGCAGCCAATGTGCCGCAGGACACAGCGGCGACATGCCGGTCTCTCGCCAGAGCACTGCCAGCAGATTCAGTCACAGTACGTACACAGGCCTCGGGTTCCTCTGTGAGGATATGTTGAGTACCTTTGCCTTCTTTTCGCGACATGGGCGGCAAGCTACCGTCACGTTGGCTGGCCTTGGCCGAGGCCCCGTCGGCTTGGGCGGCGGGCGACTGGCTGGTGCGGGCAGCAGAGGGCGCATGCGCCTGGCCTGACTGCCTGCAGCCTGCTCAGACATGGTGCCCCATCCGTCAGCATCCCCTTTTGGTCTTCAATATGATAGCGCGAGAGGAACGGGTTGCTTGAGGAGGGCAGGAATCGGCTTGCGCGGTTAGGAACCTCAAAGTTTGTGGTTCGTGTACTGTAACTGCAACGTCAGTTGCCGGCCACTACCTAGGTACGTAGGTAGGCACGGAGTACCTTGGCAGGGTAGCTCCTGCTCCCATGCACCTGGCGGCAAGCTGCTGTGGCTGAGCAGCCATCTCTGATTGGCTCAGATCCCAGCATACACCTCGCACCCCATTCGCCACGGAGTGACTCCCGAGGCGGGCTCGGGCAGGTTCAGTTTCCTGTGTGCCAAGAGCGATCACGCCTGTAACTTGGTCCGCGCTGCCGCTTTCGAGATTGGCTACATCTACTACGGCACGTTACCAGCCTCTCAGATCTGGCACGGTATACCTTTAACAACTGCTGATAGCAGTCATGCAATCATATATACTATATGTTAGTGGGTCGGTCCCTGGGAGTAAATATTTGCGAATTATTTGCACAGCACAGTTTCAGATCGCTTCTGTACCCAGGTCACGGTAGTGTGACCTCAACGCTGAGAGTCGTTTGAAGTGATCGAGAAACCTCGCTTCAATTTACATGGTGTTTACGGAGGTATATTTAGCAAGAAGGACCGCCACATAACACGCCCAATCGTCACCTCAAAGAACCAACTGGTGACCTGAAGGGAGCTGATGCTCGAGTCGATGGATCGATTTTGGAACCAGGTGGGAAGTACTGATGACGGCCATACTAAGTTACAACCTCACGATATACGCCGTTTCTGAAGAAAGGCACCATACCACCAACCACACAGAAATGGACGGTTGTGCATTCCTATTATGCTCAGATGGGCGGCCTTGTATTATCTGGCAAGGAGCATGGGACTGGCACCGTCACCGCATCCCATTTGACTGAGCGGTATGGGAGGTATGAGTGGAATGTTGGGCATCCCTTGATGCACCTCGTCCTGGGAAAAGACGACATTCAAGACAAGAGTAAGGCGGACTGGCTCCTAAAAAGCCTTGCTATTTTACAGGTTACATGGATTATCGTCAATGTGATCGTCCGCCATACCACAGGCCTTCCTATATCGCAGATTGAGATTGCCACTGTGGCCTTTGCAATCGTCGCAGTGTTGATATGTCTAGCCAACTGGTGGAAACCCAAGGACATCTCCCGACCGACCATGTTGCAGTTCTGTGGCTGCGGTAAACGATCCGGTCATTTGCGAGCTAGGACGCAATCTTTCACCCAGCGGATCCTGCCGCCAAGCGAGGCCATCGACAAGGCGGAGAAGGGTGTGCCACGCCATATCAATAGGGTAGCTAACGATGTTCTCTGGATGGAAGGCGATATACGCCTGCTGTTCTACCTGATGGCCGGGTCGTCATTTATTTTTGGCGCCTTGCACTGTCTTGCTTGGAACTTCGAATCCCCCACACAGGTCGAGCTTATCTGCTGGCGAGTCGCGAGCCCAGTGTCAGCCATTCTGCCCATAGTGGCTTTGGCCATCAGCACGATCCTAGGCCATTTAGCGGCTTCTAAATCCTCACAACGCAACATCCCAACCAAAGATTTGCGCAGAGCTCAACCTGGTTCTTCTGGATAAACAGAGAAACATTTTGTTGAGGCCTGATGTTACATATCGGACTCGGAAAGCAGTCCTTGTTTTCCCGAGGACGCCAAAACTGTTGAGTGACTGGGACGAAATCAGTAAGTATGGTAAGACTCCAGAGAATCGGAACGATCGCGCCCACATGATTCAATCGGCTGTATCTCTGTCAGATATTGGTCCCTCGATAAGAGGTCAAGTGACACATTCTTGGAAGGACATGGCCGAAAAGGCTAGAACTAGTAAGAACATACCACAGAGACTCGAGAGGGCTCGAAATTTGGCGCGACTACGAAAACTTTGCCAAGAGCGAGGACCTTGATTGGATTCCTGCTGTTTCCGCGGGCAGCGGCGCTGTGGCTACATGTCTCTATCAAATACTGGACGTGGTTGAGAAGGTCTCGACACGGGTAGCCAAGTTCAAGAAGTGGGCCGAGCGAGTATCAAGTCTTGTTTCCATCACCTGTTTCATCCTTTACACTGCAGCGCGCCTCATCATCCTTGTCCTTTGCTTCACTTATCTACGGGCCGCTCCAGCGAGGCTCTATCAAGACAACGTGTGGACTCGGTTTCTGCCTAAAATCTCACGATTGCTGGTATACGTTGCTAGGAAAGCATCCGAGCATCAGGAAGAGATGCTCTTGCGAATCTGGAGACAGAGGAACTGGGTCGGGCTTCAGGACTGTTGGATGAGGCAGAGTCGCACTTGAACGCATGTACCGAAAGAGACATGTGTGTGGAGGCATACGAATGGAATTGAAAGGCATATGATGCTCGGGTGGAGGATTCTGGACCGGAGAGTGGCTGTAATCTTATCAAAATCACTGTTCAAACACGACGTGTGGGCCAGCAGGAGACAACTTCATATCGAATGTCATCTTATATAATATTTGCGGATTGTACTCTGTGGTTGCACTTATAGCCCGGCTGTCCAGATTAACCCACTGTGTAGACGCGCCATGAATGAGAAACAGCAGGCAGGTTGTCCGCATAGGCGACCGTTGAATAACCTCGGTTTCAGAATAGTGCTCGACACGCCTTTAGTAGCCAAAGCAGACAAACATAACTCCAAAGCCCTTCAAGGGCGAGCCAAGGGGAGTTGACGAGGCTGACATTACACCGCAACAGTGGAGAGAATGACAGGAGATGAGAAGCTTGAGATCGAATAAGAAAACAGTGCGTGTATCAGAACTACTAATGCAAACGCGGTAGATACCAATATTGGAATGAGTTATTAACAGCTGACCCTGTTAAGCATATGCGCGCGCTCCAAGGCCCAGCCCTGTCTGACACAGATCTGAAAATCGTCCCCCAATCTCCTGCCCGGCCTCCTGTCTCGGGGATGCAAGCAAAGGACGGCTGAGGCGGGCACGGCAGTCGGTGCACTTAACCTTTTCGTGCAGTGAATACCACCAGATTTACGTAGATCGAAGCGCCGCCGGGTTCCTCGGCGAAGCCGCAGTGTTGGCAAGTACGACCCTCGCACTTAGAAGGCTACTTTAGTTATCCCCTCCAGGGCACATAGCCTCTCAGAACTTAGATAGAACAATACCAATATATAATTGCTTCCCATATAATTATTATATATATAAGAAACCTATTAATACTAATTAATAATTATAGGCATTATAAATTAATAAGGTAAAAGAAGTAACCTTATAAGGATTTCCCTAACTTAAAAATTATATCCTCCTTATTAGTAAGTATTATATAGCAATAATTACTTCTTTAAGCCTCCTTGCATTATTAAACTTCTTAAATAAATATTATAAAAATTAAATAAATTAAATAATATTTTCTATAATATTTATATAAATATTTATTATTATTTAAGAAATATGCATTAATTATATATAAGATTTTATTAAAATAAACTTATCTTTAACTCTTCTTTAAAACTTAATAAAACTTAATAAAAACTTTATTTTATTAATAAATAAAGCTTATAATTATTATAATTATTAAAGCTAATATAATGCTATATTATAAGTAAATATAAATTATGTTTTTAATTAATATAAAAGAACTTAATAATAAAAAAAAGCCTTAAATTTTAAGGCTTAAAGGAATTAATAATGTTTTTCTTTTAATAATTATAACTTACTTATTATTAAATTATTATTATTAACTTATTCTTAAATATTATTTATTTTATTAATATTTCTTTATTTTATTAATTTTATTTATTATAATATTTATTATAAAAACTTATAAGTATAATTAATAATGCTAAGAAGTTATAAATTTTTATTAAAAAGTATATAATTAATAAAATATTTATTTAAACTTTAATTAACTTAGCTTATTATAAATATATTAATTTAAAATTATAATTTATAATCTTTATATAAAAAACATTAATAAAATACTTAATTACTTATTTAATAAATACTTTAATAAATTATATATAATAAAATCTTTATAATAATAATTTTTTTATTATTTATTATAAAAATTATATAATATAAATATAAGTAATATTTAAAGTATTGCTAAATCTTTATTAATAATACTTAAAAGTTTTTCTTTAAATGCAAGGTATTTATATAAAATATACTAATTAACTTATAATATTATAATTAATTACTATAGCTTAAACTAAGAAAAAATTAAAATAAATTAATAATAAGCTTTATAATGCCTTATTAATCTTAAAATTAAGTATAAATATATATTATATATAGCTTTAAAAATAATAATTATAAGCATAATCCTTATAAAAATTATAAGTAGGCTTTAAATAATAATAATTATTAAAAGGATAATTCTTAAAATAACTTTTATTATTATTATTAACTTTAAATATATAATTATAAAACTTAAATTTAATAATATAATTTATTAAAAATTAATATAATTAACAAAGCTTATTATTATTAATAAAAAAATAAAAATAAAGTTTATATTAAAGATATATATTATATTTAACATAATCTTAAGCTATCTTAAAAATATCTTTATTAAATAAAAAGTATAATTTATATAAAACTTTTTCTTTATAATATATTTTTAATAAATACTTAAATTTAATAAAGTTAATATTATTTATAAAAATTTTTAATAACTTTTATAAGTATATTAAGAATTTATATAATTTATTAAATAATAAAATAAAGATATTTTTTAATATTTATTATTATATTAAAATTTAGTTAAGTTAATTTTATATAATTTTTCCTTAAATACTTAAAAACTAAGTTAAAGCTTATTATCTTTATTTTATAAATTAAATTAATATATTTATAATAATATACCTTAAAATTAAAATATATTTTAATATAAATCTTAATTATTAATATTATTATATAAATTAAATAATAATAATATTTATAAAAATAAAAGTATAAAACTTAAATAAAAATTTATATAAGGTTTTATATTTAATGCTTAATAAGTTATAACTTTATTAATAAGTATTAAATTAAAATTATATTAAAAGAAATAACTTAAAAATAATAATAATTAAAGCTTATAAAGAAGTTTTTAAGCTAAAAATAACTTTTTTTAACTTAGCTTAAGTATATAAAGAGTTATTTTTAAATTTAAGATTTATAATAAAAATATAACTTAATTATATAATTATAATTTATATTATAAATAAAGTTTTAAATTAATATTATATTAATTATAAATATAATAGCTAAAAGCTAAAGAAAAAATAATAATTATAATTTTAAATATTTTAAAGAAATTAAATATTTAATTAATTAAATTTAAGTTATTTAAGCTTTAAATAACTAAGATTTTATAGTATTAATTATAAAGCTTAAAGTAATAATATTTATAAAAAAAGAGGAGAATAACTTTAAAAGAAAAGATATTATATTTATAAAAAGAAAGAATATTAATTAATTAAATATTTAATTAATAAATAATATTTAATAAGAAAAAGTTACTTAATATAATATAAATATAAAAGTTATAATAATACCTTTAATACTTTTTTAAGTAAGTTTAAGAAATATAAGATAAATAATAAAAATAAATTTTATAAATATAAAGATAAATAAAATTAAAATAATAATTATAATAATAATGCTTATATTATAAAAGTAAGACTTAATAAAGAAATTTATTATATAAATATTAATTTTTTAATTAATAAAATATTAATATATTAAATTATTAAAGATAATATTTTTTAAATAAAAATAATTATTATAGCTAGTTAATTTATCTTAAAGAATAAATATAATTAAACTTATTTTTAAGGAATGTAATAAAATATAAAACCATTATTAATATTTATAGCTAAATATAAGTAATTCCTTGCATTATAATAAGAAAAGTTAAAGTATTAAATTAATATAATTATTATAAAAAAAGCTAAAGTTAAATTTAATGTTATGGGCTGGCCCTAAAGGGGCTGCAGGCTGGCTAGCGCCTTCTTCCATAAGCTGCAAAAGCAGCAATTAATTAAGCCAAAAGGTATGTAATAATCCAAGCTCCCTTGGATTACCTAGCCACATTATATAAGGCTTGGGCTTCCAGCCTAAGCTCATTACATAGCCCCTTCCTTCAAGGCTCCCTCTTTATATAGTGGTATAACTACCCTTAAGGCTTACTTGCAATATCGCCTTTTTAAGCTAGGGATCTTCTTTATAAAAGGGGTGCCTGTATTTACTTGCGGCAAATATAACTTAAACCCATAACCTTAAAGCTTAAATTATTTATTATAGGCTGGCCTTAAAGGGGCTATAGGCTGGTTAATGCCTTCTTTTATAAGCTATAAAAATAATAATTAATTAAGCTAAAAGGTATATAATAATTTAAGCTCCCTTGGATTACCTAGCCATACTATATAAGGCTTGGGCTTCCAGCCCAAGCTCATTACATTTAATAATAAAATAACTATTAATTTACTTAATATTGTTAGTAGGTGTAGGGAATTACGTGAGAAATGGTATTGCGCTAAATTCCGGCTAGCTATAAAAAGCTAGCTTTTATGCTTATTCTAAACATTCTTTTAAGAAATTAATTTTTTTCTTTTTTATATATATTTAATGCTTTAATTAAGCTTTTCTTATTTTTAAGAATTTTTAAAATATTTATCTTTTCCCTTTTTTTAATTCCTTTTTATTCTTATTTTCTCTCTTTATTGCGTTAAAACTCCTCCTTAAGTTACTCTTAAAAGGGTTTAATAAAACTTATTTTTTATTATTTAAATAGCTTATTTTTATTAATAATTTAGCTTAAGCTAATTTTAATTTTATATATCTTTAATTAATAATAAGAAAAACAGAAAATTAGCTATAAGTTAGTTATTTATTAATTCTTTTTTTTTTCTTATTTTTATATTAAATATTGCTAAACTATTTTATATTTTAGCTTAAAGCTTTAATTAAAGTTTATATTTATCTTTAACTTATTATAAAAAAGAATTAAATATAATTAAACTTGCAATAATATTATAAATATTTTAAGATTATTTTTTAATTTTAAGATACCTTTTATGCTTTTAATATTTAAATAAAATATTACCTTAATTTTATATTAATATATTATTAAGCTTTAAATTTATTTTAAGTTTTTTATTAAAAATTATACTTAAAATATAATAATAATATAAACTTAAAATTAAAATAATAAATTTAAACTTTATAAATATTACTTAATATTAATTAAAAATACTTTAAATTCTTAATTAATATTTATTATTATTATTATAACCTTAAGTTTAAAGTAAAAAAGGCTATAATATAAAATTAAAATACTTACTTTACTTACTTATAAGTTTAATAAGTAATATTATATTATATATTTTTATATTAATTAAATTATATAAAAGATTTAAACTTAAAGTATAACCTTATTTAAGTTTTAATTAAACTTAAATTTAATTTATTAAGAGTTTAATATAATATTAATAAGTAAAATATTAAATATAAATTTAAGGGGCTTTCTTTATTATAACTTTATAATTCTTATTTCTTAATAAAATATCCTTTTATTAAGTTTATTTTATTTATTATATTTATTAATACCTTTATTTTTTTAAACTTTAATTTAAGTATTTTATAATAATATTAAAAATAAATTTCTTAAAAGTAATTACTTTAATTAAAAATATTATTATTTTTAAGTTTCTTTATTTTATTATTATCTTAATAAAAGTTATTATAATATATATATTATACTTTTAAGCTTAAAGTCCTTTTAAACTTATTTTATTTTAAAAATATCTTTAAATCTTAAAAACTATTTATTTTTTTTACTTAAAGTTAAAAAAGGAATCTTAAGAAATTTATTAAAAAAAAAGAAAATTTAATTTTACTTATTATTAATTAAAGCATTAGCCTTATTTTAATTAAATTCCATAATTTATTATTAATAATAAGTTAAAAACTTAAATTAATATTTTAAAAGTTTTACTTTTTATTAATATAATAATTTTATTATAAATAGTTTTATTTATAATTTATAATTTAAATATTTTAAAGTTTAATAAAATTAATATTATTAAGATTTTAAATAACCTTAAAATTATTATTTATTAATTTTCTTATTTAAATAATTAAATTTTAAAATTATTTAAGTAATATTATATTATTTTAAACTTAATAAAAATAATTAAAAATATTATTATTAAATAATTTATTTAAAAAAATTAAAAAAAAAAAGCTTTTTACTTTTTATAAGTTTAATAATTAAACTTATTATATAAATTTAATTATAATTATTAAAAATATTATTTATAATAACTTTTATAATAATTTAAAAATATAAAAAAAGAAAATTATAAAATATAATTAAAAACTTAATAATATAAATAATACTTTTTTTATTATAACTTAACCCTTTTATAAAATGCTTTTATTATATTTAAAAAAGTAGCTAATAAAAAAAGGAATTATTTATAAATTAATAAGAAATATTCTTTAATTAAATTTTAAATATACTTTATTAAAAATTATTAATTAAAAACTTAAGTATTTTAAGTAAGATAAATATTTATTTATATAAAATAATTTTAATTAAAATTTACTTAGTTTAAAAAAATTAAATTTCCTTTAAAAAAGTTAAAATAATTTTAATTTTTTAAATTATCTTTAAAATAAAAATTCATAAGCTTAATAATTTTTATTTAAATTTAATTATATTAATATTATTAAAAAATATAATTAAAATTTATAAAATATAAATAAACTTATTAAAAAGTTTATAAAGTTAAAACTTAATTTAATTAAGTTTAAAAATAAATTTAAGTTATTTTAATAAAATATTAAAGCTTTTTTTTATAATAAATAATAAAGTAATTTTAAAATAATTAAGCTAAAAATTATAAATTTTATTTAATAGCTTTTAATAAAATTTAATTAAAGTAATTTTAATAATAATAAAATATAAGCTATAATTTTAATATTTCTTTTTAAAAAAAATAAGTTATTTAAAGTTTATTATAATTATACTTTTTAAAATTATAATATATATTAATATAATAAGCTTAAATAACTTTTTTTAAATAATTTATTAATAACTTTTAAGCTAAAGAAATTATTAATATTCTTTAGCTTATTTAAAAATATTTAAGTTAACCTTTTAAAGTATTTAAATTTTATTTATATTTAATTATATTATAATTAAAATAATTATAATTTAAAAAAATATATTTATAATTAATTAAAGTTTTTATTTAAAAAAGGAAGGTTTAATTTACCTTATATAATTAAATATTATAAGTTTATTAAAATAAATTCTTTATTTAAAAAAAAGGCTTTATTAAAAGCCTTAAAAATAATTTAAAAGCTTAATAATTAAAAGAAAGTTAGCTTAATTTTAATAATTATAAATTTTATAAATTATATAATTTATATTAAAAAAAAGCTTATAATTATAAATAATAATAAATTTTCTTAAATAAATATTATTATAATTAAAAAAAATATATAATTAAGAATATTAAAAATTAAAATAAAGTTATAAAAATTATAAAAATTAATTATACTTAACTTAAAAACTTTAAAAAGATAAAAAATAATTAATTTTAAATTATTAATAATAAGTTATAGCTAAAAAATAAAAAGAAAATAAAAAAAAAAAAAAACTTATTTATTAATTAAAATTAAATTTAAAAGAAAAATATTAAGTTTTTTATAATAAAAGCAAGCTTAATAAATATAATAAACTTAAAATTAAAAAAATATATTATATAACCCTTATTATTTAAAAAAAAGCAGCTTAAATAATTTTAATTATAATTATTAAAATAAATATTATAAATATTTTAATGCTTAATAATATTAATTTAATTTTAATTAGGTACTTATTAATAGTATAATTTAAAGTATATATTTTATTAAAAGTACTTTTTAAATTAATATATTTTAAAAATTATGCTAAAAACCTATTTTTTAAAATTAATATAATTACTTTTTTAAAAAATAATATTAAAATTAATACTTTAATTAATTTATTATAAATTATTTAATATTAAGTTAACTTTATTATTATATTTATTATAAATATAATTAATTAAGAATATTTTAATTTAACTTACTTAATAATTTATATAAAGGTAAATAATTATTTTTTATAACTTACTTTTTTAAATATTAAAATTAAAATAAATTTTTTATCCTTATTATATTATAAATATAATAAACCTTTATATGCTTTACTTAATAATATAAACTTAATAATATATAATAAAGATTTTTTATTTTTAATTAAAATTATAAAAAAGTAAATTTATATTAATTTAAATAAAATTAAAGCTATATTCTTTATTATTAATAATAAAACTTTTAATATTTTATATTATATCTTTTTAAAAATATTCTTTTTCTTAAATATAAACTTAATATTTAAATAATTAAAAAAATACCTTTATACTTATTTTATTTTTAATAATATTAAGGTAATATATAATTTAAAATAAAAAAATTAAAAGCCTTTTAAAATAACTTTACTTAAAGAAACTTAAATTTCTTAAAAATATTTATTAACTTTTAAAAGCATTTTTTTACTTTCTTTAAGCTTTAATTAAAGCTTAATATTAATTAATATATTAATTATATTAATTTATCTTAATATTAAAATAAAAAAAAATAAAAAGGTTTTAAATATTCTTTTAAATAAAAATATAAAAAGTTTAATCCTTATATTTATAAAAAACTTTTAAGCTAAAGTTTAAAAAATTTATTAAATTAAAGAAAAAAGTTAATAAATATTAACTTATATTTATAATATTTATTTATAAAAAAAAATTATATATATTAAAAAATAAATTAATAAAATTCCTTTTATTTTAATTATTATTAAATTAATTAATAAAATTATTTAATTTTTAATTAAAACTCTTTATAAATAAATAAGTATTAAAGTTTATTTTATAAATAATTATTCTTTTAATAATATTATTTTTAAAAGCATAATTAATTAAAAACTTACTTATAAAAAAGGAATAAAATTAGCTATAAATAAGAATTATAAAAATAAATATAATGCTTAAATTTAACTTAAGTTCTTTTTAATTAATATGGAATTAAGATTAATACTTAATTAATTAAATACTTTTTTATAAAAGAATTATAACTTTTTTTTAAAATAAAAAAAAGAAATATTTATTTATTTACTTTTTAATTAAGAAAATTCTTTAATATAAAATTAATTTTATATTATTTAAATTAATATTAATATAGCATTATTATAATTTATTTAAATAATTCTTTATAAAGCATATTAAATAAAAATAATTTAGCTTTTAAAAGCCTTAAGAAAAATAATTATTAAAATGCTTAAAAATTAATAAGCTAATAAAGTTATTAAAAAATCTTATGCTATTTATAAAAATTAATAATTTCTTATAAAAAAAAGACTTTAATTATTAATTTATTAATAATATTTTAAAAGCTAATAAAGTTATAATTAAAAATATTTTTATTTTATTATTAATAAATAAGTTTATTAAAAAGTTTATAATATATAAAATATTATTCTTTTTTAACTTTTTCTTAAAATATAATTAAATTAAATTAAATAAAAAAAGTTAAAATATTATAACCTTTTTTATTTTAATTAAATTATTTTAATAATATAGCTTACTTATAAAAATTATAAATTTTATTACTTAATTTATATAATATATAAACCTTTTTTTAATAATATTATAATTAAAGGTTTAAAAATAAATTATAAAAATAAAGAAATACTTACCTTATTAAAAGTTTAAAAATATATAGCTAAATATATTAAGAATTTTAATAATATTTTTTATAATTTTAAGCTAATTAAAAAAATAATTAATATTATTAAATTAAAATAATATAAATAATAAGTTAATATTATTAATTATATTTATAAAATACTTAATTAATTTTTATTAAATAAAAAAATTATTAAAATTAATAAATAAAATACTTATAAAAATATAATTAAGCTTAAATCCTTTTTAAGCTTATTAAACTTTTATAAAGTATAAATGCCTTTTTATAAAATTATTATTAAGTTATTATTTAATCTTTTAAAAAAAAGTATACTTTATTAATAAATTTTAAATTATTAAAAAGTTATAAATGCTTTTAAAGCTATAATTACTTTAAAGCTATACTTTATTAATATTAATTATTTTAATAATAAAATTATTTTTATAATAAATATAAGTTTTAAGAAATAAAGTATATACTTTATATAAATTAAAAATAAATTATAATATTTAATTTAATATAAAAATAATATTTAAATAAAAGTTAAAAAGCTATATAATATAATAAAATAAAAATATAAAGTTATTTTATATATAATTAAGTATTTATGCTTTTATATTTATAATATTTACTTTACTTTAAAAATAAATTTAAATATCTTAATTTAATAATTAAAAAGATTTACCTTAAATATATTAAGTATTAATATTATAAAGTAGCTAGCTATAATTAAAATATATAATTTTATTATTTATTATATTAAAGATTTTAAAAATATTATTATAAATATACTTTTTAAAAAGCTATTAAAGCTATTAAATAAAGTAAATTATAAATTTAAAAAAAATATTAAAAATTAATATAATGCTTTTTTTAATTAATTATCTTAATTTTAATTATTTAATTAAGAATTATTATTACTTAATAATTATTTTTAATTAAAAAAATTACTTAAAATTGCTTAATATCTTTATTATAAAACTTATTTTAAAAACTTAATATTATAATAATAATTATTTTTTTATAAAAAGGCTTATTATTTCTTTATTTATAAAAAAACTTTTTAAAAATAACTTAAAAAGAATTTATTATAATAATAAGTTATTAATAACCTTAATTAAAAATAAGAAATTATTAAAAATTGCTATACTTCTTTTAAGCATTATAAAAAAAATATTACTTATTTTTAAATTTAAGTTATATATTATTAAAAAAAGAATATATATTAATATTAAAAAGGTTATTATTAATTATCTTTATTATAATAAATAAAATATTTAAATTTATAATAATAAAATTATTTTAATTATATTAAATTAATTATTTATTAAAATTTATATTAATATTTAATATTTACCTTTTAATTAAAAATATAATAAGCTAATTAAAAGATAATATAACTTAATAAAATAAATTAAAGCTATATTTTTTAAAATAATTAACTTAAAAAGCATTAAGAAGTTCTTTATTTAAAAATTCCTTTTTAAATAAGAGCTTTTAATAAAAGTAATAATAAATAAAGAATAAAAGAATATAAATTAATTTACTTAATATTTTTTAATAATTAAAATTAAAATTATAATTTTAATATATAACCCTTATATTAATAATATTATTAAATATAAATACTTTATTATTATTATTATTATTAAAAAAATACTTAATAAAAAGATTAAAGGCTAAGTATAAATCTTATTTTATACCTTTTTTATTAATTAAACTTTATTTAAAAAATTTTATAAAAAGAATTCCTTTTATTTTCTTTATAGCTTTAAATTAATTATTTTAATTAAAATTATTATTTTTATATAATATATTTAAACTTAAACTTTAAATATATTTACTTAAAATGCTTTTAATTCTTAACTTTAATTACTCCTTAATTTCTTATAAAATATAAAGGCAGCAATTAAATTAATTTTAAATTATAAAAAGAAAGTTATATAATAAGATATATATTATAATTTCTTTTAATTTATTTTTTTAAAAAAAGATAACTTAATTTTACTTATTAATAAATAAAGAAAAGCTAATTATTTTTTATTTTAAAAATTAACTTATTATTAATTTAATTTTTTTATTATTTATAAGATTTATTATAATAATATTTATAAATTTTAAATACTTAATAATATTTATCTTTTAAATATATTTTTATTAAAATAATTAAAAAAATTTATTAATTATTTTAAGATATAAAAACCTAAACTTTATTTACTTTAAAAAACTAACTTTATAAGTATTATAAATAATAATCTCTTTTTAAATATTTTAATAAATTTTAATTTATTTAACCCTATTTTAAATAACCTTAACTTTAATTATTATTATTAAAATTAATTAAATATATTTTTTTATTTATTACTTAAATATATTAATTATTTATAATCTTAAACTTATTAAATTCTTTAAACTTTAATATTTAAAATATTAAACTTATAATATACTTATATATAAAATAAAGAAACTTAAAAAATAAGCTTTTATAATTTATTAATATTTCTTTATTTTAATTAAATAACCCTTAATATTTTTAATATAATTAACTTAGCAATACTTTTAAATCTTAGCTTAAATATTTATTTAAGGGAAGGGGGTTATCTTTTCTTATATATATATATATATATATTTATTATAATATAAAATTTCTTTTTTTTTTTTATATGCATTTATTTACTTAATTAAATTTAACCTTAAGTTTAAATATAAAATATTATATTTTTAAAAAATGCATTATAAAATTTACTATATACTTATTTATTATTTTCTTATTAAAATTAAAAACTTTCTTTTTTTTTAATAACTTAATTTACTTTTTTCTTTTTCTTTTTATTTTAATTACTATTTATACTTTATTAAAAGCTTATTTTTATAATTAATATAATAAAAATTTTATATTATAAAGTTATAATTATTAATTTTAAATAATATTAGCCTTTTTATTTTAAATAATATTAAAGTTAATTATTTCTTTAAGCTATGTTATTTTATTAATAATAATTATAAAGCTAAGTATATTCTTAAACTTTATTTATTTAACTATTATAATCTTTTATACCTTTTTTATATTATTATATTTATTAAAAGTATAATTAAATTTCTTAATATAATAAATATAATTAATATAAATATTATTATAAAAATTATATAAAAAGTAATAATTAAAAAAGGGAATTATAATAAAAATATTTTTATTTATAATTAAGGAAAAGTTATAATTTATACACTTTAAGCAATATTTATAAAGAAAAGCATTTTAATAGCTATAAAAGGCTATAAGTAAAACTACTTAATAATAATAATTAAAATAATTATATATTATTATTATATACTTTTTATAAAAAGCTTTATTACTTTCCTTAATAATAATAATATTTATATAGCTTTTAATTAAATTCTTAATATTATTTAAAACCCATTCTTTTTATAATTTATTAAGAAATTTATTAAATAATTCCTTAATTGCTTTTTTAAAGATAAAATTAATAAGTTATTAAGTAAGATATTAATTTTATTTAATATTAATATTTTATATATATAAATGCTTTTTATAAAAGCATTATAAAGAATAATTTTAATAAACTAACTTTTATTAAAAATATCTTTTAGCTTAAAAAAAGTATAAATATTTTTAATTAAGATTTATTTAGCTTATAAATTATAATAAATAACTTAAAAAAGAAAAGAAAAATCCTTTTATATTAAATCTTTTAATTTTAATTAAAAAAAGTTTAATAATAAAAATGCTATTATAAAAAGATATTTAAGAATAAGAAAATTATAATATTTTGCTTTAATTTTAACTTAATTTAAAGGCTAATTAAAGTTAAAAAAATATTAAAAAAAAAAAAGAAAAAGAAACTTAAGGAAAAAAAGGAAATTTATATATATAAAGTTATTATAATAAGAAGAAATAAGTAATATTAATAATAAGCTACCTTATTATTAAAAAAAAGTAATTTATTACTTTACTTTTAATTAAGGTTAATTTATTATTAAAAAAAAGTTACTTATTTTTAATTTTTTATTTATAAAAAAGTTATTTATTTTTTTATTATAAAGGAATTTTAGTTAAGTAACTTATTTTAATTTATACTTAATAAACTTATAAATTAAAAGAAAAGTACTTTATAATTAGCTATTATTTAAGAAAAATAAAAGATTATATATTTTTTTATTTTAATTATTAATAAAATAATAAATTAATAGCTTTTAATAATAACTTATAAGCTTTCTTATTACTCCTTTTTTTAAATTAATATAATTATTTAACTTAAAGGTAGTAAGTTATTAGCTTTTATTATTTTAACTTATATATATTATTATATTTATTTATTTATAGCTAAGCCCTTTTTCTTTTTTTTTTTCTTTTTTTTTTCTTACCTTTATTATTATTAATTAAAAGTTAAAGGTTAGCTATTACTTAATTATTTTAATAATAATATGCTTTTAATATATTAATTTTTTTTTTATTTAATTCTTATTTAAAGATAAATAATAATTATTTATAAAAGTTACCTTAAGCTATAATTAAATATTAATTATATTTCTTTTTTATTTTTAACTTTCTTTATTTTAATTATTTATATAATAATTTTTAAAAATATAAGGCTCTTCTTATTATTATACCTTTCCTTTTTATTATTTAACTTTTATTATTTACTTTTTACTTTATTATTTATTTCCTTTACTTTTTTTTTTTATAATTAAAAGCTAAGATATTTTTTAATTAAAAAAATAAGGCAAAGAAGCGCTTTTAATTATTTTTATATTATAAGATATTTTAAAATCTTAATATCTTAATTTTAATAATTAAGCCTATTAATTTAAAAAAAAATAATTTAATATTAATAATTTTAAAACTTCCTTATTTTAATAACTTTAAAGATTTACTTAATAAAGCATTATAATTTTTAAATATTATAAATATTTAAAATTAATAAAACTTTATTTAAAAAATAAATATTAACTTTTTTAAAAATCCTTTTAAAATAAAAATTATTATAAATAAGGTTTACTTAAATAATATTTAATAATCTTAAACCCTTAATTAGCTATTATTTTTTAATATAAAATAAATAGCATTTAATAATAAGCTTATAAAAATAATATAAAAATATTTTTTAAGCATTAATCTTTATCTTAAGCTAAAAAAACTAGCTAAGTTAATAAATTTAATAAAATAATATTAAGCCTTTTTTATTTTTAATTTCTTTAATATAAAAGAAATGCTTTATAAATATAAAAAATTAAAAACTTAATATATTATAATTTTTATAACTTAATAGCTTTTTAACTTTTAAAATATTATATTCTTACTTAAAAAATCTTTATATTATAATTATACCCTATTTAAGAAATATTTAATAGCATAAATTAATAAAATATTATAAATTTATTATTATATTTATTTATATATTTATTTATATATTTAATTATTAAATAATAATAATTTTTAATAAAATAAAAAATTATTATTTATTATAAAATAGTTTTATATTAAGAAATAAGAAAAGCAAAATAAATAAGAATATTAAAGCGCTTATTTATAAATATTTAATGGCTATCTTAAAAAATAAAATATAAGATTTTAATAAAGAGTTTGCATTAAGATTAAAATAAATTAATAAAATATTTTATAAATAATATGCTATTAAGTTTATTAAAAATTACTTTAAGGAAAATTAAAAAAAGAATAATTAAAAAGTATAAAATTAAGCTAAAGCTTTTTTAATTAAAATTATATATTATAAAATGCTTAAAGCTATTATTAATATTATTACTTAAATATTTATTATTTAATTAAAGCTTAATAAAATTAATAAAGCTATTTAAATACTTATATTAATTTCCCTTATTAAGATTTATAATATAAAAGTAATTAAAATAAAAAGTAAGCTTTTATTATAAAGAAATATTATTTAATAATAACTATTTAAATTACAATATATTAAAATTATTATTAATTATAAAAAGGGTATAAAAGAAATAATATGTTTAATATAAATTAATTTAATAATTTAATTTTAAATATTTAATATATAATAAAGTATAAACTTTTAAATAACTTAAAATTAATTAAATATAACTTTAATTAAATAAACTTTTAATTTAAGCATTGCATTATAAAATATTTTAAAATTAATAAGGAATACTTACCTTAATATATATAAAAATCTTTTTTACTTACTTATTTTAATAATAAATATAAATAAAACCTAAAGCATGTTAATTAATTTAAAATAATTAAAATAATAATAAAGTTTATTTAAAAATAATTTAAAAGGCTTATAAATAAGCTAGCTAAATAATTAAATATAAAATATAAATATTAAAAGTAAAAGTATTATAAAAAGTAAAAATAAAAGCAAAAGCTTTATAAAAAGTAAAAATAAAAGTTAATAAAGCTTATATATTATATTTAATATAATAATTAAAAAAAAGAATAAATTTACTTTTTATTTTATAAAGATATTTAAATTTTTAATAGCTATATTAATATTAGCTATTAAAACAAACTTTAATAGCTAGAAAAATATAATTAATAAATATATTACTAAGCAAGTCTTAAAAACATTTAAAGCTTTTATAAAAAAATAAAAGCTATAATAAGATAAATAAATAAGAAATTAAAAATAATAATAATAATTAAAATTATAATAAAATAAATTTTAAAACTTATAAGCTTAATTAAAAATAATAAAGTTTTATTTTAATAGTTTTTATAATACTTATTATAAAATACTTAAAAAAAAGTATATTAATAAGTATAAGGAATTATATAAAAAATAATATTACGCTAAATTTTAATTAACTATAAAAAGCTAGCTTTTATGCTTATTTTAAATATTCTTTTAAGAAATTAACTTTTCTCTTTTTATATATATTTAATGCTTTAATTAAGCTTTTCTTATTTTTAAAAATTTTTAAAATATTTATCTTTTCCCTTTCTTTAATTTTCTTTTATTCTTATCTTCCCTTTTTATTGCATTAAAACTTCTCCTTAAGTTACCCTAAAGAGGGTTTAGCAAAACCTATTCCCTATTATTTAAGTGGCTTGTTTTCAATATAATAAAGGTTTCTACCTTAATTAATTATATTAACTTTTATATTATTTAAATATAAACCTTATTCTTACTTTACTTAATAAATATAAATAAGTTTTAAGTATATTATAATAATATTATAAATAAAATAATTTTTTTTAATAATATAATTATTATATTAATATTTAAAAAATAAGGTTACTTATAATTTTTCCTAAATTAAATTATTAATGCTATATATTTTTTTTAAAGATAAAAATAAAGAAACTTTATTATTATTTTAAATATTTATTAATAAATTAATTATATTAAATACTTAAAAAAGCTAGTAATTTAAATATTAATAAATAAGTAATAATAAAGATTAAAAAGATATATTATTATTATTAAATAAATAAACTTATATTTAAGTATTTTAAGTTTATATTATATAATAATTATAAATTTAATTATAAAATTTTAATTAATATAATATATTTAAGTAAATATTTAATTCTTTGTATTATAAATTAAGTTATTGCTTTTTAAAGAGCAAAATTCTTAAAATTTATATTTATAAAGATTATATAATAAATATTGCAAATGTTTTAAATTAATATATATTAAGTATTATTAAATATTATTAAATATAATATAGAAATAAACTTTATATTTTTAAAATTCCATTTAAAGATATGAATAATAGGAATTAAATATAAATAAGTTTTTATAAAGGTATATTAATTTATTAAAAAAGTTAAGACATATTATTAAGCTTTTAAATAAGTATATAAATTTTTATATATTAAATTATATAATAATATAAATAATAATATTATTTTATAAATAGCTATAAAAGCTATTAATAATATTACTAAATTAAATAAATTAATTTTTATGCTTTTAGTTTTTAATATTTACTTATAAATATTATATAAGTTATTATTATTAATATTAATATAAAAGTAAGTAAAAGCTATTTTAAAGGCTATAAAAATGCTATAAAAAATTATAATTAAATAATAAGTATAAAATATATTAAATATTAAGGTTAAACTTATCTTTAATATAAAATATTTATTATAATGCAAAGTTTATATATAAAGAAAGAGAAAAGGATAAAAGAGTTTACATAAGGTTATTGCTATAAATAGCTATAATATTTAAGTTAATAGTTATTTAATTATATTATTAAAATAATAATAAGGAAATGTAATCTTTATAAGCTAAAAACTTAGTTATAAAACTTTAAATATAATTTATTATATAATTATTATTATTAAAGATAAAAAACTATATTATTATATTATATATTTTAAAAAAAGAAAATAAAAATTATAATTTAATAATTAAATTAAAATAAGATAAAATTATTATAATATTAGGCTTATTATTTAAAGAGTTTAATAAAATAAAAATCAATAATTTTATTATTAAAGGTATTTTTTAAATTAAAAAATAGTTAGCAAAGTAATATAATAAATATTATTTCTTTAAGTTTTATATAATATAAAAGGTAAAAGATAAAATTATAAAACTTTATAAGAAATCTTAATTTATTATTTAAAGTTATAATAATAATAAAAAGGAATTAATTTTAATATAAAGCTTAATTATTTAAAGAATAAGTTAATAAATAATTTGTATATTTACCCTTTTATTAATTTAAAAAAAAGGCATAATTCTTATACTTTAAGATATTACTTAAATTTAATTTTAAATAAAGTTAAAAATATATAAAATAATCTTTATAAAGTTATTAAAGGAATTAAAGAATAAATACTCTTTAAGTATAATTATTTATATTATTTAATTCTTATATAGCATAGTAAAATTTAATATTTATTAATTTAATATATATTAAAGATATTATTAATAAAAGTATTGGCTGGGTTAATATATGTTGGTTAATAGCAGACTGGTTATATTTAAATTGGCTATATAAAAGGAAGAAGGGTTGCGGCTATAGGCTGCAAAACCTCCCTTTAGCTATAAATTATCTAAGAGTGGTTATATATAGCAGCATATAACCCTTACTTATTAATGCTTTAATGTTAATTGCCCATAATGCTTATTGCATATAATGCTTATCATGCTTAATACTGCTATCCTTTTATAATATATTTATAATTATATTAGCAATCTTTAATTAAGTAATTAATGCATGCCTTTAAAAAGTATATAAAAAAAAGAAGTTAAATTAAACTTAAAATCGCTAAGTTTAAATTTATTAATTAATTAAATTAATTTAAAGATATGCGCTTATTTAATTATGCTAAGTACTTATAAAAAGCAAGTATATAAAAAGGCTTAAGTTGTTATTAAAGGGTTGAAAGTTAATTATTTTATTAAAGTGCGTAATTAATAAATAAAGGTTGTTTTAATAATTATGCATAGCAAATTATTTTAATTACGTTAATTAGTAAAGCATAAATTATTACTTTTGCTATATAAATATTTTATTTATAATGTATTTTATAAATTTATGCTTTTATTGCTTATAATGCTTAAGTTAAATAAGCATTAAATTAAACCCTTAAATTAATAATATTATTATTTAATTTTTAGCTTATAATATATCTTAATTTAGTTTAGCTTTAACTTAATTATGCTTAATTTCCATAATTAAATAAAAATTAATTAATTATAGAAAAAAAATGGGTAAGATAAATTATAAGGGTTAATAAATAAGATATTTAAATAAAGGAGAGAAGTTAAGTATAAGGGATTATTAAAAGATTATTTAATATTAATTAAGTTAATAAATAAAAATATATATAAGATTAATATATAAATATTAAATTGCGAAATTTAATTAAGGATGCTTATTAAATATAAGCTGGTAACTTAAATGCTTATGAAATAATGGTAACCCTTATTATTTAAATTCTTAGTGTATAGGTATTATTATAAAAATCTTAGTTATAAGGTTTGCCCTTAAAAGGAAAGTAATTTTAAATATAAGCTATATTATATTATTTCTTAAGGTAATTTATAGTTAATTAATAAAAGGAAGATTTAAACTTTTATTAGTTTTTTTTTTTTTTTTTTTTTTTATATATATATATTTTTATTAAATAAAAGTAAAGATTAAGTTGCTTTAATAATCTTTTCTTTATAACCTTATTTATAATTAATTTAACTTATTAATTTTTATTAACTTTTATTTAAATATTTTTTCTTAATAATAAATAATATATTAAGCTTTAATATACCTTTTCTTTTTATTTAAATAAATAATTATCCTTAATTAATATATCCTTATACTTTAATTATAATTTTATTAATAATTATAAATTGCTTAAAACTTTTATTTAATATACCCTTTATAAAAGCATTAATTAAGTTATAATTATTAATAATTTATTAAATTTTAAAGATTTTATATTTCTTATATAATTATTAAAATATTATTAAGTTAATTATAAGGCATTTCTTTTTAATTATATTAAGCTTAATTAAGTATTTATATAAAAAGTATAAATTTATATAAATTATAAAAGGAATAATATTAATGCTAAGATAAGTAATAATTTAATATAAAGTAGTTATTAAAATAATATTTATATTAAATTTATAAATTATATTATAAATTTTAAAAGTTAAAATGCTTTTAATAATTTTTTTATATTTAATAAAAGATTAATAAATAATATTATTATAAATATTTAATTTTATAAAGCTATTACCTTAAGTTTTATTAATAAGAATAATAATAAAGCTTATTTAAAAATTAAAGTTTTAATTATTAATAAAAGAATTATTAATAAAGATAAGTAATTAAATTATAATTAAATTAAATAATATATATTATATATTATATTTAAAATAATTAACTTATTATTAAAGCTTTTTATTAAGCTTAATATAATTTTCTTTGCTTAAATTAATAATTTAAATAATTATAAATAAATTAAATATAGCTTTTAATTAATAAATAAAAGTTAAGTAAGTATTATAAGCTTATAATTTAATATATTATTATCTTTAATTAAGAAAGGTAATTTAAATAAAAATAATCTTTATGCCTTAGCTTTTTTAATATATATTAATAATAATATTTTTTATAATAATAATTTTTATATTATTAAAGTTAAGTATTATTTTAAGGATAAGTATTATTTTTAACTTATATTAAATATTTATTTTTTTAATCTTTTTTTTCTTTATTATTAAAAATATTAAAGTAATAATAAAGAAAGTATTATTTATTTATATAGCTATAATATTAAAGTTATTTATATTATTATTTAAGATAAAAAAGTATAAATTATAAATAAAAATAATTATGCTTAATTCTTTATAATAATATTTATAATATATTACTTATTAATATATATTAAACTTAATAATATTATATAAAGATTTAATAATATATATAATAATATTAAAAGAATATTTATTATAAATTTTTAATAATAACCTTACAAGTATTATATATTTAAACTTTAACTTTAATTATAAATAAGCTTAAATAATATTTTAAAGCTTAATATATATTTATTATTAAAAAAGAAATAATATTAAAGTAATTAAAAGTTATTAACTTAATTATTAAATAATAAGGGATTAAGTAAGAATTTTCTTTTTATTATAATTATTATAATTAATTATTATAAGGCATAATTTTTTATAAAGTTTTTTAATTTTATTCTTAATTTTATATATTATTTAAAACTTAAAAAGTTATATATTATTATATATCTTTTTATTATAAAGTATAAATTTAAAGATATAATATTTAATTAAGTTTAATATTTCCTTATAATTAAATTTCTTAAATAAGTTTTTAAATATAATAATTATATTATTTTATTAAAGCTTTAATATAAGTTTATAATTATTTTTTTTATATTAAGTAATAAATATTTAATTAAAAAATGCTTAAATAATAAATATTTATATTAAAAATGCTTTAATAAAAGTTTTTAACTTATTTTTTATTTTTAAAAATTATTTTTATTACTTTAATTTTAAAAAATTTAAGTATATATTTAAAAGATTTAATTTAAAGTATATAATATATTATAAATTATTATTTAATTATAAAGTTTAAACTATAATATTCTTTATTTTATTATAATAATATAATTATATTATTATAAATTAAAAGATTATTAAGCTATTTAAAAAATTTAAAATAAAATTATAATTATTAATAATAAAAAATTTATATAAGCCTTATTATTTATTCTTTTCTTATTATATTTTTATATTGCTTTATAATAATAAACTTAAAGTTTTTATAATAATAAGTTTATTATAAATATTAAAAGTTATATTTATTTATTATTTAATATTTATTTTCTTTAAAAACTTTATTATTATTTTAATAATTTTAGCTTACTTTTATATTAAAAAAGTAAGAGTTAAGTTTTTTATAAAATATAAATAAGCGTTAAAGATAAGTAATATAAGTATAAGGCTTTAAGGGTTATAAGTATTATTAATAGCTTTTATTATTATTTAAAAAATAGCTTTTTTATATAAGTAATAATTAATTTAATATATAAAATATTAAATGCTTATTAAAGAAAAAGATAATAATGTTTAATTTTATTAATAAATTAATAAGCTTTTATTAAAACTTATTTATAAGCAATTTTTATTATTTTATATTATTTTTTAAAACTTAATAAATATAAAGTTTATATTAACATTATAAAGGATTTAATTAAAAAGATTAAGATAAATATTAATTTAATACTTATAAAATACTTTTTATATATCTTTAATTAAAAGTAACTTAAGAAATTAAGTTACTTAAAATATTATTATTAAATTAATAATATAAAAAATAAGCTTATTTTTTAAAAAAATATAAAATATTAATAAATAATTTTATAATTAAAGTTATAATTATTTTTTAAAGTAAACTTAAATCTTTATAAAGTAAAATTATAAAATTAATAATAATAATAAAACTTTATAATAACTTTTAAAGTTTTTATCTTTATATTATATTTAGCGTTTTTTAATAAATAATTAAGATATTTAATTAATAAATATTTAAAATATTAATGCAATTAATATAATTTCTTTTTTATAAAGAATATAATAAGGGTATATAAAAAGTATTATAAATATCTTTATTTTTAAGTAATTAAAAATGTTTTTTTAAAATTATTTAATTATTATTAAATTAATTTATTTATTATATTTTATAAATAAATATATAACTTATTTATATTGCTTATATAAAGTAAAAAAGGGGTATATTTTTTAATAATATAAAATTTAATTAAATTAATTATAACCTTTATTATTATTATTTTTAAAGATAAAGCTTATAATTTCTTATTAAATTTAATAAGTATTTTTCTTATTTATAAGGTATTAATTTAAATAAAAGGATTTTTATATTAAAAAGCAAGGTATTATTTATATTTTATTATAAAGAAGATTGCAATACTTATATTAAAGATAATGCCTTAAAATTAAATATAAGTATATTTTTTAATTAAGGTAAATTAAGAAGTAAAAGTAAAAATAAATATTATATCCTCTTTATCTTTATTAACGTTATCTTCCTTAATAATTATATTTTTTAAGAAGAAATTATAAAGAAAGGCATTATTTATAATAATTTAATAATATATTATATTATTCTTATAATTATTTTCTTTTTTATTAAAGGTAGTTTTTATATTAAGTTTCTTATATTTAATAAAAAATGTAATATAATTAATATTAATAGCCTTATAATTAATATACTTTGCTTATATAAGATATTAATTATAGCGTTATTAATGTTTTATTAATAAGTAATTTAAAAATTATCAATTAATTTTATTATAAATATAATATTTTCTATTTCTTAAAGTATTTTATTAATTATTATAATAAGAATTATATTAAGAATAAAAGCTATTATTATTAAAATTACCTTAATTAAAGTTACTTTAATTAAAATTGCTATAGTTAAAGCCTTTTTAACTATATTTATTATAACTTAATGGCCTATTATCTTAATATTAATAATTAATATAATATGCTTTATTTTCCTTATTATTAGCATTTTAATTATTTTTATTATAATATTAATTAATATTGCATTATAAACTAAATTTAAGAAAAAAACTTAATTTTAAAAATAATAATTTATATAAATATTTAAAATTAAAAAATATATATTATAATTTTAGCATATTTATATAAATATAAATAATTATTATTTATAAGAAATTCTTCCCTTAATAAAGTATATTAAGTGCTTATTAATATATTTATAATTTATTAAATATTATAATAAGAACCTTTTAAGGATATTTATTAATGTTTTTTAAGTTAGCATGCATTTTATTAAATATAATTAAGATTTAATTATAAAAATATTATTAATAATTAACCTTTATATTAAAGTAAGCTTTAAGTTTTAAGTATATATTATAAATAAAGGATTTTATATTAATATAATAAATATAATAAATCTTAGCATAATTTCTATAAATTAAAGAAAATATTATATAAAATTATTTAAGTTTAATATTTACTATTTAATAAATATTAAAAAAGATTTTTATTTTATTATTTAGCAAATTATATAATTTATTGCTTTAATTTTTATTTTTATTTTATATTTTATTAAATTATATATTATTATTAATATTAAGAAGATTATTTACTATTTCTTAAAAAAGTAAGTTTTAATATAAATTATATTCTTATAAAGATTTTAATGCTATAATAAATAGCAATGTTAAATATAAAGTTTTTATTAATTTTTTAAGGGGAATGCTTATAAATTATTCCTTAAGTTATAAAGTTTTTAAGTATTTTAATAAACTTAATTTTTATTAAAATAATATTTCTTAATATTTTAAAGAAGCCCTTATATTTAATTAATTAAGAATTTTCTTTTTATAAAATAATAATTATAATACTTATTATAAGAAAGTTAATTAAATAAAGTTTTATTTTAATTTTATAAATAATTAAGGATAAGGAGGTTATAATCTTTAAAAGTTTTATTATTTTTAATAAAGAAAATTAATTACTTTAGGTTTTAATAAAAAGAAGTAAAAGTTATAAATAATGAAATTATATTAAAAGCTAAGATTTTTTAAATCTTTTAAATAATAAATATTTCTTAAATATTTATTATTTTTAGCTTTTAAAATTAAAGCTATTAAGTATAAAACTTAAAAAGTTTATATATATTAGCTGCCTTATATAATTCCTTTTCTTATTATAAAGAATACTTATTATATATAAGCAATAGTTTTAAATTAATATATTATTTATTAGCGCTTCCTTTAATATTAATTTCTTTCTTTTAAAGAAATTTCTTAAAGTTTTAAATAATCGTTAACTTTTTAAATATTATTATATTGTAATATCTTATTATTTCCTTTATAAACTTAAAAATAACAATATTTACTTAATTAATTATATTATTTGCTTTTATTATTAATTTATCTTAATAGCTAAAATTAATTTATTAGCTTTAAAATTTTTTATTAAAATTAAAGAATAATTAAAGGTTTTATATAAAAGCGTTATTAATATTTAAGGGTATTTTCTTAGCATTATTATTAAATTTAGCCATTTTGCTAAGCTATTAAAATATTTAAATAATTTATATATAAGGGAAAAGAAAGAGGGTAATTAAAGGGATATAATAAAGTTATTTTAAAGCATAAAAAGAAAGTATTAATTATATAATAAAAAAGTATTTATTAAAAAGTATTTATTAACTTAAGTAAATATAAGTTATTATTTATATTAAAATAAAGTAATTATAAATACTTTTAGCATTAATTATATAATAAAATGCATTATATAATTAATAAATTTAAAGCATTATTAAGAATTTAATAATTAATAAGTTAAACTTTTATAATAAAAAGGTTAAGGTATTATTAATTTCTTCTTATTAATTTTAATTATAATATAGCTATTAATACTTAATTAAGTAAAGTTTTATTATTAATAATTACTTATCTTTATAATATTAATATTAATTATTTAATATAAATATTGTAACTTAATTATAATAATTTTTATTATTAATAATTACCGCTTAATTAATAATAATATAAATTTATTACTTACTTACTTTGCTATTTATAATTATTTATAGGTAATTATTAATTAATATTAACTAAGTTAATATATATTAATTAATAATAAACTAATTATATTTAAATTAGCTATATAAAAAGAAGAAGGGTTGCAATTATAAGCTATAAAACCTCCCTTTAGCTATGAACTATTTAAGGGTAGTTATATGCAGCAATACGTAATCCTTGCCTGCCGGTGCTTTAGTGCTAATTGCATATAATGCTTATCGCCCATAGTGCCTATCGTGCCCAATGCTGCTATCCCCCTATGGCACGTCCATAACCATAAAAAGCTTAAGATAAATTACTTTATATATAATCCTTGCTTAATAATTATAAAGCTTATATAACCCTTTAAAATAATAAATATATAAATAAATAATATATTAATTTTATTTATATTAAAATTTTAAGATAAGAAAGAAATTAAGATAAAAGTTATTAAATTATAAAAAGAATTAAAATAAGAGTTAATGCTTAAAGATTTAATAAATTATAATAAGGCTTGCATAATTATAAATATTATTAGCTTAATTATTATTTAATAAAAGGAATAAGTTAATAAACTTACCTTTATTAATGCAATAATTAAAAATATTTCTTAAAAATACCTTAAATAAAAAACTTATAAAGCATATATAGCTTTAATTTATTAATTAAAAGCTTTATATAATCTTTTAATAGCTATATAAATATAAAACTTAAAGGTAAGAAATTATAAAAGCTTAAATATATAATTATTATAATAAATAAATAACGCTATATAAGAAATTAAATATATACCCTTAAATTTTAAAATAATAAAACTTTTTATATTTATAAATAAATTATTTATAAATAATTAAAACTTAATATTTTAACTAAAATATATTAATATTTTTATAAATAAAATTTATAAGGAAATTAAGGAATTTATAATAATAAGTAATATTTTTTATTAATTATTAATAAAGTATAAATATATTACTTAAAGTATATTAATAAGCAAAATTTATAATATAATAAATAAAGTAAATATTGGAATTTCCCTAGCTATAATAATTAAAATAGCTATAAAATAACTCTTATTATTAAATATATCTTTAATTATTTATATAAACTTATATAGCTTATATAAATACCTTATAAAGCTAAGAATAATAAAGAGAAAATACTTTATAATTAATATTATATTATTATAAAAGTCATATAAAATAAAAAAGATTATTAAAATAAAGTAAATAAATAAAACAAATAACTTTATTAATATAATAATAAAATTAACTTTAAATATTATATTATAAAAGCTTATTAATAATAATAAGCTTTATATATAAGTAAATAAATTAATTAAAAAACTTAAAGTAGCTCCTTTTTACTAAGGAAGAAGCAACTTATCATTAATATCTTTTTCTTTTAATCTTATTATTATTAATTATAAAACCTTATACTTCTTAAACTTAAACCCTTAATATAAACTTTAACTTTTTACATTATAATTTAAACTTTTTAATATCATATTATATATAAGGATAACTTTATAATTATTAATATTATTAATAATTATTATTTTAAAATTAATCTTATTATTATTATTACCTTTTATTATTATTTATTAATAATAATATTAAAATTAACTTTTATTAAATTTATTTATAACTTATTAACTTTTCTTATAAATAAAGAATAAATTAATAATTATTATATAATAATTATAAAGTTTTATATTATAAATATTTATTTTAATTATTAAATTCTTATAAAATCTTTTTTTTATTATAATAAAAAATATTAATAATAATTTATAAAAGTTATTTAATATTTTTATTAATATACCTTATAAGGATAATAATAATAAGTAAAATTATTTAATAAATATTATATTTATTACTTATATTAAAGATATACTTAATATAATTATTATTATAATTATTATTAATATAATTAACATTAAAAGTAGCCTTATTATAACCCTTAAATAAAATTAAAATTTCCTTATAAATATTATAATTATAGCCTTAATTAATAAAATAAATATTATAATTATAATTTTAATAAATAATAAAATAAAGGTTATAATTATTATTAAGGTTATAAAAAAAGTTAAAATTACCTTAAATAATAAAAATAAAAATAAGTTTATTAATTTTATTAATTTTTATAATAAAGTTATTATTAATAATGCTTATTTAATAAATATTAATAAAAATATTAATAATAATAACTTTTATTTACTTATTTATTTAATAAATATAAATAAGAATATTAATAATAATAACTTTTATTTATTTAATATTAATAATAGTTTAATTATTATTAATAATAAAGATAATTAAAATTAAGCTAATAAAACCTTAATAAAAATTATAAAGATTATTTTTAACTTTATTATTATATTAAGTATTAAAAAATATAAAATATTTATTAAAATAAATTCTTAAAGAATTATTAAAATTAATAAATTAAAGGTTATAGCTATAATTTAAGTTAAAATACTTTTCTTAAATAATATTATTATAATAATTATTATTTAAATTATTAATAACTTTTAATATTAAGATAAGTAAATATCTTTTAATAATATAATTAAAAAGCTATATATTTATATTAAAAGCATTAAAACTTTTAATATAAAATTATATAGCATCTTTAATAATAAAAATCATTAAAGTAATTATTATTTTAAATATTAAATTATTATAATTTTTATAATAAATAACTTAATAAAAATTTTAATCTTAAATATTTTCTATATATATTAAATTAAAAAAATTAAGTTATTAAAGAATTAAATTATTATATTAACTTAAATTTAAAACTTTTTATATTAAATTATTAATAAATATATATAAGGCTTATATATAAAGGGATTTATTAAGAAATATATATTATTACTTAAGTAATTTAAGTAAAGGATAATTATTTAAGAAATTATAAAAAATAATAAAAAATAAAAAAAGAAATTAATAAATAAATAAGTTACTTATAATGCTTAATTTTAAGAAAATAAAAAGTAATTAAAAAAGATTAATTTAAAGTAATATTAATTATATTTCAATAATAAAAGTAAAGATAATATTAATAATATTTATATTATAAAAATATATAATAAAAATAAATATAAGCTAAAAAGTTTAATATTAACTTTATAAATATTAACTTTCCTTATAAAGAAAAAAGCTAAAATTAAGGCCTTAATATAAAAATTAATAATTTTTATAAATAAATAATTTTAAAAATTAAGTATTAAGGATAAAAAATATAAAGTTTAAGGGATAGTATAATAATAAAGATTATAAATTTAAAGAATAATATAATAATAAAGATTATTAAAATTTATTTTAAAACTTATAAATTATAATTTTAAACTTTTTTAATAATACTTTTTTATAATAAAGATTATATATATTTAATATATAATAAATTATAATTTTAAGTTAATTATAATAAAAATTATATATATTTATTAAAAGAAAAGAAAAATTATAAGTATTAATAAGTATAACCCTTATATTTAAAAGGCTACTTTAGTTATTTCCTTTAGGGCATATAGCCTCTTAAAACCTAGATAAAATAATATTAATATATGATTGCTTTCCATATGATTATCGTATGTACGAGAAACCTACCAACACGCAGGGCGTGGCACGCCGCACGCGTGTGATCTGCGGCGACGTTCCAGAAGATCCTCGCGCTGGGCCACAGGGGGGCGGGATAAGCTTAAAACCCAACTGCCAGCCAGTCGGCCCCTGATGCCATCTTAACTTTTGTCGGCCGAAACAGACACAGGAGCCAATAATGGATGCGCACATGGGCGGCTGACCGTTGGTTCATTCTGGACCGCGGGGTGCCAAGCCGTCTGGGGTCGAATGCGAAACCGATGGTGAGTCGTGTTTGTCGATGTAGATCAGGCGATCTTGGCAGGGCTGTGACGCCTTGGGCGGACATTTTGGAAAGGGGGCTAACAACACGAGGTAATCGCCAGTGGTTGGTGACTCGAAAGGGGTCACATCAGTGTTCGGTGCTGTGTTTGCGTGGTGTATATATTCCTAGCGTCGTCCTGAGTTTAGCTGCAGAAGTTCGTTCTCCATCCCATCCATTGCGCTTCTCCCATTCATAATAATAACTATTCTCCCTTTGACCTAAGGAATCTGCTGCGCAGACACAAACTTTCTTTACATACAAAATGAAGTACATCGCCATCCTCATCGCCACCCTGGCCGCCAGCGTCATGGCCCAGAACAACAAGAACGACAAGTAAGTTCGGAACCCGAGATAAAAAAACCTACACAAGTTGCCCGACATCCAAGAAGCAATGGAAAACTGACGGGATCTCGACATGAACAGCTGCGGCTTCCCTGACGGCCCCGACTGCGAGTCTGTTGGCGAGGGTGCCAGCGGCCTGGAACAGTTCACCGACCCCGCGGGTGTCGACGCCGGCTGCTGTCTTCTCCCCTCCCGCTGCAACAACGATGGTGGCGAGAGGTGTGAGCGGGTCTAAAATGGATGCATAATGCCTACCAAGGGAACAGGCTCAGAGGGCTACGCATACTGAATGCCCGGTCGACCCTGACGGGGTCATGGGTGTGTGCGATGATCGAGCTCGTGGGTTTGACGCGCCTCTAGGGGAAAGAAGAAGGAACAGCGGACGACCGTTTAAATAAAACAAATATCCATACGCTTCGTGAATTTTATCACTGGCTATAACAAGTGCGGCTTTGTCTCTGTGGAGGCACCCTATCGTGACTGCGGCAGTCATGTAGATAGCCACGTTATGAGCATCAGAGTCAACAAACCATTATTTCGCCGTATAATACTGCATGGACCCTCGGGAAAAGTCTTGAGATTCCTACTCCTTTGGAAATTGTATGTATATTATAGTGCAGCAGTTGTCAATGGCGCTGTATTCATATCGTCACTTTTTTGTTAGGTAAGAGGATAAGAATCCCTTAATAATCGGTATGGAATTTGGTAAGAAGCTTTTTTAATGACTTGTTCCCCTTGAGCTTCGCTGCCCCAACCTCGAGCTTAATGACCCTTGAAAATCTTCTCGAATTCAAACTCGTTCCATCTCACCGTGGGCTTTAGCCCGGCCAACTTCCAGTTCCCGTCAACTCTCCGATAATAATGCCTGATTAAAGCATGGCCATGGCCTTTGGCTTCCTATGATTCCAGGCATGAGTGGAATAGAATCCATCGAGATTGGGGAAACATGAACTCACAACTGTCTTCTTATCCGGGCCAGTATATCTCTGATGAGCAGCACGCAGCTGATGGAAGCCCGTCACGGAGTCTTCGCCCGTTCGTTCAAATTTTGAGCCCCCGATGAAGTGTTGGGTATCGACCA
Source organism: Diaporthe citri (assembly GCF_014595645.1). Taxonomy (NCBI): domain Eukaryota; kingdom Fungi; phylum Ascomycota; class Sordariomycetes; order Diaporthales; family Diaporthaceae; genus Diaporthe; species Diaporthe citri. The sequence goes on from NW_025064849.1 coordinate 5,775,804, forward strand.
GAGGGTCACCGACGAAGCCTGCGCTACTGACCATGCCGACGAATTCTTCTTTCGGAAGAGCATCCCACTTCTTGCCCGTCACCTCCGTGTAGTCGACCTAGATTTCATCAGCCGGCTGTATGACTCTTGTCTCGCTTGCTTGTTGGTCTCCTACCAACAGCTCCGGTGCCAGTATTTTGCGAAGCCGATCCCAGTTCTGAGGGCGTTGTCAGCTTCAGATGGACCCAAACCGTCGTTCGATCAGGAATGTGTCAGAACCTTCTCGTCATAGCCATCGCCCCATTCGAAAGTCAACTCCTTCAATTCGTGGGCCACTATTTACATGTCAGCAGCAAATCACACCAGAGGGTAGGGGTCTTCGACGACCTACGTTCAGCATCAATTCGAGACATCGCGTGAGGCCAAATGATGGAGATGCAGGGAAAAATGAGGGTGTTGTAATTCTATACTAGACAGAGGAGTCGCATTGACAGCAGCGGGGACTCATGCTATTGTATTTGCAAGACGGCAGTAGTTCCCCACCCCCTTGCTTTGTCTCCCCTCATTCCATGACTCCACTGTTCCGCCTGGTGTTGCGACCATGTACACTATGGCGCGAACCGCGACATCAGAAAAGGCACCTGGGGGCACTCCCTGCTGGCCAATCGGACGTATCGTGCATGCCGTCTTGGGGTGGATTTAAGGACGATCAGTTGTTAACTCACCGAACTGATCAAGGCGTCCAAGACGAACGACCCCGGTTTGAGGTTCCACATCCCCGGCATTAGTGTCCACTGCTCCGGTGTAAGACCAATATGAGACGGAACTCACAACTGGGGGGGAGCACAGTTGCATCACCCCTCTGCTTACAGTCCAAATCCTGCCGCATCACGATATACCAGCTGAACTCTCGATACCATGTCCGACGCGCCAACCTACCAGACCGTCATGGTCACCGGCGCCAACGCCTTCTACTCAGCCGCAATCATCGAGCGCCTAGTAGACAGGGGCGTCAAGATCCACGCAGTAGTCCGCCGAGAGTCAGCAGGAAAGCCGCTGGAGGGCAATTACGGGGACAAAGTCCGAGTGTTCATCGCCCCAGACCTCACCACGCCAGACGCCTTCCGGGACGCCATACGCGGCTGCGACGCCGTCTTCCACGTAGCGTCGCCGTTCCGCTACGAGTTCACCGACGCTGCGGCCGAGGTCCTCGACCCGGCCGTCAACTGCGCCGTGGCCGCACTGCAGGCGGCAGCCGGCGAGCCAAAAGTCAAGCGCGTGGTGCTCACGAGCTCCGTCGCCGCGTGCCTGGACCCGCTGCACCCGTCGGGCTTCCACCGCCCCGGGCACACGTACACGGAGGCGGACTGGAACCCCGTGGGCTACGAGCAAGCAGCAAAGCTGGCGGCCTTCCCGCCCGTGTACACGGCGTCCCAAGGCGCTCGCCGAGAAGGCGGCGTGGGACTTCGTGGCGGCCGAGAAGCGGCACTTCGACCTCGTGAGCATCAACCCGTGCCACACCTGGGGATCGTACGGGCAGGCCGTGGCCCGGGCGGCGGACATGAACGCGACCAACTCGGACCTGGCGAAGCTTATTGATGGGGAGGAGGCGGAGGTGCCGCGGACCATCATGCCGTGGATGTGTGACATCTCCGAGGTCGCGCAGGCGCACATCAACGCGCTGTACAGGCCTGAGGCGTCGGGTCGGTACATCATTGCTAACCATGAGTATGACTTTCAGCAGGTGGTTGACTTGCTGCACGATAAATTCCGGGACAGTGACTGGATAAAGAATGTCCCAAAGGGAACGCCTGGGAAGAAGGCCATCGGGGACCACTTTGTGCTGGATAACACGCGGTCCAGGGAGGAGTTGGGTGTGGAGTATAGTGACTGGAAGCAGAGTGTCATTGACTTCTGTTCTCAGTATCAGGAGGACAGAAAAAGGTTCACCTGAGTTACAGATGGCGAGTTGTAGTTAGAAGTACACGCCGAATTTGAGTATGGGTGGACAAGTCAGAGGCCCAAATATCCAGTCTCAAAGAAAAGACACAAATAACATGAATTCACATCGGAGCTTTCCGCGGCCGCTAATTAATTCGCCTTCCGACTGGAATTTTAGGTGGCCCTCTTGCTCAACTGGCTTTTCTTCTTCCTTGCTCCTTGGCGAAATCTTGAGGCCAAGAAGACAAGCCATGACTTTTGTCCTTCAGGAGTCGATTCAGACGAGACAGGACATGACTGTATTGATCACCCTGAGCTTCACCGTAATCGTAACCGGCTGGCTGTCATCCGGTGTCCTGGCTTTCAGTTCCAGCCTGGCCCGTCTGCCCTGATGATTTCAAAATCTCTTACTCCGAATTCGACATCACGGTCCGAGGTGCCCATGTGCTCGAGACTTCGGTGTGGCGAGGCATGCCCATCTGTGCTCCCGGGTATGTTGCCAATTCAAACCGCCTTGGCTTGATCCAGTGCACGGCAGAGGCCAGGGATTCGATATCCTGCCGATCACCCGAAGCTCCTGTATTCAGTCCAAGACCACGGAGCCGAAGGGCAGGGCATAAATTCAGTCGTTCTGGACAGGGAGAAAATATAATGCTGCCATTTATATGCTCGAACAATTCTAGTTTATCGTAACGTTCATCACATCTACAGCTTCGACCTGACGACCGAAGCAGCTTTCTCCCAAAGGCCGTTCTTGTCAAGGCCTGGCTCGCCGTCGTATATATCTCTTTCGACTGCACGAGAGTTTATCTAGAAGATATTACGTTAATGACAAAGAACAGTGGGGTAATGGGGAAATCAACACGGGACTTACAAATCTTGGGCCCAACTCCTCGATGTTCTTAGCCCCCAGCAACCTCATGCACGTCTCCATCTCGGCCTGGAGGACTGTAATTTCCAGGTCATTAGCATCGAAACATCTAGTATCATGCAGAAGCCGAAGGACTCACTCTCAAATGTCCGGTAGACACCCTGCCACCCACCGGCACCCAGGCCCCAAAGCGGCGCACGTCCGATACCCACCGCTCTGGCACCCAAACACAACGCCTTGACGACATCCGTACCCCTCCGGATGCCTCCGTCAACCCACACCTCAAAGTCCTTGCTGTCCAGCACCTCGGGGCAGTACTTTCGGCACTCGAGCAGGGTGTGCACGGCAGGGGGTGCCGTGTCCAGCGCGCGGCCGCCGTGGTTGCTGAGGATGACGGCGCGCAGGGTCCCCGGGTTCTCGCGGGCGTACTTGTAAGCCAGGAAGACGTCCTCGTGGGTCTGGACGCCCTTGAGCACGACGGGGAACTCGGGCGCGTGCTCCTTGAGCCAGGGCAGCGTCGTCTTCCAGGTCAGGTCGGCCGCGGTGCCCCAGAACATGGCCTGCCCCACGCCGACGGGCCCCGCGTCCTTCTTTGCGCCGCCGATGGCAGGGTAGTCGACCTGGGACTCGGCGGGGGCGCCGCTGTCGGCCAGGCCCTGGCGCTCGTCCATCTCGCGCTTCCCCGGCACAGGGGCGTCGAGGGTCAGCACGATGAACTTGTAGAACTTGTTGAGCTTCCTGACGCGCGCCAGCATGGCCTCGCTCTTGCGCCGCTCGTTCTGCACGTACAGCTGCCAGCCAAAGACCTGGCCCTCCTGCGCCTCGGCCACGATCTGCTCGGGCGTCTGGCTCGCGTTGTTGGACACGACCTGGCACGCGCCGAAGTACCCGCCGGCCTTGGCGATGCCCGCCTCGCCGTCCGGGTGCGCCAGCCGCGCCATGGCCGCCGGGCAGACGAAGACGGGGGTGCTGACGCCCAGCTGGCCCAGGAGGGTCGTCGAGGTGTCGCAGGCGGTGCAGTCGACGAAGACGCGCGGGCGCAGCAGGATGTTGCGGTAGACGGCGTTGTTGTAGGACTTGGAGAAGAGGTCGTCCGAGGCCGAGTAGTAGTATGCCTTGCACTTGTCGCTGACCAGGCGCTGGGCGGCGTCGGCTATCTCGTCGAGGTTGAGGAGGTGGTCGAGGGGTGGGCGGACGTACTTCTCGACCGCTGTACTCGTGCTCGAGGGCTGGGAAGTGGTGGCTGATGGTTGTGATGACGAAGAGGAGGAAGCATTGTCGTTGCCGGTTGCCGAGTTTGCGCGTGCCAGGCTGTCTGGGTTGACGCGGCCCAGTTTCTGCTCGGGCTTGAGGTTCTCCTCGATGGTGCCGGGCGGGTGGACTGGGTCGTACTCTTCGGTGGCGTC